>NC_049227.1:64079396-64736909 GCF_011100685.1 Canis lupus familiaris | reverse complement strand
ACACCTTCAGCATCGTGAGGAAAGTTTTCTTGTCCTGAATCATTTCTGGGCTAGTGTAAATACTTACCCCCAAATAGCTTAACACAGCAGTAAAACTAAATCAAAGCACAAATGTCAATTACACGGAAAGGTTATTTCATAGGGATTGGAGACCACATTTGGAACTTTTGGTCCTCTAGGCAAAATCTATCAAAAATAATAAGTAAGAAAGCCGAGAGAAGCATCTGTTCCTTTCTGGGTGAGAGGCAAGGTGAAGTCTTGAGCATGATAGCTGCCAGGAATCCTGGCAGCCTCTTTAGAGCCCCTCTTCTCAGATCTATCAGACGTTGAACACTTTTCTTTGCTCAAAAAGGATGAAGGTGCTTCACCCCATTCCACCTGCTAAACCAAACCGAGACAGGCTGCCTGAATGCTCACACTCCCAAAGCAGATTTGTGTTGATAAAGTAACCAAGGCCGTGCTTGGCAATGTTTCTTGATTCTGTAAACAGATAGAGACAAATTCACAGGAATGAGAATAACTCTTTCACATGCTTTACCATTCTTTACACTTTGTTGAGAAGTCAGCAGAGAACTTCACACTTCATTGAAAATCCATTAAAACAATTACTAGGTCATTAGTACGGACTTTTAAGCACTAGCTTTCAAACTCCACTTATAAAAGAAAGCTCTTTGATAGACCCTCAGCTCCCTTAGCAAGCACAATCCCAGGGAGCTTTAGTAGACTTCCAAAACAAAGCCACATTAAGAAAAGGGAGAAAGGAAAGAGGGAAGGAAGGAAGGTAGGAAGGAAGGAAGGAAAGAAGAAGAAAAGAAAAATTTGTGCATGTAGCATCATGCACAAATCACTTATAGAGCAGTATATGTTACATGATACAGCCATTATGTATCACTTCTCAATTATACTTGGTAAATTATAGGAAATGGTCAGTAAATGTTGGATGATTCAGGAATGAGGTTCCTAAGGCAATCACAAATACCTACTGAGTGCCTACTAAGGCTTTAAATGCTATTTGTACGGTCAATAACTCCCACCTTATATCTTCAGACCACACCTCACCCTTGAACTTCAGACTTAGATTATTTCCTGCCTCTTTGGATCTCACTTGGATGTTTACCAAATTCTCAAAACTTATCCAAAGCTAAACTCTTGATCTTCTGAAGCTGTTCTATTCATGGTCTCCTCTATCTTAGACATACAGTATGTACTCTTTCTTCTATTTTCTTTTAATCCACACAATTAATTTGAGATTCATTTGTGCCTTTGCATTTATCACTAGTTCATTTTTTAAAATTTTTGCTGAGTAGTATTGTATGAATATACACAGATTTGTCTTCATTATCAATGAACATTTGAGTTGTTTCTTGTCTTTGTAACTGAACCAAAGGACAATCTGTCCACCTGATGCCCAGCAAGCCAAGAAAAACTGACACTGAGGGATCCCTGGGTGGCGCAGTGGTTTGGCGCCTGCCTTTGGCCCAGGGCGCGATCCTGGAGACCCGGGATCGAATCCCACGTCGGGCTCCCGGTGCATGGAGCTTGCTTCTCCCTCTGCCTATGTCTCTGCCTCTCTCTCTCTCTCTGTGTGTGTGTGTGTGTGTGTGTGTGTGTGTGTGTGACCATCATAAATAAATAAAAAATAAATAAAATAAAAACTGACACTGAGATTTTGCCACGAAGGTAGATGATATGTTGGTGTGGTGCCACCCAGGAGATGACAGAGCTAACACTCAAAAGTCCCAAACTCCTTCATGGCCTTCAAGTAAGGGTTCTTAAGGGCAAAATTTGGGGCAGGGCCTCCTGAGAAGGTGGACGCCATTGATCAGAGACGCCTGAGATTATGCTAGTAAGTGTTGGTGTCACTTCATCTGGTCTGCTGGAGGTTTTGTCCATCTCAAGAGACTTGGATTCTGAAAAAAATATCTTTATTCTTTATGCTAGAGAGTTCATTGGGTACAGATGGTGATTAGGTCTCCAGGGTGTGCTTATTAACTACTTATCCTACAGTTTCCTGTGAATGGTAAGCAAGCATCCTTATCCCTGGAGCTTATTCTTTGGCTGGTCTGGCTGTGCCTGGGGTTGATTATGACCTCTGGTGTTCATTCTTCCATCCAAACTGACAAGATGGATTCATTTCGGTCTATAACAAATATAACTGATATAAACTTTCAAAGCTACAAGGTAGGTATATGTTTAAATTTCTAAGAGACTGTCACACTTTTTGAAAGAGATTGTGCCTTTTTATGTTCCCACCAGGAACGTATGAGGGTTCCAGTTGCTCTACATTCTCAACAACACTTGCTTTAATTATTCTTTTTGATTTTGGTCATTCTAATAAGTGTGTAGTAGTATCTCACTGTGAATTTAATTTGCAATTCCCTGATGAACAATGATGTTGAACATCATTTTAAATGTTAATTTGCCATTCGTACATTTTTTTTTCCCTTGGTGGAGTTTCCACTCAAATATCTTGCCTATTTTTAAACGCAGTTGTTGATAATTTTTTATCATTCAGTTTTGAGATTTCTTTATATTCTGAACATAAGTCTTTCATCAGATACATGACCTGCAAACATTTTCCTCCAGTATGTGGCTTGCCTTTCCATTTTCTTAATAATAATTTCTTTTGAAGAGCAGAAGTTTCTAATATTGATGAAGTCCAAGTTATTAGTTTGTTCTTTTATGAATCATGCCTTTGATCTCATATCTAAGAATCTGCCTAATCTAAGGTCAGAGATTTTCTCCTAAGTTTTAGGTTTCACGTTTAGGTTCATGACCCATTTGCCCATTTAGAGTTAATATCTATATATAGTACAAGTATGGATGAAAGTTTCCTTCCTTCCTTCCTTCCTTCCTTCCTTCCTTTCTTTGTTGCTTCCTTCCATCTTTCTTTCTTTCTTTCTTTCTTTCTTTCTTTCTTTCTTTCTTTCTTTCTTCTTCTTCTTTCTTTCTTTCTTTCTTCTTTTTCTTTCTTTTTCTTTTCTATGGCATATGGCTCTCCGATTGTCCCCACAGCATTAGTTGAAAAGACTTTTTTTCATTGAATTGATTTTGTACTTTTGTCAAAAATCAGTTATCTATATATTTGTGAGTCTCTTTCTGGATTCTCTATTCTGATCTGACATGCTGCTTCCATAGTACTTTGATTACTGTAGCTTTAATAATAAATCTTGATATCAGATATTGTTAGTCTTCCAGCTTTGTTCTTCTTCCCAATTTTGCTCATGTTTTGGCTATTCTAGGCTCTTTGCATTTCCATATGAATTTTAAAATAAGCTGTCAGTTTCTATGAAATAACTTATGGGGATTTTTATTTAAATCATGTTGAATTAAAAAATATATAAATAAATGAATAAATTGCATTGAATTTATAAAACAAATTTTGAACAATTAACATCTTAACAATACTGAGTCATCAAACTTGTGAACAAGGCATGAAATTTCTCTCAGCAATGCTTTGCAGTTTTCAGGGCATAGATTTTGCATATTTTTGTTAGATTTATCACTAAGGCTTGCCTATTTTTGATGATATTATGAGTGATACATTTTAAAATTTTGATTTCTGATTACTTATTTCTTCCATATAGAAGATAAATTAAGTTTGTATGTTGCTCTTATATCTTGTAACCTTGTTAAACTTAGATTTCAATTCAAGTAGGTTTTTTTGAAGATTTCATTTGATTTTCTACATGGTTGATTATGTTGTCTTCAGAGTAAGTTGGTTTTGCTTCTCTTTCAATATGACTGCCTTTGTTGCTCTTTCTCATCTTAAATCACTGGACAGGGATCCCTGGGTGGTGCAGCGGTTTGGCGCCTGCCTTTGGCCCAGGGCGCGATCCTGGAGACCCGGGATCAAATCCCACGTCGGGCTCCGGGTGCATGGAGCCTGTTTCTCCCACTGCCTGTGTCTCTGCCTCTTTCTCTCTCTGTGTGACTATCATAAAAAAAAAAAAAAAAAAAAAAGGATTCTCTTTCTAAAAAAGAAAGAAAAAAAATCACTGGACAAAACCTCTGGCGCAGTATTAAAAGGGCTATTCCTGATCTTAAGGGAAAACATTTAGTCTTCAACCATTAAGTATGATGTAACCTAGAGGTTTTTGGTAAATGTCTTTTAATCAGTTTATGGACATTCCCTTCTATTCCTAGTTTTTTGAGAATTTTTATCAGGAATTGATGTTGGATTTTTGTCAAATGCCTTTCTGCATCTATTTAGATGACTATATGTTTTTCTCTTTTTCAGTTTCTTAATGTGGTGAACACATTAATTGATTTTCTGTTGTCAAATCAATGTTGTATGCTAGAGATAAATCTACTTAGTCATGATGTATTATCCTTTATACTGGAATCAGTTTGCTTAAATCTTGTTCAGAATTTTAGCATCTATGTTTATAAAAGACGTTGGTTTGTAGTTTTCCTTATTATGATATCTTTATCTAGTTTGGTATTTAGATAATGCTGGCCTCATAGAATTAATTTAGAAGTAGCATCTCCTCTTCAATTTTCTGAAAACATTTGGGTGGTACTGGTATAAATTATTTCTTAAATGATTTGTAGAATTCACTACTAAAGCCTTATCTCTGTATTTTTATTTGTGGAAAGGTTTTTAAACTATAAATTCAATTTTTAAATTGATATGAAGATATTTAGACCATCCCATTCTTCCTGAATAAGCATTGATAGTTTGTGTCTTTTAAGAATTTTGTCACTTTTCTCTCCATTGCAGTGTTTATTGGCATAAAACTGGTCATTATGTTTCTTTATAATAATTTTAATATTTATAGAATCTTTAATGATGTCACCTATCTCATTTGTGGTATTATAATTTGATACTACTCTTTTTTTCTGTATTAGTTTGGGGAAAGGTTTATCAGTTTTATTGATTTTTCTCTAAGAATAACCTTTGTTATCTAATTTTTAATTGTTTTTGCTCTGATAATTATTTTCTGTCTTCTGCTTATTTTGGATGTATTTATTTTTTTCTTTTTCTAATTCCTAAGGTAGGAGCTGAGATAATGATTTGAGACCACTTTTATTTTCTAATGTATTTGGTGCTATCAATTTCTCTCTCCCAAGTACTCTTCTAGTGGCATTCCACAAGTGCTGACATGCTGTGCTTTTATTTTCACCTAGTTTCTTTTTTTTTTTAAGATTTTATTTATTTATTCAGAGAGACACAGGCAGAGGGAGAAGCAGACTCCATGCAGGGAGCCCGATGTGGGACTCAATTCTGGGACTCCAGGATCACACCCTGAGCCAAAGGCAGATGCTCAACCGTTGAGCCACCTAGGCATCCCTTCACCTAGTTTAAGTAGTTTCTAATTTCTATTTTGATTTCTCCTCTTTTTGACCATGAAAAGTTGTTATTCAATTAGTATAAAGTTTCAGTTATAAAAAATGAGTAAGTTCTAGAGATCCATTAGATAGAGCTGTGCCTATAGTTAGCAATATTGTATTTTACACGTAAAACTTTGTTAAGAGGGTAAATTTCATGTTAGCATTCTAACCATGATATAATCAATTTAAAAGAAATGTATTCATTAGCTCTAAAAACTAAAAAATAACAATAAAACTGAACATAAAAATTACAACACAAAACTATACACAGAAAAACAACTGAAAGGAAAAAAGTCATTCTTATATCCGGGTTAACATTTTAACATTCTCACTAGATCAATGATGAAATAATGGGTGACATTCCTTTTGCTTTCCAATTTTTTGAATTTTCTTTGAAATTTATAAACTGTTTACAAAATGAAAATCATATCATATCATATCATACACTGTATTTGAAAATAATTATAATTTAGCTTTTGTTTTTAATTAAAATATTGATTTTTTTAGGAAAACACAATGATCTTTTAAAAGATTTAAATAATGAACAGATGCCGTGTATTTATTCATATAGTTATCATTTTAGGTGGGTTTTATTCCTTTGTGTCAATCCATTTTCTACCTGTTGTCAATTTTCCTTCTGCTTAAAGGAATTCCTCGACATTTCTTATAGTGTGAATCTGACGACAAAGAATTCCTTCAGATTTTTTGTTTGTTTGTTTTTTACCATCAAGTTTACAGTGTGGTATTTACATTGTTGTGCAACAGACCTGCAGAACTTTTTCACCTTGTAAAACTGAAACTCTGTACTGGCTGAATAGCAATTCTCCATTTCCTCAGCCTCTGGCAACCACTGTTCTATCTGCTTCTATGAGTTTGACTGCTGTAGATATCTCATATAAATGAAACTCTAATATTTTTCTTTTTTGTGACAGGCTTATTTCACTTAACATAATGTCCTGAAGATTCACCCATGTAGTAAGATATCACAGGATTTTTTTCTTTTTTAAAGCTGAATAATATTTCATTATGCTTATATACCACTTTTAAAAATTCATTTATCAATTAATGAGCATTCAGTTGTTTCTCCCTCTTGGCTATTGTAAATAATGCTACAAAGACTATGGGTGTATAATATCTCTTTGAGTTCCTGATTTTAGTTTTTAGATATATACCCAGAAATGAGATTGTTAAATTCCTTGGTAGTGTTATTTTTAGTTTTTTGAGAAACATTCATATTGTTTACCATAGTGGCTGTACCATATTGCATTCCACCAACATCATGAAAGGGTTCCAATTTCTCCAAATCCTCCCAACACTTGTTATATTCTCATTTTTATAAAGACCATCCTAATGTATGTGATGTTATATCTCATTGTGGTTTTTGATTTGCATTTCTCTAATGATTGGTGATGTTGAGTATCTTTTCATTCATTAGTTAATCATTTGTATATCTTTTTTTGAAGAAATACCTTGTCAATCCTTTGCCCATTTTAAACAAAGTTACTTGATTTTTATTGTTGCTATTGAGTTGTAAGAGTTCTGGATATTAACCCCTTATCTGACATATGATTTGCAAATATTTTCTCCCAATCCATAGATTGCCTTTTTACTCTACTGGTTATTTCCTTTGATGCACAAAAGTTTTTAAGTTTGATGTGTCCCATTTGTCTATTTTTGTCTTTGGTGTCTGTAGTTAGGTGTCATATCCAAGAAATTACTGCCAAATCTGATATCATGAAGCTTTTCCTCTATGTTTTCTTCTAGGAGTTTTGGAGTTCTAGGTCTTAACATTTTGATTGTTAGTGCATTTAGAGTTAATCTTTGTATATGGTTGAAAGTAAGTGTTATATGCTGACCTTCTTCCTCCCAAAATTCATATACTGAAGTCATGACCCCATATAGGGGATACCACCCATTAGGGTGGTAATTGAAGTTAAATGAGGTCATAAGGGTGGGACCCTAATCCAGTAAGACTGGTGTCCTTATGAAAAAAGAGAAAGAGACACCAGAGTGCACAAGCACAGTGAAAAGGCTTCCATTCCAAACCTATGAGAGAGGCCTCATGCCTTAATCTTGGACTCCTAGCCACCAGAACTATGGAAAGACATTTCTATCATTTGAGCCACCTAGTCTGTGATATACTATTATTTTAGCACTAGCAAACTAATACAGTAAGGTTGAACTTCATTCTTTTGTAGTGGATGTCTAGTTTTCCCAATACCATTTGTTAAACAGATTTTTCAGTTGTCATATATCTGAAAACAACCTTTTATTTTATTTTCTTTTTTAAAAACATATTTCAGGGATGCTTGGTGGCTCAGCAGTTGAGTGTCTGCCTTCTGACCAGGGTGTGATCCTGGAGTCCCGGGATTGAGTCCCACATCGGGGCTTCTTGCATGGGGCCTGCTTCTCTCTCTCTGCCTAGTCTCTGCCTCTCTCTGTGTGTCTCTAATAAATAAATAAATAAAATCTTTAAAAGTAAAAATAAAATTAAAAAATAAAAAGATATTTTCACTGGATGTATTAACTTAAATTCATAGATTTTTTTTCTTTCAGTTTTCTTTAAATGATGCTCCACTGCCTTCTTGCTGCATTGTTCCAATGAGAAATCTGCTGTCATCTTTACCTTTGTCTCTCTGTTTTTAACATGTCCTCCCCCCAGATGCTATAAAGTTCTGTTTTATCTTTTGTTTTGAGCAATTTGATCATGATGTCTCTTTGTGTAGTTTTATTCATGTTTCTTTTACTTGGGATTTAAGATTCTTTGATGTTTGGGTTAAGTGTAGAAAATTTCAGCATTATTTCTTCAAAAATTTTTCTGTCTCCAACTTTCCTCATGTCTTTTGAGGACTTCAATTACATATACACTATGTCACTTGAAGTTGTCCCACAGCTTATTGATGCTCTTTTTTATTATTTTTTTAAAATTCTTTCTATCTGTGTATTTCAGTTTAGTTTCTATTGCTATGTCTTCAATTTCATTCATCTTTCCATTCGCAATATTGAATCCATGCATTTTCAGTGGAGGAACTATCTACCCAAGAAGGCAAAATTTAGTTCTTGAGAGGCAAAATATCTTTCACAGTATGTGTGGTTATACATTTCATAAGAGATGCATATTATTAGGGAAAAAATATTCAAAAAGGTTCCTTGAGAGTGTTAATAAGAAAAGTTAAGAAAGTTGGTATAATCTGCTATTAATATCATACAGTGTATTTTTCGTCTCTAGATCAGATATTGTAGTTTTTTCTCTTGACATTAGATTTAGGTCCATTTCATATTTTCCATGTTTCTATTTAACTTTTTGAACAGATGGAGTGCAAGAATAATAGATGCGTTAATGTCCTTGTCTGCAATTCTAACACCTGTGTCAGTTTTGGGTGAGTTTTGATTGATTGAGTTTTGTCCTCATTAAAGGTCATACTTCTCTGTTTCTTTCATGTTTGGTAATCTTTGATTAATGTTAGAAATAGTAATTTTACCTTGTTTTTATATTTCCTTAAATATTCTTAAGCCTTCTATAATGCAGTTAATTTACTTGAAAGAATTTAATACCTTTAAGTCTTGCTTTTAAGATTTGTTAAGCAGGACCAGAGTAGCATTTAATTGAGGGCTAATTATTCCCAAATACTGAGGCCAGACTTTTGGGTTCTACCCAATGCCCCATGAATTATGATGTTTTCAGGCTGGCTGTTCTTAGCCTTTTGTGATTACTGGATACCTTTGCCTCGGATCCTTTTGGAAGGTTCTTTCCCCAGCCTCAGGTAGTTTCTTCACATGCATGATACCTGTGCTGATTAATATTCTGATGAGTAATCAAGAATAACCCTATGCAATTCCCCAGGTATCTCTCTCTTTCTCTCTCTCTCTCTCGTTCTCGCTTCTGCATTACTCTGTCCTGCAAACTCTAGCCACCTTGGTCCCCCCAGACTCCCAGACCCATCTCAGCTGTATAAGTTTTCAGGGACTATCCTGGGTTCTCCCTCCCTGCACCACAAACTAAAAAGTAAGACACTAACCTTGAGCAACAATTAGGATCACCTCATGTGTTCCCTCTCTCACAGATCACTGGCCTTCATTGCCTGATATATCCAATGTCTTGAAAACTGTTGTTTCATATATTTCATATCTTTTCCTTTGGTTGTTTCACATAGGAATATAATTCTGGTCTGTTATTCCACCTCATTCAGAAGTGGAAGTTCACAAGCCAGAATATTACCATAGTTTTTCTTTTTCTTCCACATCTAATCCATCAGAAATTATTACTGGATTTACTATTAAAAGATGTCCAGAAATCGAACCATTGTTCACCATATATGTGGCTACCAAATCATGACTAGTAAAAACCACCATGATCTCTCAAAGACTATTTCAATAGTCTTGTAATTGACCTCCCTTCTTCCACTTGCAATCTTCTTGTCTATTATTCTAATGTAACAAGTAAAACAGTCCTGTTAAAATTTTAAGCCACATTATGTAACTCTTGTGTTCAAAATCATCCACTGCCTCCCTATTTTTAAAAGAATTAAACTTTTTGAAATGCCCTGCAATGTTCTAAGTGATATACCTCAATTAGAGCTCAGTTCCCACTATTCTTAATTTTTTCCACCCACCCTGACTCTACTACCCCTAGAATATATCAAGTGTGTAAGTACCATTGGTCTTTGAATTTGATGTTTCCTCTGCCCAGAAGAGTCTTTCCTCATAAAGGCAGATAAATGTATTCAATCTGACAAACTTATATAAGTGCTCAAGATAAAATACATGTATTTATTTATCCAGTCATTAAATAAACATCATGTAGTATAAATTGTGAATAAAATGCACCTAGTAACTTTCCTCATAGGGTCTATAGATCAGATGGTAAGAGAGATGGTTAAACATTGATTCATCAATTAATTCAACAAATACTTATTGAACATCTATGCCTAGCGTTGTGTACTGGATTATGTGAAAATAACAGTGAAGAAAACATTTTTAAAATTTACCCTTCTAGAACTTACATTCTAGTGACAGAAGACAGGGAATAAATAAAAAGTACATATATATGCCATACAGAAATGAGTGCTTTTGGAGAAAAAAATAAAGCATGGTAGGAGAATGGATAGTGCCAAAATGAGGATCACGGTAGGCTTAGCTCTTTTTTTACAGATCCATTGAAGAACAATTTCCTAGTAAAATAGTATTTTAAAAAAATAAAATAAAATAATATTTAGCAGAAATCCGAAGAAATTATGGGAGTAAACCATGTGGCTAAGTGAGCAAAATGTATCCCAGGCAGAGGGAATAGAACATGCAAATGTCTTTTTTTTTAAAGATTTTATTAATTTATTCATGAGAGACACAGAGAGAGGCAGAGTCATAAGCAGAGAGAGAAACAGGCTTCCTGTGGGAAACCTGATATGTGACTTGATCCCAAGACCCCAGGATCACAACCTGAGCCAAAGGTAGACATGCAACCACTGAGCCACCCAGGTGCCCCTACATGCAAATGTCTGAAGGTAGGAATTGGCTTTGTGTATTTGAAGAGGAGCTAGGACAGTATGACCAATACCACCTGTGAAAGATAGCAACAATAACAACAAAATCCATAGGTGAGATGCTTTTCTATTTAAATCCACCAGATGCATGAGAACTGAGGTACTACGGAGGGAAGGAGCTGAATAAAGGCTCAGAAATATGAAAGGAGCTGTCATATGTGCAGAACTGATTGCAATCCAGTATGACTGGAGCTAAATTGGAAGGAATCTTGTTAGCAATAAATTTGGTAAGTTTAATGGTGTCAAGACTGTTAAAAAACTTTGTACTATATACTCTGGGCAAAAGGAAGATAATAACAAGTTTTAATCAGGGGACTATCCTGTATATGTATGAAGGAAGAAATATTGGAGAATAATGGCATGATTAATATCAGAATCTGACTAAGGGAATTAGAGCTAAGTATTAGTCAGGACTTCAAATTATCTTAAGAAATTACTGGGAACTATAAAAGGAAGGAAAGAGAGACAAGAGAGTATGTAGAAAGCCCCAGAATGGAATCTTGGAAAAAGAAGATAATTAAGCAGTAACTTTTTAGGAAGTTTTATTGTATGAAATGTTATATTCTTCAGTGTTTCTAAGAAATCTTCAGTCAGGTATCTAGATTATTCTTTAATGTATCTCGAGTTGGATTTGTGATTTGTCCTAAGATGTCACAGTTTGCTGGGATAGGAACTAAGAGACAAGAAGTTCAAGAATCCAGATATATTCAGGAAAAAAGTAGTATTGCCAACATCCCTGATATTGCTTGATCTTAGTATGTGTTGGATAGATGGGGGTGCTTGTTACTGGAGAATTGCTCTGTTGTGCTATTATTACATATCCCATGTACCCTATATTTTTGTTTTCCTCTTTAGACTGGGCCTTGAGAACACTTTACTGGTATAGTATTGTGATTTATAATAAGAGATATATATTTAATCTTCAACCCTGTTTCTGGCACAGAGTTCCTAAAACTAGGAGTTTTCTAAGTGATAAGACATAAAAGTGCCTTTTGTTGTGTTAATGAGGTGACCTTCAGAAAGAACCAAATGATGGGGTCTGGTAGCCAAGAAAACTACCCACATGATTAGATTAGAACTTTCAGTTTCACCCACTTGATCTCTGGAGAGGGGAGAGAATCTAGATTTTAAATTAATCACCAAGAGCCAATGATTTAATCAACCATGCCTATGTAATGAAGCCTCCATAAAAATCCAAAAGGAAAAAAAAAAAATCCAAAAAGAGAGGGTTTAGAGAGCTTCCAGGTCGGTGAACACATGGAGATTCTAGAAGAATGGCATGCCTGGAGAAGGCATATAAGGTTCTGTACCCTTTCCCTATGTTTCAACTGGTGTGAAGGGTTGCAGGAGGGCAGGAGGAGTCTTGGGACTGGGTCTTTCTGCCTGTAGAATCTCATGCTATCTTTTGGTAGATAGTGTCAGAAAGGCACTGAATTATAGGACAACCAGCTGGTGTTGGAGATTGCCTATTGGTGTGGAAACCAACCCCTACACACATTGGAACTGGGCTGATGATCAGAAGTGGCACTGGAGTCAGAATCTTTAGCAGGATTGCAAAGAGTAAAGATATAGTGTCTTACTCATTCAAAAATATTTTTTGTTTTTTTAAAAGAGTTTATTTATTCATGAGAGACACAGAGAGAGAGGCAGAGACACAGGCAGAGGGAGAAGCAGGCTCCATGCAGGGAACCCGACAGGGGACTCGATCCAGGGACTCCAGGATCACACCCGGGCCCAAAGGCAGGTACCAAACCACTGAGCCACCCAGGGATCCCTCAAAAATATTTTGAATGCCTAATATGAACCCCACAATATAACTTATCTTCCCACTGGGAAAGGCAACAATAAAGAAGACATTGTTTGTTTGGTTCTAGAAGAGGCCATCTTATGAAAAATTTAAGTCAGGCAAAGGAACTACAAATAGTTATGCGGAGGGTTGTAATTTTAAATCAAATTGTAGCAAAACATCACTTTAAGAAAGTGACATTTGCATAAGGAGTTGAAAAGAGAGAATGCACCCTGCAAAGAGTAGTTCTGAAAGGAAATAGCTAAGGCTAAGACTTTCCTGACACAGTTGATAAATAGCAAGGAGACCAGGGTAGCTGGATGGAACCTGGTAAGAGATGGAAGAGAGAGAACAGGGTAGGCATAGGAAGCAGTTCATGTAGGACCTTGAAAGCCCATATAAGACTTTGGCTTTTACTCTGAGTGGTGAGGGAAAGCTCTTGGAAGATTTATTTTGACAAAACAGATCTGAGTTGAGAAGAGACTAAAGGGAATCAGAGCTGGAATCGGGGAGTCCAGCCAGGAAGTGATTGTAAGAGGTTATGGTGGTTCAGACCAGAATACTAGCAGCAGGGTGGTGAGAAATGGTTTAATTCTAGATCGATTCTAATGGCTGAACTAACAATATTTACTGATGGATTTGACGCTAGTGATTCATATGTTCAATGAGGAGTTTCACCTTGAGAGACATTAAAAGCCATCTTTAATATGAACCTCATGTCTGTGCTTAACACAAAGAACTATGAGTGAATTCTAAGCTTAGGAACATTTCTTTCCAGAAAAATGAAAAATTTAAATCATCCTTTCAAAATGTAGTTATGTATTCTTCTCTAATAGGTGAGGACGTAGGGAGTCTAAGGTTTAACAATATCAATTCTTATAGGCTTCCTTTAAAGGCTTTCAATTTATCTCAATAGTGAGGTATCGCTTTACCTAAAATACAATCTGACAATTTAAATGCTGAATAAATTATTTTTAGTTTGGATGTAGGGGTGATTAAGGAAAAAAAAGATATCAAGATATGGCTTACACACTACCCACTTATTCCTTCATTCTCTTAACATCACCATACAAATCTTTAATTTTAAAAAATTTTTGTTCCTTCGGGTGGAAGTGTCCCTTGGTTTCTCATACCAGCCTTAACATAACATCAACTCCATGTCTGGGAGGTCCGCGTTCCAGACAGCAGCCCTCCCTCTGTCCTGGAGATGAAGGAGCAGTGAAACCATTTCACTCAAGCTGCAGTTCATTCTGAATTTCTTTCAACTGCTCCATTTTGGAAACTAAATATGTCCCAGCTAGGAGTGGAGACTGAGATTCCTGCCTATTTCCTTCCTGAACATGCACCTTATCTTTGTCTCAGTTTTGAGAAAATCAAATATCATTAGGTTTCCAAAAATATTTATCTTGGAGCTTTGGGAGAATTCCTAGTTGGTGAGAAAGTGCTATTTCAAAGAAGGCAGGAAATAAATCTCTCGATGATACAGACGTCCCGAGCAATTGCATTACTCCAGTTGCTGGAGGCAGACTCGAACCTTCGTGGCCTCCCTGTTTAGTTGGGGCCCTTCAGGAAAAGATCTTACTTGGCAGGATTCCAAGAGGAAGCTGATTAAAATCCAGTGGGAGCTGCAATGCCCTAATTTCAATTACCAATCAAATCAACACTTAGTAGCCAAGACAGAAGACCCGGAGAAGTGCCAAATTAATATTTATTCCCATGAAATATATAAAGACGTCCTCACTCCGAAAAGAAGTGTAAAGAAACCTGGTGATCAATAAGTAAATATGAGTCAGCTTTTAGCTTAACTTCCCTATCCCTTGCTGGTAACCACCCAGGGAACAAGTAATTCTCAGGTAACTGGGACTGGAAAGACCCAATTCCAGGCTCCAACTCCTAGTCTGAAAACATCGAATGAGATCTCTTAGACTTAGAAATGTGTTGGGGTGGGTGTTTCTTTCTTTTCTTCTCTGTCTGCTCATATTGCAGGAAGTTTCCCTAAATTTGCTGTTATGAGGATGTCAATGACCTTCTTACTTACTACAGATTTTAGGAGCAAAACCCACAGGCCATCTGTAGGTCTGACTCTAGTTGCTACAACCTAAACCTGAGTGATATGAGTTGTAAGTATTGGAGCTTCAAGTGTTTAGTTATGGTTAATTTATAACTAAACACACTAGTATTTAGTGGAACAAAAAAGGTCATTAGTGTCTTCCTAGGAAGCAATTAAATTAACAGCTCACAGCCATTCATCAAATCACAAAACAGATGCTAAACTTTTCTGTAGGAAATCAGATTCTATAATGCAGGAAAAGAACTAAATTCAAACACAGAAAAACACACCCACCTCCCTCAGCTTTCTCTCAAAACAAAAATCCACCTCTTTCATCTGCAGCCAGAGTCCCAGAGCTCCACATTTCACAGTGAGACCCAGAAAAAAAAAAAAAAAACAAACTAAAGAATTCAACCAGAACAACTCCCCAGGCTTACTGTGAAGGCATCCTCCTCTTTCCCCTACCACCCACCAACAACATTCCTTCATCAACTGTGTGCTATTTTTTGGCAGTCAATGAATAATGACATTATCATGTGATAAATGACATTTATCATATGATAAAACAATATGTGAAATGTAACATAGATCAATAGTATACACCTCCCCAAAAATAACCTTTCATTTTAAATTATATGTGATAGTAATTTTATAAGTATGTATAAGGTATATGCTATGAACTTGGAATGAATTGGGAATACATATTAAGATTAATAAACCTGCCCTTGAGGAATATGATCTAGGGAATGTAATAGATGCACATCAACATGGTATATTAGAATGACCATGGACTTTGGAGCCAGAAAAAAATAGATTCTGGTCTTGACATTGTCAATTAATGATCAATTGACTTTAGGAAATTATCTTAACTTGGCTGAGCCTTAGTACTTTCATATGTTAAATGAAAATAATACTTAACTTGTGGAGTCGTTGTAAAGATCAAATGGGGAGATAATGAATTAGCAAGAATTAAAGGGCACATTTCAGATTAGGATAATTTGAGAAACATTGAACAAAGGGACTCTATAAAAGTGGGAGCAAGGAATTATGAGACTGCAAGAGATAATATGATACTCATGGCTAGCATTAGTAGGTGACAGGTAAATTGGTGAAGGCAGGTGCCAGAACTCCAACGTATTGAAGGCAACATGGAGAGGGCAGTCTGAGGGAAGCTAAAGCTCTTGGTAGACTTCACAGTGAGCTCGCAGTGGGAACTCACTTTCTCTGGCCCCCTGTCAGGGTTCCCCTTCGATGGAATCCAAGGTTGTTTCTTGAGGTGGCATATGTGGCTCTTTCTCCGAGTGCACAAAGCAGGGTAGAGAAGGCTGCTGAAGGAATCTAGAAGGGGTAACAGATAATAGCCAATCCAAGTGATTTATAAAGTCTAGGGTACATAATATACAAGTTATCCAAATACTATTGAGTGCTTGCTCTATCTGTACTATGTTAAATACTATGCATGCCTTACCATTTAATCCTATTAGAAAGATGCAGTTATTATCTTTGGACTATATATGAAGGATCTGAGACAAAGCAATGTTAAATAACTTTAAAGAGCTAAATACAGTAGGAATTCACACCCACATCTGACTGAGTTTACATCTCCTATTCAATATATAAGTACTGATTAAATTGATGCTATTGAGATTTTTCACAGCATTTAATCTATACTCTTCACACAGCCCCTGGCTTCTCTTACAATCTATCCCAAGTTCATCACCTTCAGAGCCGGGCAGCCCTTCACTTGCCTGAATAAGTACTTCAAGAGGCAATTAACTCAAACCATTCATACTGTGAATGCCCTTTTAAAAAGCAATATGAGAAGATAAGACTCAAGTTATTGTTACAAGCATACTATTATATCACGACTGTTACATTCCCCACTCTACTATTAACTCAATATGACTATGGACAAGCTATCCAGCCCTCCAGCTTGTTTCCTCACTAGTAAATGGGCAAATCTGGGGAAAGAGGGCAGGTTGGAGGAGGTGATCTTTAAGGTCCCCACTCTAAGATTCTGTGTATTTATTATGTGTACAAGGTATGAAACACTCCTAATGTATCTATATTCATTTAATGATGTCTTGTAATGGGCTTCCTGAATCAATATGTTCAGAATAAAATTCAATGTTGATCAGATTATGGAGGATTTTTTTTTTCTAGTACATCCTTTTACCAAGTCAAGCCTATCCCAATATCTGTGCTACACATAATCAGAAATAATGCAGAGACTTTACATATTAACCCAAAGATGAAAAGCAGTATGAGAAATGAGAATAGTTCATTTTTATTGAGCATCTACTATGTGCCCAACATTGTACTAAAGGCCATACGGGTTTTGTGCAGTTTAAAAAAGCAATAATTAAGAGTTAGAACATGGCTCCCAATTGTTTTCACTAACCAGTGTATGCTGGAAGACAATTCTCCAGGGATCACTAGTATTTCTTGATGTCCTATGAGCAGTAGTATGACCTATGTTTATCTTTTCAAGTATGTTATACAATGATAAATGATAGAGATAGTGACTCTTCTGGAAAAAACATCAGCTTTGCTTACTGCTTATAGTAAGTAAAAGACACAAATCCTTAAGCTCAGGGCTCCTCAGATATGACATAAACCCACTGTGTATACATATAGTATCCACTTGTGCAGCTTCCACATCACTCCCATGAGGCTGCTGGGTAGGCAGAGAGAACAAGGAGAAATGATGCAAATATAATGTACATGAAGTTTGCTAGGCCATGAGAATAAAGTCCTTCGTTTCTGACCCAGGAATGTCAAGTCTCTGCCAGCGTCCATGACAGGCTAACTTGGAAGGCTAACTTGCTAGCTTGCCTATATAATGAAACCTCAGAACTTCCCAATTTTTGACAGCTATGTGACCTTGAACTATTTATTTCTCCTCTTGGAGCTTCATTTTCATTGTCTGTAAAAAGGCCTCTTACATCTTACTCCTGGTTCTTCGTTTTTGAATTTGTGGGACTATTTCAAATGGATTTTTCCGAATTCCAAAGTGACTGTGCGTAAGCACTCAATTAAAAACAAATAGAGTGCATTTGTAACTGATAGGTAGAAAGGGGTTCAACAAGAACCAGGAATAGCAGATAGGTACTGGGCACCCACTCTGTGCCAGGCACTTTTCTATGTGTGTGTGTAGGATGGTGTAGAGACAGAAAATAAACAAGCTAACAATTAACAAATGGACATATAATGAACTGAAGTAGTACTAAATATCAAGAAGAAAAAATAAACAGAGACAAGAGTAGAGTGGTTAAATTGCTACGTTTGATAAGATTGTCAACTCCTCAAAGGATTCTTTGAAGAGAGAGATTTGGGTGGGGCTCTGAAGAAGGGGCAGGGCCTTGTGACTATGGGACGTGAGATCATTCCAGCCAGGGAGGAGAGTGGGTACTAACATCTGACACGGGAACAAGCTTCATGTTGATGTATACTATCATCTCGAGGGTTCATGTTTCTCCTAAAACCCCTAAATATGACCTTCCACTGCACGCAAACATCCTAAATCTCCCAATATTTAGGATGTTTTTCCTCTGAGCCTGCAGTAATATACTATAGATATAGGTTTCTATAGATAGAAAACCCCTTCTACTTCCTGATTCAGGCACCATGTTTTATTTTTGGCAATTCTATTTATGGCCAATATTTAATAATTAGCCTTGACCTGCCTTCTTCTCTTTAAGATTCATCCAAATGATAGTTCTCTACAAAGTGATGGAAATTGAAAATTTGAAGAAAAATGTCTTGCTTTGCATGTACTGTTTATACCTTGAAAACGGATTTTTGTCTTGACTTAAAGAAGCCTGAGTGAGAATGTGTATTCTCCTATTCAGTCATTTTGGCAGATTTACAGATATAGCTTTGATAAGCTTGGAATCGACTTAAAGCTCATGGATCTAAATGTATTTACTCTTGAAAAAATAATAGTGGCTTTTAATGTGTAGCAGAAAAATCTTTAGCATTCCTCAAAAGCTAGCAAAACCATCTGGAAATAAATATCTCACCTATATATAAAATATTTTTGATTGATTGGTCACAAATGACTGAACTATGTGCCAATTAATGACTCAAAAACATATGGGTTATGAAGAGGGAAGGGAAGAGAATCCTGGTAAAGCACAAACAGTAAGAAAAATCTCTGGAGACGTTTGGCTCACACCACATCTGGTGGGATTCACCCTTCCTTGTGCAGTGGGAGGATTCTTCATAATATAATAAATTCGATTTTGTGAGTATTTAAATCGAGATAGCAAACACACAGATATATGCAGCAAATGCCTCCCTTGTGGAGGGTAGATCAGAAGCTAAGTTAAGAAAACTCAGCATTTTAGTCCCGAGAAATGCCTGTGTGTTTAAGAAGCACATCTTTTCATTGAATGACTGGTTCAAAATAACCTAACCATCATCCTCCCTCAATTTTGTTTCCTATGAAATTGTGTGTATTAAGACTCCTTGGATTCAGCTTTCTGCAGGAAGCAGGAGCACAAGCTCCGATGAGCATTAATCACAGTCTTAGTAATTTTGAAGAGAAGAAACAAAAGCATTTACAAAGCAGCAACGTTCTATACTGAGAAGCTCTGCTGAGAACTTGGCCACTGGAATATCACTCAGGAATACAGTTATTGCCCCCAGTCCAATAGTTCTGGAACAATTGCTGACAGTATCTAAGGCATTCTTTTTTGTCACTCCCTGAACTTCTCAGAAGCTCATTCCATATTTCCCAGTGTAAGAAACCAATCCACTTAATGATATTGAAAACCCAGCACTCAAAGCCCCAGTGTTAGAGGCTATGGTTCCCATCTATGTTTCCATGGATTTACAGGTGAAGTTGAAAAGTAGTAGAGTGTGGTGATTAAGAGAAACTCTGGAGCCAGAAAGCTCAAATCCTGGCTCTCCTGCTTGGGCAAGTTGTTTTTCTTCTCTTTGTCTTTATTTTCCTCATCCAAAAAGTGAGGATAACAATTGAAACGACATCAAAAGGTGTTTTGAGAATTAAATGAGTTACCATGTGCAAAAGCTTAGATTAGTATCTTATATTTGGTGAGCCTCCTATGGATACTATTCCTATTCCTGAGAGGCTGAAAAATATCACCCAAAGATATCAGGGCTTAGTTCCCAAAAACTTGAACATTACTTTTTATGTAAATGATATGGTTAAGTTAAGGATCTTGAGATGAAGAGAAATCTAAATTATACAAATAGGCCCTAAACGCAGTCGCATGTGTTCCTAA
Source organism: Canis lupus familiaris (assembly GCF_011100685.1). Classification (NCBI taxonomy): domain Eukaryota; kingdom Metazoa; phylum Chordata; class Mammalia; order Carnivora; family Canidae; genus Canis; species Canis lupus. The sequence goes on along the minus strand of NC_049227.1, from coordinate 64,716,950 downwards.
GGAGAGAGACAGAGGGAGAGGAGACACATCCATAGACCAGGAAGAGGCTGTGTGACCCTGGAGGCAGAGATTGGAGCAAAGCAGCCTCAACTCAGGGAATGAGGGCAGCCCCCCAACCTGGAGAAGGTGAGAAATGAATTCTCTCCTAGGGCCCACAGGGGGAGCACAACATGGAGGGGGGGGGCATCTTGATTTCAGCCCAGAATTAATTTTCAGACTTCTGGCCTGAAGAACTGTGACACACTACATTTATGTTGTTTTAAGCCACTGTTTGTGGTAATCTGTCAAATCAACCATAGAAAACTGATACACTATCATAAATTTGATAGCTTAAATTATTGGCCCAACTTTTCACCTCTCCCTGTATCCGCAATCTTTGCCATGTTACTTTGTGGGTTTTTTCCCCCTAGAGACAGACGGTACTTCCTCACCCCACCGATGTGACTTTTTTTGTCAATGAAATGTGGGTAGCGGGGACAGTATGTCAGCTCCACGCCTAGGTGTTCAGAGACGTCCCATATTTCCACTTTCCTGCATTACTCTTCTGCTCTGTGACACGGACTGTCTCAGATGGCCCAGTAGAAACAAAGCAGACACGAAGCGAACCCAGGACCTACAGCCAAACTCAGGCAAGTTCAGACATACACCAGCAAAAATAAGTGATTTTGCCATTGTTTGATATGCAGCAGCCACTGACTGCTGCAACGATTATTGTGATATTGATATGATATATTAAAGGCACACAAATTAATAGGTTTTTGCTAATATCTGCTATTTCCCCAGACAGCTGAGTGGGTTAGAGTGGGATTACATCACTCACCCGGAAATGTTATGCATAATCTGAGCCATCCATCTCACAAAGACAAAATAAGATGAATAAGAGCAAATCTGTTGCCATCACTTGGAGAGCAGCGCAAATAGCTTAACAACTGCTCACCCCATTTACCAAAGACGCTCTGTGTGTTTCCTTGGTGTTCCATGCGCCTCATTCCACCTCCGGTAAAAACTGATCTTCCTTGTGTTCCTTTCTAAGATAAAAAGCACAATGAAATTTCATGAGAAAGAATGATCACTTTAAGTTTTTCGGCCCGGAAGACATGAGCACAGCGGCCGTGATGGGTAACTTTCTGCGTCACCTCCGCCAGGCCGCAGCCAGCACCTGGGTATTTGTTCTGACGCTAATCTCAGTGTTGCTGTGACAGTGTTTTGTAAATGTGTTTAACACCTACAATCAGTTGACTGTAAATTAAAGAGATTAGCCTCAAGAATGTGTGGGCCTCATCCGTTGGGTTGAAGATCAGAACACAAACTGAGGTTTCCCGCAGGAGAAGAAATTCTAACTCAGGATTGTAACATCAGCTCCTTCCAGGTTTGCAGCCTGCCAGCTTGACCTACACATTCTGTACCTGCCAGTCCCCAAAATCACATGAGCCATCCTTAAAATGAGTCTCTTACATATATTAAGAGATTTATTTTAAGATATATGATATCTTGGATCCCTGGGTGGCGCAGCGGTTTGGCGCCTGCCTTTGGCCCAGGGCGCGATCCTGGAGACCCGGGATCGAATCCCATGTCGGGCTCCCGGTGCATGGAGCCTGCTTCTCCCTCTGCCTGTGTCTCTGCCTCTCTGTCTCTCTCTGTGTGACTATCATGAATAAATAAATAAAATCTTTAAAAAAAAAAAAGATATATGATATCTTAATATATTAAGAGATTCATTTTCAGGATATATATACACCCCCCACAGCACTTATAAATATGTACCTATATATATGTGCATGTACATACATATACATATGTGTGTATACACATATATACATAAATATACATATCTTTTTTATTCTGTTTCTTTGGAAGACCCTGACATGACAGTGGTATAATTTACAAAAATGGAAAGGGAGCTGCCCTGAGGAAGGAGGAAGATTTCAATTTTGAGCCAATGCAAAAAAGGGTCGTGCACCCTGCACCGCTCCACCCCACCCCCTGACACTCCTATTCTCCCTAATTCCTTCTGTTCTTCTTTCCTACTATCAGTGCTGAACCCTCCTGGCTTTGTCCCTTGAATCTTGTTTTCTGTTAGACGACAGCTACCTTCCCACTGAAGTCTCACTCACTGAAACACAGTGAGGGGTGGGCGTAAACGCTTTTAACCAGCACGCTCTCTTGCTGTGGTCAGAATGTGTTTGTGATGGTAGAAACTTCGAGAATCTGATGAGGGTAAGGGACAATATTGCCCAAAAATGCATATCCTGACAAGTTTACAACCTGTTACTTCTAGAGAAGAAATGCTTCCCTCAAGTCTATTAAAACAATGTCCCAGTTCTGCATCATCTACATCATATACTATCTAATGGCTAGGCAATTCCATCGTCTCTGCTTTGTTAGCAGTACATAAACTCTCAGGGTCACGATGGATCTTAAAGTTTCCCCTGTCCAACTTCCTATCTCGCTCTTGAACCCCTTCCATAAGACAGACCATGGATCAGTGCTTATCCAGGATCTACTTGATGACTTTAGTAATAGCAAACTCCTTCTCTCTCAACACAGGCCATTCTGTTTTCATGTCAGCTCTGACTTAAATCTCCAAGATGATTTGCTCCAACTCCCACTCTTTTCCAGTCCCACCCGCTGGCATTCAGCAGAACATCTTGAATCACTCATTTCGCACGGCCACCATTGCAGTATTTATTCAGCCAAGCCCTCCTACCCTCTACCACTTAAGTCTTTCCTTCTTCAAGCTTCAGATCACCAGTGTATTTAAGTTATATGCCACTTATTTCATACACATAGCTCCTCTTCTCAATAACATTATTTTCTCCTTGAAGAATGGTCCGTATTTTGCACTTCTATGTACTTTATAGCAAATGCCTAGCCTGACTGACAGAATGAACTTTTATTATTTACATGCTACTTGATTAAGTCACTATATCAAGCCAGAAAAAGTTTGCCGAGGAGGAAATGTGGCCGTTAAGGAGAGGTAGTGAGGGCAAGCAAGAGCTTAGTGTCACTTTAAATCTTACACATATATGTTGGTGTTTTCTCAGTCTACATGAAGACAAGCTGTGGGACAGATGTACAGCTATCTGAGCTTACTGAAAGCCATCCTAAAACTTCACTTACTATTCAAATGAATCCAACTAAAGTTATATTTCTCTGGAAAGTAAGCTGCCATCTTCTTGTCTCTTCAAGCTTGCAGAGATTTATTTGTATTTGAACTGACTTATGAAAGGTCGACAAGGCAAAAATATCTTGAAAACTATCCTTTTGTAATCTTCAACCAAGGCAGAACCAAGCACTCCCATAATTACGTAAAGCATGAAGCCTTTCTTGCATAGAGCACACAGTAATCCCCCAATCTCTTAAAGATGGTGTTCTATTTATTTCTGACAGATTATTTCAGAATATGGAGGTAAATCTCTTCTAAAGAAACACAGAAATACTGGTGAATATATTCCTGCTAGGAATTTCTTTTTCAAATCAAACTCTAAATATTTTCAGACTCATGAACATGAGTATATAGTGAAGCCTACACTCCCTGCAGCCTAACCAACCTGGGCCCTCAATTCACTAGAATACTTCTGAACTCATTGTTTATTAGAACGTAGCAATAAGAGAATGGCTAAATAAATTCTGATATTTCCATGCGATGGAATTATGCAACCATTAAAGGTGATGCTTTTGGATTCTGATGCGAAATGTTACCATGCTCTCTTAGTCTTAGCTAAAATAAAAAGATTCAGAAAAAGAGAGGGAGTCTAAAACCCAAAACACTCTCGATAAGGACTTGATGGTAACTATATTGCCAAAATCTGGAGTGAATTTCCTAACTGGGAAGTAAATAGAACTAGATTAAAAAGGATAATCATGGACTACTTATGCCCTGCTGCCAGTTCACCTGCCTACCTGAGAGTAAGTGAAAAGATTCTTCACTCCATTTCTGTAACATACACACAGACACACACAGACACACTCTCACTTTTGGCTGAATAAGTAATTGAATGAAGCACATTTGCTGAGAATGATGACATATTCAATTTTAAGTAAGTTGGGTTTAAATGCTGAATTGAGATAGCCAGTAGCCAACTGCTTGTATTGAAATCCCTTCAGTCTGGAGACAGACTTGAGAATTTTCTGCATATGAGAGGTAGTTGAAATAATAGGAAAGAATGAATTTGCCCAGAGAGATCAGAAAGGGAGGAGAACCCAGAGCAAAACCACAAAGCAGAGGAAGAAGAGCACACAAAAGAAATTGAGAAAGGGTGGCCAGAGAGGCAGAAGAATAGTCAAGTACTAGAAGCCAGACGGAGAGAATATCTAAAAGGGAGAAAATTATCCACAGGTCAAGTGCTCTGAGAAGCCAAGTAAGAGGCAAACTATAAATATCCATTTAGTTTATTGATGAGAAGGGGATCATTACTGGAATCGGACAGACTTGTTCAGTGGGTATACGGGGACTAAAGCCATGCAATAGTGGTTTAAGAAGTGAGTAGGAGGTGTGAAAGAATAAACATAGAGTAAGGGCAACTCTTTCCAGAAGCTGCAATGAATAATGCAATGAATAATCTTTATACATCAATCTCTCTCACAGCTTAAAATGTCATTAGAATACATTCTTAGAATTTCCAGGTCAAAGGATAGACATATTTTAAATTTTTTTGATAGAGAATGCCAAATTGTCCTCCCTGCTATTAACCTTTAAAACAATTTCCGAGTTTATCCTCCAATCATTGATTTAAGCCAATCCCTTCCACTTGTTACATCTATATCAAAACCTCACTTCTGTACCACATTCCGAAAGGATGACTTTCAGGCACTGCAAAAGTATAAATCATTGAAAAAAAAATTTGAGGTACTTCATTCATTCCTTCAGTAAATGTTTATTGAGAGCCTAATAGGTTGCAGAGGGTGAGAGGATATTTAGGCAAACACAAAGAACTAGTGTTTCTAGTGGCTAAGAGAAATACTTAACCCATAATTACACATATAATCATAGTATTGCAATTGTACGAAGTGTTATTAAGAAAAATACCATGACAGAGAAGCATAATCTTGTCTACGAGTCAGGAAATAGTCTGGGAAAATGAGAGATGTGTAGAAGTTGGCCAGGGGGCTGGATTATCTGTAGTCAACTCAACCTAACCATCCCTTCTTCTGTTGCAATTTCACTTCATGGTGGAAGAACGGGGAGCTATATTTCCCAGAATCCTCTTCCTTTGGTGGTCCCAGTTTAGACAATGAGTGGAAGACAGAAAAGAAGGAGAAGCTGATATTCTCCGGTGGCAGTTGCAAAGATTCACGGCCAGACTGCAGAGAGGAGGTTTGCAGCGGTTTGGGGGTGAGCTCCAGCAAACCATTTGCTTCAGTGCTATATAGGCAGCTGCAAGGATTGGTGGCAGCTTCCTGGAAGTTAGTGCTAGAGGCTGAACTCAGTGGGACTGAGCCCTAGCCCTCCCCTGGGACCTGTAAACCCCTCATACCTTGTAGGGGAAGACGAGTTTCAGGAGGAAAGAATGACGGATTAGAAGGTCCTGAGGTGGGCAGACATTTGGCAGCTTTTAGAAGAGCCACTGTGTCTGGAGCACAATGAGTGAGATTGGCGGGTGGGAGGGGAGACAGAGCAGTGGGGTCTGATCACGCGGGAAACAGTGGAAAGAGCCCTTAGCACCCTATCTAGTAGGTACGGTTGTAACATGCACATACGACTTTAAAGATTTCAGATAGCTTTTCTTTAGCCAGAAAATCCCATCAAGCAGAAAATCTCATTATCCAAACATTGGACTTGTAGTGGATACTTTCCTCGTGAATTTTCACAGTTGTCTTTTCATCATTTAATAATTTTAACATTTTTAGTCACATTAAAGGATCCTGAAGATCCTGAAGACATTTACTAACTCCTCAAAGATACTTTTGCTTCCTTCCTTCAGTTCGTGTTTAGCCTTCCTCTCCCTGATCAATCCATTAACAAATATTTATTGAGCAGCTTCTTTGCACAAAGCATAAGTTAGACACTGTGGGATTACAGCTCATAGAAGATGAGAGGAAAAATCATTACATAGTTGAAAACCAACATAACAGACGGTTCAGTTCATAGCTCTAGACTAAAGAATACCCCTTTCAATAATTCATATGCCCGTTTAATCCATATGAATAAGAGTAAGCAAGGGTGAGGTGATTACCCCAGGTGCTAAGTCCTCAACCTGGAGAGTTCTGTTCCCCCTTTGTGTGTAGAACTCCTAAGCGTCCTTCAAGATGCAACTCAACTGTCACCCCTGGGATCTTTCCTGACTTGCCCAGGCTCCACATCTCCTGCCCCTGCAGTCACAAAGCCATTTGTACTTGACCCTACTACATACAGTACTCAGCCCATGTTCTTAACAACCACATCTTCACCCTATACATTTCTATCCAATAGCGGGAGAATAATATTCCTCATTGTGACATCCATGCCTATACGGTTGCCCAGCAGACACTTAATAAGTGTTTGTATTAATTTGTTTGGTGAACAAATTCCAGACTCCCTTGGCTAGAATATATTCCCCTTCGAAGACAATGTGTCTTTGGGGGCCCTATGGGGCCTTTCTTTTCCAGAAAGGCTTATCTGATTTCTTTTCTCCTGAGGATTTTGGCATTTTCTGCTTCAATCAGATCTTTTGAATTATTTTGTTGTCTTCATGGGAGCTCAGTCCTTTTGCTTATTGACTGCCATCTTGTATTTCTGGCCCATGATTGACAGAGCAACTGGAATCTACGAGCAGAAAATCAATAATGCAAGGCCTTCAGACAGTCCACTGATGCTCTTGAAGAAACTGGTTTCCTGGTCTCAGTGGCAGTCACTGATCAGAAAATGTAAAACTAGCGAGCCATGAATAGAAACAATGTAAAGTCAGCCGCACTGTTTCTTTGCATGAGAGGGTTTTTATATTGGTTTCCTGTGTTTAAATTCTGTGATGTCTCTCAGACCCTGGAGGGGGATGGAAACCGGGTGGATGGAAGAGAGAGAGGGAGAGGAAAGGGAGCACTGAGTGAAAATTGTGCAGTGTGCAGATTTGTATTCATTTGTTTTCTCATTGCCACACTAACCTTCACCAGTCCTTAAGCTTTAGGGATCCTAAATGTAAATTTGTTCTTTAACATAACATTTTCCTTGTTCAAGTATAAGTGACACTCGAGTAGACATGAAAGATTCGAGACTTATTACTTGCAAGTTAGCATTTTACTGCTAATGTAGTCGGCCACCCTTTACCTCCTAGTTTTATGGTTGTCTAATTATAGCCTGCAGGCCTAGGGTGGTCCTTTGCTACTTCAACTGGAATGTAGCTTCCAGTGAATTCTCCCCATTAGGACCTCCCACTGAGTTATTGATTATTAAGGTAATACACTTTTAGTGTCCTATCTTTAACATGGAAATGTAAAAATGAATGGCTTGCAATTGGAGGATTAAAAAATGAAGAAGAAAGCAACTTCCCTATGGAGAGTCCTCTATGCTAGTTAGGTTACTGTTAATTTAAAACATTGCCAGACAAAGCACAGTTTACCTGTCAAGTGATTATATAAATGGCATGTTATCATTATAGATTTTCATCTCTAAAGGAAGACAATGTGACACAGAAAAAGCTGGCTACTGATTTTCAAGAAAGAAGGAAGAAGAGGGAGGAAGAGAGGGAGAGGGTAGAGGGACAGAGGGCAAGGGGAAGGAAGGGAGGGAGGAAGGAAGGAGAGAATGAAGGAAGGAAGGATGCTTGCCAAATTCAACTGACTTTTTTTTTTAAGAAAATAAAGTACAAAGAGGGCCCCTTTCTAGGCAAAAACTGAAACAAAAAACAAAAAAAAAACCACAAAAACTAAAAAACAAAACAAAACAAAAAGGTGCCTAAACGGTGTTAAGCATTCTGATTATGGACATCTTATCTAAGCAGTAGGAAACGGAAGAGAAAGGGAGCTGAAGCCTCTTCATTACTTGGATGGAAAAATATGACTCTGGGTTATAACAGAACAATCCTTTATGAAGATCCTCCATGGGAACCCACACACAAGATAAATACTGGCAAATAGCATGCAGGAAATGGAATTTGTTAGATAAACTGTCTGTAGCTGAGGCTCGGGTGATAGGGGCTCCTCTCTCCTGTGCACAGGGAAGACACTTGCATTCGTAGGGCTGCTCTTGGGCCCTGACGCCTTCCATTAAATCTACCGGAGCAGCCACAGAGGCGGGGAGAAAGAACTGGTGGGTGAGTAGTAGGGAAGGGGATGAACTGGGTGGGCGCTCCCCCAATCTGAGCTTGAGCACCCAGATCGGCACCCTATTCTAGGTGAGAGCAGGACTCCGAAGCTGATAAATTCATTTGACTCTTGGAGAGGAAATGGAATCATCGATCACTTTTTTAACTGCAAAATCTATTGAAAATAGACCCAACAGTTGCTCTCAGAGGTGCTCATGATGAGTTTTTGAGAATTCAGGAATCCTGCTGTCTTCGCATACCTGAGAAAGATAAAATGCTGTTTGCTTGCGAGTTACATAATGTATTACCTGAAAGCCTGCTGAAAATACAAAACTCTATCCAAATGTTAGGTGGTAGCATTTCGTTGTTATATATTCTGTCTTGATGAAACCAGTGCCAATTTGCAAATTTAAGTGAAAAAGCTAAATCTAACCCTCAGAGGCTGGCTGCTGTTCACGCAATGATTTTGGTGGAGGCATTAGAATCCTAAATGGTCCAAAGAGGGCCAATTATCATGCAATGAGTTTCATAAGCATTAGTATTATTCACCAGACAGGTTCATCTGTAGATCTTAAAAAACTATGCCAAATAAGTACCATTAACCTGGCCTCTCTGGATGGGATCTCAGGAGGAGATCTCAAGATATAAAGAGTTTAAGAGACTGAGCTTCAGATGTAAAATAAGTTGGGGGTCAGGCATGTGCATCAAGCTAAGTCACTGACCTACCAACTAGATTCTGCTTTGCCTCAGAAGCCTGGTCCCCGAGAGACCCTTGAAAGCAAATAAGGTGCTAACAGCCATTAATTAACTTAAGGGTGGGTCCTAGTTTAATGGGAAGGCGCTGACTTTTTTATTAGCAGAAGGAATGTTTTTAATTGGATTTGATAATAGCACCCTCTGAGCCATATAAACACCGGAACAGTTCTTAGACTATAAATTTAAAATTCCAGACTTGAGTTGCCAAGGAGAAAGGACAATAATACTACTCTCTTCCCTAAAGGGAAAGCCCAGGCTAAAATAAAAGGGAATCCTGGAGAGGATAGCATTGGAGTAGGTAGGGACCTGGGGTTGGGGATAATTTGCTTAGAGACCAAATGGAATCACAGCCAGCACCCTCCCCTCTCCCCACGCTAAGGGCCAGACCCACACTTCTGATGAGTTGCAAATGTTTTTTATTAAGCTTTCTTCTTTTTTTCTTTTAGGATAAGTTTCCTGTCTCGTAAAAAAAATAAAAAATAAAAATAAAATAAAAAAATCCCCACAAACTTTTAGCTCTCTTTTAAGCAAACTGCTGTCTGTATGCTGTAATTAAGTTTCATTTTTTCGCATTGACTCCACCGGATGGAGGGTGCCATAAATCATATGAACAAATGTTCAGCTAAAATCCTCTCTGTGAGCACCATAATTTAAGTGAATTCATTCTCAGTTCATCTCTTGGAGACATGATCTCATAGCATCTGTTCTGGACAAAGATAGCCATCTTTATTACCTGGGAAAACAGCAGTGAGTTTATCCCAGATTACTTTGGATAGGCCCTCTCCTCATTCATTCATTCATGCATACATGCATGCATTCATGCATTCATTCATCCATTCCAGTGTGTGTGTGTGTGTGTGTGTGTGTGTGTGTGTGATAAGAGAATTAAAAACAACAACAGACCGGGCCAGTTATTGTTTTCCTGAAAAATCACCCCTTAGTTCATGAGTCTGGACACTCACCTAATCAGTGATGCCCAAGCAAATCGCTCTGCACCTTCCCTGGGCTGCATTTACCACTAGCAATTTAGAAAATTTGGGCTGTGGTTTCCAGGGGGATCTTCCTTGTGATCTCCGTGTTGCTAGGCAGAATTTCACAAGGGCAGGAGCAAGGTCCGTGTCCTTGCACGAGAGGAGAATCGGTCCATGATTCTGTTGTGCCTTACTTTAATTACTTTGCATTGTAAGCAATATCTTAAGACGAAAAATCTTTTTTTTTTTTTTTTTTAATTTTTATTTATTTATGATAGTTACAGAGAGAGAGAGAGGGAGGCAGAGACACAGGCAGAGGGAGAAGCAGGCTCCATGCACCGGGAGCCCGATGTGGGATTCGATCCCGGGTCTCCGGGATCACGCCCTGGGCCAAAGGCAGGCGCCAAACCGCTGCGCCACCCAGGGATCCCTTAAGACGAAAAATCTACTGCACATTGTTGCAGCCTGAGTTGTCCAAAATAGCAAGCGCTATTCAGCCTTAGTTTAAACACACTTTAAACACCACCGGAGTGTGAACACATGGCAACACAGCTGCTTCTACCCACTGCTTGCGAAGGTTCACTTGGTACTGTTGGTCAGCATACTGTCATTGTTATTCATATTCTTAATCAGTGTGAACTGAAACACCTTAATAGACTCTGGTTGACCACTCTCTATCATCTACCTTTTCATTCTTGTAGGTGTTGAGTTCCCAGCTCATAACCTAGGCTGAGACAAGTCTCTTTTGATTCGTGGTAAGACTGTGACAGCAACATTTTACCAAGTACAAAAATGGTATGCAGATCAATTTTCATCTGAGAGAACTAGTTAGATGGAAATACTGAATCAGGATCATCAAAGACTTTGAGAAACTAGAATGTTGGGTTTCCTAACAAGGTGGATTTTAACAGGGATAAATGTGAAGGCCTTCATTTATGCTCAGTAGACCAGCTGCATAAATAGAGAATGAAGGAGGGATGGTTTCATAGTAGTCATGCATGTGTTTTAAACGATATAGGCTTTTTAGTTGACAGCAAGATCAACATGAGTTAATCATATAGGATGTGGCTGCAAAAAAAAGTCTTTTAACAATTTGAGATGACAACTCTAGAAGTGTGGGATCCAGATCAAGGGAGTGATGTGTCTGAGTGCCGTACTGCTGATGCTTTAAGAAAGACATTAAACAACTGGATTTCATCTGAGAAGTAAGCTGAATGGAAGGGAATTTGAAACTATTTCCTGTAAGGAACAGCTGAAGAAACATGAAATGTTACCCTGATGAGGAAAAGGCTTGAAGAATCTGTGATTGTTTTCCTCAAATATTTCAAAGGCACCCCTTTAGAAGAAGAACCATCTTGTTCTCTGACCAAGAAAGAAAATCATACTCAGTCTACTGGGTCCTTTTTTATTTGTACTTAACAAGTCAGTATGGAAATCTGTATGATCATTCATTTCATTTAAAGATGGTCTCTTTGTTGATAAATTTGAGAAATACTGTAACTCCATCATCTTGCTTTCTGCTGGCAAGAAAACAGGCATAAAGAACAGGGCATAAATGATCCAGAGTGCTACATGGGCAGAGAAGTTGTAAGAGACAGCCAGAGTAGAAGGCAAGGGTTGAAAGAGTGCATGGAATGAAACTCTTTCAGATCGAATTTTATTTTTTAGGTAATACAGACAAGTAGGGAGAGAAAGGAAGCATATCATAGTAGTCCAGAAGCAGAAAGGACTTTATGAGACCATATGGTTGGTACATCAGCTTAGCACCCAAGGACAGATGTGGGGGATATTTCCAGGTTGACTCAACCAAGAATTCAGTCTAGGTATTTCTCAGTCTACAGTAAATCTACTCTCAGGTAGATACATGGCAAGGGACTGGAGAAACAGTCCACAAAATAGGATAGCTAGGTCTCCACGGCCCCTAAATCTATTTAATTTAGTTAAATTTCTTGGGCATGGATTGAAATATCTGCTTTCAACTTATTTGGGTGTCATGTAGGCATCGGTGATGAGCCAATGGTGATGGAACTGACACTGTTAGCAAAAAACTCTGGCTCCACCTTGACCTTGGGCATGCACGTATAATATATTTACTTAGCACACTTCCTCCCTCTATGACGGTGAAGACAATTCACATGTCTACAACTAGTTCCTCGGCACAAGTATGAGAAGATAGAGATAATAGGTAGGTTAAGTTATGGCAGCCCTTTTGTTCTTTTATGCTTTCCAGATTTGATGAATAAGGAGGACCCTCTCATCCATCCATGTTTTTTAATAACCAGTGCTCTGTTTCTTATGCTCTGCTTCACCCTAAAGCTGCTCTGGGTGGTGGTGATGGTGAAAATTTAAGACATTTATAACAGATACTTACACAACATAGGTTATTATGACTACAATTGCCACTATTTTTATGATTCCTGATCCTATGGTAATCCAGGGGGTAGTTAATAACTCCCTTGGTGAAAACTGTTTACCCATAAACACTTTCATGAAGGCTGAGTAGCAATTAAGGTAATGGTTCTGGTGTAGGTAAAGGTAAATGACCTCGTTAAGGCTCCAGCCTAAATGGTACCCTGGTGACCCAAGAATGCTAGTAAGCAGCAGTTTACTCACACTGAGTATTTTATTCACCATATCTCAAGCCCTCTATCATTATTGTTGTTTGCTTACCATCCTTCACAGTGTGACACGGGAATGCTAAGTTTGAGTTGAGATGGTGTGTGCATATGTATGTGCCCAGAGAATTCGAACTGCTGGCTAGATGCCTGTACATCTTGAACTGCAAGTTCACTTCCTTGGGTGACAGTCATCTCCTTCATTCTCAGGAATCAGTGGCATTAATCTTGGCTTAACCACATCTAAATCCTGTAATCATTCATCCACTGATTCATTTCGGCCAATGTCATAAATCCATCTAAATCCTTAACCTATGGAGAGAAAGAGCAAACCCTGAAAAGAATCATTCACTTGACTAGCCTGCTGGTGCTATCATAAAACGCTGCTTAATTATTACTAACCCTACAACATTTAATGGATCTCCATTATGGGACTTCTAATCCTTTACTCTCGGTGTGTGGTGGGCTCTTTGCTGAGGGCATGGCATCCTCTAAGATGCCCAAGGTTGTTATCATTCAGTGCCAACAAAGTGGCCACTGCTGCATGGGGCCATGCCTGTAGAGCCTTCTTTTCAGCTTGCCAACCGCTGACCAGACCTTAAGTCCTAGCCAGGATTTACTTACTGAAGAGTACAGTCTGAATTCTTGATCCTTTAAAGAGTTGAATGGGCCATCCTCATAACCCTACATGGGTCAAGAATGAGGGAGAATGAGAAGAGAGCTATCATGTTGTTCACATAGATACTCCTATAAATGTCCAAGGGCTAGGGTATATTAAACAACAGAATCTTAAACAATAGGACACGGGTCACCAGAGATTAGTAACTACACCAACTGTAGTCTATGTGATGATACAAACCACATAATAATATAACCCTCTGAGTTGAAAACATGAGCAAATGTTTAACACCCCCTCTAGAACCAGAAGAGAGGTAATAGTTTTCACCACTCTGCACAGAGGAGAATTTAGCCTGGCAGTGGGAAGGGGCGCTGGCTTGACCTCATCTGGTCAAAGGGAAGACAGCAATTCTCCCCCTAGGTTACACAACAATGGCATGGATCACAGCGTGAGTGTGCAGGCGGGCGCACACCCTCACAAGCATGAATGTATGCACAGGTACATTTCATCAGTCATCCCAGAAAAAGGCCAGTGGGTTGTATCTGTTGCAGGACTGGCTGAGTATAGCCATGGCTCTTTTTAAAATCAGAGTAAAATAATAATAATAATAATGATAATAATAATAATAATAATAATAATAAAATAAGATAAGATAAATAAATAAATAAAATAAAATAAAATAAAATAAAATAAAATAAAATAAAATAAAATAAAATCAGAGTAATGGTCCAGCTTCCATGGCCTGCCGCGTACGTGCATGAGCAGCCCACCCATCCCTCTCAGTCTTTCCCTAAAGCCAGTGCCCCTCCTACCATCCAAATACAGAATTTGCACTAACGTCATACTCAACACTGTGACTAATTGCTTCATCTTCCTTCTGACCTAGGACTTCAAGGCTTCAGCTAGTTTAGGAAACAAATCTGGTGACCAAAAAGAATTTTCTCAGGAACCCCACCAGGATAGCTTTGCAAAGCCATCATTCTTCAAAGGGCTAACCAGCTTACGCGAGGAAAGCACACATTTTCAATTAAGACTCAGATTTTCTGTAATATCACCCTTTAAGCATCAAAATAGAAATGGCTAACCAAAACCATGTCAAAATCATAAGACAGGGGAAAGAAGCAACACAGATTCCAGAAGCCATTGTGTCTGTTCCAGATGGCATACTCCGAGTCTGAAAATTCATTAACAGATCGGCAGTGTTGTGTTTTTTGTTTTGGTTTGGTTTTTTTGTTTCATTTTTAATATTCTGCACAGGTGGCTTGATTTGTCAGTCCACAAAGGGATTACAACTTTCCTGAGTCAGGCAAGAACTCAGCCTTGAATGCATCGCCCATGCCACCTACCTGGCAGCTTCCGGAACTAGAGAGCAGCAGATCAGAGGTTGGGCAAAATTTGAGATTTGCAGGGGCCATGGCAAGAGGGAAACGGCTCCTGTTCCTTCCGATGGTCCCGAGGCTGCCGGCTGGCTTAGGCACCCCAGCATGGACGAGGCCCAACCAATCTTTCCTCTTTGCCGTGACACAGTGGTTGGCTTCACCCTCCTTTTGGAGTGACTGATCCTCAGTTAACCACTAGTTAAGGACATGGCTCCCACCTGAAATGAGGAGGCCACCAAAGCGCACAACACTTGAGACAGCTCAAGGCAGCCAGGGCCTGAGCTAAGAAAGCCACCTTTATAGCAGAGAAGAAGCCCACGTACACGAAAAGATGTCCACACACATAAGCTAACATTGCTATTATGCACCTACATGTCGATGTCTATTTTTGTCTGGAAAACTCTTTTTTCTTGCATGCCCTCCTTTCCTACCCCTGCCCAAAAATTCCTAGATGCTGGGAATCCAGAATCTATGCTCCCTGGTCCCTTTCTCTGCCCCATACTTCCCTTGCCAAATCCTCTTCTCTCCCACAGTAGGATCTTTATGTCAGTGGGTACCCACTTTGTCTGGAAAGCATTGTTTTACTTTGGGAGTCAAGGACGGGATGCTCGGCAATGCCGGCTGGCCGGTATAGACCGTGCTATTGAGGAAAGTGTTAGCCAAGGCGTTTCCTGAATGGCTCACTTCACAGGGCCCTGCACACGCAGGTAACAGCTGATGGCCTGACACCAAGGGCCGGAGCCAGAACATGGCAGGAAGCAGATGGTGTCATCTTTCCTGGGTCTCACTGTCCAGTTGAGTTCAGCGCCTGCCAAGTACAAAATGAAACGTCTCTCCTTTCGCAGAGCACCGCACACATGGCAAGCTGGGGTGGCGGCGGCGGCAAGTTCGGGAGGAAGCGGGAGCCTCCCAGGCACAGGTGCATCGGATCGAGGACGGGGAGGGCACAGGGCGGACCTGGCAGCAGGAGGTCACTCTCGCGTTTCATCCGTTTAACAGACAGAGCAGAGTGGTTTGCAAGTCAGATGCTGAGAGAGGCGATGGAAATTCAGTCACAGCAGAAAAAGGTAAATAGCCGGGCGAACTCTTGAGCGGCCAGATGGACAGTCGGGTCACAGGTCATCAAATCAGTCACACAGTGCCACATAAAGCAGCAGGCTGGCACTAACAGGGAAGACCCACCTGGCATGCTGGCAGACAGGCATGCAGGGCACGGTGCAGCTACCTGAGATGAGGCTGGGAGGGGAGACAGGAGGAAAGGGGGCTCCTCTCCAAACCCTAGTGGCCTCGCCTGCGTTAGCGATGCCTTCCAAGAGAAAATATGTGCCCCTCCTGAGTTCTATCATGAACATTTACTGAGCAGCAGCTTCTATATATATATAGAGAGAGAGCTTACATATATGCTATATATATATGCAGCTTCTAATATATATATAATGTGTATTTGCTCGTTAGCATCCTGCACACAGATAATTAGTTAGCCATCCCCAGCCATGAGCAAGGGTCCTATTCTGAGCCCCGTATGTGTTGATGGGTATAGAGAAAGGGAGAGAAATAAAGCTTACAGTGCTGCAGGCAGGAGAGTGAATTGGAAGCCTGTAAGAGTCATTAGGAAGATCTGGGGGATTAACCTCCTCACAAGGGGGGGTGGGGGACATGCTAAAGAGGAAAATACCTGAATTTGAGAGTCTATCGAATCAGCTTTACAGCTTCACTAGGTCTGTGGCCTGGGGCAAGAGACTCCACCTTCCTGAGACTAGGTGTGCCAGTTTATAAATAAGAAGGGTCTCTACCAGTGAGGGGTTGTAAATATGTCCTGGACTCCTGGTGGAAGATGCTCAGAGAATGACAACAGTTATTTCTTACAGCTTAGTTCCCTACCGCACGAGAAACAGCTAGCTCAGGACACTTTCCGTTGCAAATTCTACAAGGTCAACTGATGTTATTTAAGCAGAAGGAGAGCAGGAATTGGCTCATTTACCACTGAATCTAGGGGCACAGTTAACGTTAGGTTAAGCCTCCTACTGATATCACCGGAGCTGTCCCCATTCCTTCATTTTTGTGGCTCCCCTTCTCTTTAGGTGTCAATATCTTTCTGTCTCCAAACTATTGGCTTCTTTTATAAGACTAAGAATCCCAGGCATTCATTGTCCTTACTCCCTAGTACATAGGCCATTTCTGACCAGTGCACCTTCACCCTGCAGACCACCTTACTGCTTGAGACCTAGGAGCAGGTCTGGGAACATCCTGGCTCTGCAAGTTGGTGGCCTTTCTCCACCCAACACTCCCTGCCTCTTCAGCCACATTGTGGATGGCAGGGAACTGCTGATTCTGAAGCTTTGCCCCAAACCTGTGGCGTGTAGCCCAAGCCCTAACACCTTGCTTGGCTCCTATTAGCCCTACTCTCACCATGCTTCAGAAGAGCTTACATGGCTCTTTGGACACGGCTCTGCAGCTTTCCATTGCCGAATACAGCATCGTTGGTCTACTGGCTTTGTGCCTCTCTTTTTTCTTGCATGCCCTCCTTTCCTTCTCCTGCCCAAAAATTCCTAGATGCTGGGAATCTAGAATCTATGCTCCCTGGTCCCTTTCTCTGCCCCATACTTCCTTTGCTGAATCCTCTTCTCTCCCACAGTATGATCTTTATGTAAGTGGGTACCCAAAGCCCCATGTGCCAAACATCTCCTGCCTTAAAAATTTCAGTATCCAAGATATCTGCAGCTTGTCCTCTATGGTGGGAGCTTGAGACTACCATGTCACTTGTATGCAAAAGATCCATCCATACCTAACTTTAAGAAAAAAATCAAGAAAACATTACTTCACTCTTTAGTAGCCTTCCTCCTCCATGAGCCCCCAGGATAATGAAGGACATACCAACGCAATATTTAGACCTGTAGAGAAAAAGGAAGCCTGCTGATGAGGACCAGTAACCTGAGTTGGCTATATTTCCCCCTCTTATGTTTCGCTAGGCAGACCAGAGGCATAAGAGAAATTAATGTGTAACAAGTTGAATAACTAATTGTCTGTTAATGAGTCCCCCCCCCTTAGGCTCTTACTGAAGTGGGTGTCTTCTGTAAATGCAATGTTTTGTGCAGGCTTGAAGGTCTCTAATGACACATCATAAATATTCCTTGAGAAATTAAAAGACCCAGTAGCACTGATCTCTTTCTGGCATCTTGAAGACTCTTCGGTCTCCACATTCCCAAGGCTTGCAGGATCTTCCTGAATGACAGCTAGGCCCAGGACTTCAGACTATCCATAGCATCTACACTCTGTTCAGGAAGTGAACACCCACTTCAGCTTTAGTCCCAGATGGACACCACCTGAGAGCACAAGTACAGGGGGAATGCACAGGAGGTGACAGAAAGAACCCTGGATTATAATAGAGAACACCAAAGCCTTAGTTTCTATCCTGCCATCAATAGTTAGGAGAGCTTTAGGCAAATTGCATACCCTCCCTGATACACAGATTTCTCATCACGATGATTAGGAAATTGAAACAATGCATGGTCTCGAACAGCTAATTTTGCAGTTGTGCAAATGGACAAGTGTACCGACATTAGAGTGCAACAGATAGTTTAAACCACATGCTGTGTCAGGCTGAGATGTAGCTCCTAACAAAAAATGACAATGAGCTACTAGGACAAAGGACCATGTCTTTGTTATGTCTATTCCCAATGCACATGAGCTGACACATAGTGTGTGCTTATAATTGGATGGATAAGTGGATGGATGGATGCATGCATGGATAGATGCACAAATGGAGAATTTAAGAAATGGGTAGAAGAGGTAGATGGACATATGTGGACAGATAAGAAGATGAAGGCTAGATAGGTAGATGTGAATAAATGTACAAATGGCCAGATAACTGAGTACACGTAAGTAATATGGTGGCCACAAAGAGACTGAGGATAAGACCTTCATTGTCTCAAGGGTCATGTACACAGGTCTTTGAGACACTTCTGAAGTTCCTGCTAAAGTTGGCAGACAAGAATTATGGGTGTAAATAGTCAAATTTAGCCCATAGTAAATTGAATGGTATGACAAACCTTACAACAAAAGGCTTCATATAAATATTTCTGTGTTATATTAAATCTGGGCACAGGTTCCTTTGAATGCTTCTGCCTTGTGGCCACCAGCCCCTCTAAACTTTCCAGAAGCTTGAGATGAGTACATTCAAAGCCATCCTGTCAAATACAACGTGACTTTGGAGTTCACTTAAATAGCCTCTCTTTATACAATCCATCGTTACATAAAGACCAATCAATCAGGTGGACCCTGAAAAGCACACCAAGCTATGATTCCAGGTACCCAATCCACACTCTTTCATTTGTTGACTCATTTATTAAATCTTTCAACAGATGAGAATCAAGCCTCTATCGTAGGCGGGCACCAAGTCAGAGAACATTGTGGGAGGGGAGAATGCAATGGTGGGCACGGCACCCTCACTCTGCATCCGTTGCTCTTCCTCTGTTTTTAATTCCCAGCGTACTTTTATCTCCCCATATTTTCCAGCCTGGCTTTTCACAGAGAGATGGAACGTAGAGGGAAATGTGATTAGCCACGTCAATTCTCTTTCCTTACTTCTGAGAGGCATTTCCCTCACCTGTGCTTTTTAAAGACACTAATGCACACACACAGCTAGGCTTTCTCCAGATCTGTTCCAGTCCCCATTACCTCTCCTCCCCTCCCATAGTTAGGAGAGTCCATGTACCTTAATTATGTAGCCCCCCTGGCAGACACTAGCTCAGCACCACGCTGAGCAAGTTAATGTTCCCGGGCATTGGTACCCTCCCACTTCTTGCCCAACGACTTTTCTTCCAGGTGAACTGAATGGATTGGCTCTTAATATGCAGTTTCCCTTCAATCTCACACCACTGTGGGTCTCTATCGTGTCAGACTGTAGTGACGGTAGTAACTAGCTTGAAACATAAGTTTTATGGATCCCGAGCCTAATGATGAGCCAGCCTATACAATCCTTTGGAACTTAGCAGAGACTTGGCTGTAACAAAAATAGAGCAGAAGTTAAGAATATCTTCATATCCGAAAGCTCAGAGGATTTCATCTAAAGCCGTGTTGTTTACCCACTTGATGCCATTGGTGATTCAAAATCAATGTAATGTAAGCATTCACTAGAAACATACCAAATGCCCAACAGGATATGAGTCGGGACTGAGACACCTTCACTAATAAGGGATGACAGTGAACAAGCAATACAACAAGCTTCAGGATTTTGAGAGACTCTCACATCTAATGTGTATGGCATTCCCTGCGTGAAGAGGGTAGCTGCATTATTATTGGATGGGAGAACCAAAGGACAATAAAGATCATTCCAAGGCGTTCTTCCAGACGAGTAACCTAGAATAATACTGCTCAGCTGAGAATTAAAAGGGAGAGTTGGCAAGGCCTTGTAGGGCTGTTTCACTCAGGATTTTAATCACTGGTAACTGCTGGCAAGATTAGCCTTAGGAGTGGGAGAAAGTGATCATCCTCTACGTGGGGTCCAAGATACCTACTCAGTTGATTGTTACCCTCTCTGTCCTTTTTTTTTTCCTCTCTTTAAATTATCAAGAATATACATTCAGAACCAAGCACCCTGGGACTCAGGGGGCCTTCCCTCTGCCTAAATGCTATTCCTGCAGAAATCCTGTAGCTGGTTCCTCTCTTCAAATCTCACTTCCTCATGGAGGCCTTCCCAGGACGCTCTCTGTTAAGAGAATCCTCTGTCACCCTTATTCTGTTGTGCTTGTCTTTGTAGCAGGTAGCCTCCTTTCAGCTGGTTGTTTATGATCTGTCTCTCCAATTAGAAGGTAAATTCCAAGAAGGCAGATACTTTTTCCATACTGCTCAGCACTAATTCCAGAGACCAGACAGTGGCTGGCACACCCTGGGTATTTGATGACTATTAGTTGAATGAATGAACAGGTTTTATTTTTGTTATGAATTAGCCCATTGGTTCCCCTTCCTGCGAAGAAGGACACCAAAGTAGGAACCAGGAGAAGAAAAATATAAGACCGATTCTGCTATTAACTGTTTACACGATTCTGACAAAGAGGATGAAATTTTCTTGGCGCCAGTTTTCTCCTCTGTAAAATAAGAGCCAGTGATGGAGGAGAAATCTCTCTTTTCCACTCATCAGGTTTCTAAGAGGGCTCCCCCTACCCCCTTAGTCTCCTGCACTACCTCTCACAGTGGTAGAGTGATGTGGATAATTGATGAGGTACACAGAGAAACCAGGCATGGCCAGCTCGCCTCTTCCCCTTCACTATGTTTAGGAATTGACTGGCCCAGAGCACATGTTCTCATCTGCTCTGCACCAGGCGGTAACCTTTGGAATTAAATACCTGCCCCTCTTGTGGGAAAGGGAGGGTTATATTGAGCCAGTGTTGCCCATGGCTGAAGGCTGAGTGCTTTGAATTCTAGGCTGTATTTAGTAGTAAATCTATTGTGCTTCGTACCTATACTGCATTCTCCAACTCATCCTTTATCAAAATAAAATGATATTTTGATATTCATCTACCTTTTCTTTTGTTTATCTCAACTGGTCAGAACACTGATGGGAAAAAGGAGGGGATTAGATATTGATCCACTTGCCAAACAAAATAAAAGAATACAGCTAAAATCTCTTCCATGGCATGGACAATAGATAAATATGTACATTATGTTTTTCTCTGAAATATGTAGTTTAATAAAGTATAGATATGAATTTCTCAATATGGACATATATAAGTGTCCTCTTTCTTCCAAGAAGTATAAAATATTTATATATTTATAAGTAGAAAGTATATATACTTTATAGTAAAGTATATATATATATACTTTATATATATATAAAGTATCAGATACTTTATAGAAGTATATACACATACATGTATGTTCACATATATATGATATTTATATATATAACATATATACCACATTCGTATTCCAGAGAGAGGAGGGAAGGCATTATAAATTAAGTGTGTATATGTGCATTTCTCTTCCTATGTAAATAGGAAAGAATGGTTACAAAACTTGGGAGTAAGTTTTTCAAATGATAGGAATTGCTCTAAAAAAAGAAAAAAAAAACTGGTTAGTATTGGTCATCATATGAAATAAGTGGATAATACCAAGATGTTGTAAGATATAGGTCAGTTAAAATTTCAAGAGAACTCAATACGCAAACTCTGCTCCTACTCCCCCCACCATCCCTAAGATGACTCTAGTAACTTCAGCCAGATGATTCTGAAGCATAAGGAAAAGAATAGAAAACAAAGGTGGGTCATCAGAGGAGCTGTAATGATAGGTACAGTAGGACTTTCCTGGGGAGGGGTTGGGGGCGGGGAAGCAGAGGAGAGAAGACAGAGAGGCTATGTCAGTGCATCGGGCAGACAGCCGTTGTCTCTGCATTGGATGCCACATCCATCTTGACCTACTCACAAAAGGTCCAACGAAATGCTCTCAAAGAAAATAAAATGAGATGCATATTTCTTTCATTCTGATTTGTACATTTTTTCACACTTTAACATTTCTGCAGTTGGGGTATGTCTTACAATTGATGATGCGTCCTAATTTAACAAGTAGCATTTTTTTTTTCTTTCTCAGTGCCATACTATATAACAGTGCATCTCACAATTACTGGAGTCTTAGATTGGGTGAAACACAGTAGTTCATGCTCAGTTTTCTATAATCCACTAGGGAAATGAGCCAGAAATGTGGTTTGGAGAAAGATGTGCTTTGCTCAGCAAAGGTAAATCAAAACACATGCTCTGTGTGCCACTGGTCAAGTGTAGGCAAGAACAACCTTTCCCTAATGCAATCTGGAAACATGTACCAAGAGTCCATAATCCTTTCAAGAGTCCCATTTAGTAGAATATATATATTTTTTTTTAATGAGAAACCCATAAAAAGTTTGTGTATAGAGATATATTTGAGATTTCATTTATACTAAATCAGAACACCACAAAATATCCAAAAAATAAGGGATTTTTTTAAAGTTAAAAATAAGAGCATGTACACAGTAGAAGATTATACAGTCATTAAAAGTGAAAATTTTAGAGGCACCTGGCTGGCTCAGTTGGTAGAGCGTGCAACTCTTCATCTCAGGGTCATGAGTTCCAGCTCTGTGTTCGGTGTAGAGATTGCTTAAGGGGGAAAAAAGTGCAAATTTTAGCCAATACTTATTGATGTGGAAAATGCTAATAAGATATGTTAAGTAGAAAATAGCATACAAACTTCATAGTTAGTATTTTCTAATTTTGTAAAATGTTCTACATGCATAGGGAAAAGGAGTTATAAAATGCCACAAAGTGCTAACAACTCTCTCTGGCTGGCAAATATTCAGCTGGTTTTACTTCTATCTGCCTTCTTTCATTTCCCAAACCCTTTACAATGAGCACCAATACTTTGACAGTTTGAAGCAACTCTTCTCCCTTCCAGAGGCAGTTTGTTTTTCCCCCAAGTTCCTTCTTCTCCTAATAAGTCAAAAATGACCTGCTTTTGGCCACAAACTAGATATTCCTGAGAATAGCCATTCTCAGAGAACAGGAGACCAGGGACCACGAAAAACACCGTTTACATTGGATGACAAATCATGTTGGTTGAAGCAAGCCTCTCAGGTTTCCTGGGCATCCAAATCCAGAAATAAATTGCTGACTCTTCACTTTCCAAGGGTCTATACCCTGAGGAGACCCCATCCCTTCCTGGGAAATGGCCTCTGGATTTCTCATAAAGGAAGATGATGACCAGTGCCAGAACTGGGGCTTACAAAACTCTCATTTATTACCTCTCTGTTTGCCCTTGGCCCACCTCTGGACCCAGAGGAAATTTCATGGGCCTCACTCTCTGAAGAGCAGGTGGGGAGAAGAGGGCAGTGTGCACAGAATGGAAAATATGGGGCACACTAAAGAATTTTACCCAAGGGGGATTAATAAAGTTTCATACAGACATCTCAGAGAGCAAAAGTTCTTGTCAGTGGCGAGAAAGATCAAGAGATTCTAAGTCAAAACAAAAAACAGGCAATAAGAAATTGGAAAAGACTTCATGCGCAAGTACTAATAGAACATTCCTTGTGTTCTCCTATAGAAATTAAGTATGGAGAAAACATGAGCACTTTTCTCAGGACAGCTCGGAAAAGTGAAACAAGAGACACCAAAGCGACACTCTAAGGATGGGAAGGTCTCCCCCCCAAACCTGCTTCAGTTCATAGGTCATGCTGCTAAAATGGTGCTTTAGAAGATTAAGCAGAATGAGTGGTTCATTCCTCTTTAGTTAAGAGTTGCAGCCATGTTCCAACTCTGCCTCTTTCGTAAATGGTTTGCAAATAACATCTTCCATTTCATCTCCTGTCCTGTAATTGCCAGTAACTGAGCTGGACTTGGAAGACGTAAATCGGGATATCTAGGGGTGGAGTCCACACATTTGCATTTCTTAAAAGCCCCTGAAGTGATCCTAACTGCTGCCTGGGTAGCAGAGCACTGACCCGGATTAGCCCTGACCAGGATTAGGACATAAGCAGGGAGAAGAACCGAACACTCAGCATAGGAAAAGATAAATATAATTTTACTATTCACATACAAGCTTAGTTTTGATCAAATAAAGAAATAAAAATTAAAGTTTGAATGCCAAATTACACCTTACTTTTATGCTCACCTTTCCATTTAAAGCTCAACATAATGCTGTGAAAAAAAGCATGGTAAGCTTGCTTTCTTCTTTCTTTCCTTTTTTTTTCTTTCTTTTTTTGTAAACTGCATTTTTCATTTTGAGATCTGTAACTGAGGCTCAGAGCTGCTTAATGACTTGCCTAAGGCCACTGGTCTAGAAAGTGCAGAGCGCTCCCAGGATCTGACTTCATGCTTTTCACTCACATGGGAACCATGGAAAATGCCCTGCCGTGGCCCCGTTCCCCACCCCAGTGAAGCCCAGGGCCTCCTCCACTATTGGCCCTCTTTCCAGGACTCTATCTGTAACCAAGCCAATGGTTGACAGTTTTTTTAGCATTTACTATTATGTTTCAATACAAATGAGCAATGGTATGTTGAGAAAGTGAAAATCAATGCCACCGATTAAGAAAATGTCCTTTAATTTGCCTCCCAGACACTCAGCTTTAAAAGATGAATGAAAGAGGAAAACTCTGTATCTGTG
Organism: Canis lupus familiaris; assembly: GCF_011100685.1. Classification (NCBI taxonomy): domain Eukaryota; kingdom Metazoa; phylum Chordata; class Mammalia; order Carnivora; family Canidae; genus Canis; species Canis lupus. The sequence goes on along the minus strand of NC_049227.1, from coordinate 64,692,269 downwards.
CTTATGAAGAAAATCCCTGTAAGTGTGAACACTTCTTTGAAACTGTCAAGACGATAATAATGTTAATATTGACTACACTTTTATTCTGCTAAGCATGTGAATTCCTTTAATCCTCACAGCAGCTCTACATGAGATAAATACTCTCCTTAAACCCATTTACATGTAAGGAAATGATGGCATAGAGAGGTTAGGCAACTTACTCTAAGTCCTATTAGTTACTAATATCTGTCACAGATCCAAGGAGAGAGCTAATACGCTATGCTACCCCCCCATCGCCCTCCCAGAAGCATCTTACAAACCAGTGCTTATCAGATCTCCCTAAACTCTGAGCAAAAGGAAAAGTCCATTTTAATCAGAATTCAAGTGTGTGATACTTTCTTTTATTTTTCATAACTTTGAAAACTGGTGAAAGTCATGGCTCCCTTAGTTGTGCTGTTCAAGAGCCTTCTCTGTTCTCACTCAAGACCTCAGTGACACACCCTTGAAGGCAACACCGTGGCTGCCCTTCCATCTACCTGTTCTCATGCTGCACTGTAATTATTGGTGTATTTCTTCCCTGCTTCTAGTAAATTTCTTGAGCGAGGGATCGCACCTTTTCTTTTCTTTTCTTTTCTTTTCTTTTCTTTCTTTTCTTTTCTTTTCTTTTTCTTTCTTTTCTTTTTTTTCAATCTCATGCCTCTCTTTGTGCCCTACAGAGATAAGTAAGAAGTAAATTCTAATTCAAAAGATGGATAAGAACCTAGATAACCAGGCACTACGTTTAGGATTTTTAATTCTATCATCAGATTTAATTCTATCATCAGATTCCTGTAGTAACAGGACAATCTGATGTAGTAAAATATGCCCATAGAGTTATTACGTAAATTTGTTTAAAGTAAATTTTGAGAACTTGGTAACTAACTAGGAGCAACTGACAAGAAAAAAATCAAGAATTGTACAAAAAAAAAACAAAACATGCTATTAATAATTTCAGGATTTTGGCAATTCTCTAGACTAAATTTTTTAAGTATTTCCTTCCAATGTAGTTCTAGCTTAGTTTTTTATTCCTCGGCTTGTGTGTTTTTTTTTTTTAAAGCATAGGAATGTATAAAAAATGCAATTGCTTTTTCTTTTTTAAAAATTTTAATTCCAATATGATTAATATACAGCATTATATTTGATTCCTATTTTCTGAGCTTTTCAGTCCCTAAGTACAGGAGTCTGAAATTCACTTCTAACTGTCTGCAGGTGACTCCTCTCTCCCTTTCACTCCCTCTCTCTTTTTTTTTCACCCTCTCTCTGTGTCTCCTTCTCTCTCTGTCTCTGTCAAACAGACATCTATTTATTAGAACATTTTCTTATAAAACAGGAACCTGATGTCTCTAGTGTAAGAACTTTTTAAAAGACAGCTGTGTAATTCTGTTTTCTTATAAGAAAGAAAATATGACTAGAAGTTCTTGTATTTTAGAAAATGTTTTCAGCTTCAGATAAAATTTAGCCAAAGACTGGTTCTGGTCTCTTGGAGGTATACATCTCTGAACTAAATGAAAGGAACAAAAATGTGAACCTCTGTGTATGTTGCAGTGAAGTTAGTTGGGGAGCCAGGGCTAATACCTAATTTGTGGGGCCCAGGACAGAATGAAAATGCAGGGCCCCTTGTTCAATATTAGTAAGAACTTGGAGTTGGTGACAGTGGATCATTCAACCAAGCATGAGTGAGACCTTTCTAAGGATTACGTCCTGTACAACTGCACATTTGACATGCCCATGAAGCATGGCTCTATGGAGAGCTTTATGTGGTGGGGGCAGCTGGCAATCACAGCAGGAAAAATCCAGGGGTAGCCAGAGCGATCTGATGATGAGTGATTGTCTCAAAGTATAGACAAGTGACCAGCTGCCGGTGGTGCCTAAGTTTAAGTGTGATTAGAAATAGAAGAGTGTAGACATGAAAGATGCAGAAAAGAAAGATTAACAATGCGACTTCATATTTTGCCAGCCAACATTCATTCGGGAGTCCTACCCGGAGACCACAGAGTGTCAATTCTTATTTAGTAGCATCTCTTTCCTGTAATCAAAACTGGTAATAGCCACAGTTGCTCACCTACACTCAACAATAAGAACTTCTCTAAAGAGCAAGTATGCTGTATGAATGTTGGTATGAAAGAGCCTTAGAGATTTGAAAGCCAAATAAAATACTCTGGATATCAAAAAAGGTTTCCTTGACTTTTAATTAAGCATGATTCTTTCTACTTTAGTCTGTTGAGCAAAGGAAACAATATGCCTTGTAAATGCCTGCCTAATCTTCCTTAGAGGGACCCTGTGAGGATCCCTTGCAATACGACATGCACTGGGATCTATGACCAGTGACCACTATTACAGTGACTATGACCACTACTACAACTAGAGGCAGTGCTGTTCAGTAGGGAAAGTTCTGGAGGCAGAATGCAAAGACTCGCATATACCAACAACTCCAAAACTCACACCGGTGACCTTGAAGCAACTCTGAACCCTTCTGAGCCTCAGTTTCCTCTCCTGAAAAATAGAGATAACAGCTTTCTATTTAACTCAAATTAGGATAATGTGTAAAGATTATCCTGTACAGGGTTTTTATTAAATCATAAAGTGTTGCACAAATTTAAGGCATTTTCATAATAAGAACCTGGCACTATCAAGGTCACCTCTGAAGCTAAAGAATTAAAGCTCAGAGACATAAAACTCCAGTCTCTCAGAGACTAACAACAGAAGATGAAATTGTATTTCAACCTTACATGAGAAGAGATCTATGTCCCTGATTACAGAGGTAAATGGCAACATAAATAAAGCATTTCCTTGGGTGTTTTGGTTTATTCCCTTCTGTTTGATCCATATGGTCATCTACACTTTATTAGCAGTAGTACACACAGAAGGGAAAGTAACCTATATGTGGGAAAGGTGGCCAGCCAATGTTTTTTCTCATGGCGTCTCACATAGGCTAGACCTTGTCAAGCAGAATAAGCTAATTTTTTTCTGATCCTGCCAAATAAATTGGGCTTCAATCCTCAGAAATGTTTTTATATGCCGTATTTACCCTTAAGGAAATTTTAAGTCCTCTGTCCAATTTCCTACCTCTCTAGCCCCCATACCCCATCACCGCATCACTCATCAGCCCTTCCTTGGTACCCACCCTCAGCCATTAGCAGGAAGCAGCCATGAAATAGGCTGAGAGCAAAATAGACCACTGTCAGGGCCTGGAGATTTAATGGAAAAAGCAAAGAGTGACATTCTAAAATGTGTGTGGAATTGATTCCTGTTTTCCACGAAGGGCCTGCAATAGAGGTAAGTTAGGATTATCTGTTTTAGAGCCAAACTAAAGTGGAGTCACTTATGTCAGGGACAAAATGGAGATGGTCAACAAAGGAGTCTAAAGGAAACCTAGCCTAACCTTATAGGAATTTATCACTCTTCTCAGAAATCAGCAGAAGATACCAGCCCATCTCTAAATGCCAAATCCATTCACACCATCTCTGGACATCCTTGTTCACCTATTTAGCTATCCTGATTCAAATAAGAAAGAAGCCCACTAGATAACCAATTACCTGAAAAAGCTAAATAACTTCTGCACTTATCCCATAAAAAATTCCTTAGCCTGAAAATGACCCAGCACTCATTGCTCCTGTAGCTTTGAATTTCCCAGCCTACAGGTCAAAAGCCTTGCACTAAACTCAACTTTCTGCTTTGTTTTATTCGGTATGTGAAGTTTGGTTTTTAACGCTGTTTATTTCTGCTTTCAACCTTACATAAAAGAGCAGGGAATTATTTACAGCCATCCAATTCCTGGGGTAAGAAATTACCAGGCCAGAATGTGGTAACAAATCTTTGCTATAAATTCATGTGTACATTTTTTTTTCCAAAGTGGCATATGGAAGTAGGTATCTCTTAATGACACGGTTGAATTTGTGGATTAGAATCTTTGCTATGACCTTCTGGAAAAATAAGACTAAGGTCACTAACAATATGCTAGTAGCAGCCAAAATACCATTCAACTGTAAGTTCTAGACCTTTTAGGTAACAAAATTATACCTACCAGCAGACCTGTGTCTTGCCTTGAGAATTACAGATGCCAAGGCTGTGCTGGTCTCATCACAGAGAAGGTGGCTTTGAAGTTCCAGAGTCACTGAAGAAGAAGCTCTGAAATTCCTTCAAAAATGAACAGTCTGTCATTTGACAGTTGCCAGAAAAAAAAAAAAAAAAACGCACTCTTATATTTGAAAATCTATCAGAAGGAAAGATCTGGCTTGTCAGGGATCAAATCTCTGCCCAGTACTACTTCCTCTGCAAAGCCACACAGAGTCAATTGCTGTTAACCTCTTGCTCCTGTGCCTCATCCGTGGGCCTATCACATGGAGTGTGTTCACTCTATATGATAATTGTTTGTTTACATGAGTGGATCTCTATTAGAGGTTCTTCAGGGGCATAGGCTGGGTCTTTCTTGTTCATTATCGTCTCTCCAGTGTCATGCCTAGGCACAGTAGATCTAAAAAATGTTAACTGAAAGAAAGCTGGTGTATCTAGTCAACCTCATGAAGGGAAGTGTAAATACCAAATTATAGGTCATGTGTTGTCCCAGCCAATTCTTGGAGTGTCATTTTCAGTCTTCGATACCTTTTTTTTATAGCATTGGGAAACTAGAATTTGTTCAAAGTTGGGCGACCAAGATGGGCTGTGGAGAAGGGAAGTGCTTGACAGGATCTGGAAACCACATCACATGAGGAACAAATGAAAGAACCAGGAATGATTAACTTGACTAGAAGAAGGCGAAGGAAAGATGTGGTTACTCTCCGCAGACATTTGAAAAGCTGTCAAGTAGAAAAGGTAGTTAGATTTGTTCTGTGTTACCCCAGAGGGCGAATTAAGGTTAGTGATTGAAAGGTACAGAGAAGCAGATTTTGGCTCACCAAAAGCAAGAACATTCAAACAAAACAAAACAAATACTCATCAACAGCAGAAAAAGAGTAAACTTTCTGTCTTTGCAGTGACAAAAAGAAAATGGCCTATGGGGCTGCGAGGATCCCTCCAATATAGGAGTTTCTAATTCTCTACATAGTAAGTGCAGGTACCCCTGGAATCACGGGTATGGAAGCACGAGAGGGGAATAAGTGATGGGATCTTCTTGGCTAGGCATCGGTTATCATAGGTGGAAGAGCCCAGGAGACAGTCGGGAGCTCTGGAAGATGGAAGCAAAAGGGAGAGGCATGTGTCTCCAGAGGCAAGAGAAGTCTGATAGTTCTGAAAGCGAATTCTCATGGCACCACTTCTGTGCCTACTGCTTCTCCTAGTCACAGACAGCAGCTATCTGGAGTGAGAGTAATCTAAAACAATACAACAATATTTGGAATTTGGCGGAAAGGCTCATCTTTTTGAAAGTTAATACTCAAAAGAGCTGCAATCACGCATCTGTTTTCTTGTTTGGTTTACAATTTCATGGACTCCATGAAATTGAATGACACTTCACATTGATAAGCATTTCTGAAACAATATGGTAGCAATTTGAAAAACACATTATACTCTCAAGCTGCATAAAGAGCAAAGAATATACTCTTTAATGCTTAATTTTAATAATGATCTTACTTGTTACAGATACAGCATTTCACAATGAAAGCCTGTGTTTCAGTCCAGTAATACGATAAGACACAGCTTGTAAAAATGAGAATTGAGTTTAACTATGTTCTTGGGTTTTATTTTCCATTTATCATGTGAATTGCTTCTAAATAAGATTGTCTTACTTCATTAATTTGCATAATTACTGAAATATAGCATGGGATCCCAAATAACAAACTCCTGATAATATCATTTCAGATTTACTGTGACATTATTTTGAAAATGACGAAAATTGATACACAATTAAGTGAAGAGTAAAAGTCTTTAAGCTAATTATGTTGCTTTTGAGTCTTTAAAACATAAAGAGGTTATTTGGGGCAGAACAATACATTTTTGTGCTCAGATGCTGAACAGCTTGAGAACCAAAGAACAACTGGCAAGTGCTGTACCATTTTACAGTAATAATAAGTCTGGCTTTGACAGAGTCGGAGCCAGGTGGAGTTTTGTTTTTGTTTTTGTTTAATTGAATCAAGACCGTTGAAGAAAGATGAGGAAAGTCTTCAATGAAGACTTAAAAATACCTGTTCAGATGTATTTTGATTTCTGAAATAGCACCCTATCAAATTAGCTTGACAGTCTCTGGTCCCAGCAAGAAAATCCTGATGCCTTGTTTGAGTTCAGACTTTCAGCAAGTGCAAACATTTCACTCAGCCTCAATCTTCAAAAATGTGGGCGAGACAGAAAATGTGGAAACGGATAAAAAGCTGCAAGCTATTAGTTAGCTATCAGACATGGTTCCGAGAGCCAAGTAGTAACTGTTCCTCTCTGGAATGGGGGCTGCTGAAAGACAACAAGGCTCATTGACAAAATAAATCCCGTGGCTTGTCTTGGGCTAGCTGATAAACAGGGGCCCCGACTGATGGAGTGTCTTTCCTAACATCACAGAGACGACCACAGAACAACAGCAGAGGCGAAAACGATACCTCTTCCTCCTGCCTCCCACATCCTCTTATTAATCATTTTAAACTGAAAGCTTGAGAACAGCAGTCCTGCCTAAAATATTGCCTGTTTCCCTAAGACGGCATCCGGGAAGCTGCAAAGCAGGGTGTTCCCCTTCTGCTGCTTTTTCCTTTGGGTCATGATTTGAGTGAATCTGTGACCTCGATGATGGCCGAGGGATGGCACAAACAGACATTTGTACTTTATGCAGACTCTTGGTAGAGTCTTCTTGTTTTAATAATTCACCGAGGGGCATCAATTCTCTGAAAAAAGAAAGATCTCCCTGTTGCGCGGTGGCACTTTGGGGGATCGTCCAAATGCTGCGGTGGCCTGGGCAGCTTTGTGGTTTCTTGCTGGGTCACCTGGCTCAGGAGTCGGGCATGCCTCCCCAAGCCCTTCACCTCCGGCAGCGTGGAGGCCTGGGCCCCGAGGTCCCCAGCCTGGGGGGATTGGGGAAGGAGCAGGCTCCCTGGTTCTGCCAAACCTCTAGGCTACACTCCACATTTTAGTTTATATTAAAAAATAAATCTGGAGCTGTTTAACATTCCCAAGCTGGTTGTGTGCATGCGTGCGTGCACATGTGTGTGTGTTGCTGTGTGTGTGCACAACATGCAAAACTTGAAAGCGGAGTTTCATCTGGCCCAGAACCTGCCGTTTCCATCCAGCTGTTGGCCTGTGCCTCTCAACACACGTAGAGCCCATATTAATAGCTCCTGTAAAATATGCCCTGTTATTTTATCCAGGCAGCAAGATTCTCAGCAGCTGTGGGGAGCATCCTTTGACCCAACAACAGACAAATAAGATTCTTCGTGTGATTGGGGCTAGGGTGTGTGACACAGTACAATGGAGAAAGCTCACTGCAGCCATGGGGGTTTCCAGCCCTTGCTTGAAAGCTCTACTGGGGGCAGCACATCCTCTCTCAGGATTGTCTGTTCCATTGGTGGACAATGGCTCTGACTGTTAAAGTTCCTTTCTACTAAAACGTGTCTTGCTGTAACCTCTACCTAGTAACCCTGGACCTTACGGCTCATATGCAGAACTCCGCGTTCATCTTACTGAATTTTATTTTTATTATTACAACCACAAAGAGTTGTAGACCCTATTTACCATCCCTCCCAACTTTGATTCAGCCACCAGTATAACTCTCTCTCCACTATCATGATATGTGTCACTAACAAAAAGGTAGATAAAGATAAAACAAGGAAAAATATCAGTGTGTGTTACTTTAAATATATCTTTAGATAAACTCTGACCTATTAATCGCCAGCTCTAGGGTAGAGTTTTCCATTAGTCATGAAGGCAGCTATTACTGTACCTATTAAGAGGCCTGCTCAGGTGGGGTTAGCCCAGGATACCTGAAATCTCTTCATGGCTAGGATGAGCCACCTTTGTATACTCAGTGTCTAATACAGTGCCAGGCCCAAAGAATATGTTCCATAAATGACCGTGAACCAACAAATATTTTCTTGGGGACCCTGTCCTGTTACTAGTGACAAAAGAAATAAATAAAAATAAAAATAAATTAAATAAAAATAAATAAATAAATAAATAAATAAATAAATAAATAAATAGATGATAGATAGATAGATAGATAGATAGATGATAGATAGATAGATAGATAAAAATAAGATCTAACACTGTACCATCCCATTCTAAAAGCTTCTTTAGCACCCAGTTATCTAAGGTTTGGGACCATCTATCTTTTTCTCCTTTAAAAATTACAACCATATTTGCCTCCATTTGCTTGCTATTATACATGGTGTCTGGCATTGTGTAGGTTTTCTGAGGTTACCAAGAGGTAATATGTCAAGCCAAACTCATTTAGATTAGCCAGTTCTGCTCACCTTAAACAAACATTTTTGAAGCTCATTTTGAGTTAGGCTCTGTACAGACGCTAAGGATATAAAAACGAATGTGACATAGCTTCAGGTTCCATGAAACATACGGCCCAGGGAGGGGACAACAGGGGGGTTCAAAACAATGTAAAAGGGACATCATGGAGGGGACAATGGAGGCACAGGGGAGGGGCACTTAACCTGGTCTAGGGTGACAGATACTCTTAGAGGAGGTAAAACCTGGGCCTAAGCTTGAGGAATGATTAGAAATTAACTGCACAAAAGTGCATTTTGAGGGGAAAAACAGAACGAGCAAAAAGCACAGAGGTGTGAAACTACATAAGATATGCAGAGGCTAAAGTGTTCCAGAGTGAAACTCAGTGTAAAGCACAGGCTTCACAGGATGATACTGGAGAGTCAGAGCCTTAGTCACGGAAGTCTTTGTTGGCTGTGGTAAATCGTGTGGGTTTTCAGAGATCACCAGGGAGATGCTAGAAGTAAAACCATTGAGTGTTTTATGATGAAGGATTTATTATGGAAATTAGACCAAACACAATTATACGAGTTGCTGAGGAAGTGAGCATCCAATGCGAAGCAGGAGGATCAGAAAGGAGTCAGCCATCAAGCACCTTCAGCCATCAAAGTGGGATTGCAAGGCTTGTGGGATTATCTAAGGAAGCAGGGTTCCACTTCAGTGGGTCACACACCAGATGATTGGCGATGGTCCTGAGGCTGCTGTTAGTCAAAGGGTCGGTAGTTGGGAAGAAGAGTTGGAAGTGGGAGATAGAGCAAGGGCCGCCTGGAACCTGTCAGCATCTTTCATTACTGCATCTAGCCATGAAGACTTTCTGAAAGTAGTGTTTGTTGTTTCCCTTCTGCCTTCCAAGTCCACAGTCTTACACAAATTCCTCCTGTGCCTGCTATAACTTGTTACATACAGAAAAGGAGATTCTACTACCACGGTCAAGCAAAGGGAAAACAGAAGCAAAACATGGTCAAGAACATTCCAGGAGAAGGAAGGGTACTGCTGGTGCAACACTACTTATCACCACTGGCCATTCACTGCCACACAATAAGATTCTTGACACCATCAGTGCCATGGAAAACCTCTGAGGACCCTCACATCTTTGGACCACTTGTTCAAGATTCAAAGTAGTAAAGTTATTCGATTGGTCAACCTGGGGTCACAAACCTGTGCTAGCTGCCAGACATGGGGGAAGGAAAGATTGTTCCCACTTTGGTGCCCATAGACTAAGACAGGGTCTTTTATTCCATCTCTTTGGAGATTTCCCTTTAAAGAAGGAAGGTTGTTTGGATGCTACAGAATAACAACAACAAAGACAAATAACCATGCCCCATAGTCAGATTAAATGTTAGGGGGAAGAAAAAAAAACATCCCCACAGGTACACTGAGAATGGATTTTGGCTAAATGCTTCTCTTAATTAGGATTAGGGTAAGTCTCACTAATATATCAAAATATCTATATCTGTAATTAATATATATCAACGGTTCAACAGCATAGTCAACAACAGTATAGTCAACAAGAAGACGATTTCTTTGTAATTCGACGGTCCAAGGTGAGTGTTTGGGATGACAGTGAAGCTCAGGAGGCCAGGCTCGTCTTCAATGTGGCTCATAAGGTCATGCTGGATATTGAAGTCCCAGGAGGCTAAAAGAGGGAAGAAGAAAGGCGCACTTACGTAGAGAGGTTTTATAAACCAGTCCAAACAGTGGCACACGACTTTTGCTCAATTGCCTCCCTTACCAACATGGGAACCTGGGAAAATGGCCTAGCTGTGTGTCCAAAAGAGAACAGATATGGGTGGTTATTGGTTTTTGCCATAAAGCCTTGCCCAAACCATTCAGGATTCAAATCCGTCTGAGTAGTTTCATCTAGTCAAAGGTTACCTAATTGTACTATAGTAAGACAGGTAATAAGCATTTTACATTTTGAGGACATTCGGTCTCTGCGGTGACTACTCAGTTCCGCCTCTGTAATGCAAAAGCAGCCATAGACAATATTTTTTTAAGTGTGGTGGTGGCTGTGTTATAGTAAAACTATTTTTATAAAAAGTAAGCAGCAGGAAGGATGTGGCCTATAGGCCTGGGTAGGCTGACCCCTGATAGAATCAATTCTACTGTAAGCATTATTCTCCTTGAGAAAGATGGAAGCAAAATGAGAGCTAATGAGTTTTTTATTTGCTTTTTCAGCCATTGACACTTTACCTCTGCCCCAATCTTTTCCCTCTGTCCTTTACTTCATTTCCTTATTTCTCCTCAAGGTTCTTTCTGGTCTCCCTCTGGGTTAGTCCAACATTCCTCTTCATTACTAACACTTATTCTCCATGGATCATGGTCCTGTTCATTTGCATAGTGAAATAAGCCTTTATACATAGCAACTCATTTGTATTTGCCTTTCTTTTGCCTCTTTAACTAAGCAAAGTATCACTTGCCTCCTTCCTTTCAGTTGCAAAGATTTTGCCAGAGTTCTTTTCTTGTTATGGCCATAACATCATCCATGTGGCCTTTGTTGCCTACCATTGTCATCCCCATGGCTCTGATCTATGAACAAGAGCCATGTATTTGGAACAAAGGTCGCAATGAGCTTAGTTGGGAGACAATTCTCCATGATTCTCTTCTTTTTCTTCATATCTCAGGAGTAGAGGTATTGATGGCCTTTGGCTTGGACTACCTTTTCAAGGATGGGGTTATACTGACAATATCTCTCTTGAGGGCAAAGGTTGGGTAGGTTTGTTCTCAATGGATCAATGTAGCCCATTATAAAGCATTAGGATTTGCTAATTTCAATGTTCTGTAATACAACACACTACGTGTACCGGGGTCAATTAACCTTTGTGACATGGTACTATGGGAAACAGAGCATTAGAATGCTAATACTTTGGCTACTGCTATTGTTGTAAACAATTGTAAGCAATTGTTGTTCTTTTTTTCTGTCTCAGGGATCTCATGTCTTCTGTTGACACATGTAAAACTGTGGCAGGCTAACTTGGTAGCTTGCAAATGCGTGGAATCTCAGCCCCTTCACTATTCTTGACTGACTAAATGTTCCCAAGAATGGAGAAATATGGTAAACCAACTGGATTAGAAATTAATGTAAATCACAGTGGAGCTATGCCACGTTACCTTTGATAAGGGTGGTTAACCTTAAGCTGTAAATCTACCTCTTTCTAAACTTTCAAGAATATAAATATAAATCAAAAAGCCACCTGGGCGGCTCAGTTGGTTAAGCATCTGCCTTCAGCTCAGGTCATGATCCTGGAGTCCAGAGATGGAGCCCTGTGTCCAGGGAAGCTGCTTCTCCCTCTCCTTTGCACTCCCCCACATTTCCTCATTATCTCTCTCTCTCTCTCTCTGTCTCAAATAAATAAAATCTTTTTTTAAAAAAAGAATATAAGTGGTAAGGGTAATATTATAGAGATAACTTTGAATTTTCTCTGTTTAAAAAAACATGTGAATCATTTCCAAATGTCAGTGCTGTAACTATTATTAGTGTTAACTTACAATATGCCTTTAAACCATGTCACCACTCCAAGGCCAAGAAGAATTGACATAGAATATATTTGGCCTAGTATGGACAGCTTTGAAAAGGCACTGCATCAGTAGAGAATTCTATATGTTCTAAAAGCAATGATGTAGAGAAGATGAGGCAAGTTGTCTCCTGCCCTTCTGTTTTATTGTCAATAGATATTGAACTGTGAAGAACCACTGTGTTTGGCACCAGGATGGGAGGTGGGGATGGAGAAGACTCTATCAAGGAGTTCATGATTAGAAAACCAAAAATCACATAATAATATTAGGAATTAGAATAACCCAAAGTCATATTAGTTTGATGTGATTGAAGTATTAGCAGGAGGAGGGGATGGGGGGATGTGGAGAGAGATTTTGACATGAGATAAAGGTGTGTGAGAGATTAAAAGACAAGGGTTCTAGAGAAGTTGAGTTTTGAAGCAGTTCCAGTCCTGGAACAATGGAAAGACATACATCTTAAAAGGAAAGTAGAGGGCATTTTGGGCAGTGTCACTCTTGATCAGTAGCACAAAGGTGAAAATGAGAGTCAGGAGGCAGCACAGTCAGGGAGAATGATAACCAAGTGTAGCATAAGGTGACTTGGCCCAAGTCCTGCTCTGTTAGTAACCAACCAGCTGAGTCAGCCAATCTCAGCCTGTCTTTATCTGAAAATAAGGGAGTCAGTGAATCAGATGTTCTTTCTAAAGAAACTCTTTAATTTTGTAATTGGCTTTTAAGGAAGTAAGAAGCATGTTAACTTGACAAACTAGAGTGTTAATGTTGAGTTAGAATGAAAATTAGATTTGAAAGATGGGCTCAGCGATTGGCAGTAGGTGAAGACGCTTGTGTCGAATATAAGGATCAATAGGGAGCCGTTGTTGGTCCTTGAACAAAAATGACAAGATTAAAATATCTGTGGAATGGGGTCAAAGAATATTGCCCAAGAGGGCTTTCAAAATAACTATAGTCAATCCTAGACTGTTTTTTCGAGAGTCTTATGAAAAAAGTTCTTATACACATCACATTTCCATCTACCCAAATTAAAACATCAATTAAATAATTTACCCTGTAACTGTTGAAAGATTGGAAGTATTAGTTGCCCGCACAGCACCATAGAAGTGTTTGTGACAAAATTATTAAAAGATGAAATAGATGGATCTTACATATTACTTAAGGTGCTTTCAATCTGGGGTACTTAAGGCTGGTTGCTATATAGTTCTTACTGGTAATGGTTGACATTGCTCTGATGATGGTTCATGGGCCAGACTTCAGCCCTATTTTTTAAAGTCTATGTGTCTATAGCCTCAAGAAGAAATAAATGCATTTTCCTATTCTGTTCCACTGGCTCATGTTCAAACTTGTGTCTTACCACAGTCATTTACCTCCATGAGGACATCAGAACCCCTGCTGATGCTCTCATTTTCCAAAGCGGCCATGGGCCTGAATTTTATTGCAGTGTGGAGAGCCTTTTGGTAGCTTATCTAGTACCTGAATAAAAACAGAAAGTGCCGGGTGATGCCCTGAGCCTAACAGCATCTCTCCCTGAATTCTCTCTAAAATTCATCTGTGGATACACAAACTAGTGCACAGCTTTATAGCTTGATATCTAGGATAAACAAACATCTACCAAGTGCTTCCAATCGTCCAGTTTCTTTCTTAACATTATTTATTTTTATCAGGATATAATTGACATGTAACATTATATTAGTTTCAGGGGTACAACATAATGATTCACTATTTGTATATATTGTGAAATGATCACCACAGGTCTAGTTAACATGCATCACCACACATAGTCACATATTTTTTTTCTTGTGATGAGAACATTTAAGATCTACTCACTTAGCAATTTTCAAATATACAATACAGTCTTATTCATTATGGTAGCCATGTTGAACATTAAGCCCCCAGAATTTATTTATTTTGAACTGGAAGTTTGCACCTTTGACCACCTTCACCCATCTTGCCCACCTCCAGCCCCTGCCCCTCACAACCATCAATCTATTCTCTGTCACTGAATTTGGTTTTCTGTTTTGTTTTGGAGAGGGGTGTGTTTTTTTCTTTTGTTCTTGTTCTTATTTAGATTCAACACGTAAGTGAGACTATACAGTATTTGTCTTTCTCTGTCTGACTTACTTCATTTGGCAGAAAGCCTTCAAGGTTCATCCTTGTTGTTGCGAATAGCAAGATTTTCTTTTTTTATGGCTGACTAATATTCCCTATTATATATATATATATATATATAACATTCTCTTTATCCATTCATCCAAAGATAGACACTTAGGCTGCTTCCATGTTCACAATAGTAGCTTAATTGTAACATTAAACCTCATTTCCTACAGATGATGAAGATCAGGATATGCTTTCCAAGATTTGGGACAAACATCTGAGCTGTAGTATTAAATCAACAATAGAGGAAGAAGAATTGAAGGAAGATTTAAGGGAGTGCAGGTGGGTGAGGATTGCTCTAGCAGAAAAGATGTTTATAAAGCTTCTTCCAAAGAAATCTTCTCCAGACTCTCAAAGCTTATATTCAAACTATTTACTTATAAGAATGTATCTATAGTTCTGGTTCCATGAAAACAGAGCTCAGATTAATATCATTTGTGGATTAAAAGCAGCTTCAGTGCTGCTCAGATCTGGTGGGATTTTCTGGACCAGAGATTGAAACTGTAGAGTTCACCCCTAACAACAGTTATTTGTGAAATCAGAACGGCTATTCAGATTTCTCTGCCGCCTAAATTGCATTGATAAATTGGAGAGTGAGGAGATGATGATATTGTCAGTGAAAGAGAGCAGAATGAAGGACAAGTTTCATCATTAATACTTTCCTTCTAAAAAGAAAGTCAGATTTTTCTTCACTTCCCTGAGCCCCTAATCAGCTTCCAAAATGAGCCATTTGAACAGCCAGGGCTACTGTTAACATTCTCCTCCAGATAATATTCTGAGTTATTTTGAATATTTTCTATCTACATGATCTATTTACTTTTTGCCAACCAAAAACATGGGGTGAAATAGAAAGTGGGCAGGTTTATCTTTTATTTTTTTTCCTCCACGAGCTTCCCTGGTCAGGTCTTACTTCTGACCTTCTGACCTCTACAGCTTTTCTTTAGAGACCAGTGAGCTTTTACAAGAATGTCCCCCTAAAACCATCCCACTGATAAAATCTGAATCACAACAGGAGGAAGAGTAGCTTTCTGGAATGGAAAACAGGTTCGTTCCAGTGAACATTGTAGATGGGAACCCAATCGGAAAAGTCTCAAGAGCAAATGGGAAGTGAAGAGTGGAGACACTGAAGCCAGACAATCATTCTGAGGAGTTTTTCCACAAAGGGAACAGCGGGATAAAGGGTCAGAACCAGCACCAAGGGAGGTTGCCTAGTTTCCAGGGTCAGAGATCTAAGCAGATGGGGATCACAGGGCTACCGAGGGGCTTGTTCATTGTAAGCTACAGCCTTTTGGTACCAAACCCACCCTGCTAGAGTCTGCCTTTTCAAACTTGGGACTGAGACTCTGCAAATCATGTTTTTGTTGTTGTTGTTGTTGTTGTTGTTGTTGTTGCTGTTGCTGTTGTTGTTGTTGTTTTTCCATTTCAGGTTGCTCTTTGTTGAGTTCTACCATTAGGGGACTCAAGAATGAGTCGGGAGGACTAGAGAAGGAATGAGGTCCACAGTCACTGCCCTCTTACCGTTCCCACTGGCACCTTCCAAAGATGCTTCCTCACCCTGGCAATAGTTGCTCCCAGTAGCAGTAATTGGTTCTGATATGTGTGTTTTTCCCCTTTACTCCTCAAGTCAGTGCCATCGCAACCTCATTCCAGTATCAGAACCCTGAAGGTGGTACATCCTGCTGTCTGGTCTGAGTCCCAGCTTTGCAGGGGGCCAGCCGCAGTGCAGGCTGAGCAGGTCCCTTCTCAGAGGCCCCTCAAACTTCTAAGTTCTCAAGCCCCCTCCTTTACCTCCCTCCCCCCACCCCGCACCACCTTTTCCCTTTGTCCCCCCAGGCCAAGGATCTATGTTTCCTCAGTGTTCCTTTTTAGGCTTTTCCATCTTTCAACAATATTTCACAGCTTTCCTGAAGTAAATTATCTCTATCAGAACAACATGGTGGCTCATGTTTTCTTGACGGAACACTAAGAGTCAGAGTCAGGTGTTCAAATCAGGGTTGGCACGGGTCAAAGCCCACCGCCTCCCTACTCCCTACATGCTGCCTTATCCTGAAAAAAGGTCCACATTTTATTTTTTTTTTAAAAACATTTTAACCAAATATATGTGAGCACTTACTCTCCACGAAGCTAAAGAGTCTCTCTGACACATCTGCTAACAATAGTCCAGCCATTTTACTCGCCTGCGTGTCTCTCCATCCTCATCCTTACCACCATTTGACCTTTCTTCACATCCCAGTCTTCTGTGGTGATGCCATTTCTTCCTAGTGCTTGCTGTTCTGGGTCACACTTCTATATCTCTTCCCAGCGTTCTTTGCAATTCAGGTCCCTGACTCTGTACCCCATGTTCTGTGGTTGGTCTGTGAGGTAGGAAGGGTTGGTGCTCAACCACTTTCCGAAGCCCATGCTCTGGCCTGAAATTCCCATTCTTGGAAAGAGGGCTGAATTGAGTGTTTGAAGCTTATCATCAAGTCTCTGCTTAGAAGTGAGCACAATCACATGTAGGATTAACACCATTTCTCTGGCCTCAGTTTCCTCAACTGAAAAGTCAGGAAGCCCTAGGAGACCCTTATAGCATCAACATATTTCTGGGCCAAAGCTCTTGGAAATATGAGGCTCTCAGAACATTCCCCGTCTGTGAATTCTCTTCTTGATCCTGGGCTTTCCAGCTGATAGACCGTTACTCAATTCCTAAAATAATATAAAATTCTATTGAATTGGTAACAGTCCTTTGATTTACCCTAAAGCTTTCACCAGCCCATAGAAAACCTGCAATCTAATCCCTTCCATTCCCACCTTGGCTCCTTCCTGAAAAGTCTTTAAATTGTATCTTTAGCTCACTGAACTCTAATTACTTTCTTCCTTTCCTTAACCTCCATCCTTGGTTTCTCTTTTTCACTCATCCAGCGCCCTCCTTTAAAGAGCCACTTTTGTCCTTCTTCAATTTCTTACCTATAATCACACACATGACAAAAGTTTCCTCAAAGTCCTAGCGGATGTGGTTGTTAATTCATATCCCGCTATTGGGCCTTCCTGTTGGTAAAGGATGCCCCCAACAAGGGCTTCTGCAAAAGCACGTGAGGCCAGCTGTGACGTGTGTGGACCAAACTCCAGAGGAGGAAAGTCAAACAGCAGTTCCTTCCCTTATCAGGTGGCTCTAAGGACTTCAGAAGTGACTTCGTGTCCTCAGCCTAGAGTGGTCTCCGCTAGATACAGTAGTCTCTACCACAGGCACTCAACCAACCATTTGTGAGGTAGCGGTATATGGAAGGTTACTTCGTAGGCCCTCAGGAATACGAGTTCAGATCTTTATCCTCTCCCTTATGCATCATTTTGCATGTGCTCTTTCTTGCATGCCACCCCCCATTTCTGACCCCCAGTTCTTCGTAAATTATGTGTCCTTCTATCCCACCATCCTTCGTGCCACCTCTTCCTCCTTTGTTTTCTCTCCTCCCCTTCTTCCTGATTTTCCACCTGTATTTATTCAATTCTATTATTTAAGAAGCAACTCAGCATATCTGTGGAAATGGATTCCCTTTGTCCTCCCACCCTCCACCCAGGCTCTGTGGCCCCTCCCCCAGCCCTTTGGGGATGCCCATCCTTTCTGTGTGTCTGTGAGTTTACTCATTAGCCTTCTGCATGCAGCTCACTTCTTCATGACATAAGACTGATTTGTCTTTATGCCCTCAAAACCTAGCACGGGATATAGTATGCCATCAATACGTGCTAAAGGAAGAAAATAATATTTCTCCAGGGTTCACAGTTTCAGCCTCAGTATTTGCTTTCCTTCTTCTTTAAGGAATCTTTTTTTTGGCTCCCAGGACTCAAACTGTGGGGCCTTTGTAGGTACAAAAAAATCACTTTCAGCCAGAAGAGAAACAGCAAGGAAGAATATGTATCACTGCATCTCATTAAGGAGAAAATATCCTAAGGGGAATATAGGAGAGAAGGAACTGCATTATAAAGGCAGAGAGGAGACCCCCAAGAAGCTTTTGTTATTATTGTTATTATAATTAATGGAAAGGAATTTGGCAGGATCCACCAATTTTAAGGGACAAGGGAATGCCTTGGGACCACTACTAAGCAGTGGATCTTCACCTTCATTTCCATCATACTGTTCAGCCAGCCAGTAAAAGTACATCAAATATACATAGGCACCATGGGGATAGGGAAACCAACTTGTGGTCAGTGAATTCTAAGGGAAAACCTGGAAGCTAGATGAAAAGGGCAGCGGATCAATCTTGAAATCTGGAGAAAGAGCAGTATGTGCTTTTCTTTCTCTGGAAGACGAAACAGTTGCAAATCTCTGAATACTCACTTATTCTTCTTTGGTGATTAAAAAACAATGACTTTATTCAGAAGGCATTTTCAACTCTGCACACACAGATGTACTAGGTACTCTCAGGATCACAGTGTAACTTGAGGCCTCCATGCTGGGCAGGGGCTCTGACTTGGCTGCAGGCTAGAAACAGAAACAAAATAAGATACAAGAGCCTGAGCTGATTCCCACACATTACAGAACTATTCCATGTGGTCAGCAGACCCGGTGGATGCCCTGAGCAGTTCTGCAGCATGTGAAAGGGATCCCGTGTCCCCGGTGAAGGAGGCCAAGTCTGGCCTAGTAAAACCAAGGTGCACAAAATAGACCCAGTGGAAGGAAAATGTCATTAAAACTCCTGCTTCAATCGCAACAGGCCAGAAGTTATTTGACTTTGGGCAAGTCTCACGCCAGCCCGTGTGACCTCCTCTCGTGTCACCTCAGATTCCAACCATCACAAACTTCTCACTAGTCTTCTCTGAAAACACTAGACCCATCCGGGATCCTGTTTCCCTTGCCTGGTTTGTCTTTTCCCTTTCTTCTTCTAGCTCAAACGTCAGTCTCTGCTGACTCCCTCAGGATCCCCTAGAATTCTCAGCACAATTGCAGTATTTACCATGTTTATTGAAATGATATGCTTCTGAGCTTGCCTCACCCACTAGGCACAGAGATTCTAGAACAGGGATCGTATTGTTTCATTTCTGTATCCTGGCTGTTAACACTATACCTGAAACCCAGGTTGTCATGACATGTTTGCTGGATAAATGAATTTCCGTTAATTATGCCTCCATTCCTTCACACACAAAATGTAAAGGTGAGAGACTACCCTGCCCCCAGGGCTTCTTCTAGCCCTGAGATACAATGGTTCTACAAAGCTGCCTAAAAGTCACAGAGACAAATAACGTAGGTTTTATAGACCAAACAGACACAAATGCTTGCTGAGTACAAGCTGTGGAACTTATAAAAGTAGACCATTATTTGCCTCTGTTCCATAGAGTTCTACTTCCTGTGAATTTCCCACGAGGGCCTTTTCCCTGGAAATTCCCAGCTTTGCCCAGAACCACATCTCTCTCACACAATCTCCTGAATAAAGGACTATCCTGCATCTGGCTGTCAACCATCAGCTAGATCCTCAGAAAATATCAGAGACACATGAGTTATATTATGTACGTAGCCATTGTATGGTCCAGACCCCTATTCCATGCTGGCATGACGGTATCACAGTCCTTGAGATGGAGAATATGACAAGAATGAGGGAATAGAGGGCCAGAAGACTTTGGAGTCAGACAGGTAGATCACATTTGGGTCCACCATTGGCTTACAGTGTGGTTCTGGTTAAATTGTCCAATCTTTCAAGCCTTGTCAGTAAAATGTGCATAATAATTATGCCCCTCTCATCACGTTGTTTGTGAGGAATGTATGAAATAATATAAGCCAAGTTCTTAGTCTAGCATAGACTCAGAGGACTCAGAGAACTCAGAGAACTCAGAGGGAGTGTGACCACATTGTGGGCATCTAGTGATGTCCATATTTGAACATATTATCTCCTAGCCCAATCCCCTTGTCTTAATATTAGGAATCTAAAAGCAGAAAGTCATAGAAACTTGCCCAAACTCACACACACAACTCATTAATGGCACAGCTGGACCTAGATTTCCACACTAGGCATTTTCCTGGTTCTGAAAGATGCCAGGAAAGTCCTACCCAGACTAAGATTTCCATCAGCAAGTCAGCCCCAAGAGTCATATTTTGTGCGAAACTTTTGAAGCACAGTGTTCAATGGTGCACAGGGAAGCAAGGAGATGGACTACATGCCATCTATCCTCTGGACTCCCTCTGGAAATCAGCACAGCTTATAGGGAATTGCACCGTTATTTCCAGTTCTTTTTCTGCCATCAGACAGTCTCATGATGTTGTGGAAGTCACTTAAATTCTCTGAATCTCCACCTCAACCTTGACTGTGAAATGAAGTTGAGGATGCATGCCTGCTCTCACCACCCACCAAGATTTGCTAATTGTAGTGATGAGTTGATCGTGGCCCAAAAGATATCAGGCCCTGATCCTGGGAACCTGTAAATATCGCCTTATTTAGAGAAAGTGTCTCTGCTATTGTGATTCAAGAAAAGATCTTCAGATGGAGAGATTTTCCCATTAATCTGCAGGGGTGGGGGTGGGGCTGAGTGCAATTGCATGTATCCTCCTAAGAGTGAGGCAGAGACATATTAAACATACAGAGAAGAGTGAGCTATAGGAAGATGGGGGCAGGGGGATTTGAAGATACTGGCCTCAGAGTAGAGTGATGTTCCATAAGAAGAGCTGGAAGCCACCAGAAGCTGGAAGAAACAAGGAACACATTCTCCCCTGCAACCTTCAGAAGGAGTGTGACCGTGCTGACACCTCAACGTCAGCCCAGTGATACTGATGTCAGACTTCTGGCCTCCAGAACAGTGATAGAACTTATTTCTGTTGCTCTTAAGCCACCAAGTTTGTGGCAATTTGTCACAGAAGCCATTGGAATTAATACAAATACCAAATAAGAGAGTATCTGAAAGTTCTCTATAAATTTTACATATATGGGGACGCCTGGGTGGCTCAGTGGTTTAGCGCCGGCCTTTGGCCCAGGGCGTGATCCTGGAGTCCCAGGATCGAGTCCCACATCAGGCTCCCTGCATGGAGCCATGGAACCCGCTTCTCCTCTGCCTATGTCTCTGCCTCTGTCTCTGTCTCTGTCTCTCTGTCTCTCATGAATAAATAAATAAAATCTTTTAAAAAAATAAATTTTACATATATGGGGAAGAGGGAGTCACTTGAGGGAAAACAGGTATGATCTTGACCCTGTACATCCTACTGGATACTACATTTGGCCTCTATGATAACAAATTCAGAATTCAGGATCACGTCTGAGTCCTACTGGACACTTAATGTCAGGATACTGCACACTGAACACTAAATAAGGCTCAGTAATACAGCAGGTTTGGCGGAATTGAAAAGATGCCTCTCATATCCCTAGTGCTTTGGCACTACCAGGGTGGGGAACTTTATGGGGTTTCCCATGATAACTTAAAACTCCTTCCATTGCAGATCCGTGACTACACCCAACCACAAGACAGACAGAAATTTCAGCCTCATCTATGTCAAAAAGAAGAAGCAGGGCGTAGCACTAATGACTACCACAATGAAGTTGACTGCATGTGGGGGACATGCAATCAACATAAGTAGGAAGTCTGTAAGCATGTACTTATGAAATAAGCTTTAAGAATAAGGCTCTGGTGGATGGGAAAAGTAGAGGCAGACAGCAGAAGAAGTTCTCACTTGGACAGGATGGTATTTTTTTATTTATCTGTAAAGCGATTTTGCATTCTGCTTTGCCAGGGTAGTCCTCATTTACATGTACATTCTTCGCATGATGATTAATAGTACCTCCTTTCATTCTCCAAAGTTTAGGTGAAAAATATTACAGTAACCTCTACGTACCTAGCATGTGTGCAATTGAAGCCCTGATATTTGGCCCTAAGACACAAATGTCTATAAGAATTATCCAAGGAGCTTGCTCAAAGGACAGATCCCTGGGTGGCATCCCCCAGGAGATTTTGCTTTAGTAGCTGGAATGGGGCCCCTGGAATTGACACCCGAAGTGATTCTGGATACAGTTGGTACACAGGTTACACTTTCAGGAATCCTGCTAATTCTTCCTTCACATTCAGGCAAAACTGATGGGCACTTGGTAAATGGGATATTCTCCAAAGGATGTAGGTCATAACTTTCATAATGGCATGCACACAAACACATGGTCCATTATGGTCCAATTTTCATTTTATTAATTATTCGAAGTAGTAAAAGACTTTGGTTGCATTCCCAGATTCATGATCTATGACTTTTGAGTATTTACTTTTTTAATAAAATTTACTTAGGCACTCATGCCAAGTAATGCCTCACGGTTTAAGTCTCAGACTTTACAAGGATTGAGAAGAAAAGGGTTTGGGAAATACAAGGTAAAGGAGTTTCTCGATGCAGTCTAGAGAACTTAGAAGCTCTCCAAACTCAATTTTTTTAAAAAAGATTTTATTTATTCATGAAAGACACACAGAAAGAGGTAAAGACACAGGAAGAGGGAGAAGCCGACTCCCTGCAGGGAGCCCGACATGGGACTTGATCCCAGGACCCCGAGATCATGCCCTGAGCTGAAGGCAGGCGCTCAACCACTGAGCCACCCAGGCATCCTTCCAAATTCAAATTCTAAAAAAAACCTCTCTTCTTACAATAAGAGATTCGTTTGGCCTCTGCTCCTCTGTGAAAAGGCAAAAGAATTTTTGTGTTGGAGGCCTCATTTACACTTCCATGTGGCTTTATCAGCTGTTCAGCTACCCCTTAAAGAATGGCAAGCATGGATTAGAGTGGGCTGGAGTGGCAGACATCCGGGCAGCCTAAAGAGCAGTTCTTAAAAGCAATCAAGTTTCCTCCCGACTTGTAGGGTGCTAAAGGAAACGGGAAGGGAGGCAAGAAAAGGACACATACATCAAGGAACTGAGAAACAAAAATAAATGTTCCTGCTTCACAACTGTGCCTAGAATCGGAAGGCTGCCTGGGATCCACAGACCATGGCTGCCTTTAGGGATGATCTTTGAGTTGGTATCAGCGGCAGAAAAACTCATGCTTCCTTATGCTAAGCCTAGAGCCACACAGATGAATAAAAAGCAGTAACTATATACCCAGATGTTTATAGCAGCACTGTTCATAATAGCCAAAGGGTGGAAACAACCCAAATGCCTATCAACAGACAAACAGATAAACAAAATGTGGCACCTCCATACTATGGAATATTATTTATCCATAAAAAAGATATAAAGTACTGAGACATCTACAGCATAGATGAACTTCGAAAACATTATGCTCAATAGGAGGCTGGTCACGAAAGATCCCATGACATAAGATTCCAACCATTTGAAGTCTACTGTAGGGTAATCTACAGAGATGGAAAATAAATAAATGGTTGCTTAAGGCTAGAGGAAAGTGAGAACAAAGAAGTGATAGCTAAAGAATCAAGGATTTGTTACTGAGGTAATGAGAATGTTCTTAAAGTGACTACAGTAATAAAAGCCACTGAATTGTACACTGGTGAGAATGCAGAGAGAGGGGGAGCCTCCTACACTGCTGATGTGAATGCACACTGGTGCAGAGAACAGTATAGAGGTTCCTCAAAAGGTAAAAATAGAGCTACCCTATAATCCAGCAATTGTCCTAATAGGTAGTTATTCAGAGAATACAGAAATACTAATTCAAAGGGATACGTGCATCCCAATGTTTATTGCAACATTATCTACAATAACCAAATTATGGAAGCAGCCCAAGTGTCCATCAACTGATGAATGGATAAAGAATATAATTCAGCCATAAAAAGAATGAAATCTTGCCATTTGCAATGACGTGAATGGAGCTAGAAAGTAAAATAAGTCAGTCAGAGAAAGACAAATACCCTATGATTTCACTTATATTGGAATTCAATATAAGTGAAAACAAAACAAAGGAGCAAAGGAGGGAAAAAAGAAAGAGAGAGAGAGAGAAACAAACTAAGAAATAGATTCTTAACTATAAAGAACAAACTGGTGGTCACCAGAGGGGAGGTCGATGGGGGAATGGGTTACAGAGGTGATGGGGATTAAGAGGACACTTATCATGATGAGCACAGAAACGTATCGAACTGTTGAATCACCGTATTGTACACCTGAAACTAACATAACACTGTATGGTAACTTCACTGGAATTAAAACAAAAGGCTTACTATAAATAAATAAATAAATAAATAAATAAATAAATAAATAAATAAATAACTTTTAAATTTAAATAAATAAATGTGTGAATTGTATGGTATGTGAATGAAATCTTAACAAAATGATTTTTTAAAAATAAAGAAACCCAACAGTCCTTGTCTGCAGGGAGCTCCCACAGCCTCCCCTATTCTCAGGAGTGAGTCCTAATCACCTGAGTGCAGTTCTCGGTCTTTCCCAACCAAAGCCTTGATCTTCCCTGGAAAAGAAGAGAAAAGCAGAGCGGGTGCGGGGGCCGGAGAAGTGATTCCTTAGCAGTCACTGCCACTCCAGCTTTTCTATGTTTGTAATTCTTAACCACCTAGAATTATCAAAAGGACCGTTTGAATGCATCGGGCATGAATGCTGAGAGCCCACATATGTATCTGTGCTCGGTGTACGGGAGTAGCGTCAGAAAGTCAGCTTTTTATGACTTCTGAATGCCATTGCTCCTACGTAGACAGTCAGGTGAGTTTGTCTACCCCAGTTATTGCACAGGGACACTGCAGCTCATTCTTTAGAAAATACCAGAAAATGGGGCAGCCTGGGTGGCTCAGGGGTTTAGCACCACCTTCAGCCCAGGGCCTGATCCTGGAGACCTGGGATCCAGTCCCACATCGAGTCCCGCATGGGGCTCCCTGCATGGAGCCTGCTTCTCCCTCTGCCTGTGTCTCTGCCTCTCTCTCTGTGTCGCTGATGAATGAATGAATGAATGAATGAATGATTAAATTAATAAATAAATAATCTTTAGAAAATACCAGAAAGTGAAGAAGATTGATTTGCTGATACTTCAAGCCTCCCACATCCAGAAATGAACTCATCACCTTCCCCTGCAAACCAGTTCCTCATCCTGTTATCTCTAGCTGCACTGCCTCGGTTAGTAGCCCAAGTCAGAAAGCAGGCATCACCCTGGACTCCATCCTCTCTCCCACCACCCTATCCAAACCAGCACCGTGTCCTGTCAACTACCAAACCTGCCTTTTTCTGCCCATTATCTCCGCCGTTGTCTGTCCTCCAGATGGGGTCACCACCATCTCTCACCTAGATTGCTGTGAAGCCTCCCAGGTGGTTCTACTTCCTTCCCTCCATTCTCATCCCAGTAGCCAGATGGCTTTTCTAAAACACGAACTGAGCACCCAGCCTCTTTCCTCACTTCCCTTCAGTTGTCCTCATGGTCAGTCCAGCCATCTGAACATGGTCAACGAGACTCTTCTTGATTTTTCTAGCCTCATGTCTTCACTTACGATTCCCAGGCCAGCCCTATGTGTTTCCCCTTGCCCTCCTTCCCACCTTCCCACATTCCTGGCTGTTCCCTTGCTCTCAATAGCTTCTCGGCCTTCTCAGAGGCTACTCACTTTGTCTGGTACATGCATGCATCCTCTACCTCCCCTTTCTAACCTCATTCTCTCATCTGACCAACTCCAAATTTCCTTTTCTCACAGCTTGTGTCATTCTTTCCTACAAGCCCTCTCAGAATCCCCTCTTCGCTCCTGCCCCAGATTACATTTGGTGACAGTTACATGCTTCAGAAAGTGTCAAAACATTTGTTATACAGTTCTATAACTGATTGTTTATACAGCTTTCTTCACCTGTAATACGTGACCCAAGGCAAGGAATTACTATATCTCTCGTTGTTTGCCCACAGCCTGGCAGGAACCTAGCATATAGTAGACACCCCATAAACACATGATATCATCAAGAGTCTTGATTAAGGTAGGCCAGTGCCCGACCGTACAAAAATGGTGAAATGAAATGCAAAGTATCTATTATCATTAGCTGTGTTCATAATGACCATTTATATGCTGCCTTAATAAGAGAGACAAAGTATTCTGTATAAGGAGAACCAGTCTATCCTGTTTATTTTTTTTATTGAGGTATCGTCGACATGTAACATTATGCTAGTTTCATGTGTACAACATAATGATTTGACATTTGTATATGCTGCAAAATGATCACCACAATACACCTAGTTAACATGTATCACCATACAGTCACACAATTTTTTTTTAACCTCTGTTGAGAACTTTTAAGATTTGCTCTCTTACCAACTCTCATACATGTAGGAAAATCATATTAACCATCATCTCCATGTTGTACATTATTACATCCCTATGACTTAGTTACTTTATAACTGAAAGTTTGTTCCTTCTCGCTCCCTCCGCCTCACCCCCTCCCCAAATCCCACCTCTGGCAACCACCAAGTGTTCTCTGTATCTATGAATTTGTTTGTTTTAGATTTCACATATAAGTAAGATGATACAGTATTTGCCTTTCTCTGTCTGAATTATTTCACGTAGCATATGCCCTCAAAGTCCATCTATGTTGTCGTAAACAGCAAAATTTCTTGTTTATTCTTTTAATTTTTAATTACAGATGTGTGATCATAAGCCTCACACAAAAATGCATATCCTGAATGTACTCAATGTAATTTCAATTTTACACAAAGGCATCCAGAATTGTTGGATTGTCCCATAGAGTTTTTGCCTTGATCAAGGCTGTGTGGCAAATTTCAAGGAAGAAAAAAGTCTCTCATTGATATCTTTTATATGATATTTTAAGATGTAGGACTGACACCAAGAAGCACTGCATTAGCATTTTTTTTATTTGGTGGACAGTAAGGGATCTTTCACAGACACAATACTGAGTTACTTATTACTGTATTGAGTTTCCAAGCACATTGCTCCTTGGTGATTCCTGGCTCTTAACGTATTGACTTTTTACTTGAGCCAGAGCTTACAGAATTCCATTTCACCTAACACCATACCAAGTTACCCCTATTTTATATAATTCTACATTCTATAATGTTTCCAATGAGGACACAATTCGGGCAGTGTGCACCTTCTTGGCAGACCCTATCTCCTAGACAGTGTATTCTTCACAAAGAAAAAAAGCTTATGGTGACATCCAGTAAGTATAAAATCTATACTCAATGATTAATAGAGCACATTTTCTGAAAACTGATCTAGTTTGCTTGTCACCCTCTTCTTGGACATGGCCAACAGGCAGATCACAGAGGGGAAAAGCCAGCCTATGAGTTGGCCAGACATGTGGCTTCAAATTCTGGCTCTGTTCCTTGTTAGCTGTTTAAACTCACACAGATTATGCTCCTAGTCTCAGTTTCCTTGTCTCCAAAATGACTATAACAATATTTACCAAATACGGTTCTATGATGACTTCAACACTTAGTCTTGGTGAAAGAATCCAGCAAGAGTGGAAATCTAGTGGTCTTCATAAAAAGTTATCCAGATGTGCACTCAACCACCCAAATAAGAGGAGATTAAATGAACGTGCAATATGCAAGGAGCTTCAAAGTTACTGAATAAGCTTTTCTGCCTTTCCCTCTTTTTCCCCAACTTATGCAACGTTAAAGTGAACAAGTCAAGTTTCTTAACACTACAGATGTGACCACCGGTGCCTAACATGTTAAATAGCAACCTAAAGTACTGTCCCACATCTCATAAATTGCAGGTAAGAGAAGAACATTCAGATAAGGTTTGCTTCCATTTTAGCAAAAGTTGACACAGATAGATCTTGTAAACAGCTGCCATATTCAAAGGAAAATTTACAAAGTCAGGAAAACAAATCTTGGGAAATCATCTGATGTATCACCTGTCTATAAGCCACGACTATTGAAATCACTTAGAAAGGCAAACAGTAAGCCAGGTGTATCATGCATTCCACTATCTAAATATATGCATTTGAGCCTTTAATTTTTTTTAAGATTTTATTTATTTATTCATGAGAGACACAGAGAGAGAGGCAGAGACCTAGGCAGAGGGAGAAGCAGGCTCCATGCAGGGAGCCCAAAGTGGGACTTGATCCTGGGACTCTAGGCCGATGTTCAACCACTGAGCCACACAGGCATCCCAAACCTTTATTTTTTATTATTTTTTTTTATTTTTATTTTTATTTTTTTTTCCAAACCTTTATTTTTTTTAAACCAAAATAAAAATGTGTCTTTGTTTTAGAGTTATCCAGACACAAACTGTTGAAACAAAAGAGAAACAGTAAAAATAATTTTATATTCATCTTTCTAATTTGGCTTAACAGCTTGAAATTGAATTACCAGTTAGACATTTTGAGTTGCTAATTTTTTAATTCGGTAGCTACTTTCCTTGACATTTTGCCTTAGAATTATTTTTCAAGTGTTCCTCTTATCACTGGGCCTCTTAGTTCCCGTTTTTTGTCTTTTATTTTATTTGTGGAGTTAAGCATTCAAATATTAGATATTCCCTGACATCCTTGCCAGTCAAACCATTGCTTTAAGAAACTATCAATTCTTGTGAATTTCCCTTTCAGTGTGATAGTGTTGAATATGCTTCCATCCTTTACAAACATTTAACTCTTAAGTTTTGTACTAAAAAACTCTGATCACGTCAAAAAGACTTTGGAATCAACCAAAGAGCCTCCCACTGACCAAAGAAGGAATGATATAGTATATAACCACTTTCCAATATCTAATGAAAATATAACCAGGGCTGGGCAGTAATCATTGACCACTGCTAAGTGCGAGATTTGGTAAGAATGGACCAGCCAGACAATACCTAAACCCATCAATCAATCTTAACATCAACCCAAAGAGGGGCAGAGAGATAACATGTGCTTCGTGATGTGATGCTGGTAGATCATTCTCCATACCACCTATGAAGTATTCCTGTCATAAACTCTAACTCAAATCTGATCAAGCCTCCAGATCAGACTTTATAGGAAATACAATTTGGGGGTTGATAGGAAGACAGAGAAATATATTCCGTGACATCATAGGATTCAATCAGTGCATCAAGTATTAGTAGCTCTATGTGACAAATGATCCAGTTCCTTCAATGTAAATTAAAAGGTGATAAAAAGTTAAGGGTTAGATTTAAAGACACTATATGCAGCACCTGGACCTTGTTTGGATTCTGATTTGAACAAATGATGCAATCAAGGAAATTTGAGTATTGACCAGATATTTAACTATATTAAGTAATTCTGTTTTAAGTGTGATGATGGTATTTTAGTTTTGTTATAAAAAAAAGTACTTATCCTTTAGGGATATATATATTTGTGTGTGTGTGTGTGTGTGTGTGTGTGTGTATACACACAGATATGTATTTATGTATTTTCAGATGAAATGACATATTTAGGATTTGTTTCAAAATACTCAAAAGGGGCTTGGGGGAGGAAAAAGGGTGTAGATGAAATAAGTTTATCCCTTTGTTGATGACTATTGAAGCTAGGTGATGGGTATATGAGGTACTTTTTACTCTTCTCTCTACTTTCCTATATGTTTGAAATTTGTCATAATAAAAATGAAAAACAATCTAAAAAGGCCTATATCTAGGAATCTAGAAAACAGTTTGCCTCTTACTCTGTCCCTCCCATAAGGCAAACCAAATCTCCAGATCCAAATGTCCACACAATTACACCATAATTTTTTGGCTAAGATCACTAAGACAGACCTAAAAGGAAACTGGGGTCCTATATATTTGTACAAATACCTCTTATTCTCTAGTGCTCCCCTCTAATACCTTCCCTATATTCCATATGGAGATAAATGGGTCATACACTAGATGTCAAAAGAAATTGCAATCCTTTGCAATCGCTTCCAACGTCTACTCAGTACAAAAATCCAAGTGAGTGCTAAAAGGGAAATGCCTTGTGACAAGGTCAAACAAGACAGACGAGAAATATGGCTTGTGATGAAAAACTAACAGGTGCATGTTTTATTGGTATGATATATGTGGAAAAACCAGATGTGGAATCCCATATAACATTATACTAAACGTTTTAAAATGTATCTTTCCCCAAAGAAGCTTTTTTTTTTTTTTTTTTTTTTTTTGTCTTAGCTCCTATTCTTGTCATTCAAATTGCAACTTCTGCAAGCCTCTTAGTGACCAGAACAAAAGAGTCTGTGGAGATTCTAATTTTTTACAGGAAATATATAGAACCCTATATCACGACCCTTCTTTCAGTAAGCAAGCCTGTTTGTTCATCAGAAATGAGGAGGCCTAAGTGGGTCAGACTCCATCCCAGGTCTTCTCTGCAGGACTAACGAATCTACGACCACCTTGCTAAGAGCAGAGCAAAGCAGGCTCCACCTTCACCAGAAATACAGAAAAGTACTGGAACAGCAGAAACAAGATTGAGTTGTTTGGGGTTTGTTTGTGTGTTGTCGTTGCTGTGGTTGTTTTAGCATGCATGCTTGCTCTCATTTCCAGGCAAGTCCTGAGTGACATGAAGAATGGCGAAACGCTCAAAGTGGCTCTTCGTCTGGTCTGCAAAGCTGCCATGAAGAGCTATGAAAAGAGACTGCAAGGGAAGCAATGCATTCTATCAACCTGTGTCTCCAGTTCCTAGCACAGTGCCTAGCACATGGTTGATCATTAAATGGATAGAAGAAGGGAAAGGAGGAAGAAGGAAGGGACCCTGGATCATTTCTATGAATAAATTGATAAGAAAAAATCTGTTCTAGGGATCCATTCCCCAGATGCTCAGTCTGCTCTCTCACAACTTTCATCCAAGTGCTCAACAAATCCACCCAATTAAATGCTGGTATGTATGATTCTTCTCCCACCTGGAGGATAAAATTTCACTGGCTTTTCTGATGGTTGATTTCTTGTCACTGTAGCTAAGCTATGGCACCCAGTCTGGATGTTGCTGTGAAGGTTTTTTTTTTTTAGATGAGGTTAACATTTATGTCTGTATGCTTTGATGAAGCAGATTAACCTCCATAATGTGAGTAGACAAACCAGTTGAAGGCCTTAAAAGAAAAAAAAAAAACTGAAGTCTCCCAAAGAAGGAATTCTGCTTCTAGACTGGCTTTGGACTCATCTGTAACATCAACTCTTCCCCGGGTCTCTAGCTTGCTAGTCTCACCTGCATACATACACACATAAGCATGCACACGAGAACCCTGGCTAAAACAGCTCCTAACTGGTCTCTTGCTTCCAGAACTCCTTCTCTGTTGCCTCTCTCTATTTCCTCATCCACACAACCTGGAGTGATTTCTAAAATCCAATCTGATAGCACTGTTACCATATGAAACTCCTGTCAGTGGACCCCTATTACCACTGTCCCTTCCCATGTAAACTAACAGGCCCTATATGAGCCAACTTCAGCCCTCAACATCCCAGATTTGAATACTGTAATTATTTGCTTGATGGGCCCCCTCCTTGCCACACCTGCATATAGTACAAATGATTTCGGCCCACTAAGGCTTCCAAGAACTGACAGGGATTACTCAGATATATGCTCACATTGTTCTTTAGCAAATAAGTGCAACATAAATGCCCCCAGCATTTGAGAATATTGGATTGTTATCTTTGAGAAGAAAAAAGAAAATTAACTTGACTGAAGTAATATTGGGGAAATCCTGCAATATTAAATTTTAAAAAGATCCTGCTAGGATTCATTTTAATAAGACCTACCAAAAATATGTTCAAGCTTGTGTACTTGTCATATTTGTCAGTAGTGATAGATTAAGAATCTATCAGCTAATAAATTAGCCTGGATGCTTAGAGCAGCTCATCAAGACACTGAAACTGGAGCTGTCTTGGTATTTATAGACAAAGTCCATGGCACAGTCATATTTCAGGCAGACACAGGCTCCCTCTGGTTCACTGACCAGGAATGAATACACTCAAAGGGTAGAGACCCAAAACACAGCCTTTCACCAGAGCCACGCAGGGCTCAGCAGACAGAGCAGGCCCCAAATGGTCCCAGTTGTGGATCAAAGGAAGATAGAAAAGGTTAAGAATTAGCCAGCACAGTATTGTCACTACTCTCCAAGACAATGAAACTCAAAATCTTCTTACTCGGATCCTTTCTACAAATTGTCACAGAGAAGCTATTTATTGTGACAAGCTACTTATCTATTCAAATACCTTTACTGTATCATTGCTAATTACAGAATAAAGCTCCATAGTTCTCAGCTTGATATTTAAGACTGTACTTTCTCTTCTCAGTGGAGTCAAACAATTTTAGTTCCGCACCCCTGAGTCTATATTTTCTTCCATATCTACCATTTTTCCATGAAGCTCTTCCATTATTCCAGCCAGTGCCACTCCACCTTGTCTCTGAAAAAGTTGCATTTATTTTACAATGGGCATGTAATTACACACTGCCAAACAGTGTGCATGTGTGCTTAACATCTAAACCATCAACTGCTTGAGGGCAAAAGCCTCAAGGAAAATGAAGACCACCTTAATAATCAACTTAGCCCAGCTCTTCCACCTACTGTTGCTATACCCTTGGGCAATTTACTATCTACTCTGAAACCTATTTTAGTCATGTAGAAATGCCTTCCATCCTGAATACCTCTCAGAGTGACTAAAGATCAGGTTAGTCTAAAAAAAAAGTGTTCAAATACCGTGCACTTTTGTGACACATTAGTATTAGCAACATGTACATACATATATGTGCATATATATACTTATACAAATACATTTCAGTACAATATATTAGTATTACTACCCAGAAAGCAATCTGACAGCTACTGTTAAAAGTAGCCCCATGTACTTTTTTTTTTTCAGCTTAATAGCTTGAGAACATCATCAGCTAAAAGGTGAGCTAAAACTCACCTTTTAACTCAGCTAAAAGGTGAGTTTCAAAAGGTCAGAAGCTCACACTTTGCCTGACAGAGAAGGTCCTTTATTAATGTTTGATGAACAAAGAGATATAAATGGAAGAGTTTGTTTATTACAGTTGTCTGCGATGTTCTAAAGTCATAAACACCAGAGACAAACTAGTCAGTTCTAAACTAACTTAAAGATTCTATAAAGTGCCATGTTCTAATTATCCTAAGAAACTAACATCATGTACCACTTTTACACTAAAAAATCCCAATATTGCTGTTAGAAATAGAGACTTGAATATTGCTTCTATTCTCACTTCCTCCCAAGAACAATGACAGATGATGTGTTATATTCAAAGTAGGAAATAGTATCAATAGGCCAGGATGTTCTTTGGGAGAATGGCTGACAAAGCATAGTGTCAACATAGCTTTCATCTCCAGACTCAGATTAAAGGTCAGTCGCATAGCAGTTGTGTTCAATGTGGTCTATGGCAATGGGACCAGATGCTGTGACACATGACACATATAGCTTCTTCAACAGTCTCAACAGAATCCCCCACTGTGCCATAATTCACATCAAATATAAAGTTGAAAATGGCAGTAACATGGCCCTAGAGTCACACAGTCTGATTTCATTTAAGTCCTTGCAACTAGAAATGAGACCCATTGTCCTAGACATATGCAGGAAGATGGATGAGCATGGAGGGACCTCAAACAGTTCTAAAAAGCAAACTGCTGAAAGCAGAAGCCCTGATGTCTCCAAGATAAGAATTCCCAGTGGGGGAAAAAAAAAAATATGTTAAGTGCCTACTATTTGATGGGGCCACATGCTGGGAATAAAAAATAATTCAGATATAGTCCACACCCTTGAGAAGATCTCAGTGTAGAAAGGAGAGCACAAATGTTAACTAGATCACTTTGATTAAAAATGCTAAATGTTAGATAGAGATAGGGCTTCCCAGCAATGCAGAAGGCTGAGTTAGGACACCTAGCAGTGGTGATGCCAGAGGTGCTGTCTTGGACTGGCCAAGGGCAAAACAGTGACAGGAATCCCAAGTCTTCCAAAGAATGGTTGCTTCCATGTTCTCCTGAGCCTTCCTAGTGGAAAATCACCATCATAAAGCCACAAACTTTTATAACCACCTAGTTACACACAGACTTTACATTTGAATTTAGTGAGCACTTACTGAGTGCTAAGCACCATGCTGGCCATGCCCATTAATACTTGTCTGTCCTTTCTAGCAACTGCCAAGACTATTATGGATCAGTCAATGAAACCAGCTGTGAATAAATGCCAGGGCTCAGGGGATAGGAATTATTAGCTTCATTCTATAGATTAGAAAATTGTGGCCCAGTGGGTTAAGTGATTGCCCAAGTCACTTAGGTTAATAGCAGAGCCAGAACTTTGTTCAGCAGGTCTCTTGGCTCAAATTCAATCTTTCATTAAGAGTACCTTGAACCTCAATAAACATGTTAACAACTTATCTTGTGCCTTTTCCTTAGAACTTTGTGCTAATCATTGGTGTATTCATCAACTCAGGCTTCCAGAACGAAATTTAAGAGTCTGAAGGTGTAAGCAACAGAAATTTATTTTCTTGTGGATCTGGAGGATGGGAAGTCCAAGATCAAAGTACTAGCTGGTTGAGTCCTTCGTGAGGGGTTGCCTCTTTGCTTGTGGATAGTTACCGTCTCACTGTATCCATACATAGAAGAAAAAGAGTCCAGTATCTCCTCCGTCTTCTTCTCCTCCTCTTCTTCTTTGTCTTCTTCAGCTATAGTCCTTCCAGATAGTGACACACACACCCTACATTATAGCCTTCTTAACTCTTTCTCCAAATACAGTCACACTGTGAGTTAGAACTAACATACAAATTTGGAGGGACACGATTCAGTGCAAAACAATTGGCTCCTTAAAAACCATGAAGCCTCTTAAAACCAGCTTCTCCTTCCCAGGAAGGCTTTCCTCAGATCTGACTTTTTGTGCTTTTTCATCAAAAGCTCCTCTCTCAGGACTCTTCCTCATATTCCTGCACTTATAAAACCCACCCTTGGAATACTACCTTCTAAAAATATTTGTGAGAATTTGATGGTAAGCTGAACAGATATATTTTTATCCTATCACTTCTGAAATCCCAATATACTATGGTCAAGGAAAAAAATAACAAAAGTGGGAGGCCATAAAAAGATGAGAGATTTTTCAAATGTTCTAGAAGCTAGAAACTTTGAAACAGAGTGGAGGAAGCTGTGGTTCCTTGATGTCAGAGGCACAGCAAAGAGGCAGCCCACCTACCAGCAGAGTCCTTATGAGGCCTGAGGTGCAAAGGTAGTCATTACAATTGAGGGCAGGAGTGAAAAGAAAGGTAGAGAATGGTGGTTAATTTGAAATGGAACCACCTCTGACGTCCCTTCCTCACCTGTGTACACAGGATGATTCAAAGCAACGGGATCATCATAAAACTGGAAGGATATTCTTTTTTTAAATTCAATTTGCCAACATACAGTATAACACCTAATGCTCATCATTTCACATGCCCTCCTTAATGCCTGTCATCCAGTTACCTAATCCTCCCACTCCCCTATCCTTCAGCAACCCTAAATTTGTTTTCCAGAGTTAAGAGACTCCCATGGTTTGTCTTCCTCTCTAATTTTTCCCCATTCAGTTTCCCCTCCTTCCATTATAGTCCCTTGCACTATTTCTTATATTCCACGTATGAGTGAAACCATATGATAATTGTCTTTCTCCTATTAACTAATTTCACTCAACATAATACCCTCCAGTTCCATCTACATCGATGTAAATGGTAGATATTCAACCTTTCTGATGGCTGAGTAATATATATATATATATATATATATATATATATATATCTCACATCTTCTTTATCCATTCATCTCTCTCATGGATTGGAAAAATAAATATTGTGAAAATGTCTATGCTACCCAGGGCAATCTACACATTCAATGAAATCCCTATCAAAATACCATGGACATTCTTCACAGAGTTAGAATAAATAATCTCAAGATTTGTATTGAACCAGACAAGATCCTGAATAACCAGAGGAATGTTGAAAAAGAAAAGCAAAGCTGAGGGCATCACAATTGCCTTCAAGCTATATTATAAAGCTGTGATCATCAAGACAGTTCGGTACTGGCACAAAAGTAAACACATATATCAATGGAATAGAATAGAGAACCCAGAAATGGGCCCTCAATTCTATGGAAGGATATTCTTGAAATAAATTGAACACATTATTTGAAAATACAAGGTGTATGGCATAAGTCCCAGTGTCTCAGATAAAAATTCTTGGGCATTCTAGCATTCATGTTTACTTTATATACTATGTTCCACCAGTTGACAATCCCAGGTAGCCTCCCTGCAGCCTCATTTTTATAAATAAGTGGAAAGCCAAGACATTTGAGAAAAACCAGGAATATGAAAGAAGAGAAATACCATGATAAGAAAAACAATAAGGGAGAAAAATAGAGTAAATGAAGAAAATTTAGGAATTAAAAAGAGGTTTCACAATATCTTAATTGCTATCCTTAGAGATGTGACATCATGATATTCAAGAATCCATTATATTTATAAAACAAAAATAGTCATCTTTGAAAAAGAACAAGAGGAACTTTTGGAAGCTAAACTATTATTGTCAAAGTAAAATATTCCATAGAGCATTGGATAAGGTATAGGAAATCTCACAGATGGCAAAACAAAAATACAAGTGAACTCAAATATTGTGCTTTGTTTTCTTTATATAATTACCTCTTTCTAAAATCAGATTATTTATTTGGTTACTTCTCTGCTTTCTGTGGCCCTGACTCAGATGGAATGTGCTCATAGAATATTTCTGGAATTAAAATAAATGAAAAAAACAAAGAGACCACATGATAAAGGTAACAGATGTCATGGTAGGTTCAATATGTGATTAATAAGAATTCTAGAAAGAGATGTGAGAGACAGTGAGGACAGAACATTTTCAGTGAAAAGAACAAAAATAATTTCCCACAATTGAAGAGGGATATGAATCTTCCAATTCAAGGGGCTTTGTAAATAATGACCAAAGTGAATGTAAAAGAGACCCATACTTAAGCAATTGATTGTGGAATTTCAGAATACTGACAATAATGAGACTCTCCTAAAGTCAATGCAAAGGAAAGGAATAGAGATTGGAAGAGAGAAGTAACATTGGTTAAGAAACAACAACCAGCCTTGACATCAGACTTTTCATCAGTAACATTGCATTTAGAGTAAAAGCATAGAGTGAAGACAATTTAGCCATTAAGCAGTAGCTCAGAAGGGTGACAAAATGAGCACGGACTCTGGAACCAGCTGCGGTGTTCAAATTTGATTACTATAAACAGCTGTGTGCTTTTGGGAAAATAGCTTAACCTCTCTCTGCCTCAGTTGTCTTCACGTCAAAGGGAGCTCATAATAGCCCCCCAGTTCCGTGTTGCTAAAATGAATAAATTTTCAGAAAAGCACTTTTAAAAAATGGCACAAAGGAAGCTCTCTATATAAGTCTTTGTTGAATAAGTAAAAACCATTCCAAGACATATAAAAAGTTCACCGCATTTGTGCCTTTTCTTAGGAAATTATTTCAGGTTGTAGATGAGTCAAGTTAGTGATTTGTCAGGATGCTTTCAGTGATAACAGAAAACTCAAGACAAACTGATATATGGTAATAAAGCTGATTCATTACTTTATATAACTGAAAAGGTAGGAAGCAGAGGAGACTGGAGGTGCATGCAATTCATTCAGAGCTCTGGCTGTGCTTCCCTCTGATTTTTCAGTCTGCCCTCCCTGGCTTTATCCTGACGTTGGCTTCTGAAGATTCCAGAAAGGAGAACTCTGAGGAAAGGGATGATTTCCCAGTATAAATGGTGTATTAGAAACACTGAAAGAATTTAGGGCATGGCTAGAAGATGCCTGCAATAAACATTGGTGGCTACATGATACTTCAGTAATATCCAGGAGAAGAGAAAATGTGACTTGCTCCAAACATTGTACTGAAATCATAAGCT
The DNA here is from genome assembly GCF_011100685.1 of Canis lupus familiaris. Classification (NCBI taxonomy): domain Eukaryota; kingdom Metazoa; phylum Chordata; class Mammalia; order Carnivora; family Canidae; genus Canis; species Canis lupus. The sequence continues at coordinate 64,654,489 of NC_049227.1, read as the reverse complement.
TTACACTGATTAGGCCACCTTTGTGTCCAGAGGAACACATTGCCTGACTATGTTAGAACTTGGAGAGAATTTGGGGACATGGTCTCCAGGACTGCCCTCACCTTGAATACCACCTACAGTTTAGCCCACTGTGAGGTTAGTCAGTCCCTCAGACCCTCCTCACTTCTGCTACCAAGGGCAAATGTGGAGGATTCTCAAAAATTCCCAAAAATTCCTCAGATTCAAGAATTCACTAGGCTCACAGAACTCAGTGAAAGCTACAATACTCAGGATTACCACTTATTATTTAAAACAAGAAAAGGATTCAGATCAAGACCAGCCAGGGGAAGAGATGCATAGGGCAGAGTCTAGGGAAGTCCAAATGCAGAGCTTCCAGTCATCCAAATCTACCCTGCGGAGTTCTGGAGAGTGTTAATTCCTTCAGGCTACAATGTGTGACAATATACAGAGTATTGCTAATCAGAGAAGCTCATCCAAGGATTTGATGTCCAGAGATCTTACTGGGGCTTCACCACATGCTGCCTACATGGCTGACCCTTATTCCCCAGCCATTCCAGAGGTCAGGCTGATTTCTAGTCCTTTCAGAGGTGGGAATTGATACCACTTGACCCAAAGCTCCCATCACAAATCATAAATCACATTGGAGGATTGTCTGATGCCCGAAGACACTTTTATCAGGCAGGACATTCCAGGAGCCTGGAGAGTTGGCCTGTGCCTCTGAAACCATCACCATGGCCACAAGAGGGATGGGATTATCCTGATTGGTTTAAACCAATTAAAATCAAGCTCTGAAACTGGGACTGAGAGCAATCCCCCTCAGACTGTATGGCTACTACACAATGGAGGTGGATGAAACAAATGTTTACATGACCATCATAATGCCCACTACAACAAGAGAGTAAACCAAGAAGGAGGGAGACATGGAATCCAAGGAATCGTGCATAGAAGCCATAAGAGGTAGGAAGGCAAGTCTCAGGATGATGACTTTATAGTAGATCTGGTAAGCCCTAAGTTCAGAATGGAGCAGGGTGATGGATGACTCCAGAAGGGAGAACTCTGAGGAAAAGGATGATCTCAGAGAATAAATGGTATATTAGAAGCACTGAAAGAATTTGGGGGGTGCCTGGGTAGCTCAGTTGGTTAAGCGACTGACTCTTGGTTTTGGCTTAAGTCATGATCTCACGGCCATGAGCTCGATTTCCCTCATCATGCTCCACACTCAGTGAGGAGTCTGCTTGAGATTCTCTTCTTCTGCCCCTTCTCCCCTCTCACATGTGCTCTCCCTTGCACTCTCTCTCTCAAATAAATAAATAGATCTTTTTTTTAAAAAAAAAAAAAAAAGAAAGAATTTAGCAGTAAGCTCAGATAAAAGCAGAGAATACAAGAGGGGAGATTCTAAAAGGGACAAAAATTATATTTTAAAAAAAAAGCCTGAAATGATAAGACATTGCTGTATTATTTAGGAGTGCATAAATACATGAACATAGTAGCATAAATGCTGCTAATTGATCTTCAACATTCAGAGTCACCCTATAGATTAAAGACAGGATTAACTTTTGGGTCTAGTACAGAATATAAATGCCACCAACTTTGATTATGTGAGGGTAAAAGTGCAGGATCTGGGCAAGCGAGAAGACAGGCAAAGGAAGGTGTGGAGGGGCTAACATCTTTATCATATAAACTAGAAACTCAAGAGGAATTATCTATAATTAATGGAACAAGAAATAGAGTTACAAAGGTAATGAACAGAAGTACTAAAGAGCACTCTATTTATTCAGAGGAAGTAAGGAGAAGAGATGGGGGCATATGGAAGCAAAATACCTCCTCATGAGAGCAGGAAGTCAGTGGGAAATGTCTAAATTAGATGCAGTCTCAAGAAACAAGGGCATAATTATGAATTTAAACACATGGAGGTGATTGCTAGAAAACAAAGGCAGAATGTGGCAGCCCCTAGGTAGGGACAGTGACCAGGTCATTTTTACAGCCAAATCAGGATACTTTGGAAATCATGAGAATCCTTTACACAAGGATAAAACACAATTCAAGACTGTCCAGAACATATAGATACCCTATTTAAAGGGAAATATTGCCAAGAGGTCTTTATTTAGTAGAAGCAACAGGACTGTCCAGGAAAAATCCCATGGCAAAGAGGGGCTAGGGATTTTCTTAGTATTTGATATTTTTAGTGATACATAGGTAATATTTTGGCAAATACACAAATTACCTTAGAAAAAGAGAAGTAGACTTAGGCTAAGGTGTTAAGGGCTTACTATTGCACCTCCTCAAGAAACTTAGCATTTTAACAGAATATTCAGCAAGACACAGTCTCTTAAACAGTAGCCATGCTATCTCCAAGGTAAGCTTTGACCTATCAGGGGTACACTAAGCACAAAATAAACATGACATGGATATGACAGATATGTTTTACTCAAAAATAGCAGAAAGAACATTCTTGTTCTAAGAAAGCATGTGTGAATACATTATGTAGGAGAAAATTCATAAGAATGTTTTAAACCAAGCACTGGGTTTTGGAAACTGTCTTACCTGAGGCAGCCACCAAGAGTCACTTCTTCCCCGTACTTTTTAGGTGTACTCTCAGAAAAGTTTGGAAAGCCCCGAGTGAATAGATTGGAAACATCTGTGGCAAGAGATAGAGACACACGTTGGGAGGGTGGGGAGCAGGTACAGCTTCTATGCCCCTTAGATCCCACCATGAAGTTTCCTCCTCTTCCTGTTCCTCAGTGCACAGAATGATCCCGTGTGTCCTGGTGGGAACCTGAATGGAGGAACCCTTCCTGGAATGCTGTGCTTGCTGAGTTTCCCAGATGCTGCTGGACTCTCTATCAATGGGATAACTCCACCAGGTCACAAAGCTCCAGGCCACTAATGAATAAACAGAACTTCCTTGACTAAGTATACTGAGTCATAAGGAACATTTTAATCTGTGAAGGGATATGATAAACAAAGCACAAGTGGGGAGAAGACACCGGGAGAACTGGTGTCAGGATAGAAAGTGGGGAGGGCACCCGGGGGAACCAGGAGGCACCAAAACACAGTGGCCAATTCTGCAGGGACCTTTCCTCTCTGTCTGGGAAATCTCCTCCAGCAGAGTCGGTGTCCTCAGCTTCTTCCTCCTCCCCTGTCTGTTCCTCTCTCACCCACCATCCCTCTGCAACCATCTTTCCCTTCAGCTCCCTATAAGTGCAGCTTACCGTGGCCAGACTTTCTCCACGTGGCAGAGAAGGTGGTTGGAAGCAACCCTGGGACTACAGTCTCTCAACCTCAGCCAAGAGTGCGGTTTCAAATTCTTGGTGAAAGATTGCTCAGCCTGCACCCATGTATTGGATGGCTCACCAAGGTCAGGAGGATTGTATTACAAGGATTGATCCTAGTGTTCAGGTAGCAGAAATTGTTACCAGAAGAGCAGATAACACTAACACTACCGTGAGCTGGCAAGCACTCTGATTTGGGCATCGAGGAGGTCTCCCATATTTATATTTGGTTTGAAGTTCTGTATTCATGATACAACAGAAATGCGGACTGGTTCAAACAGAAATCCCTTTGAGGTAGCTGAATTTAAAAAGGAAAAATCTACTGCAGGAACACTCAGCCTATATGGTAATTGGAAGACAGCACCCACAGTGACCGAATTCGCACATTTTAGAGAGATTAACTCACTCTCCATATGAAGTTCAGATTCTTAAGGAAGACACCCCACTCTCCATCCAGTCACCTACATTTATTTCATCCTCACCCAGACACTTCCGGTGACTGACAGGAAACCCATGACTTCACAAAGTAGTTCAACCTATTATTTGGCAGTCTTCTCGTTAGAAATTCCTAACTTAGCAATCAGGAATGAGGGCTTTGGCGGTAACTCTGAATTCATGTGCTGAATGATCTGAGGATCTTGGGTCAGGCCCCTTTTCACTTTCGCGTTGCATCTGATTCCACCACTACAGGCACCAGTGTGGGTTCTCTGATTTAATTTCTCTAGACTCAGTTCCCTGACCTACAAAATCAGGTTAATAATAATACCTGTGTCCCCACAGGGTTGTTGTGACTATCAGGTGTGATGCACTAATTTAAAATTCGGTGCTGAACACAAAGTGTTCAAGAAATAGCAATCATTAGCACTTTAATTGATATTAATTATAAAAGATTAAGGTGAAAAATATGTCTCTCTTGACTTCTACCTACTGAGCCATATTCTATTCTCTGTAGCAACACAGTCTAGATCTGCTTCCTCCGCATGGCAGCTCTTCAAAAATTTGAATCCAGAGTTCTTCTCTTTTTAGAATATTGGCCAGATGTGAGATAATATGGGAGTCGAGAGAACAGCCTTGGTCTAGGGCCCTGAAGTCTGATCTTCAATAAGGCATTCAGCAGTTACAGGCCCTCAGACAAGTGTCTCCTTTCTCTGGAATTCAGATTTCTCATCTGGGTACTGAAAATAATTACACACACCTCATGCAGTTATAGGTAAGAATAGAATGAGATAATACCACTGTTGGAGTAAGCCCTTAATAAATAACAAGTATTTTTCTATTTTTGCAAGGAGAAGAAGAGCCATGACTCAGTGTTTGATTGTGGAGAACAGTGATTACTGGATGGGATGTGTTATGAACCTGATGAAGTCAGGAGTACAGAGCATTAGGATTCTCTTATTATCATCAAAATTTATCCATCCTTTGTCCATTCCTTCAGGGCTCTGCACTCTGCTGAGAACATTCTCATGATGACTGATAAGTCTGATATGTTATCACTCTAACATTATTGCATTTTAACCAGGATATAGAAGGATGGCTATTGCCACGACTGGAGCAAGATATTAGAGAGAGAGGGGAAGCAGAAGCCTTCAGGCAGAAAGTACCAAATTCTTTCTGTGTAAACGTGTGGTTTGCCAACCTTATTGTGCATCAGAATCATGTGATTCAGTAAGTACGAGTAGGGTCTTCCCCAGTGATTATGATGGAAACTAAAATTTGAAAATCAATGTTGTAGATCAGTGGTTCTCCAATTTAGTTGTCCGGTGGAGTAATCCGTGAGGTTTTAAAATACCGAAGCCGTGGCCTTATCTGCAGAGATAGTTCCAGTTGGTCAGACTGAGACCTGGGCATAGATATTGTATAAAATTCCCCAGGAGATCTGAATGTTCAGCCAAAGTTAAAAGTCACTGGTGGGTATCTTTCTGTACCCAACCAGGCCAGGATGAATGACAGGGTGGGGATAAGAAATACAATCCTCCCAAGTAGCTGGAACCACCTATCAAAGCCAAAATCCCTTTTGAAAGAACATTCCACCTCCCTGTTGTAAACGGCATATTTACAGCCATTTCCTCCATTCATTGCCAGGCCTGAGACATTGCTGAGTGCTATGGAATAGCTGTTGTGCTTCTCTCCAGGTGGGTAAAATTATTCTGAAATATAATTTTCAGAATACAATAGGCAGAATGTATTATATATGTATAAATTAGTACCAGTCGTAATAATAATGAGGCTTCAGAAAGCACTTTCTAAAAATGGTTTGACTTTCAAAGAGGCCAAAATAGTTTAATTTGAGGGTACATTACTACTCTTGTGTCGAAATCTGCTCGTGTGGTTTCTATTGATGATAATGTTAGTTGTGAGCTCTTATTCAGGAGATGTGGTAATCAAGAACTACATTTAAAGGGTGACTCAAGTGGTGGCCCACATATCAGTTGGGCAACAATCTGTCTCCAAAGGTTATTCACCTGCATTTAAATGCAAAAGAATTAAAATCAAATCATTTCAGGTTTTCTTACATCCAAGTCAAGGATGTCCGCCTTTGTTCTTTTTTCACTTCTGAAATCTCTAAGAGAGCAAGGCAGGAGAACAACGGTCTGTTTTTTTTTTTTTTTTCTTAAGTTGACTGTACTGTGTTATCTGGGCTCATTAGGATGCAAGAAATAGACTCTCGGGTATCTTAAGTGTTGTGGGTGAGGTGGGAGCAGAACCTCCGGTATTTTAATGATAACAGGGGGAGAATCTCAGCTGGGTCTTAAAAAAAAAAAAAAAAAAAACACAATAAAAACATAGAAAGCTAAACCAGTTGTTAGAAAGCGTAATGGAGCTGGTCTTGCTGAGCCAGGAGAGCTCGGAGGCTGGCAGTTACTCGGGATCCAGTGCCCTCCTGCAAATGGGCCTCATTCTGGCTGTGGTCATGTGCTCAGAAACCCCATCAGGCTGGGAAAGCAGACTCCCTTCCACCCCCTTCAACAAAGGGCCAGGGAGGGAACTGCCAGCCTGGAGGTGTCCATGGGTGTCCATGGACTGGGATGGAAAAGCGATGCAAGAGAGAGGCTGCTTAAGCATCAGCTCTACTCATTTTCTCTCTCTCTCTCCTCATGTAGCTCTGCTTTTTCTTTGTTTCTATTCTGCTCTCCTCTCTTCACTGTCTTGCCACCCCCCCCCCACCACCGAAGCGGGAGGGTATGGATGATGTAAAGTTATCTAGAAGAGAAAGTTCGGTATAGCAGGCACCATGTTCGACGTACCCTTAAAACCATTATCATTGTTTTACTAATCTTGCTATTAGCCGAAGAGCACCATGTTCTGTATGTGCTTTCAGTTCTTGTTACACAGGGTTATAACTTTTCCTGTAAGTCTTTTATATTTTCTTTCCTGTCAACTGACTTCTTGCATGTTTGCGGTTCAAACTCTTGATGAAGAGGATCTGGTCGGTCTAGTTTGTAATTATTGGACCTGTTTGGCAAATATCTCTTCTAAGGCCACCCCTTCAGCTACTACTCAACCAATCAATTTGCCCTTTGGGTCAGGTGCCCTCCTCTGATCCAGTTAGTTGTGTCCAAGGTGGGGTGGGGTGTCACATGGGTCACTTACCTGTACCTTAACATTTCTTCATTTAGCTAGAGCCATGTAGAAGGGACACTCATTAGGAAACTATAATAATCAATGTTCTTATTTGTGAGCAACAACTACCTAATTTAAGGTTGGAGAAGAAAGTCTTAGTGAAAGGTATCAGATAGCTTATAAAATCTCAAGTAAAACCAGGAAATGAGGCTTGGAAGATTTGCCACCAGGAACAGAGCAGCTCGGAAAAATACCTAATCACTAAGGATAGTTCTAGAGAAACACTGCAGCTGCCAAACCCGCTGCTTGGCACCTGCTGCTGAACCACTTGGTAGTAACTCTAGAAACTCTACCCTGGCTTCCCTAAAGGACCAGACACCCCTGTCACTGGGCTTACCTGGTGAGTGGGTCTCATTGCTCTGGCATCTGTAGCCCCATGGAGCTCGTCTCCACTTTTAAGTCCCACAAGAGGGCATCCACTCGGCACTAGTTAGAGCATGCGTAAACCTTAGCTGCAAAGGACTTGGAGAAATGTTAAGTTTAAGTTTTCCAAGTAACTGGGGATCCCTGGGTGGTGCAGCGGTTTAGCGCCTGTCTTTGGCCCAGGGCACGATCCTGGAGACCCGGGATCGAATCCCACATCAGGCTCCCGGTGCATGGAGCCTGCTCCTCCCTCTGCCTGTGTCTCTGCCTCTCTCTCTCTGTGTGTGACTATCATAAATAAATAAAAAATTAAAAATAAACGTTGTATTAAAAAAAAAAAAGTTTTCCAAGTAACTGTGAGGTAGGCATCATGCTAGGTAACTGTTGAAAATGGGTGCCGAAGGCGCCAAAACAGAATCCACCCCGAGGGAGTTCTGAGATTCCCACATTCCAGCGTCTCTCACCCAGTCTTTAGAGAACACTGTGGAAATGCCTTATTGGGTAAACAGTTGTCCTCATTAGGGTAATATTCAGAGAAGAACTCTCTCCCTGGTCTCCTTTAACAAATGTGGGCTCCTTCCATTAGCCACGTTGAACTTCTGGTTCACTCATTTCTTTCTTTCTGCCTCTGCTGAAAGCTCTCTTAGGACACTCCCCTATTCTTCACCACAAATATGTGTGCAGCCCCAGATTTCAAAAGCCAGCTTGTACCTCACTTCCCTAAGTGACACTGACATATTGTGATCACTCCTTTTATCCCAAACTTCTCAATCTCCCCCTCGCTGGCAGATGTTGGCTTTTCAAGAATTTACTCTTGGGTCCATACGCATGTTACGTTGTTCTTGCAACCAGCACCCCCGTCACAATGGAGTGGCAGGCAGTGCTCATACGATAGCTCTTCACCAAATAAATACTGATCATTTCAAATACAAGTAAGTACGAGGAAGAGGAGACCTCCTTCTAGAGCTAAAAGAAACTTAGAACGTGTCCATTGGCCTGAAATCGAATGCATTCAGCCCAAACTGAAATCTGTCCTATGTCTCAGAAACTTGGGAAAACAAGTGAGCCATTTATAACTTCCAAATAAGTGACAAATACACAGCCAACTGACCTGCCTTTTCAGTTCCTGAGAACATCTAGGAATTCACCTGCGAAGGGGAAGGGGCCTGTACGGGGATGAGACGTGATGTGGGAAGGCGGCAGGGGAGGGATATTTATGAGCCCGGGTGGATTTGGAAAACTGTCTCATTCGCGAGACTAGAACTGAATCCTTGACCCTGTTGTCGAACTTTCCAGGCCTCTCTTACTGCACAAGAAAAAGTATATATGGTGAAGCCGAGTGAATACATTCCGTTACAGTAAGGATAAGGAGGATGTGGACCCTGTCATCTATTAGCACGTTCTGTCCGTAGCACCTGGCCCAGAGACACAGACCAGGTGATCGGTGCACATTGATTAGGTCACGAACATAAAATTTGTTATTCCCATTTCGAGAAATTAGAAAATGTTCTCCCTAAAGTAGCTGAGCAGGAGAAAGCCATCCAGAATGATCCTGTTCGTGCATCCCTCATGCATATGCATCCTCACTAAACTCTCCCCGCTGTCACTGCTGAACCAGGCGCCCCACTCCCACTCCACCTTCTCCAAGCCGGGCGCACCTGCTACCCTGGGCGCTCACTGCCGCTGCCATGTCTTGCTGCGTAATGCCATTGTCAACCTCCCTGCCTGGCGCGCGTGCCATTCTCCTTCACTGGAGGAAGGAATGTTTAATTATTTTTAATCAGTGGACATGGCATCTTGCTAGACAGCGACACTTGGGGGATCCAACACCATCTGCCTTCCACCAGGCGCCAGCTGCTCTGGTGGATGTCGGCAGACCACCTTAGGACACGGCCTTCCCCTGCCAGGCGCCGGCTCGGCACCGGCCCCAGCGCGCCGCCGCCACTCGGGCTCCTGCCCTGTCGTGGGTCGCCTGTCACCCCGGCCACCCTCCCAGGGAGGTGCTCCACAGCCCCAGCTCCCAGAACATTTTGCAAGCCACGCAGGGGCCTGCCAGCAATAATAGGGTGTCCAGACATAAATGTCACCCCAGCCCAACGGCCGCAGATCCTTCCATCACCATTAGTCAGCCTAATGGGTCTGCGGCCTTGAGTCCCACGAGAGGGGCCGGTGACTTCACAGCAGGCCAGGGGGCCCGGGTCAGCCAGCCTGCGGCCTGGGAAACGGCGGGAAGGAAGGAGGGTGAGCGAGGCCCCTGGGGTGCATGGGTGCATGGGTGCACGGGCGAGCGGTGCGGGCTGAGCTCCGCAGGCTTGGCACGGGGCACGGGGCACAGGGCACAGGGCACAGGGCTGGCCCTTGCACTCCTGCCCCTGGGGCACGTCCTGCAGCTGCACAGCTGGGCCAACACGTTTCATTTGCAGCCGCAGCTTGGGTGACACTGCGCGGCCCCTGTCGAACGAGACACCTCCTTCCCCAGGAGCAGGCTCGGCCCACACCAATTCCTCCCCTGGGAACCGAGCCCCCGAGGTTCGTGGCACCCCCAGCCCTATCCACCCCCCCTCCGACTTTGCAAGGAGCCAAATGAAGCAGCAGCTCCGACCTCAGCCTTATTTTCATGCAAAGTGCCAGGGCTCAGCCGCCGGCCGAGAAAAGCCCCAGCTGTGCCTTTCCGGGGAGGCGCTTTCACCTCCAGCAGGAAAGCAAACTGTCCTTGTGCCTGAGGGAAATTAGGGAGCCTCACACTTTCATCCAGAGAGGGACAAAGGGGAGGTCGGCGCCGCAGCTGCCAGGACGGGCCCGTGTGAAATGTGATTAACCCAGGAAGGAGCCAGACAGAGCCGCGCCGGGGCCTCTCCCGAACCCTGGGTCTCCCAGGGTCAGGAGCAGGAGGAGGAGGAAACAAAAACATTACATCAATATTTTTTTTTCCTTTTAACCCGTGTGTTCATACAGATTTCCACAACCTCGACAGCGCAGACCGAATTGATAGTGCAGCATTAGCCTAAATAATGAAGGAAGTGGTGTGCATCTGTTGAGTTTCTCTGCGCTTGTGTAAAGAATGGCAGGGCCCGAAGGGGGGCCCTGGCGGAGAGGAAGAGCTTCCAGAACGAGCCTGCAGTCACATCGCACCCCGGTCCATCCGAAGAGCACTGCTAAGCCTTTCGGGGAGGGGGGGCCCCCTTCGATCAGCTCGCCTAATGTGATTTCTCAGGCTAACTACAAAGCACCGGTGCCTGCAGAATTAAAGTCATCAATAGCCGAGGCCTCCTGCATTTACAGGAAGACACAAATAAAACCCCAACTGATAGGCCGCTCACGGTAGTAAGTTCTCTGTCCCTTCGCAGTCTCTGTAAGAGCTCCGTGTGGTAAACGGAGCTACAAGTGCATTTGTCTCTTCGTCTAAATAAGTAATGCCAGTTCCGTTTTCAAACAGTGTGCTCGGGCTGCATTCATTATTGCGTTAGGGTTGTGTTCCTGCCAGACGAGCCCTCCCCAGCACCCTGCTTGGACAACTTGTCTCTGCTTGGAGATGCATGCTGCAAACAGCTACTGTTTGAAATTGACTGGAGATGTATTAAATAATCACAAGAGAAATTCCAGTAAAAATAGAGTCAATTATCAAAAGATTAACACTTTGCTTTGTTCTGCAAGAAATAAAAAAAAAAAAGGCAAGGAGGGGAAGCAATTTTCAAGACAGGCACTGATGCTTTAAAAGGATTCTTCAGAGGTGAATTATTTAATCCTTTGTGACTAAGGAAATCTTTGTGTGCACGGCGGGAGGGGGGGAGCACAAAGGAAAAATGTACAATATTGAAAAGTGAAAATACAATACGTGGCACACTGAGAACACGTCAGTTGGAAAGCCTGTCGGGTGGTTGATACCTGAATCAAATCTTGATTACTCTCCTATAGGAAGAATCTGCAGATATTTTCTCGAATATCCCTAAAGGATTAACATAATCAACTCTGGAGTGCCACTGCAGCTACTTCACAAAAATGTAGTTAAGGCGGTACTTATCTGGCAGTGGGAAACTCAGCTCTCGGAGAAGGTACTTCATATATTAAGGCTTTAAATAGTTTTTTTAGGGCCCTCTTCAGGAGGAGGCGAGAGAGGCCCGGAGGCTGGGAGGGGCCTGGCGCGCACCAGTGGCCTCCACCCAGGCGGCAGTGGCAGTCGGGCCTGGCAGGGCTCCAGGGCTCCGGGGGCCTGAACAGGACTGACAGGGCTGAAGGGCAGTTAGCCCCCAAGTAAGTCCCCCCCTCCCACCCCAACCCCGGGTTCCCTGGAGGGAGGGGCTGAGGGGCTGGTTGAAATGCAAGGAGCCAGGCTTCCAGAAAAGCCAGCTCAACTGGGATTATCTCAGTTAGAGGACAGCTCAGAGAGTCGCTCACATTGACCTTCAAAAAACTGAGATGTAGGGGATCCCTGGGTGGTTCAGCCGTTTGGCGCCTGCCTTTGGCCCAGGCATGATCCTGGAGTCCCAGGATCAAGTCCCACCTCGGGCTCCCTGCATGGAGCCTGCTTCTCCCTCTGCCTGTGTCTCTGCCTCTCTCCATATATCTGTGTCTCTCATGAATAAATAAATAAAATCTTTAAAGAAAAAACTGAGATGTGCCTGGATCCCTGGGGAAGCATCCCCAGAAGAGCTGAGCCAGATTGCTCGTGCTCCATACCCTCTTCTGTAGGACTGCCCTCCAGCCCCCGAGGCTCCAAGAGGCCTCGGCACCAGGCCGGAGCTCGCTCAAGCAGGTGAATCCGTGGACTTGCTTAAGTGGCGCAGGCTGAGGGGGCAAGTCCCTGCGGGAAGGGCCTCTCGGGTGGGCGGATGGTCCACAGATGGGGCAGAAACCGGACGGTTGGGGCGGCCTGGCGTGGAGAGCGGTAGGCCCCAAGGAGCGAGGTCTGAACTTGAGCTAGCTTTCAAAGTTTGACTACTCCCACCTACTCATTTCCTTCTACTCATTTTATGAGCAATATATATTCTGAGTGATCGTCATACATATTCTGTAATTTTTCACTTAGAAAAATAGCTTTTGCATTTCGTACAGCTTCTAATTCCAAAATTAGTTCAACATCTCGCAGTCAATGTTAGAAATATATACCCCGTTCGGAGACATACTTAGGGCTGGTATTGATTTATGCTATATCATGATTTTAGTCTTATGGGATAATCACCTTGTCGAGGCTATATTTATTGTTGTGGCTATTAAATCACATTAATTCCTCAGCGATTACACAGAGCATCCACAAACTGCATTAGTGACAGAAACCAGTTTTCCTCCCTAAATAAACGTCATATGGAGATCCATGTCCTAGTTTTTCAATGGTACTCCAACTTTTTTTTCCTTCTTTTTTGCATATCTTACCCAAGCATTAAACTTAGGGTTGCAGCCAGCACTTTGCCATAGATTTGAACCCTGGTGGAAAAGCCCCTTGAGGAAGAAGAAGCGCTTTGGAGACAAGTGCTAATGGCAGCACAGCACAGAAGCAAATTGCCCATCAAATGGGATAACTTAGTGTTGCAGAAGCATTGGCAGGGGAAAAAGAAAGGGAGAAAGCAGAAATCATCCAATACTACCTGCCCTTGATTCAGGCTGCTTTGGGTGGATTCTTCTGGGAATGCGGATTCTCTCTGGCGCTCAGGGAGTTTGTAACAACACTGCCCCCACACCCAACCTGCCCTAAAACTTCCACGGTGTGTTAGCAATAGGAAAGTGAGAAAGGAGAGGTTTGCAGTGAAGGGGTTTCTTATATGAGGTATGAACTGAGAGGGTCCTTTGGGAGATGGACATGAAGCCCGTGTCAGATTCGCACTGGGTGCAAAGTTGAGCTCCCCCTTGGGGGACCCGAGGTTAGCAGGTAGCTCTAGCAGCATGCACGTGATTGGTGCCTGGAGAAGGCCTCCAGCCAGAGAGCACTCAGGGCCGGCTCCGTCACACTTAACCAAGACGGCATTGCCCGATACCGAAGCATTCTGGCCGCCAACAAGACGTATCTGAGTTGGAGGTCGCTGACTCACTGGGATCATTTGAAAGGATTCTGCTCGCTTTGTATTTTGCATTAAGGGTCAAATAGGGTTTCATCCAGACTGGGTCACCCTCCTTTCTGTCTTGCATGTTGATTCCTGTCATTCATTTGGGGCAGGCTTTGAGCTTGATTGAAGCCCACGTCCGTGACCGAAAGACTTGTTTATATGCCTCTGATGTTCTTCATTTTTCTGAATGCCAAATACCTTTCCTCTACAACCCATACCTTAGCTAAAGTCCCCAAGCCAATGAGGAAGGAGAGAATAATGAGGAACAGGAGCGATGCACAAGGGTTGCTCTGGTCTCTAATTGTTATTGGTTCATTTTGGACCAGTGAACTGGAATCATGCTTAACGATGCACTATGTTTTGACTCCAGTAGAAATGATAATAAGTGAGTTTTAAAATGTAGATGTGTCCACTGTAACAACATATTAAAACAGTCCCAGAAATGGGGGAGGAAATGAAACCCTCATTGGCCCATCATGGGTCTTGGAAAAGAAAAAAAAAAAAAAAAAAACCAACAGGTTCCTCTTGTGGCCAGTTCCTAACTTAATTGGTTCCTGTTTAGTAATTTTTTTTTCCTTTCTCCTAAAGAGAAGCATGGAATACCTGAACCGTGGGATACATGCTTTTGTTGTGCTTTCCGCAACACAGAGAGAAGCAGCAGAACTATTTTTACTTGATGCAATTTGCATTTCCCTAAGTGCACCTACCTGAATAGTCAATGGCTTTTCCCTCAGTGCCACCCACCATGCCCACAACACCCCCTGCAACCCCGCTAATCTGCTTTGCCCAGACCTTTCCTCCAGGTCACCTTTCCATTTCCATTTCTCAGCTCCTCAGGCTTCCCATACACATTTTTACAAGGTGCCCTAACTAAAAGGGCTTTTCTTCTCTCTAATTTTATAATAGATGTATTACTGAGCTGTCTGAAGAGAAAAGCCCTACAACAGACTTCCCCACCAGTGAGCCTCACAGTCAGAGTGTTTTTTTATATTTATTATTCTCACCTATGTATTCACATTAGGGAACAGCCTAGAACCAATGTCCCCACACACTGTACTTTTGCCTCATCTGCCCCCAAACCTCTTAAGTTGGAGACGGTGGAGGATGTTTTTCAATTTTCCTTCCTTCCCCCACTGCCCCATCTCTCCTCTGTCTGAAATCCCACCCACCCCCAACCTCCGTTCTCCTGGTCTCTTGGGGGTGATATAGTCCTTCCTCTACTTAATAATTTTCTCCCCCACGGTGGCCTAAAGCAGATTGTAACACGTTGCTTTTACTCTTCCTCTCGCCTAGTTTTACATTTTCCCCACCTGTTTTTCTTGGTGCTGGAGTTTTCCAGGAATGCCATGAAACTTTCACTCAAGCTGTTCAAGTGTGTATTCCTTCAGCCTGCCAAAAGGCCCTCTCTAGGTGGGTTTTCCCCAAGCCCCCAAGTGCTTTTGCTAACGAAACTGCTGAACAGGAGCTAATTTATCACTCTGTTATCACCATATTAGGGCATGAGAGAGCCATACCTAGGATGAATTATGGATCCTTCCAGTGTCCCAGGCATCCTGTACGTCAAGGTAAGCAAATGCTGCGTCGTGTTAACTGTCAGCCTCCAAAACAGCTGACATTTGTTATTTTAATTAATAGTTTACTTTGCTGAAATAAGCTTCTGTGAGAAGCTATGACTTTTTATGAAATCTTCACTGCAGCATTGTTTTCCCCAGATTGGGAGACAAAAGCTAATTTTCAAAACTGCTTCATCCTGCAAGGTCACAGTCAACAGCTTGTGTGCACATGTCAGGGAAACATCTGCTTCTGTGCCAAAGATATAAGTAAAATTTGCTTTATTTTGAAATTTAAATTTACTGTTACTTGGAGAAAAATGATGAGTCAGTCATTAAAGAGCTATTAAGTGATGTTGATTAGGGAAGACTTTTTAACCAGTCGTTTTGTCTCACAACTGACGCTGAAATTTCTCCGACCTCAGCATTCTGCTTAGACGTTGCAGGGAACTGTGGTCAGTGGCACATCTGGATCTGGACCAACTTGTCTTTTCATTAATGCAAATCATTATTATGTAATTACTCAGCCTGCAATGTAGAGATCATTGATTTCTTTTGCCCAGTAGCAGTATTTTTAAGTCACTGATGACAATGAGAACTTTCAGGACAATCCAAACTATACAAATTAGCCTCAGCTGAAGAAAGGCAAGCTGACTTAAAAGGCTCCAACACTAAATTTAGTTCTGAGATTTTCTCTTCGCTTGGAATAAATTAACCAAGGGAAGTTGGTTCCTTCATGTTGTTTTAATTACCTTTGATAATGCATTTTACTCATCACATTTCCGAGACAATAACACTTTAGAGCTCTTTCCCCAAATGGACTTGTGTTCTGTCCCTGCACGTGTTGTCGTGTTATGGCCCAGCTCTCGGGGGAATCCTCCACTTTTCTGAAAATACCAGTGGCTCCTTTGGGGAGAGATGCCCTAATATGAACTGCTCATATTCAGTTGATATGTCTGGATCGTGTTTCCTTGAGGCCAGAGACGTCCTCAAACACTGACACGTAGAAAAGCAAATTACAGTCTCTAGATTCTGCGATCCCGTCTCTCCAAACTGCCTCTGCAAGTGTCTGATATTTTGTGGTAGATTGAATGATTGGCCCCAATTCTTGACCCCTTCCTGCATTTACACCCCTGATTCCGCCTCACTGAGGAAAGAATGCTTCCCCACCTCTGACTCTGAGCTCAGCCATGGGGATTTGGTTTTGATAAATGACATAAGGTGGAAGTAACAATAAGCCAGGTCCAAGCCAATGCTGAAAAAAAAAAAAAAAAAACCCACCCAAAAAGCCATGTTTCTGCTTGCCCTTTTGTACCTCTACCATGACCATGAGAAGTTATAACCAGCTAGCTCGGTTGGTGCAAGGAAGATGAGATGCTGGTGCAGAGCTGCCTCAGCTGAGCCCAGCCCCGATCAACCAAACTCCAGCCACAACTCACAGTCACATAAGCTATAAAAATAATGATTGTTGTTTAAGCCACTGGGTTCGGGGGTGATAATCCAATATTACCCATTACCTAGCTGTTATCTTTTTTTTTTTTTACAATCTTTTTGAGGTACAATAAACTTCACATCTTACAAGGGTAAATTTCAACATGTGATTAGACCCACAAGATCATCACCACAATCAAGATAATGAACATACTGCTAAACATTTCTTCCTAACCTTTCCTAATTTCTCCCTCCTGCCCTCCTCCCCTTGACTCTACCCCATCCTCAGGGAAATGAGTTCTTTAAAATGAATTTTGCATTTGGCAGCCTACGTCTAGCAAGTCTAGTCTTGGCCATCCCTAGTTCACACGTAGGTGTTCAAATTTAGTAGTTACTACTTTGAAAAACTATGGGACCCACTGCCCAGGAAACCACAATAGGAAGAAAAAGAGTTGACCTGAGAGCATGGACTTTGGGGTTACACAAGCCTACTTTGGATTCCAACTCTGATATTTAACTGCTCTGTGACTTTGAGCAATTAGATTAAACTCTCTGAGCACCAAAGGGAAAGGGTGGGAAATATACCTATCTTCCTGGGTTATTATGAGGATTAAATGAGATAATATATGTAAAGTCCTTATCCTGGTAACTGGGTGGCACATATGCACATAGCACATTTTCAATAAATGTTAGCTGCTACTATTTTTATTATTTTAGCTTTATGTCATCAGCGTATGCAGTGGAGAAGAGAGAAACCACCTGCACTGTACCTGGCACATAGTAGTCACTCAGTAAATGTTGGTTGAATAAATAAATGAAAAGTTCAACATATATTTCTTTGCCTAAAGGGGGAACTCATTTTATAGAATGAGAGGTTCATCCCATTGAACCCAAATTGATACCCCCTCCTTCTCTCTCTTTCTCTTTTTATAAATAAGCTTACTCTAAAATTGTATACCTAATATTCCATACAATCTCTAGGTCATGTGTGGGGACTGCACACAGAAGCAGTGATGATGACCTTGGGAAAAATGGTCTCATGCCCCAGACCGATACGTCTCATTTATTTTTCATGGAATTATAAAGTCTCAGGTCACTCAAAGCTTTTTCAAGGGTTAGCACATACCTTAGATTTTCTTTACTCTTCTAAATTCCCCTTCTAAAAAAAGAAGGAAGGAAGGAAGGAAGGAAGGAAGGAAGGAAGGAAGGAAGGAAGGAAGGAAGGAAGGAGAAAGAAAGAAAGAAAGAAAGAAAGAAAGAAAGAAAGAAAGAAAGAAAGAAAGAAAGAAAGAAAGAAAGAAAGAAAGAGGGATAGAGGTTAGAAAAGCAAAAATTTTATTTCCCAGAAAGCCCCTGCAGTTGGGGTTTTGAGTGCGAATTGGGTTCCATCAAGTAGATACATTGCACAAGATTTTGGTCTGGAGATAAGCCATGTGCAGAGAAAGGCAGGATGCAACTCAGTGCTTGAGCATCTGCCTTTGGCTCAGGGTGTGGTCCTGAGGTCCTGGGATCGAGTCCTGTATTGGGCTCCCCACAGGGAGCCTGCTTCTCCCTCTGCCTATGTCTCTGCCTCTCTCTCTGTCTCTCATGAATTCATAATTTTTTAAAATCTTAAAAAAAGGGAAGGAAGGAAGGAAGAAAAAGAAAGAAAAAGGAAAATAAAAGAAAAGAAGGAAAGGATCGTCCTCCTGTCTCATTTGGGGCCTCTTTAGGAAGCAGCGAGCAAGGTGGACGAATATGGATTTTGGTGCACATCTCTCACTTTTCCTCTCTCTGTCCACTGTATTTAGCCCCAAAGGGCCCACCAGCCCTCCTCAGGCTGGCCTCTTCCTGCCTCCCATGGAGTCGACAGTGACTGCTGATGTCTGCATCCGTCTGGGCCCTTGAGGAGACCACCCTCTCCCATCTGCTGACGTGCTGCTGGGCTGCCGGCCGCTGACTCCTTGCTTCGGTGGCCCGCTTCTTCACTATGACCCTCCAAACTCTTCCTCAGCAATCACATCTGGCTCCACAAAGAGCCACAGTTCGGGGACAGGTGCTCCTATTCCGACCCTTGCTTCTCAGAGCCTGGCCTCCAATGGGGGGAGGGGAGGCTAGAAACAGGTAGCTGTCCCCCGCAGTCACACAGGTCACATGACTCACCAGAAACACATAGATCCCGCTTGGGTGGGCATGGCTGCTTGGTCACCTCCCTTCCCAAAGGCAGCTTTTGCCCGAGGCTGTTCTTTCCATTGGCAGCCCCTTCCTTGGCCAGCTGCTAATCTCCAAATCTCACCTGTTTACAACTCTGCCTTTGCGATGCCGGGACTCTGGAAACTACATTTCTCACTTGTCAGCTGGCCCCTGCTAAGTTGTGGCCACAGAAATTTCTAGAGGGAGACCACTCTGGGCTGAATGTTGTCCCCCTCCCCCCTCCAAATTTGTATGTTGAAGCCTTAATGCCCAATATCTCAGAATATGACTGTATTTGGAGATAGGACCTCTCAGGAGGTAATGACGCCGAATGAGGCCTTTAGAATGGGCCCCAGTGCAATCTGACTGGTACCCTAATCAAAGGAGGAAATTGGAACACACAGAGGGACACCAGAGATGCTCACAGAGGAAAGGGCCTCTCGGGGACCCGCGAGAAGGTAGCCGTCTGCAAGCCAGGGGGACAGACCAGAGAAGATGCCAGTCTGCCTACACCTTGATCTTGTCCTCCTGGCCTCCAGAACTGGGAGGAAAGAAGCGTCTGTTGTGTAAGCCACCCAGGGTGTGGCGGCTTTGATTGAGGAGCCTGAACAGTACGAGGGAGACGCAGGAACGGGGCAGGAGGAGGGACTGGCTTCCTGCTTGTGCCCGCTGCTCCTGCCAGGGCCGCCCCAGCAGGGCCCTCACCACCCAACCCAACCAGCCGCAGCAGGCCTCCCAGGCTTCCCCCCTGTCACCAGAGGGTGGGAACCAGCCTGTCCTGCCCCATTGAGGGAGCGGCCCCCATCCCAGGTCCGAGGCCCAGCTCCATGGGCCTTCTCCTGGGCTTCTATAGAAGTTTCTGGTAACCAGTCCTTTCCCTTGGCTCCTCCGGACCTGGGGGCAGTAGCTGTATCCTGCAGTTACTGTCTTTGCTCCTCTTCCCATCCTCCCAAGTTCCCAGGCCCCTCCCTCCAGGCCTCTGCACCCACCCGCCACTCTCCACCCCCCCACCCCCCATCCCCATCCCCAGCCCCCCAGCCCCACCCCCCCGCCCACCAGCACTGGATCTCCTTGGTCAGCACTGGTCTGACAGTCCTGCCAAAAGTGAGGGTTGCTCAGTAGAGAAGATACTTGCTACGAGAAGCTCTGTCTGTACCAGTTTTCTACTGTTGCTGCAACAAATTATCGCCGATTTGGTGGTTTGAACAATACAAATTAAGTATTTTATAGCCACGTAGGATGGAAAAACCTGACCCAGGTTTCCCTGGGCTAAGATCAAGGTGTGAACAAGTTGGTTCTCTTCTGGAGGCTCAGCTCAGGGGGAGGGTGTATCTCCTGGTCTCTTCCATCCTCTAGAAACGGCTCCCTTCTTCAAAGCCAGCAGAGTCAAACTCTCTCTTAGGCTGTTTCTCTGGTTCTGTGCAGCCTGAAAATGTTCTCTGTAGGGATTTACGAGGATTAGATTCGGCCCACCCACATAATCCAGGATAATCTCATCTCAAGGCCTTTCACCTTAATCGTATTTGCAAATCCCCTTGCAAAGAGAACAGTTTGCAGGTTCCTAGGATTAGGGGCACACACAGATCATTATTCTACCTATATAGGGTCTTTCTAGCTTCCACCTAATCTTCCTTCTTTCTTACTTGATGTGACTCCCCACTTCTACTCACAGCTGAGGGTTTTGCTCACTTAGAAGCCTCTCTGTGTACTTCGGAGGGGCAATGGGAAACACAAAGGCCCTGTGATCCGGGTCCTGGGAACCAACAGTGTGGTGACTGTATAGCAGTCACTGTACTTCCCTTGGGCTTCAATTTTCCTAGCTATAGGGAAGGTTGATCCTAAAGATACAAAGTGACTCTAGAATTTTGGGATTCCAAGGAAAGGGTGTGAGAGGCACCCTGAATGCTCTACCTAAGGAGGCCTAGGGAGCAAGCAGGCTCACTGATGACTGAGCCCTGACGTGGAGCAGCTAGTGCCAGCCCTATATTGGCCCCTCTCACCACAGGTACAGGTGAGGCTTCTGCTCAGTTTTCTCCATCCTCCCCTGAGATGGGCCTCCACATGGAGGTGGAACCACCCCACCCCAGATTCCTGCAGATAATGGGGCCTCCTTGGTTGCAAGGCTGTGTCTGCAGTTTTCAATAGCTGTATGAAGACTTGAGAGTCTGATCTCGGGGCTCATGAGTGCAAGTGAAGAACCTCCTCAGAGGTCATTCTCACGAGAGAAAGACTCAGAGAAAAGAAGTGGAGTAGAGAGAGAGTATTGGGAAGTCAACTAGTTAGTTGTCAGGTAGGTTTTTCTCCCTTTTTGTCTTTTTCCTTTTCCTTTTTTCTTTCTTTCCTTTTTGCTCTTTTTCCTTTTTTAAGATTTTATTTATCTATTCAGAAGAGACACACGGAGAGAAGCAGAGACATAGGCAGAGAAAGAGAGGCCGGCTCCCCGTGGGAGCCCAGTGCAGGACTCGATCCCAGGACCCCGGGATCAACGCCCAGAGCTAAGGGCAGTCGCTCCACCTCTGAGCCACCCAGGTGCCCCGCTCCACCACCTTTTTGAGAAAGACATAACAAGAACATAACTAATTCCATGCAGGGTATTTGGACTCATTTCAAAACTCAATACTACTCTTTCTTTACTGTAAGACCAAGTGATTTTCTCTAAGTTTTAAGCCAAGCATACTTTATCTTGGGGCCTTTTGAAGAACTGATGGCCCATGGAATTTGGTGAGGGCAATCCAAAAGCGTGTCAGTGTTAACCCCACGTCATCAGGTTTCCCGAAGGAAGGTAGGCGTTGCATCTCTGAGGCCAGTTCACCAGCTTTCTTGCCGGATCTCTGCAGTTTATGTTCCTATGACCCTGGAGCATGTGTGCATGTGAAGGAAGTAACTACTGGAAGGAAAAGAAAAACGTGCTTTTGTCCCTGATCTATGATCAGTTTTGCACATATTTTCTGGTTTTTTTTGGGGGGGAGGGGATTTATTTTTCCTAGTGTTGGGCTTCCTCTCAGAAGGCATCGGGGTGGCTCTATGATGATTTATCTGTGTGGAAGAGAGAGGTTATTGGTTTTTCCTCATTTATATGTAGGGCCCCTTGCAGAGAAATATTTTTAGAAACATTTTTATTTCTCTTTGTATTTCCTCCAGCAACGGTGTGTTTGCTTGCTCTGGGGGTCGGCTGCCTGTACACCCCTTTGGTGGCCAAGTTAGAAAAGAAAAATTTAAGCAATAGGAAGTGTTTGCGGTCCCTGTCACAACATCATGGGTGTATGTGTCATCTGATTAATCACAGAGGGGTCTCGGGCTTCTTCCTGAGGTCGTGTGGCTCTCGTGGACACTGATGCTAAGAGGCTCTGCATTCCTTCTCCACTCTTCCACGCATCTACATTCATGTAGGAGCTGCACTGTTGACAGGCCTGATTTCCTTTCTGCCACAGTCAGCTCTATTATCCTGCCTCAGGCTTGAACCTGCAGCAGCTGAATCTTGTATTTGCTCTGCCTGAGGCCTTAACCTGCTGCTCTTCCCTTCATCCTTTATTTGTTCCTTCCTTGTGCCACCTGTTTGTCTCCTCTGGCACTCTAAGACATTTCTCCATCTCCGTATTCCAGCTCCAGGATTTAAAAAAAAAAAAAAAAAAAAAAATCCCAGGTGGCTTTCTTTCACCTTGTGTGTGCTTGAATCTGCCCCGGCAGCTGTCGAGATGAGTTTTCTTCAGGCATATGAATTCCAAAGCCGATTTCCATTTGTTCTATAAGAACAGACCTCGCTACGAGACGTCAGAAAGGCACACGAGTACTCTGTACCCACTTAAAAGAAAAATTAACAAACAGAAATGGTGATGTGTCCAACACCAATGACACTGCAAGCCAAAGGCCCTACTAACATTTCTTTTTAAGTGGAAGCTCTAAATACAGCTCTTACCAAGGCCAACAGATGCCATCTCGCTGCCTTTCTAAAGTACAGTCCCCGCAACTCTTGTTCTAGCACATTCTGGTAGCCACTCACCACCTGAAGCTATGAGCTCTTGAAATGTAGCCATGCAGACTGAGGTGTTGTCATTGTAAAATCCACACCAGATCTCACAGACTTCGTATGGAAAAGGATGAATGTGGAATATCTCATTGATAACCTCTTACATTGATTGCACGTGAAATGAGGACATTTTGGACATAGTAGGTTAAATAAAATATGTTGCTTAAAATTAATTTTGCCAGTTTCTTTTTACTTTTTTTTAATGCAGCTAATAGAGAATTTAAAATGACATGGCTGGTGCACCTCGGTGGCTCAGTCAGTTAAGCATCTGCCTTTGGCTCAGGTCATAATCCCAGGGTCCTGGGATCGAGCCCCAAGCCAAGCCCCATATCGGGCCCCTTGCTCAGCAGGGAGCTTTGCATCTCCCTCTCCCTCTAGCTTGTGCTTTCTCCGTCTTTGTCAAATAAATAAATAAAATCTTAAAAAAGTAAAATGACATGGCTTGCCTACTGGAGGTTGCTGTTTTAGAACTTGATTAAGAAATGACACTCGAGGGACACCTGGGTGTCTGTCAGCATCTTACTCGTGGTTTTGGCTCAGGTCATGATCTCAGAGTCCTGGGATTAAGCCTTGTGTCGGGCTTTGCACTCGGAGTTTGCTTCGGATTCTCTCCCTTTTCCTTTCCCATCCACTCTGCCTTTCTCCTCACTTGTGCTCTCTCTCTCTCTCTCCAAAATAAATAAAATCTTAAAAAAAAAAATGACACTTGAGATTGTTTTCCTGTCACTCTGAAGAACAATTTTAAAACACTGAAATTGAGGAATATATAATTCTTCCGTTTCTTTTCAAAAGATTTGACATGGTTGGGTCACTATAAGTGGAGTTTTTGTAAAATTGGGGTACATTTATAATGAAATCATTAACCTCTGTTAAAAAGGCTGCTTTCCATTTTTATGTACTGGTTTTCCTTAACAAAATCTAGTCTCTTTCCTTTAAATACTGCCGTTTCATCCAAGAAACTCAATCTGTTTTGAGATTAGTTCAACATTTATGAGGTGCTCCCAGTTTGTACAAGAACTTATAAAATTATATACTCCTTGCCCTCAAGGAGAATATACTCCTAATGAACTGGCAAAGTCGAACTTCCTCTGTTTATAGAATTTTAATAGACCAAGTTTTAAGTATTAAAAACAAAAAAGGGGCATGCTATAGATTATATTTCCATCATGTCTTCTATGTTTTTTGAGAATGACTTTTCTAACAAAGTTTAACCAAAAGAAATACTATGGCTTCATTGTTGAAGGTGAAATCCATGGGCACAAATCACCAATCTGTGAAGGTCCCAAAGGACATTTTTTCAGGATTTGAAAAATATAAATAGTAAGCATTTATATAGCACTTATTATGTATTGGATACCAGTCAATACTTTGCATATAAGATCTCATATAACGCAGGTATTCCGTAAGGCAGAGACAGTATTTATGCTCATGTTACAGATGAGGAAACTGAGACATAGAGAGGTCGAGCAAATTGTCCTAGGTCACACAGCTAGTGAGCATGGGAGTAGGGAGTAGGTGATAGACACAAGCATTCTGACTGCAAAGGCTGATTTTTAACGTGTACCACACTGTTTCATCGAAGGTGATTGAGGTGATTCATGATGACAACTATATTCTGGTTTTGTCGGCCACACTTTGAACGCCACCTGAAATTTGAGGGACTAAATTTTGCTCTCAGCTTGATTTTATCCCACCGCATCTTTTACCACAACCTAATATGTGATGAAATTATTCACCTTAATTTCACCCTGTTTTCCTTTGCATTAGTACGAACTGACTCTAAAATAACCAAAATGCAAGAGAGAAATGGTACCAAGATGTGGCCTAGATACTCCATCAACTAGAATTTTCTATATGTATATATAGAAATATATATATTATATATGATATATATATAATGTTTATAATATAAACACATATATATGTTTTATTTTTATTTATTTGTTTGTTTGTTTATTTATTTATTTATTTATTTATTTATTTATTTATTTATTTTTGCAGCTCTTTAGTTAACATAGACCAAATCTTACTTCTGTTCGTGGATTTCCATAGAAAACCATTTGCATATCTGAAGAAGTAATGTGGCATTTAATGATATTAATGGAAACTAGAAATATATCATTTTCCTGATAAGTTGTCATTCTGGATGCTCATCTTCCTGCCACCATAATACAAGCATGTAAACCTATGAGCCACCGCCTGTCATAAAGGAACTGATGTGACATTCCCAGCTTTTGCAGCCTGTCCCCACACCTGATTTTTGTACTACATGCTGGTTTGAGTTCATCTTTCTCCTCTCTGGATTTTTGTTCTTAAAAGCTAATTTTCAATGTCAGCTCATAATGATTCATGTAACTCTCAACACAAAAGCACATTATTTACGGATAACACTCCCTGGTTGATCCAAGGCTTCTTTCCAAACAAGCCTCTGAACTACCTTGTGAAATCTTTAGCAATATTCCTGGAACCTTCTGACATTATGCTTAATTAAGGTTTACATGTTAATATTGAACGATAAAATGAGGACAGCATAATAACACACACACACAAAATAGAACCAAAGTAATTAGCAGCGATGATATTTGTTCATTGAGTTGTATCATTGCACATATGTGTACTTGCCAATTTATAATTTTTCGAGTTATTAATTATAGCTTCTGAAGCATTATCTTTTTAAAATACCTCAGGAGCCATCTCCTAAACGTCCCTAGATTTAATGAAAAGCTAGCGATGATTGCCTTAAATAGCAGCAGAGATGCCTCCCAACCTTACAGAAATCACTTAATCTCTAATTTCTCTTGTCTCTGAACAAGCAACTATTATTTCTCACGTTTTTCCTGAAGTTCATTACCAATAAAATAACTTGGCTTTGTTTACATGTTTCTTACAACTCAGATGGGATTTTTAACTTGTCCTCGGATTGCTTTCTTTTTTTAAGAAGAAAACAATACCAATATCTTTTATGGTTGAAAACGATTAGGACAAAATCTAACAGACATATTAAAAATAGGGAAGTTGTTTAAAAATGTGCTAGCAAGTAGGGGAAAAAAAAGCCCAAGGTGTGTGAGAGACATAAAAATTACTTTACACATGTCCTTCAAAAAAGTTTAATACATAGTCAGGTCACATTACTGCACATCAAATTCTCTAGGTCTCTGGCTGCCAGTAGCAATTATCTGTAAAAGAACATGTTTTCCCCAGTGACTCGCTATCGGGAATTTTTGAGTATACCTAAGCATAGCCTTGAGCAAAACTCCTACGGGGCATATTTGGAATACAGGATTTCATTTGGATGCAATATCAAGGTTTCGGAGCAATATGTCTATCTATATATTTTTACATCTGTTTTAACATATTGATGTGTTTATCTGTTGGCTTTAATTACATGATATAAGTATATATAAATGTAAATAGTACTCCTGAGCTTCCACTCAACTTTTGTCATGAGGTATACAAATATATTTCCCTTGATGCCTGGATGATTTTATATTATAATGATGTCTCCTGAATTTTCATGATTACTTTGCTAAAAAGGAGTTGAATATTTGCAGGTTGCTGAGGCATCAGGTCTCAATCTATCTGACCAGGTCACATTTCATTCGTTTCCAATGATCAGTGGGATCTCACCTAGTAAAATCTTTTGTGTCCGTCCCAGTTCTGCTCCAACCAGTGTTGATGTCACATTTTAAAGGCAGTGGAAGAATGAGCCCTGGTTTTTTCAAAACGTTGTTGTGCCATTTTGCAGAGCCACCAAGAACTGAAAAAATAAAATAAAATAAATGTTTTCAGTTAATAATTGTTAAGGATCCATAAAGCAAGTTCGGATACTCTGAGATTTAAGCATATTACTGCTGTCCCGGGAGCTTCGGGCATTGATTGTGCGCCCTGTGGTTTGGATCAAGATGCTCCTGTAATGAGACAGCAGTTCCCAGAAATATGTTATTCTAATGTACAGAAGTCAAATGTTGGGGTGCCTACGGGGTTAGGATTTAGGAAGGAGCAAAAAATTATCATCGGCAATGAAGGGGCAGGAAAAATAAAACAAAAACAAAAACAAATTGATGTGGGGGGTGGGGGGGTTTCATCTAAAAATTACCTTCAGTGATCCACCTGCCTCTTAGCAAGCTTTTGAGCAGGCAAGGCTTCTCTACATTTGAGGAATTGAGCTAGCCAAAATGGAATAATTCATATTTGCATAGTGAGAATACGTGGCCCTTCCTGTGTCCCCACCAGCTCACTCAAGGTGGCCTAAAGAGACCACAGTCCCCCCAAGAGCAGTGATAAATACGTTGTCGGGTTGGCAAGGCACTTCATTTGTCAATGGATCACTGATGGAACCCAGACACTGGTGAGTGTGGACCTGGCTCAGGTGAGCAGGCAAGATGAACAGTGCTGCACTAATATTTAAGTTGGGCCACCTGTCCACCCAACTTAGCCGATGGGCAGTCTAAAAAGGATCTGACTTATCAACCCTTCAACATGGGGACTTTCCCGGGAGATTTATGAAGGGTGAGAATCTGGCAGGTAGGTTTCGAGGTAGCCTGGGATTTATCAAGAATATATCATCTGAGGGCTTCAGGTGATCCTTCTCTAAGAAACAAGTTTAGTGCCTGAGTGTTTCCTGTAAGTTCACATCAGTTAAGGAAAGCTGGAGAACATCAGTTTTTACCCTAATTCATTAGGTTTAATGTCTGCAAGGGCCACATAAACCATTCTGGATTTTTATAGAGCCATATGCACTTTTATTACTGCAAAAGACAACACTGTTACAGTCATGATAAATAAAATTATTTGCAGGCCTTTGCAGCATGGGCAATCCAGAGGCACCACATTTTAACTTCTGTGGCCACAAGATGTAAATGAAGTTGGAACAGCGGAAAGTTTCATCTTTTCCACTTGTAGTAATTCTCGCAGAATCATGAATATGCCTTTCTTCCTCCTTCCTGGATCTCTCCAAATAGATCCCATTTATCTGATTGGATTTCTGTCCCATCTTTCTACATATTACAGCTAATTAGTGCCCCCTGATGAGAAACAGTCCACTGATGGAAAAAGCAGTTAGATAAGATCTGCATTAACAAATGTAGTTCATTTAATATCATTTGTGCTGCTGCATTATTAATAATACATAATTACCCTGCACAGGCTGGAAGGGGAGAATAAAACTGTTCTTTAATTTCTTGGCCTTTGCAGAGAAACAGTATATTAGAGAGAATAAAACAGTATCGGACTATTGGTTGCCATCCATCATAGAGCTTTACGTGTCACACAATTTTATTAACTTTGGGTCTACCTCGAGTTTCTGTATTTCAACACAATCGCAGACTACCCAGGGACAACCACTCTGTGGGATTCTGAACGGCCAACTTCTTGTTTGAGCTTGTTGAATTGGGCGGTCCGACCGGGGGCTGTCAGACAGCTGAGATTTCCCGCCTGTTCTGGAAAGAACTTCACTGCAGCAGATAACGAACGCCACTGGGGCCAATAACCAACGCTCAGGGAAGCAGATTTGACGCGGTGGAGAAATCGGCCTTGCCTCTCCCCATTCTCCGGAATCAGGGCGTGCTGGGTTAGAAAGGTGTTGGCATAACGCCTGTGTTAAAATCACAACCGAAGCAGCGGTGACAGCATCAGAAGAAGAATGGCCAGCGTTGACTGAATGGGTGCTTTAGTGCCAAGTTTTAGGCTGAACTTTTACATGGATTCATGCTCACAATAATCCTATGCTGGGGGTTACTATTTTTATGGTAAAAGTCACCCAAACCTAGCAAGACCTCACTCGCTCTCTGAAAGCAAAATCTTCAGAAAAGAGGCCGCACTCCCTGCATTTTCCTTTGCTGCTGCATCCTCGTGAAGCCAAGCCTCTTGAACCCGATTTGCCAGATGGGGTGGTGTGGGCGCCCCAGGAGCCTCTGTAAGTGTGTTGGTTTGCCCACGGGACAGGCCAGCGGACACTGCGGATCCTCCGATCTCAGGTTTGGTACCCAAAAGAAAGAAGGGGTCTGGAAAGGGCAGGTGCAGGGCTGAACTTTGGAGGTGTGCTTATTTCCTCTAACAAAGGCTACCTGTAAACCATTCAACTGCCTTCATCAGCCTGCTTTTTTATTCATCAAATACTTCCTGAGCCCCTACTACCGCCACCATCTGAAGGGGGAATAATTCCTCAAAGGAGGAACTTAAAATATTAAGTGGGGAATAAGAACACTTTCCCTGTTATCAGAGAGCTCCCATGATGATTGTGAATACAGATGTAAATTATTACAATCCCACAAGTTCCAGTAACCATGTGGGCGCAAAGGAGGGAATGCTCGACTCGATCCTCGGGGGTCAAAGGAGGTTTGACAAAGAGACAATGAAATGATACTATGGGATAAGTGCTGTTTTCCAGGTGATCCGGGAGGAACTTGTTTTCTCTCTTAGTAGTGACACTAGCGTGTTGAACAATAAACTACAAATAATGTGCCACCTAATAGCTGAGGCATGGAAATTCTGTTGCTTATTAGAACAAGGCATCTTCGTTCTGAGGGTCATGGCTATCAATCAACATTTTAATATTGCTTTGAAATACTTTTAAACCAGAAGCTGGAGGAATGGTTTGTGTGTACGCCAATAATCCTGATAAAGAGATGGGGGAAAAAGAGAAGAGAAATGGGTAGGATGTGGATCGGTAATAGGATTTGTAACATAACTAGTGGCATATTAGTTCAGCAACTTTACCTGTAGTGGATTTTTTTTTTTCCCAGCAGATTCTCAGATGTATCACAATTCTGAAACACAAATGATTGTGTTTTCCCTTCCAAAGATGTTAATGTCTACAAGGCACAGAACGGAATACAGGTCCTCTGAATGTTAAGATAACCTCTGTACTGTCATAGCAATTAGTTCAGGTCTTGGTGCATCAAAAGTCATTTCATCTCTGTGTGATTTCCTGTGTCATCTACTTCCCCTTGCTAAAAAGTGGACACCTGGCTCTCCATTTCATACGGAAGACACAGCTGCAGTCTCCCTGGGACATCGCATAGAGACAGCCATAGTGTGGTGACGACTGCCAAGTATTCACCCAAACTCTTCCTTCTATGCAGACAGCTCAACTATATATGAACTCTTCCCTGAAGTTGGATAGGGCATGTGAATTCTAGCCAAAGAGACCCAAGCTGCCGGAATGTGCTCCCTTCCAGGTTCAGCCCACAAAACCTCCTGCAGGCATGCTCCGTCCTCTGCCCTTGTCTTCTTCCTAGAAGCAAAGTGGAAAACTCTGAGGAGAGCAGTTGCTGAAGATGGAAGGAGCCAGAGCCTGCATCCCTGCCAAGAGGGGAACAATTCAGGACAGCCCCAAAGCTGCAATGCTTGTTTTTAATTGTTGCATGAACAAGAAATCAACTGCTGTTGTGATTCTTTAGCTTGTCGTTTGCTTCGGCAGTCAGCCTACCCTAAAGACACATAAGGTCTTCCTTTAGATGACCAAAATAAGGAAGATAGGCGTGTGCAAAGGGCAGAAGGTAACCGAGGACTTCACGTGGAACACTGTGACCCTAATGCAGTTGGGAGGCGGAGGTGGGTGGTGTGGATTCTCACTGTTAGGGGCGGGGGTTAGAGGGGCTACGATCATCACTCCCTGGGGGTGTGAGAGGGTATTGAACAGCACTGCCATCTGCCATGCAGAGAGAGTGGAGATCTCTCAATTTAAATGCCATGTCCTGGGCAGCCCTGGTGGCTCAGTGGTTTAGCGCCGCCTTCAGCCCAGGGCGTGATCCTGGAGACCTGGGATTGAGTCCCACGTCGGGCTCCCTGCATGGAGCCTGTTTCTCCCTCTGCCTGTGTCTCTGCCTCTCTCTCTCTCTCTCTCTGTGTGTGTGTGTGTGTGTGTGTCTTTCATGAATAAATAAATAAAATCTTTTAAAAAAAATAAATGGCATGTCCTTTTGTAAGGCTCTCCTCATCCCATGCAAGTTGGGTCTCCTGTTACAGGCTTCCTTAGAATATTGTACTCCTCCGTGGCACTTCAGACACATAATTAAATAATTGATTTTTTTGTTGTTGCTGTTGAGTAACTGTCTTCCTCCCTAGACCATAAACTTTCCTGAAGACTGGGACTACTCCATTCATCATTGCATCTGCCTTGTCAAGAATTGGGCCTGATATACAGTTGGTGCTTATCAAATATCCCCTTCCCTGACTAGTGCTCACCTTTTGGTCATTTATTCCAGCTTAGTCTTTCATCATCTTCCCAACAGACAAGAGATGTCTACTTGGGATTATGATTTTATTATAATTCTCATTCCCAATAAATTCCCACTCACATAGAAAACAAATACATATCCATAAAATGCCACCACCATAAATGCACACAGGTATCCCAGAAAAAATTCTCCCAGATGCTCCCCAAAAGCCATCCCCTCACCACCTGCGCAGGCACAGGCATGCATCCAAAGACACACACAAAACAGCCATAGACACCCCCCTGAGACCTGAACATGCCTCTAAAGACTCCCCCTCCACTACTGACACATGCTCAGACAAATACACACACACACACACACATTAAGAGCGTTTAACACCTGTCATTTTGGTGACATTTATTCTGTGCCTTTCTACCTCATCCAATAAAAGAGAAATTTATAAATCTAAAATTAAAATAACATTCTCACCTCTATTATCTATTCTGTTTTTGGAGCTGCTTTCCTTAAATCAGTGTCCTCTGTGGGAAGATGTACACGGGGCACGGAGGGGGAACAAATGTCTCTCCCAAAGTCTTCCATTATTCTATCATTTACATTGCAAATGTCATCAAAAATGCAAATATATGTGACATCTCTAATTGTTTCTAGATCTTCTGCTACAATAAACATTGGCTTGGTTAAATCATATTTCCAAGAATAAAAGAGATGAAGGTTTTGTTGTGACTGTCCTCTATGTTTAGAGGTGCTTAGAGAAGACTACAATAATGTTGTCCTTTAAAAGTTATCCATCCAAACTAATATATTCAGCACTCAAGGGATATGATATCTTGGCTTAAAAAATATTATAAACAATGTCACAAGTCGGTTGGCAATGTATGAGGGTTATCTACAAATAGTTAGCCTGCTGGGGAAGGAAGAAATAGGAGGATATAAAGTAAAACAATAATAATAAGCAAGTCACTAGAGGGTACCCCCCAGGGCACCCGAGGGTATATCATCAGCTCTGGTTTTCTCTTCCCACCTGGAAGTTTACAGACATGGCTGCCCCACCTCAGAATAGAAATGATTATTCCCTCCACTTCCCTGAGTATCCCCTGATGCCCAGTCCGCAGACAGAATAATATTCAGGAGAGCGTGGGCAATCTCTTTCAGATGCTTGGCAACGTGAGGAGAACTAGCAGCCAGTTGTGCCTGGTCTTTTGCCCCAGACGTACTCTCTTTCTTTTTTCCAGCAAGTCCCATCCATGCGTGTCATAAAGTTGCTAGGATGTAGGCCAGAGCCGGCCAGAATAGGACATAAAGTGAATCATACCGTTGTTCTTTTCATCATCGCTGCAAATTAACACACACATCCACGGTTTTTTATGTAGGGGGACCAGGCTACAATGAGCCCCGAGGGCAGCATTCAAGCAGGTGGCATGTGGAAGAAAGCGATGGCCCTCCCTTTTTGCTGGTTAGAGTCCGACTATATAACAGACTCAGTGCTTTATCTGAACATCAATTTCTGAAGCCACTTTCTCCCCACCTTCTGTGTTTCTCCATCATTGTCCAGCAACCTCGTTTGCTTAAAACTGTGCTTTCCAGTGGGTCTGGGAAAAATGCATATTTAGAACAGTGGTAATGCCAAAAAGAAGTCATCCACAAACAACTCAAGGGAAAAACAGCTCTGCCCCGACAGGGCTTTCATGAGGATCTGATGAAAGCTATAGGCCCTATCTCTAGAAAAAAAAAAAAATGTGTATATCAAAAAGCAAGCATAATTTTGCATTACATTTCAGAGTTTGTTTTTTTTGTTTGTTTGTTTGGTTTTTTTTTGTTTGTTTGTTTGTTTTATTCTTCCTCAACCCTTCCGTAGATTCCAGAACATAATCCCCCGGAACATAATCAACCTGGTGCAATAGTAAGGTCTACACCCTGTGGAAAGAGCATGGACCTGGCAGTTCACGACTCCATGAAATTAACCAAGTCAATTAACTTCACTTAACACTCATTCATTCCTTCATTCCTTCATTCTGTAAATAAAGACAAGAATAACCCCACTACATAGGAGCTATTTTCAGTTCTATGGGAACATATCTTTTTCATCCCTACTACTTTAGGACTCATATGGGACATACAGGAGGCCCAATGCATGATCCTGAATTACTGAATACGTGTAAACCCCCAAGTATAGTGCCTGACACCAACTAGATACCCAATGTTGTTTTCCATTTCTTTATTGCAGGAGCAGAAAATAAATCCTGATTCCCAGATGCCCTGTGACTGTAAACCATATCCCTCTCCTCGGTCAGCCGTTCTAGGACACATTTCCCAAGCAGTGATCAGCAGCAGCTAGAAAGAAGATGTCAGAGAATCCTTAAATGACGTCATTGTCAATCATACCGGGAAATTTTAAAAACACTTTCACATACATTTTCATCACCCATGTATCCTGTTGTCTTGTGAATTCCCCTCGCGGAATTAATTCCCCCTACCAGGAGGGTCATCATTTCGAAGCTGGTTTCTGTTTTGAGTCAGCAGGCTGGAAATAGACTTGAGAATCAAATTTATGTAGAAAGAAAGAGGAATCCTAATTTTATTAGGTTTTAATTAACCAACAAGCAGAGTCAGACATGAGCGACTTGACAATAGAATATTACATAAGAGAGGTGCCTTCCAGAAAGAGAATGAGGAGGAGAGCTTGTCCCATCTGGTCAGTGGAGAAAGGGGACGGGAGACAGAGAGTAGACGTGGCCCTGGGAGAGGCACCACTGTAGGCTGATGTCTGGGAGGCGATTGGCATCTGGTAGATTGAGGCACCACTGCAGGCTGAATCCAGGCAGAGAAGGGGCTTTTGTCCCATTCTCAAGGACCGTCCCAGCCAGCCAGCCAGCCAGCTGCAGGACAGGTGAACAGACAGCAGGTCTGAGCTGGACAGTGAAGTGAGTTGCCCTGGGCTCTTCTGTGGCCTGGGAACAACAACAAAATGACAACGGTAAGGCTTATTTTGTGCCAAACTGTGTTCTAATTTCTTTACATATTAAGTCATTTAATTTTCACAGAAAGCTATGAGGGAGTTATTATGATCTTTGTTTTACATATGGGAACACTTAGGCATAGAGAGGTTAAATAACTTGCCACATCCTATTTCCTTGTTTTCTACGAGCTAATACTTACCATGTACCCTGTGCTTACCACGCACAATTCTAAGTGCTTTTTATATAATAGCTCCCGTAACCCTCATAAGACTCCTACCCAGAAGGTCAGTATTATTAACAACCCCATTTTACAGAGGAGCAAACGGAGGCATCACTATGTTACACAGCTCTTCTTAGGTCACTAAGCTGGAAAATTGCAGAGTTGGACATCAAATCCAAGCCAGTTGGCTCCAGAGTCCATGTTGTTAATGAAGCTTTCTTTAATTTCTTTGATAAGGGATATAGAATTTAGCTGAAAATCTGGCTGGGGATTGAGCAGCAGGTACATAGTGACCCTGTGGCCAAGACATACAGACAGGACCTCTGAAATTGAGACCCAGTGGCCGTCAGAGCCAGACCTTAGAGGGTACACAGAGCTGGGGTCGCATAAAGTGAGCCAAGGAAAAGTGACCAAGCTCTCTGGGAGTCTTAAGTCTGCAGGAGAATGGACACTGCGTTGCATCAGCTATTCACTTCACGGTGGACAACAAAGGGTAGGGGCACCTCAGCAGACAGCCCCCAGGGCACCGCCAACTACCACCAGAGAAGGGATCGCCCCAAGGACCAGCATGAGGTTTGGAGAGTCCAAACCCTTTAACCCAATTCTACGATGAAGAACCAGGAGGAAAGGCGATCTGAAAGTCTGAGCATTCACAGCCTCCGGACTGGGTTCAAAACAAGACCACTAACACAAAAAAAACTGGAAAAGTTTAAAACAAATCTATTTTTACCTGCAACACACTGGGATGAGAAAAGCTCATAAGGAAGATTAGATCCGTTATTGGAAATAAAGAAACCATATTTTCTTTGAAGATCTGAGTGTTGTGTGAATGCATGTGAGCTTATAACTCCAAAGGTCTCCATGAGCCTCTCTAATGAAACACCTGCAGTATATTTATTAACAATTAGGATGAGGAAATGGACAACATACTGATCAAATTTGTGGTTGATGCCAAGCCAGGAGTTCCAGGGAACACATGAAGTGGCCGAATTAGGATCTGAAAAGTTAGCCACTGGCAGGCCCGCCGAGCCACACCTAGCCAGACCAGATTTAATCTGGATAAAATTAATCTAAGGCACAAAGATCCAATTGTACAAAAAGAGGGGCTGAATAAGGGGGTCTTAATACTTGAACACTCACCCTTTACAAGATGGATTAGATTATGAGGTCCAAGGGAAGAAGAGTAGGGGCCATGAGTCAGGCTTACATACCATCTCACTTAATCCTGTGAAGCGTGAGGTAGTGTTTCTTCTATTGTACACATCAGGAAATTGGGGGGTCGGTGCCCAAGTTCTCATAGCTAGCCAGCGAGAGTCCCCCTCTTAATATCACGTCTGTCTGACTTCAAACTCAGGTTCTTTACACCATAATTGCCTCTCCAACATAAAGCCATCAACTTCCAGAGGATTCTAACGGTCAGAACCTTCCTCTGGAACCTGACAGCCCTGGAAACAGAGTGTGACCAACCAGAGGGTGGGAGGGTGGGTGTCAGATGCCATAAGGAAGGCCACTTATTTTGAAGCTTCACGATTCCATCTCTGGAAATTTGTGGAAGCCATAGTCTCTGTATCAGGTGGCTTTTGCCACAAACTCACCCCCCAAATCTGGCTCACAGCTCACCCAGGGCTCTGAGAGCCAGTAGGGTTCTGTTGGCCTCGCCTCACTTCTCATTCTGGGATGCGAGGTCAGGCAGCCACTAGCTGGGTGTGTTGCTCCTGAGAGGGCAGGAGCCCCAAAGCCTGGGGAAGCCTGCTTCATCGGTATTTGCTGGCCCTCTGCTCTCTGCGGGCGCAGGCTCTGTGCCCACTCAGTAGCCTGCATTGGAAATGCAGCAGATTTCACCATTCCCCTGGTGGAAAAAACCCTGGTTGTTAGGAATTCTCCATTGCCCCGTGGATGGGCCTACTCCACTGAGATTTTGTTTCCTTCAACTTTTTGCCTGTTCATTTTCTTTTGCTTTTGTTTTACCTGCGAAAGAAATGATCAGAGGAAATGGCAATCTCCAAACAATCTGAAATAAAGGGGGGAGCGAAACGAGGGGAAAGGAAATGTTCCAAATCTCCCCATAGCATCCACGCTACGATGAATGGGTGTAGATGGTTATGTGATTGCATCTTTAGCTGTGGATGTTTATTATTTATGTCTTTAAACTTTGGATACATTTCTCACATATAAGCCTCAGGGTACATTTGCAAGCACTGTTGGAAAAAAAAAAAAAGAGAGAGAGATTGAGAAGGCTGTGTTATCTATTTAGTCCAGGGGAGATTTACTTCATTTTTTTATTTGTTTGTTTGTTTGTTTGTTTGTTTATTTATTTATTTATTTATTTATTTGATTTATACAGCTGGGTCCAGCGCAAGCCCCTGGGCACGTTCACATCAATTAAAACCACAGATAGAAGCAGAATGCTGAATACAAACAAAATCAACAATTAATGGACTATCCCCAACTGTAAAGCACTTCAGCAGAAACTTCAAATCATTCCGCTCCGCAAACCCCCTTGGGCAGAAGGCTGGGTTAGCAGATGGTTAAACAATGTTAAGAGAAGAGAATACAACACTCTACTGTACATGGGGGCTGGAAGAGAGACGGTATGTGAAATCCACTGAAGAATTTCAGTAGAGCTATCGGTTGAATTTATGAACTTGGAGCTGGAGTTGGAAATAGTAGTGATCTGGCAAAGGCGAGTCTATCCCAAGGACAGAGGGAGGAGAGGTAAGAGCCAGATATAGTAAAATTATATACTCAGTAACACTCCATCCTCTGGACCTGGTGGGACTGCAGCCAAGGAGAGTGATGTGGTCTGGATTAGGTTTTCGTTTATAGGCACAATCAAGTTTTTAACTAAGCCGCAAGTTAACTTCCCTAATCTCATACTACTTCACCAGAGCACCCAGGTAGCTGCTACATACTGCAGTGATATCTTTCGATGGGGATTAAAAAACAAGACAGGCAATTTTCATTTTCGGTGTTATGCACTAGTGAAAATTTGTAGTGTGACATTAAGAAAAACCTACCACTTCTGTTACTGTTGTTGAGGGGTAACATATGCACAGTAAATACAAAAATCGTAAGTAATAGGCCAATACATTTTTACTTCTACATTCATGTGATCACCACTAAGATGGACAGACAGGACATTTCCTGCATCACCTGAGTCTCCCCCTCATGCCCTTTCACACTCAATATCCCCCCCGCCCCCCCCCAAGATAATCACCATTCTGATTTCTGTCTCCATAAGTTAGTCTTGCCTGTTCTCAAAATTCAGATAAATGATATACAGTATGAATTCATTTATATCTGGCTTCTTTCACTCAATATTGTATCTGTGTTACTTATTCAGGGTGTTGCAGGTAGCAATCGTGCATATTTTTATTGCCATGTCTTGTGTATACTGCAGTTTATCCATTCAATTGTTGATGGACTTCTGGATGGTTTTTTTTTTGTTTTGATGATGATGATGATGACATGAAAATGATAGAGCTGCAATGAAGAGCGTAGTGCATTAGAGTTCCTGTGCTAGGGAGCCCCGTCTAGTCTCTGGGCATTTAAAGAGGACTGGAATTGCTGCATTCTGAAATAGATGTACCTTTAGTCTCAAAATATATCGCCAAACAATTTTCCTAAGTGGTTGTACTAATTTACATTCCCATTAAACATATGAATGTTCTAGTTGCACCACATCCTTGTCCACACTTGGTATCATCAGTCTATTTAACTCTACCGATCATGGCATGTAACTGGCATCTCGCTATAGTTTTGACTTGCATTTTCCAGATGATATTGCAAAAGGTTTTATAGCCCTTGTTGACCTTTCCGATATTCTCATTTGTGAAGTGCCCATTTAATTTTGGGGGCCAACCTTTCTTTAGGTTGTCTATCCCTGTTTTTAAATTGAATTTGTAGGAATTTATAATGTATCAGGGATACAAGTTCTAGCTGAGTGTATGTACTGTCCATTTCTTCTCTTTGTGGCATGCATCTTCACTTTCCTAATGGTGTTTTTTATTAAAAGAAGTCTTACATTTTATTGAAGTTCAATCTATCGATCTTTCGTTTTTATGATTAGTGAGTTTTCTGTCCTCTTTAAGAAATGAGAGACTGAAAAAAAAAAAAAAGAGAAATGAGAGCCTGTTCCAAGGTCATGAGATTCTCCTGTGTTTTCTTCTAGAATTTTTACTGCTTTATCTTTCACATTTAGGTCTACACATCTCAAATGGATGATTTTTCCATATTGATATCCCATAGTACTCTCTACTGAGAGGTCCATCCTTCCTCTACCAAGCTGCAAAGGCCCCTTGGTTGTAGAGTAGGTGACCATATATTGTGTGGGTAAGTTTCCCCATTCTATATTCCATTTCATTGGTCTATTTGTCCACTTTTGCATAAATACCACACCCCAAGTCCTGCTACCTATTGGTAGAATTTTAACTCTCACTAATTTTAATTTCTTTATAGGATTATCTTTCTCCTTACTGTGATTTTGTTGCCTTTTCTTTTTTGTCTCTGGATCTGATTCTTCTTTGAACCTATCTCTAAAACTTGACTATTTCTCTTCTATGACTCTCTCTCCCTATTATGTAAGGGGGGGTGTCCAATGCCACACAGTGCGTATACAATACGGGGTTTATTGGAAAACACTTAGAAGCAGATAAGCAGCTTCTAAGTACTGCCCCCTGAATCCATGTTTATTCCCTAAATATATTTGTATGATAACAACAAGGTTTCAGGGAAGCAGAGCCTGCCTCAGCCAGCAGGCTAGACTTGCTCCCAGAAGCACAGCAAGACAGAACAAGCTTTGCCCCACACCGTGGTACATCTTTATAGGTTA
Source organism: Canis lupus familiaris (assembly GCF_011100685.1). NCBI lineage: Eukaryota > Metazoa > Chordata > Mammalia > Carnivora > Canidae > Canis > Canis lupus. The sequence continues at coordinate 64,615,827 of NC_049227.1, read as the reverse complement.
GCCAAGGAAGAGCTAAAGAACGCCTAGCTTCTGTAAGATCTCTAAGAAATGTAGGGAAGGATCTCCAGGCTCAGAAACACTGCTAAGAAGTCTATGGACTGAGGTACAAGGTCTTTATTCTGAGGTCCCCGGGAACAGCTTTGCGGGTCCCCCACCAACAACTAAATGTCTTTTCTCTGATCAAGCCTAGGCAGCTCTCTGCTAAGCTACCTAACAAGGAAGAAAATTTGCTCCAGGACCATCTAGATTTGTCTGTCATCACTCCACACTCTCAATATTCTTTTATTATTATTATTATTATTAATTATTATTATTATTAAATGCTGTGATGCAGCAACATTGCTTGAATGCCTTCTATGAAGGTGACACTCCACCAAGTCTTCCAGGTCTAAAGTTACACAGTATGGTCACTGCCACAATGCAGTCCCCATTCTCAGTAAGCATGACACAGAGAGATCCAAGTGTGAGGAGAAGCAGGGGTGACCAGGCCTCTCCCCTCTTTCAAAGTGGAACTCAAAACTTATTTATGCTAAGATTTCAGATGTACTTATGGCTTGTGCATGTGTAAAATAATGGAAGTGAGTAGTTTTAAAATTACTTGTTGCATTATATTTGTGTCTGCTAATTTTAAAAGCAGAGGTATTTATCATTGCAAAATTTAGAAACACTTTAAATATCCAGTAGGAAGGGAATAGTTAAATAAATTATAGTAAATTAACGAGATGGAATATTAATGTAGCATTAAAAGTGATCATTAAAAAGACCAAGTAGCAAAACGGAAAATTTTCTAAATTGTATGTATGCAAAAATACTAATATTTATGGACAAAACATGATGAAAATGCAAAACATGTTGCAGTGATAAAATTTTAGCAAAACGTAATTGTTCCCTCCTAAAATTTCCTTTAACATTATTGCTTTTATAATAAATCTAAGTCTAGAAGAAAAAAATAGAAGCTAGTCTTTCTTATTTCTTTATCTCTTCCCATATATATTTCCACTGTGTATCGATATATACATAAAATAAGCATTTTTTTAACTTGTGTGAATATGTGTACATGTATGTCCATTCTCCTGCGCTGGAAATAGTTCCTATCAGAATGGACACAGGAGCAGTGCAGCTCAAAACAAGTAGCAAAGGAATTTATCTTGGAGCCTTGGACTTAGGCATTGAAAATTCTCTTTGGTTTTGTGCTTTCATTCCTAAGAGTTCAATGGGTAATTCCACCATTTCTTTTGAACAACAGCAGAGGCAAATGTCAAAAGCACATCTGCTACTCCGTGTGAGGGTCTCCCAGCCACCATTGAACTCTGGCCTCTCCTGCTCCTGAAACCAGGAGCTTGGCTCTCTGGTTGTGCAATGGGAAGAGAGGGGTGGGGAGCTGCTGCCCTCCTGGTATTCCTCTCGCAAGGAGGGAAGGCCACTAGGGTAACCATTCTGGCCTCTTTCTGCACACCTCACTCCTCTCCAAGGGCGAGCAAGGTGCAAGATCTGAGCATGAGTCGTGCTGTGCCTCCCTTCCCTCTCAATGCCCCTCCCTGCTGTGCATTTATAGGAGCAGGCTTGCCTCTGTGGGACCCGTCTAGCCCAGCCTCGTGCAGTTAGGGGAATAAATGAGTCTCGGTCTATTATTCAGGATGAGACAACACACCCCATGGTTATACATCACATTTTTCATTATCAGTTTTATCAGTAATAACACTGATATTTGGGGTTTCAGTCTCTTTTATTCTTTTGTCTTATTTTTGGATACGCTCAGAATTCATGTAGGCAAGAAAGATGCTATTTATTGGGGCCCCTGAGCCTGCTTCCAGTTTCTCTGGGAAGCTGCCTTTGAGCTAGAGACTAGTGTACAAGAAGTTTACTAGGGAATGCTGTTGGAATATCACCGGTGACAGAAGAGAACCTAGATTGGGGAGAACGGCAAACAAGGCAGTCAACCACTAACTGGGGAGCTCTGGCCCTCAGATGGTCCCTTCAGGGTTAAACCTGGTTGGGATGAGGGGGCTGGGCCTTTATACCCCTGCTTCCCACCACAGACCAATTGTTGGATGCTAAGGAAGGAGAGTGACCTTGAGTGGGACTGCTCTCTTCAGCCAAGGACACTGCCCAGAGAGGGCTGATACCTGAGGTCTTCAGTGAGCAGATTTCCCAGAAACTGGGGGATAGTCAGTCCTTCAGTGTGAAAGGAGTGTCGGCTACAGCAGTGTCGGCTACAAACCTGGTCTCCACGGGTTATAGGTTCTTTCAACTAGCCTAATGGGCAGCAAAGAGTTTTCAAGGTCATGTGGCATAGGTGTATGTATGTATGTTAAAAAGCTCTTAAACTGTAAAAAAATTAGTTGATAGAAATTAAACGTTAAGGCAGTGATCAAACTGCCACTCTGGTTGTAGAGCACATTCAGTCATTCATTTGTTCCATTTTATTGGGTGACTGTCAGCTACTACGTATGAAGGACATACCCCGGTGCGTATCCTGTTCGGCCTATCCCGAGGCTTCAACTCTCAGCTCTAACGTGTGCTCCTAAATGAGGCCTTCGCAAATCCCCAGATTACATTGCGCCTCTGGTATATGTTCCCAGTATGCGACATACTTCTTCACATGAACTTAATTGTTGATACTTCTAAAATCATCTGCGCCTTTGATGATCATTGGCCCTGGAGACCATCTCTGCCTTATTCGCCACTCTGTTTGCAGTGCCTTGCAGTGGTTGGCACACAGGGGGTGATTAATAAGACCCGTTGAATCAATGATTGAATAGACAAACTGAAGAAATGTGTCCAATGCTGTGACGGATCAAAATGGGAACGGGTGTGGCCTGAGGGACTCGGAAAGGCTGCACCAAGGGAGAGACATCTGAACAGGCCCTTGGCAGCAGCCTGAGTCTGCCCGGCAGAGCAGGGTGCAGGGTACTGGAGGGAAGAAAAAAGCGCTCAAGGATGCACGATTACATCAAGGTCTAGTAGGTTTAGTGATCAGTTGTTAATTCAGTGTGGCCAGAGCATAGGGTGATGAGGCTGCAGATATTAGATCAGGTTAGGGTCATGAGCCACATGAATTAAACATTTCAGAGGAGAAAACTGGGAGTCAAATGAATGAGGTCATGGGCAGAGTCAGAGCCAGGGAATGAAACACAAAAGCTTGAAAAGCGCTCGGTGCGTCCCCTGGTGCTGCAGCCTCCTTTCACGCAGGGCAAGCCTCTGAGGACTTTAGGCACCAGGTCAGAGCAAAGGGCAGAATGACAATCTTGGAAAAAATGACCTGGAACACGCTGGCTGTGATGCCCAGCGGCGGATGCCCTGCAGGGCCCACGCACCTTTTCTCTCTGACCCAGGGACCCGACCGTCCCCTCCCTGAGGACTCCTCTTGCCGAGGGTTGCAGAAAACAGGGTTTTTCCTTTGGGTGAACCTAAATTATTTTCTAAATAAACATGAGCAGGTTCAAGAGGTGCTGAGCAGGAGGTTTGGAGGCAGCCAGGTAACACAAGGACTTGACATGATCCAACCTGCGCACAGAGCAGAATCAGCAGAAAACAAGACGCTGGCAGGTCACCAAGGGGCCTGGAACTCTCTGCAACGGCAACCGAAGGAGAACGTCCCGGGGACCAGGGCTCACGGCGGGCCAGGCCTGCAGCCCCACGACAGAAGGGCCGCTGGGAACTCCAGGGACCCCGCACACGGAGGCCCCAGCACCCCAGGAACACCCCGAGCTTCGGACGATCTCCAGCCGGATGCTGGACAAACAGATCTTGAAAGCTGAGCCTTATCTTTCAAAGGAGTTTAGCTAAATGACTGTCAGGTTATAATCCATTAAATTCAGGGTAAATCGTGGTTACATACTTTTAAAATATTTTTAATTTGTGATTATAATTCGATGCCTATACATGGGGTGGAGATTCCAGAGAGATCGACTCCAGTTACCAGCATCGAGTCAAAGCAAAACAAAACTTGCAAAGCTGTGGTCCTTGATCATCATCTTCTGAATATAAATCCAAGAAAAGCATTTTCACTGCCATTTTTAGAAAGTCCAATCGATTCCTAGCTCTTGGCTTCTGGAGGCTCTTAGAGCTCTGGCTCCCTCTCTCCTCTTTGCTTACGTGCCCTCGCTTTTTTTTTAGAATAATATTTGTACTTAATTTCTGAAACATGCATTTATTGGAACCTCCATCCTAATCATTGTTCGAACACCCAGAGTCCAGTTCAGTATTTCACGTTTGGAATCATCACCAGTGGAATGACCTGGGGGTGACACAGGGTTTCAAAGATTTTAGAAGAACTGCCTTTGAAAATTAAATCCTACCTTGTCAAGTATTTACAAAACAGAAAGGAGAGTAAACTCTTTTGACGAAAGCAGGACTTGGGGAGGTGAGGAGTGGGAGCCAGCAAGAGCACTGCCCACTCAGGGGCCCTTTCACCCCAGAAAAGTTTTTGGATCCTTTAGAATTCTCAAGCCACCGTTTGGAAATCGCACAGGTGACAGAGAGAGGCCTGAAGCAAATTACCAAAATCGGTTGCAGTCATGGTGTGTCAACAAGAGACTGACCTTAACCACTCCTGTCGCAGGCTCTGGGCTCCTTCCTCCTCCTGTGAAATGACAAGAGTAGAGTAAGTAAGTCAGAAGGCGCAGTCTAGCTAACTTAGTAGACTGAGACCCAAAGTTTCATTCATTTGGATAAATTATACCTCTTTTATTAAAAGCTGGTACATGAACATGTGGGCTTCTCAGAAATTTTTCGTCCTCTGATTAATAAAGCCTTCCTTTTTTTAATACCCTAAGATCATTTGAAACTGCACAGTGTTTATCCACAAGGGCCAAGGTACAGAAAGAGCCCAAGTAGCAGTCGACAGAGGAAGGGATAAAGAGAATGTAGGATATGAACATATATTTATATATATGTATGTATGTGTGCGTGTGTATGTGTGTACATACATAATGAAATATCACCTGTCATTTCTTTTTTTTTATTACCTGTCATTTATGACAACACGGATGAATCTGGAGAGCATTTTGCTAAGTGAAATAAGCCAGACGGAGAAAGACAAACACCGCATGGTATCACTTATATGTGGAATCTAAAACAACAAAAGTTGAACTCATAGAAATGGGGTAAAAAAAGTAGTTGCCAAGGTCTGGATGGTGGGGGAGATAGAGAGAGGCTGGTGTAAACTTTCAGTGAGATGAATAAGATCTGGACAGCCCCAGTGGCCCAGCAGTTTAGCACCACCTTCAGCCTGGGGTGTGATCCTAGGGGACCCCTAGATCGGGTCCCACATCGGGCTTCCGGTGCATGGAGCCTGCTTCTCCCTCTGCCTGTGTCTCTGCCTCTCTCTCTGTATCTCTGTATCTCTCATGAATAAATAAAAAAAAAAAAAATCTTAAAAAAAAAAAGAAAAAAAAAGATGAATAAGATCTGAGGCTCTAACACGGTGACTACAGTTGATAAAGCATGTTGTGAAGTTTGTCAAGGGGATAGAACTTAATGTTCTCATCCAAAAAAGAGGGGGGAGCGGAGGGTAAATATGTCAGGTGTCGGATGTGTTAATTTACCTGATGGGGGAAACCCTTTCACAATGTGTACGTGTATCAAATCATCCCACTGTCCACTTTAAATGGCTTAACATTTTATTTGTCATGTATACCTCAGCAAAGCTGAAGGAAGAAATAGAAACTGCATAGTTAGCACCCTATTCTTGAATGTTTTCCACTTCTCTGAAAATTCCTTCCCTTTCAGAATTTCGCTGTGCAATTATTGCCCATGTGTTCTCTTCTCCTTTAAAGATGCCAGTCCTCCTGAGATGGAAGGGACACATCCGCCAAGGCCAACCCACCTCACTCGTGGTTGCCGCTTTAAGATGACACACCGTGGACACTTTTCCTCCTTGGTTTCAATCACTTCCACCTCATCAACCAATTCCCCCTTGTGGTTTCAGAATTAGGTCCAGACTAACAGTTTCCCCATTCCCTTTCTATCCCCTCCAGGAGAAGAAATTATCAGAAATTGTGGCCTCCTTTAGACTTGTGGGCAGCGAAAGCCAAAACCCATAATCTCCTGGGGCTTAAAGTATCTCACTGACCACCCCTTATCAGTTGAATGGGAATGAAAATTGGCCAATTTCTAGCTTCTGAATTCTCATCAGGACAAACCCATTAAAGCATTAGCATATAGAGTGGGGCTTGCAGAAGTCACTCAGCTGCTACCCCCTGGCCCCCAAGGATGTGCTGATGGGGCTGTCAATGGTCCAGACAGACCTGTCTTCATTTGGCACCCCTAGTGCAACCTCTAGATTCCTAGCACAATCTTTCTCTTAAATACAGGTGGATGGGAACAGGTAAATTCGTGACATTTATGAGACATCCACAGGTGCAAAAGGACGGTAATTGACCCCCAGGTTTCTCATCACATCTTGTTTCCCATCAGCTCCTCATGCTTCTGAATGGAGTCTCCACTTGGATGTCCCACGTCACTTCAAAAATACCATAGACAGAATCAATATTACCTTCCTACCAACATAGGTTTACTTTCCCAAACTCTCATTTATGTTGTTCCTGTTCTCTTCCCTCCATGACTGGAGTCCCCCAAAACCTTCCTCTCCTCCACGACCTTTTAGCTAAAGCTCATTAATTTTGGTAGTATTATTGGTAATATTTCTTATTTATTACTGGTAAAAATAAATTTGCTATTGGTGATAATTTATTATTGGTGATAGCTCATGGAAAAATTCACCCACATTAAATTATTTTTTTTCTAAATTTAAAAAGTTGTGCAAAGCGAAGTGAAAGCTAGGGAAGTTTGGAGAGACTGGGATACATTTTGACTGCTTATTTAACTTCTCAGGAGTTCTAACACAATCGGAGGGTTAAAGAATTGTAATTACGGAGGTTGCATGATAAAACGGTTTTTCAGAGAAACATTTTTGAATGCTCATTTGTGAATTGGTTGTTCTCTTTATTCCAAATGCATTGAGTTGGTCATATTTTTTTAAAGATTATTTATTTATTCATGAGAGACACAGAGAGAGAGGCAGAGACACAGGCAGAGGGAGAAGCAGGCTCCCTGTAGGGAGCCTGAGGCGGGACTTGATCCCAGGACCCCAGGATCACTCCCTGAGCCAGAAGGCAGTTGCTCAACCACTGAGCCACCCAGGTGCCCCTGTCTTATTTTAAATAAAATGCAACCAGTATAAATTCCAGAGAGAATTAATCATTATGGAAGTTTTGATGCTAGTTTTCTTAGAAACTATTAGTAGTAATTATTTTCTCCAAATTTATCTTCATGACTTGGTGTGCAAAGCCAGAGGGACTGCCCGGTGTCTGGTCTGATTGGGGGCTCACAAGGGGAACACCATAGGGACCGGGACCCCCAGTAAGTGTCTGGGTGCTCCAGTGAATCCGGGAGAAGCTTTCCCTGTATATTTCCTGCAGAATGCTGAATTATTCTCAATCTCACAGTGTGAGAGGAATACAAGATAATGAATGAAGCCAACGAATCAACCCAGGAGTAACAGGTAAGGATGACCATAGAGAAGAGATGACCATCCCTATTGTGGGTCTAGGCAGTTTCCTTGCTGCTGTGTCCCTGGGAGAAGCTTTTGGAAGCACAAAACCTCCTCTGGTTACTAACATCCCAAATTCAGGTGCAGAGCCATGGAGTCCATTGGAGGCAATGCAGATTTACCAGAGTAATTAGGAGGTGCCCAGGGCTTGAGTATAACGTGGACTTCCTTTTTTTTTGAGAATGATGGGACTGGGAATGGAGGCCATCTGAAGTAGCCCAGACCTGATGGAGTCCTAATGGCCAGGCTCAAACTAAGGAGCAAAATCCCTTTCCACGTCCAAAGGGAGGGTGTCATTAGGAATTGTCACACACAGCCACACCCCACACTGCTGGGCAGGTTGTGTTTTAATTTCAGACTCTGGCCTGTGCCCCCAACAGACATTTTGATGGCAGATGAGATCTTTAAGAAAAATCTCCATTTATATGGGACTTAGTTGGGTATTATTATTGTTTTGTTTTGCTTTGCTTTTTTTTGTTTGTTTTTATGTTTTTTTGTTGTTGTTGCTGTTGTTCTCTGTAGGGCAGATTAATTGGTGACTTTTTGGGGGGGGGGCTGCAGAGAGGATTAATCTGGGGGCTTGGTGCTTTCCTCACATACTGTGGCTATTTGGAGGCAGAATTTAAAAAACTGCAGTATCTAGTCTTCAAAGCCTTGGAAATGATCTCATTTCTGATGATCTATGGCATTTTTTTCCAGCGGTGATTGCATTCCTCCGAGATAGCAAGCCACTCCATTAGAAGAATTGAATAATTTGTTTGTACATTAAATCTGTTTTTATGAGAATAAGGGTCAATATGGACATCGGGGTAGGTAAGGCTGCGTGGGAATAACTTGAGAAAATTTATGATCTAACCAAGAGGAGGCCAGACCTCAGATGGAGAAGATCGGTTCTTTGGTTCTATCACCTGGGTTTTTTGTTTTGTTTTCTTGGGTTGTTTTGTTTGTTGGGGAGTTTTCTCCCCCGAGTGAAAGTGGTGCTCCAGGGTTATTGGTGCTCTGCCCAGATTCCCCTTATGAAGTAGGTTCCATCAGCCCCAAGCTGCTGTGATTATTGTGTACAGTGATTCACAACGATCCACCCCCCCCCCCAACTTCGAGAATTGTCCTTAGCAGAGCCTCTCTTCAAAGAAATTACATCCGCCTACACCTCTTGGCCCCTGCCCTCCACCTGCCCCCCACCACCCACTCTGGACATCCCACAATGATTTATTTCAAACAAGGAGGTGGGAAAACTTGTCCTGCCCCTTGCAGGACAACTCTGTGGAATGATGAATGCTCCAGAACTCCCTCCTTCCAGTAGATCGGGCGGCAGAGGTCAGACTTGCTCTTTCCCCATTTCAGCCTCACCCTCTCACAGTTTTGGGTTTTTATTTTTGTTTTTTCTGAAGCACACACTCAATAAATCCAGGGCACAGGAACTATGTCACAGGCTCTGCTCTCTGAAAACCTAAATTAAGACAGGCGATGGGTTCTTTTCTTTCTTGCCATAGATTTAATAATCTCTATAATATAGGCAAATCATTTCATGATGATGAGAAACCTAAATCAGATTATTAACTATTTAAAGGCTGACTGCTTTAGGTCCCTTGGGAAATCACTAGAAGAGGCAGTTCCAGCCCATAGGGGAATGACATTTAGATGGGAAAATATAACTATAAACAAGTCAAATGGTAAAATTAAATCGTTGACGATGACACCAGCTATGGCAAGATGGTACATGATTAATCACCTGTTGTGTTGTGAAGGTAGTTGCTACAGAAATTGGTACCACCAGAAGTCAGATGGATTTCATTCCGTTTTGCTCTCTATGGGAATGGGCACAGGTTGCTTGATTTCTCTGGGCCTCAGTTTTATCAGAAAATGAAGGTTAATGACTAGGTAATCCCAAAGGTCCTTCCCAGTGCTGAACTGTGTTGACCTGGTAAGTGTGCTGCCTGGGGTGGAGGGGGCTTCCGGGAGGAAGTCCATGTCAGGGATGGATGAGTACATTGCAGATAAAGTGAGAATGTACCCAAAGAGCAGAAGGAGGAAAGCAAGTCCACATGGGTGGTTGGCACTAGAGCATTTTGGTAGAGCATCTCAGGGAGTGGTCCTGCCAATGGGCACCAAATGGTAAAAGCACTTAATGCCAAGGCTAAGAAGCATAGAACTTATGCTATGAAGTGCAATGTAATCTCACTGGCAGGGCCAGGATGGCACCTGCCTACCTTTTCAACAACCCTCAGTGTACCTGCTTATAGTCTTTCAGGCATAATGCACTATCTGCAGTTTCTGGAAAATACCAAGGCCTAGCACACTCCAATGCCATCCATTTGGCGGGAACGTAGCCCCATAATTCCCCCCTCATTAATCCATCTCATTTCTTAAGAGGCAGTGTAACTACCATGGGCTGTGTGAACCCTGCCCTCCACCACGTCCACCAGGCAAAGCTGGTTTCTCAGTACTGCCTTCTCAGTACTTCCCTTGCACTTTGTCTGTATCTACAACACCACTTACCACAGTGTATTGAAATGATCAATGCACATACTTTTTTTTTAGAGAGAGAGAGAGAGCACCCACACGAGGGGGGCTGTCAGAGGGAGAAGGAGCAAGGGTGATTCACATACTTTCTTCATTCATTAGGAATTCACATGTTCCTTGAGAACAAAAGCTGGGTCCTCTTCATTCTATCCAACCTACCACTTCACCCCATTTCTCCCCACCCCACACATATATCAGCCCTAGTGTGATCCTGACAAATAGCAGGGAGATTAGTTAATCTTGTTAGAATGAGTGGATATGGAGAACATCATATCTTGCATGGGCCCTGGGCACTTTTGCCTCCTTGGGCCACTTATTCCATTTTAAAGTTTGTTTTTTTTTAATTCTATTTTATACTCACATTGGTATAAAAATAGGTTAATATTATCTATCAAAACATTTCCTTTTACCTAAAAGTTCATTTTTGTCTTCTGACTTTAAACTAAAACATCTTCATGTGCTCCTGAGAATACTGTGGATCCCACACACACTCTGCCTACTGAGCCTAATAGACAAGCCAAGCCTGAACTGAATGGCCAAATGTATTAATCAATGAAACTCATCTTACAAATATTTATCTTTACTTACATAAGCTGATTTAGATTTGTTTCATCTGTTCTGAGTAAGATATAAAATGTTTGGTTATATATTCCTTTGGCTTTATTTTCTTTTTATATTTTTGGCCACAGTAGTTATTTTTCATCGTAAGTAACATCATGGGAAATTTAATAAAAATGTTCATGTGAAGCACTACTCAGTCTGTTTTGAATAGCAATTTAAAATGACTGGTCAAAATTATCACTAAGAGGGCACCCTACCAGTCTTTGAATAGAACAAGAGAAATGTATTAAAAATCAAAAGGGAAAAATTAATTTCATAGTATAACATAAGGAATGATGATTTCAAACAGCACTGTATATTATTAGTTCATAACGACTATCTACAAAATGTCAAGAAAATTAGATTTCAGATGGTAGATGAGGTTTGTCTCACTGAAAAAAGGGTTTTAATAAATATTAAGCACAGAAGTATTTGGGGATGATGAAGATTCAGTAATTAAGCATTGAACATGCAGTGATCCATTTGACACCAAAGAATTAAAGTCACAAAAAATTGGTTAGCTAAATGCAACTGCCAAGAGGGTTGAACTCACTATTTTTGTGCTCTAAAGGATTATAATTCATCTAATAGCAAATCTTTCTTCTCCATTTATGAGTTGTTCGAAATACTGCATATTAGGATGAAATAGGATTTTTGAGATATGGATTCTTAAGAATGAGGTAGGCCCTTAGCGATCTATTTCCTTCTCTGTATAGAAATAATATCTTCAGCATCCTTGGAAAGTGTTCATGATGGCTACAATATTCTCAGAGGTGGGAAACCCACTAGCAGCCTGTTCTGCTGCTATATAAGTCAAATTAAAAAAAAAATACCCGGTTCATGTCAAGCAGAAAATATACTCCTCTCCCTACCAAAAAGTACACAAAAATTAACATTTCACTTTTATGATACTTTGGGAGAATTATGGATAGAACAGGGTTGATTCAGTTTCCAGATTAGCCAACTATACCCAAAGGCACTAAGACAGTTTTTTTTTTTTTTTTTTTTTAAATCTTAAACAGTTTTTGATTGGCATCTTTCAGGTTGTGTTAAACAGCGGACAGAGTGGAAGGGTTTCAATCAGAGAAATCTAAGTTTGAATCCTGGCTCACTTATTAATACTTGTCTGAATGACCTTAAGGAAATGGCTTAAACTGTGGAAGTGTCATTTTTCTATCTCCAAAACCCTGAGGGATGAGAGGATTAGAGATAATGTATGTAAAGCACCTAGCATGGTTTTTGCTACAAAGTAAATACTCAAAACATACCAACTACAATTAGTTTGTCTCAAACATTTGACATTTTAATGATTGGGGGATTTGATGATTATGAGCATTTTTTATTGCAGGACACTTTGAAACGAGTCACAATGTTTATCATTACTTTAAAAGTGCCCCAAACTGCTTTCTCTGATTTTATGGCTGCTTTTTAATTTCTTCTTTATCTCTCCTTGCTGTCACATAACTCTGTCCATGCTCTAGCCTTTCTCACCATTTCTCACCATTTCTCAGTCTCCTCACTTAGTTTGCTCTGGTCTTGGAAACAAACAAACAAATACCAAACTTGTTTAAAATAAGTGTCCATGGGTTCTGCATAGGAAGTCTGAGAAATTCAGGGCACCTGGGTGGCTCAGTAGTTGAGCATCTGCCTTTGGCTCAGGTCGTGATCTCAGGGTCCTGGGATCGAGTCCCACATCAGGCTCCCCAGAGAGACCCTGCTTCTGCCTCTGCCTGTGTCTCTACCTCTCTCTCTGCGACTCTTTTGAATAAATAAATAAAATCTTAAAAAACAAGTCTGAGAAATTCTTATTAAAGAGTTAAGTACTACCATTTCAGAGCCTAAGGTTTAGTGCATGTGTCTTTGGCAGATATTTTAGCCAATGTCGAGAACATGTTGCCTACTTCCAGGGTCATGGCTGTCTTCTAAAGGTTGCGATTGTCAGATAACTGACCTATAGATAAGTTCAGAGGAGAGACGGGTCAGTGAGTGAATAGATAGATGGGTAGATGGATGGATAGATAAATGAATAGTAGATAGATGATAGATAGATAGATAGATAGATAGATAGATAGATAGATAGATAGATAGATGATACCTGTCTTATGATGTATGGACTAAGATTTTCAAATTGTTGAAATAAAAGACGGTTTAGTCAATCTGCATCCCCAAGGTGATAGAATCATATCTCTATTTTTCATCTGTAAAATGGGGCAAAAACCACTTAATCTGACCTACTTCATAACAGAACTGAGTCAGCATAGAACAAATAGAAAAGATATGAACAGACATGAAAGTGCCCCATAAATACAACTTGTTGATGCTATTATGTATTTTGTACCATCTTCTAAAAGGTGGATGATAAATCTATTTGCATTTTTATCTAGTAAATAATAAATATGTAGGCTTTCAGTTTATATGGCACCTTTTCTTGAGATCCCACTGTTATGCTTTTTTCCAACCCCTTCCTAATCTAAGTGGAGTTTCATGCACAGATCCCATGTGTGAGTCCTGATGATGCTAATTTGTGTTGTTATTTATCATTGTGTTATGCAAAATGTTTTTTAGCAATACCATACCACGCCTGACTTTTTTTTTTTTAGATTTATGTATTCATTAGAGAGAGAGAGAGAGTGCGTGGGAGGGCAGAAGGAGAAGGAGAGAGGGAGTATCTCAAGGTGACTCTGTGCTGAGCATGACCTGAGATCTCATGACCCTGAGATCATGACCTGAGCTGAAGCCAACAGCTGGATGCTTAACTGACTGAGCCACCCAGATGCCCCCATGCCTGACTTTTTTACTAGTGAGGAAAAATATCTTTGCTTATTTTTTCTTCTGTTAGGTCTAATAATATTTCATCCAATGATTCCACTGAGCAAAAGGAAAAATTATATAAGGTCTCCTTCAGTTAGATTTCCTCTTCTTTTTTCTTAATGGTATATGTACATGACACCTGAGTACAAAGGCCTTAGAAAAGAACTAAAATGTAAATTGCCATTATATTGTTAAAGTGCAAATATCTGTTTAGAAAAACATACAGTTGTTCCAAGTTGGGAGTAGTCCTTATCTATGCTGAGTGGCAACCACTGAGCCACCCAGAAGTCTCTGTTTTAATTTTTCTTTTTTTTGGCTTAGCTAATGATAGGTCAACAGAATTGTGAACTGGCTGCCTTTTGTATTTATTACAGAAATACTCTGGTTAGGCTAACACCAAAAACATCCAAGCAAACACAGTGCTTTGTTATATATAGCCCTCGTGGCACGTATCAAGTTCCAGTGGAATTATCTGTGTGCTTGTCTCCCTCTGCCTGAGGGAGCATGGCCCTGCGAGCTCCCTCAGGGCGGTGATGGACACGGGAGCACACATTTACTGAGCTCCTATGCTCTGGGCAGGCCCTGTGCTAGACACGTTTACATAAATTATTTTTAATCTTCACCCAAACCTGCTAAAAAGGCCCTCTTACTCACAATTTATGAATAAAGAAACTGCGGTTAAGTAACCAGCCCATGGCCACACAGGTAAAAAATGGCAATGGAATTGGAATTAAAACCAAGGTTGCCGGAGTCCAAAGCTCATGCCATGTCCACTGATAAACCCCACTGTGTCCGTGTCATTGTGCCAAGGGCCTTAGTTTTCCCCAGGAAAGGTTTAATGAGGAAATGCCGGATTTTGGAAATTTGAAAGGGAGGTCAGAGACACCACTACTTCTAAGAGGCTGGTGAGCAGAAAATAAATCAATAACAAATAAATCAATAGTAAAGAAATCAATAATAATAAATATGTTATGGCCTGAATTATAGCCCCTCCTAATTTATGTGTTGGAATTCTAACCTCCAGGACCTTAGAATGTGACTGTATTTGGAGACAGGGCGTTTAAAGAGGGAACTATGTCAAAATGAGATCATTAGGATTGGTCCTAATCCAATCTAACTGGTTTCCCTACAAGAGGAGAGAACTTTTACGTGCAGAAATACACAAAGAATGCAGGCACACAGAGAGGAGACCCTACGAGGACCCAGAGAGAAGGCAGCTGCCTGCAAGCTAAGGAGAGAGGTCCCAGTAGGAATTAAACCCGCCCACACCTTAGCCTTATACACACACACACACACACGCATTCATTTGAACATGCAAATATACTAACATATAAAAGCATATATATATATAATATAAATGTATATGTCTGAAACCCTTAAAATAAGATTTTATACTAAATACTAAATAACATTCTCCATATTGGGATTTGGTTAGGTTAGCTGACTCGGTATTACGCTACACTCCTTTACCTGTCGTTTTCCAAGAACTTCTGGGGCTCTCCGGTGGGTGGCAGAGAAGCAGTGAGGGTGTGAGCACAGAGCATTAGACTCAGACAAACTGGCTTGAAGTTTTGGCTCTGACATTTATTTTCAGCTCTATGACCTTGGGCAATGTGCTTAGGCTTTCTGAGCCTGTACTTCCTTATTTTTCCACTTCAGCTAACATTTCTTGAGTATCTACTACAGGCCAGGCTGTGCACCAATCGCTTTTACATAAATCATCTCAATTTGTAAAATGTGATAACAATGCCACCTAGCAGAGCTGCTGTGATGATCAAGTGAGATAATACATACGGCGAGGGCTCTGCAAACTGCACGGGCCCATCCAAGTATCAGGGTGTGTCATTTTTCTGTTTTCCACATCAGTGCTTCCAAATGATAAAGCTGTAATTTTGACCTTAGCAACAACTGCTCATCTAGTCTTATCCTCCAGCTAAATGATCCAGAGGTAATCTAGGAGTTATATTAATCATTCCCAAACTCAGCTCTAAACCTCTCCCTCCTCTGCTGAATAAACAAATAAACCTCAAAAATCTGAGTAATATCCAAAACACCTGCATAACGCATGAATTTTAGGTCGTCCACAATCCAGCCTCAACGTAACTTTCCAGCTTTCTTTTCCGTTGTATTCTGCATGAGGTTTTCAACAAAACAAAATAATTAGCCAGCCACCTATTCAGACCCTGAACTTTGCATGTCCTGTGCAGGGGGTTCCCTTCTCTGGTCTTCACAGTTGCTGATCCGTGTGAAGTATCAGCACACAGCCCGGATGCAGTGTGTTCTCAATAAGTGCAACCTGCTACTGTTCTCACTACTACTGCGACCATCACCACCAGTCTTAAGGACATGTTTCCTCCACTATGAACCTTCTGAGTTACAGATGCTTTTGCCCTCCTCTGCATCCCTAGGGCACTCTATCCTAACCTTCTGTGGGGATTTCAGTGATTTCCTGTGATATACTGAAGTCACCTCCATTCAGTCAAAATACATGTGTTAAGCACCTACTTTGTGGGAAAACCTGTTCCAAAGGATACCTTGGACAAGATGTGCCTTTGCTAAGAGAGTCTAATGGGGGAAGCAGACGCTGAATCAGACATATTCCAGGTGCACCTGGTACCTACAGCAGCCTCTGAACAGGTCTCCCTGCGTCTAGCACCTCTATAGCCTGTCCTCAGCCCCGCAGCTAGGGTGAACCTTCTGAGATACACACCCGACCACACTGCTTCTCTGCAGACAACCCTGCCGTGGGATCTCCATTTGACTCAGTGTTCATTTGCAAGGGCCTGGGAGATCCTCTCTCCTGCTTTCTCCACCTGCTATTGTGCAGCTACACTGACCGGCTTCCTGTCCCTCAACCTGTCAAGCTTGGTTTCACCCTTGGCACTGACCATTCCCTGTGCCTGGAATGCCCTTCCCCAGATATCTGCTTGGCTAACTTCTCTTTTAAGTCCTCACTCAAATACTACCTTCCGGAAGAAACCTACTGTGCTCTCCCTGTTTACCTGGCTACCCAGTCCTCTCATCCTGATCTGTTTCTCCTTTGTCTATTGTCTGTACCCCCTTCCAGCCACTATATACTTCATTTATTATGTTGATTGCTAATTGTTGGGCTCCCCCCTCTAGCTCTGAAGACAAGGAGCAGGAATATCTTTTGTTATTCCCAATGTACTTATGGACCCAGAACAGTAGGTGAAACAAAGTAGGGGCCTGATATTTGGCTTCCTCATTTTTGTACCCTCAGGGGACCTAGTACAGCCCAGTACAGCTAGTAGGGGTTGAATAAGTATTTGTTATTGACTCATCTTTAGTCTCTTTAAATCCTAGGTCCAGAATTTGCTAGGACCTTCATTGTTCTATGATCCACTTTTATCTTTTTACTTTTCGGTAGAATATATTTCAAACAGAGTGTGTGCATGTGTTAGAGTGTGTGTGTACCTATCAGGATTTTAAGCATTATTTTCTGAACATGGGAAGTTTTAAAGAAAAGTTTTGCTTTTAAGTTTTATAGAAATCATCAAAGTATACACTAGCTTCATGTTTTCTTGGCTTTGTTTCTACTTAAGGCATTGATGTACATAGTGGGCATTTGTCATTGGTAGAGCCATGTATCCAAACACATAATAGAGAGGTGAAAATCAATGTAACTCAGCAAATATTTAATGAATGTCTACAATGTGAAATATTTTACTGGTTTTACAAAGATGGAGAAAAAAAAAAAAAAAAACCACCACTTCTACTCCAAAATTGCTTGGAACCTCCTGGGTGAGAGAAATACATGGACAATTCACTATAAAACAAAACAAGGGTAAAGAATGATGCAAAGCAGCATGGGGTGACTTGTTAAATTCTATGCACATCTGGAAAAAGAGGCATTCACGTTTCTGTGATCCTCAGCCAAACCCCTGCCCTAGGTAAGCTCTGTCCATAAGTAGGTTAAGATTCAATTAACCAGAATTTCCATTATTCAGAATGCTTTACACCTCAAACTTGTCCTACTGGACAAAGGAGTTGGTGTTCTTTCATTGTTTTGTGCATCTATGCTATATTCGAAAGGCAATGTAAGCAATAACCCTGAAGCTGGACTTTAAAGCTGATCACAGTTATTTAGTAACTTGACCCCCACTCCCCTCCTCCCCTCCATCTTGATGGATTTAGACAGGGGCCGCTCCCAGTTCCTTTGTAAGAATTTATGCTCAGGATGACTGATTGACAAGTGGAGCTTTTTCCTTTTCTGGGGGAAAAGAAATTTCCAGGGTCATGCTCCGGGTATTTGCAAAGAGCTCTAAAAGCTCCAGAGAGTGAAAGAGTCAAAATTGACTTCTTGCTGATGATCACAAACTTCATGACAGGGGAAAGGGAAAAAAAAAGGAGGAGATTGAGACTGCAGTACAGAATGTCAGGATAACTACCGAGGAGGACGATTTCAAAACAGGCCTCCAGATAAATAGGAAGTTATATACTCAACTGGAAACCACAGGCATTGGATGGAGGGTGTAGAGGCCGAAGAACTTCCACCCCAATCAAGATGGCATTTGCACCAGCAGCCTGTCAGGAGAGAAGGATGACACTGTCTTGTGTGGGTGACTTTCTTTAAAAAAGACACAATGCCCATCAGAGTACCTGGGGACTTGCTATTCCTTCAATATGATGCAATGTCTGTCCTGATACATGTTTCGGTTGTCCCAGGAACAAAATCATATTTCTATTATCCATATTCATATGCCTATAAACTATATCTGTATTCTAATATTCATCTTGATTTATAAGGGCCTGCAAAATTCATGCTTTCATGAGGAAATGTTTCAGCTCTTCCTATCTCTTTTGTGGTCATTTTCAAAACCAAATGACTAAAAGGTGGGAGTTTCAAGCTCCATTCGCTTCTGGAACCAAGAAAAAAAAAAAAGAGTTCTATATACTTTAGATCTTCATTTTTAACAACAAAGTCCTGGATTTTGAATAGAGATATTTTTATCCCCAGGAAATAATCTTCTTTAGAAAAAAATAGCTGGAAAAAAACTAGTTATATTGGTATGTGTTTAAGCCTTTATATTGAGAAGGGAGATTATTAGCATAGTGGCTTGAGAAAATAAGTAGGATTCCTGTTTAATGAAACCCATTTTCATTACTGCTGGGCTTCGTGACTAGATAGCCAAAGGCAGGGAGGGTACAGGAACTGAATGGGAGCTGTTTTAGAGGCTGAGATAAAGGTGCTGATCGCCCTGAAGTCACAGGAGACAAAGTGAGAAGCTGGTGGCACTGATGTGCAAGAGCGCAGGACCTGCGAAGCTGTGAAGAGGAACCAGGAGAAGACAATAGGAAAAAGGAATCGGCCCCAACATGTGTCGGCCATGTGCACGACACCTGGAATGCTTCTCTGACCCCAGCTGCTGAGGAAGCTTCAGATGTTCCATCCTTTCAGTGACTGCCTCACTAACAAACATGTCTGAATCACCAGTGAGAATGAAAACCATCAGAGTTCATGCAACAATATTCCCAGGAATTCATTTCACCTTAGGACACCTCCGTTTTATATCCGAGCTCAGAAGCAAATAAAATAAAACTATGTTCATTTAGCTTTGCCCAAAGAAAGCACCACCACATGCATAGGAATCACGAATTGGTTGTATGTATAGAGGCTTAACGATGGACATCCCATGTATGAGTGGAGTGTCTCATTTAGGGAGTAGCCTTCAACCAGGGATGCAAAGCATGGATGTGAGATCTGGTTCATCCCCAAGAAAGACAGTACAAATCATCATGGCCCTGTCTGCCCAACTGTAAAATGAAGAGTAAATAAATACACACTTCCTGCTTAACAGATGAATATTAAACGATTTGATTCAATAATCGCCATGAGGGGCATTGAGTTATTCGAAAAAATGAAGTTCTATAAAGGGGTAGTATCGTAAACTTTCACCTTCATGAATCATTCACGATCCCCCAGTCATTAAGCAAGGTCTACACAGAAGTATTTTCCCCGTAAATCATTTTCTGAACATAAAGTTAAAAACCCCAATGCCCTCGAAAGCATAAGGAAGAGCCACACTATATAATTAGTTGAGAATGGAGTTGTACTAGTCACTCCTCCAGTTCCAACACTGTCATCCCGCCTCAAACATTCAATCAAGTCATCCCATTGTTTACAAATCAGATGCAAACCCAAATACTGCAAGGTTAGCCTGTTCTTCAAATAGCTACACTTCTGGCATAATTTCACAGCAAACTAGAAATACAGAGATTCAAGAGCTTTCCCTGTTGTTGCTAATCTTTCCACTCCAAATTATGCTGCTGCTCCTGTATTTTCTGCAACATTTGCTCTTTTTCAGGTGGAGTTGACAATTCTGAGGTCACACTGAGTCGTCAATGGCAAGCTGACAGTAGGACATGGCTGTTTGAGCTAAGTTACTAATAAGTGAACCCATGGAGTGCCATTTCATTAGTGAATGCATCATTAAAAGCATCACCTTCATGACTTACTCATTGTTCTTTGCCCAGCCTGGTCCCTGCCTTGAAGCCTTAAAAATAAAGAAACCATGCTAGCCTAGTGAAGGACTGGGACCTGCTAATTAGTGGCTCCCTTCCTGCATATTCTCTTCTCTCTACGGCACAGAGGAAGAGTACTTCTCTTCCCACCCACAACTATGGTTATAAATGAATTTGTTTGAAGAAAAGAGGGAGGAAGATAGGAGATAATGAACCAAACAAGAGAAATAAAATCAAGGATCAAGGACAACAGCAGCTTGGGTCTGGTGGTCCAGGATCAATAGCTATACTGACGGCATTTTTTATCGATCTTATAAATCGATGTTGGGGCCAAGTGGCCCTGGATATAAGCCCATCACCATCACTTACCAACTCTATGAACTCAGGTAAGTTACCTTACCTAAACCTTACTTCCCACATTTATAAAATAAGAATTATCAGAATACCTGTCCCAAATGAGACACTTCATGTAAAGAAGTTAATGGAAATGCCTATTACTATTAGCTTCAAAATTCGGCATTGACATCTCTAAAATGATTCAGACACCCCCCCACCCGCACCAAGGGGTCCGCTGGGACTTCCTACATTCCCCATCCCCTACTGACCTTGTTGTCAATTTAAGTCCAGGTCCCAAACTTTGTGTTCTCCAAACACTTTTTCCTCACAGTACTTATTAATCCCTATTATCTCCTGTTCAAGACTGTAAGTGCTTGAGGACAGACACAGCTGAAAACGAAATCACATCTTTCAAGATGGCTTACTAACAACATTATCTATGAGGCAAGGCAGTTGGGGATGATATGAAATAGAGAGAATCTTGACCTGGAAAAGCCTTCATTTATTCTTCAACACACACTTAGTAAGAACTTAGGCATGCCATGTGCTAAGATAGAGTGGTAAACAAGTTATAGATTCATTACAGTTGTGATAAATGTTTGCAATGCGTCATAGTCTTGAGGCCATAGGAGGTTCTCCTTGAGGAATGATACATGAGGCAACCATGGCTGTGATGAATGCTGCATAATAAACTACCCTCCAAATTTAGTGACTTTCAACAGCAAGCACTTCTTGCTCTCACTCACAGGTCTGAGGATTGTCTGGGGCAGTTCTGCTTCAGACTCGGTCAGCTGGGATTGGCTATGAGTCTCTGATCGGGTGCATGTCGGCTGTGTGTCTCATTCTGGGGCCCGTGGTGAAGAAGCGACAACTGCATAGAACTTGCTCTCCTCGAGATGAGCAGAGGATCCCAACTGGTCAAGCCCAACCTCATGAGCATACTTAAGGCCTTTGCTAGTGTCATATCCTCTTAAAATCCAGGGGTTTAAAGCAAGTTCTATGACCAAGCCTAACATCAATGGCATGGGAATATACCCCACCTTGACAAAGAGTCTCTCCTTGAGCAAACGTTAGTCAAGCTCCTCTGAACTCTTATCAACTAGACCCTGACTTTTGGGCATCTGTGTTCATTTCTGCATTCTCCAATTTTGCAAGAATCCTAAGTGAGTGTAATGAGAATTCTCCATCCTCCATTGATCCTCCCTCAATATCTCTAAGGTTTCTCATCCTCTTCTGTCCCCAAGTGATGTTTGCTCACCAATCTTCCTCTTGAGCCCCCTTGCCATGTCCCTGGAAGAGATGGACAGTACACTCCAATAGCTGTATGGGTATGTTGGGGGGACTTCGTCCTATCCATAAAGAGAATTCTCGAAGCCCTAGAAAGCTACAGAAGACAATATGAGTACATGTTACAAATGGTAGCACTTATTCTCCTTAATTGAAATATATGAGTACTGTGGAACAGGGTAAAAGTAGGATTCGTCTATCTCTCATTGTGAAAAATGGACAGTTTATCGCCTTGCATTTGCTCAGCACTGCAGGAGAAGGGTATAAGTTCGGAAAAATCTATTTCCCACAGAGCAATTATCAATTTTAATATTAAATTTTAGAATGATTTTTAATTTATCAACTGGCCCCTGAATTCAGGGTTGGAACTGTCAGATCTCTGCCTTGGATCTTAAGCTGATGATGGTTCATATCCAAAGCCCATAGATAAAGAACATTTTGTAAATCTGTAGGTGTAGTTCTTTTTCTTCCCTCTCATTGTAAATTAATTGATCTTTTTTGCCATCAGGGAGACAATCAACTGTTCTACTTCTCTCGCTGTCTCCTTCACTTCTTTTTGGTTCAAATACAAAGCAAAACATTCCCCAATTCAGCCCAATTTTAATTAAAGCTACCCTGGTCCCTGGAAAAGCTGTATCCTCCTGCTTCACTGAGACTTTAAAGTTTCCTGCTTTGATGCACTATTGAAAGAGCAATAAAACAGGGGTGAGCGGCTTTAAAGTGAGAGGTCAAAAAAGCATTTGTCTCCTTTTGCCCTTCACTCTCTTGGCAGTGGAACCTTTCTCTGGTCCACAGTTCAGAGTCCAAGAGATAATTTGCATTCAGTGAAACCACAGACCAAAGTCAAATCAAGCTCACAAAATCTCACGTGCAGGAAGCGAAAGCTGCCACCACCCTGCGAGGCCCTGACTTGATGCACACAATTCGAAAGTGTTTGAGCAGGTCAGACATCCACTGGGATCCATAACTGTGCATTTTAGATTTGAGTTCACAAAACTTAACTTTTCCCCAATGCTTAATAATCACCAAGGACCGATCCAGGTTTAAGATGCACAATAAAGTGATGGAGATTCTCTTCACTAATCAGGTGAGCTGACTGAGAAGTCAATATACTATATTAATTCCTAGTCTTCCACATAACTTTTGAAAATCTAAATATACCATGACTTCTTTTCTTCCCCACCTTTCAGAATTGCTCTAATATCTCTAAAAGCCCATTACGCCGTGGGAGAACTGAACAAAGTAATTAGTAGATTATTGTCAAGATTAGTGAATCCAAAGGTAAGCTCCTTATCACAGCTATCTTCTTTGGCAAAAATATTCTTATCATTTTATATGGAAATGAGAACAACCAACCACACAACAAATTGTGGGTATAATTTTCTCCCCAATTTAATGGAAGCTAATGGGCGTAAAGCTCCATGAAGGTAAGTGCAGGCATCTGCCATAGTCACTGCATCATTTCAGACACTTCGCACATGGCCTGGCGCGTGAGAGGCATCAAAATATGCCGTGAACAAATAGATCAATATTTAAGAGTATAAATATATGAATGAATATGTAAATGACTGCTAAGCCAGCACAAGTCCTGTTTAATAACACAAAATAACCCAAATCAGAAGAAAGAAGAGAAAACCTGGTTGTCTGGTAAAAGGTGTGATATTTTTTTTCCCCAAAGGAAAACTTTCAAGCCACTTTTTCCCCCCAAGGGAAAGAAAAGATCTGTGCCAGCAGCACAGCAGTCACCAGAAGCCCCACAGAGTATGCAAACCTGATGGAGGAGAGAAAATTGGGGTGAGGAAATAGATTTCGCTTTTGAGCTTTAAGGTGGTTATTATAAGCAATAGGGAAGAAATAATTATTTTTTAAATGATAAGCACTACCTGGACAATGTGACAATCTTCTATTTAAATGCAAGTTTGTGAAATGCGGCTACTTGGTGGGGACATGGCTCTCCTGCCCTGGAAGTCTTGAGTCTGTCGGTATGAAAA
Organism: Canis lupus familiaris; assembly: GCF_011100685.1. Classification (NCBI taxonomy): domain Eukaryota; kingdom Metazoa; phylum Chordata; class Mammalia; order Carnivora; family Canidae; genus Canis; species Canis lupus. Next base: position 64,592,241 of record NC_049227.1, on the reverse strand, counting down.
ATAATTTTAAGAGTCAAAACACATCAAGCAAGTTGTTAGTTACTGTTGTCATTTTCCTAAAGAGCATGAGGGAAGGACCTCTTTGCTCTTTTCCGAGGACAGTAACATTACTCATTGTTTTTTTTAATGATTCTGATTCCCTTCATGCAAAACTAAAGAGTAAAGCTATTTCCACAACACGGTGGCATATTTTAGTTTGTGATTTCTTTTTCTTTCTGATAACTCACAATCTCTTCAATTACAGAAACAGGAAGAACCAAGAGATAGCATCCCAAATGAGATTCTGACAGCCTTGGGAATTAGAACCTGGCCTTGTCTCCTCGAGCACAAAACTCAGACCCTGCCTTTTAACTGGCTTCCTCCTCCTGTCTCCCCATCCTCACCCCCGCATTTCCCTGGCCGACGGATTTCATTTCGGCACCTGATTCACACAACACCTACAAAGAGGACAAGGCAAAATTGTCTCTCTGTGTCTTTCCAGCGTTGCCATCCCCTTCGCCCCAATTCTAGCAAACTGTGGCAGCAGACCAGAGCTATCAGCAGCCTCTGTCCAGCTGACCTGAAACAATCAGAGAAGAGTCCCAACAAAAATAGAAGCAGTGTGGCAGATGCAAGAAGCACTGGACTATTTTCTCTTGAAATCTACCGAGGCGTTTTTACCAGATCCTTAGGCTCCCATAGAGCTGATTCTAGGCTTTGTAACACATGATGACCCTTAAGCACCAAACAGTTGGAGCTGTTTTACGTGGAAGAAGAATCATCTCCAAGAAGCCGCCTGGAAATTGCCTGACATCCTCCCATCTGATCAGAGCCAAAGGTTTGGAAATGGACCTTCCTTCCAGACAGGGGTTCTGGTAATTAAGTATAAGTGGCCTCAGAAGTGAATACTAACTCATTAAAAAAGAAAAAAAAAAAAAATCCGGGCACCTGGGTGGCTCAGTGGTTGAGCATCTGCCTTCTCTTGGGTCGTGATCCCGGGGTCTTGGGATCGAGTCCCACATTGGGCTCCCTGCAGGGAGCCTGCTTCTCCTTCTGCCTCTTTCTCTGCCTCTCCCTGATGTCTCTCATGAATATATAAATAAAAATTTTAAAAAATAAAATTAAAAATTAAAAATTTAAAAAAATCCAATGCAATTAAAGATCTATAGGAGAACCAAGGGCCAACGGGAGCCCCCAAATCCATAGGACCTAAGGCACTTTGATAAATGTGCAGAGGCTTTTGCACGGTTCTTGAAATAACTCACTGATATATAACTAGATAAACACACATTTGTGCAGATAGAATAGGTGATGGATAGATTTCGTTCCATCCTCAATCCCTAAGATTTATCATTCTTAAGGAGCTGGCTTAGCAAGAAGACCAAGTTTGTTTCCTTTGCCTTCAACTGCTTCATGTCAGCTCATAAATGTACAAATCAGTCAAATATCTAAACTAACAGCGTTTCATCAGTCTTACTTTGCCCTTAATAATTCATCCCTCTTATGTTTACTCTAATACTTCTGCAGCATAAATATGCATGATATGCGGCTGTGTATGTTCAAGCACTTTCATGGATAGACTAACAGCAGGGGACTTTTGACCTTGGTCTGAAGAGGGAAAAGTTGCTGCAATAACTAATGACAGAAATGACAGTCTCATACTTTAAATTAAAGAGGAAAGGGGAGAAAAACATTCCCAAGAGAGAATTCCTTAACGGCAATTTCGATTCCAACCTTAAGAGGTGCATTTTGTAAATTACATTTGAAAACAGTTGCTTTCCCTGCACCAGATTTAACAAGGATAATACCTACCCTCTTGCCAAAAATCTCACAGAAGATGTTGTGGGAAATAATAAAAGAATGTCTGTGGAGGCTCTGAGCTACTTGGAATAAAGATCCTGATAAATATAAAGGCTTCTTGTTAATTCTAATAAATATCCTTCTATAGGAGAAAAAAAAAAGCCCACAATAAAAGTGAGGTTTGGGTGAAATCTACTAACTCCTAATCCAATTATTTCAGAGTTTTTATTATTTTTTTCTGACTCCTTTAAATATGTAATGAGTGTATAGTAGGTATTTAACATCTTATTTTCTCATGGTTCAGAGTCTCCCCACCACCACCACCCTTCCATAGCTTGGCAAATAATATCAGGTATTAACAAGGACGAATTTAGCATCCATGGAATTGCTGGCAACTCAGTTTCTCCACTGCAATCAAGAAACTATAAAAACATGGACTTGTTGCCTTTGTTGTGCATCACATGTTTTCAGTAGCAAAGGGATTTTTCCAGATGTTTCAGCCAGTCTTGTTGGTGTGTTTGCTGAGTCCATTTTCCCTAAAATATACAAACTCAAATGCTCAGGATGAATTGAGCTCAATCATCCTTCTCTACCATCTTTCAATGAAGCGTTCTGTTCTGTCATTAGGTGAAAGGGAGAACAATACCTTCAAGATCTCATTTGCAGATATAATATTATGAGAAACTTGACACAGATTTATGTACCAGCTTGTAATGGCACAATTAGGATCTTTATCTGTGCAGGGAAACGTAGACCGAAAGGCATTTTTCATTTTCTGAACAAGTACCAACCAAACTTGGAAGGCTGTTGAAGCTAAGGGAGCAAGACGCAGGGTGCACTGATAAGTTTTACCTGGCGATGCTTTTCCTGAGCCCAGAGAATGACAGACCCAGAAAATGACATTTGTCCTAGCAGGGATTCGAAAACTCTGCTGCAGGTATTACTTATGTTAGGAGGGTCACAATTAACATACCAGATGTACAAAGAAAAAGAAGCTTCTTTATTTTCTACAAGTGATAGAATCTTTCTCACAAGCTCTCACCCTGCTGGGTAGCTGATGGAGATGAAGGGTGGGAAGCAATAGGCTTTGACTTTAAATTTGCCTATTAAAGATGTTTCAGCTCTTCTGGGTTATGTAGTTTCTTTGGGATAATTTTTCAGTTGATTCAAAGCTCACTCCCTAATGAAACTGCTCCTTCCTTTCCCGGCTTCTTTCATCAAAATGGTATTTGCATATAGAGGATGAGTCATAGCCCTCATCGTTTTGGGGGTGGAGAGGCTCTTGGTTTCAGGGCAGATGTCCATGATAGGCTGACCGACCTAGCCTTTGAGTTGTGCCCTGGCTGGACATCCTACTGTGTTCATCTTTGAAATGAACAGCTGTAATCAGCAAAATTCTTGGAGAACTAGGACATCTCCTTTGATAACTGATTCCAAAAATGGGTCTCACCAGCCAAATTTGAAGCTACATTGAGGTCTGCGACCTACATTTGGTGACCTCCTAGATCCAGATCAGACACTCAGAATAGGTTTTACCATTTGTTTCCTTATGCTCACCTTTTCTCCTTTTTACCACCGCAGAGGACAGAGGGCACAATCTATTTTTTCTTCCTCCTTAACCAGAACATCCCTCTCATCACTGACTTAGGCAGCTCAGGACTAGGTGGCTAAGCACCATGGACGGGTGGCTAAGACAACAAATACGTATTTCACACTGTTCTGAGGGCTGGGAAGTCCAAGACTGTGGTCATGGTTGATCTGGTTCCCGGTGAGAGCCCTCCTTCTGGTTTGTAGACAGCCATCTTCTCGTTGTGTCTTTCTGTGGCAGAGAGAGAGAGAGAGAGAGAGAGAGAGAGAGCGCTCTCCCTTTTTCTTCTTAAAAGGGCACTAATTCCATCTCCATGGCTCCACCCTTATGACCTAATTACTTCTCAAAGGCCTCTTCTCCAAATACCACCACATTGGGAATTTGGGTTTCAGGATAGGAATTTGGGGGGTGGGTTGCTGGTTGTATGCGGATACATATTCTATCCTTAGCAATCATAGTTTTGATTTTTTTGTCTGGGTGATGCATTCCCTAACCCACACATTCTCAGAGATCGTCCAAGTGATGTTTTCAGCATTGGAGATAGAAGACTTCAAGAGAACAAAGCTTAAGAGGTAATAAAATATGTCGTTTAATATTTTTACAATGTTATCCCTATTACAAAGCACCAAAATTGAAAGTCTTTCTGTAAAGGTGCAAAGTTAAGAGATTAGCAATGTCTGCATCTGTGAAAAAGCATGTGTGTGTGTGCACACATGCATATGCACATGCATGCAGGTGTGAATGGTTCTCTAGGTCTGTGTGAGTATGTAGACACATGAGGTGGGAGTCTGTAAAGACTCATAGGGAATGCAGTAATCGCAGCCTATGAGGGCAAGACCCTTTTGAATTATTCGAACCTTCACCATGTCAAAACTTAGAGTATTTCATCACCTGCCATAGGTAATGGTGCTTTGAAAATAGACATGAGCTGTCAGCCCAAAACACACTCCCCTCTAGGAACCTGAATATTTCCTCCAGGAGGTATCGGGGAAATGTCAAATCATTGGAGACTGCCTTTCCAACCCCAGCTGGCCTTGACCTGGGATAAAATGCATGTTTCCTGAAAACACCTCATAATTTAGACTCTATGACAGAGGTCCCTTCTGGATTTTCCACACAATATTTATTCTGCTCTTTCAGACTTCCTCATGGAGAATAGACATAGTGCTTCTACTCCATTCTATGGATTAAGCTGATGTTTAGGCAATCTTTTGTTTTCCCTCTGGAATAAAGTAAGTCTACGTACCTCTCCCAAATAGTATCCCAGAAGTTATTTTGAAATAGACTCAACCTCATGATGAAAGAAGGTAAGTAAAGAGGAAGTCAGGTAAATGAAATTTCTTAGGAAAAATTCCATCTGGTAAATAATTATTTGCCATAAACTCTGGAGGAGTAAGTTGACCTAACATGGTAATCATCACACCTCACTTACGACCAATCTCTTTTTACAGCTGAGAGTGCAGCGTGCTGGCTGCTTTCAGTTATTCACATATTATTTACGAGTTTTATCCACATAAAATTTGCAGGTAATCTGCTTTCCTCATAATCTTTCTACTGCTGATAATGGAGAGATGAAGTGTAATTGAATTAAATTAAATTTTATCAATTCATGCATTGTTTTTTTTTGTTTTTTTTTTTGCTTTTGTTTTTTGTTTTTTGGTCAAGGATATATAATTCTAAATAAATTCATTTATTTTAAACTTTGCTTTAAAAATCCTAGGATTTTTCCCACTGCATGGTCATGTTTTTTTTTGATCCTTGGACTCAGGCTGAGTTACTCACCTAATAAGCATCATCAGTATCATAGCATAATAATCAACTTAAAAAGGATAATGGATGATAAAGAAAAACCAAGAGCTGACCCCAGAGGACAAAGCTCCCGGGACACAGGTTCTCTGCACAGCCAACCCTGTGACATTATCAACAGACATGTCCTTGTGCTCAATATGCCTTGTGAAGGTAGCAGATGTTGAGCACTGTGCTAGATAAGATGGAGAGAGTGATGAACAAGACAATCCTTGCACTCAAACTGCTTATCTTCAAGTTGGGGGAATCAGGAAATAATCCTGGAAATTCTACTTTGGCATGGTAACTGCTGGTCAAGGAGTAAGTACTGGGCGCCATGAGGGAGGGTCTCCCAGAGGAAGTGGTACCCACCCTGCAATCTGAAGAACAGGGATGTTTCTCAAGCTACCAATGTCTATTCATATAGGAGGAAACCACCTGCTTTGTTTTCCATATAACTGGATTCAAGAGTTCTGCTGCTGTCATGTTCTCTCTCTCTTAGACAATTTTGTGCTGCATGTAATCTCATTTTTAGTTCCGAACCACAGTTTATTTTCCCAATCTTTTATCCATTGCATATGAGATTAGTTATTTTTTTTTTTGTTTTTTTTTTTTGTTTTTTTTTTTTGAGATTAGTTATTAAACCACTAGCTACTTAGTTAAATTCTGTAGAAGTCATCAGATCCTAAATTAACATTCATCTAAGTGTAGGCTACAGAAGCTGCTGTGTGGTGAAGTAATGTCATGTATATTTTATAGCACAAAGCACATGCCATTTTTAATTTGTTTAAAAATATATGCACCTTTATCTTGTAAAACTTATACCATTTGTACTTCGGTAGATAAAAAGAAAATGTTTGTTTGCTTATTTGGAGTCTTTTTTATATAATTTATGGAAACCTAATTCAAATTAGCTAATAGGGGAAAAAATAATTTTTCAAAATTTCAAATACAACTAAAGTCAGGTCCCCAAACATTGTCATCAGTGATCCTCCTCTTTCTGTCCCCGTCCCTTCATCCATCCATTGGTTCTAATTTCTCTTTGCACATGGTAAGTTCTTTGTACCTGGTGGCAAAAATAATCCCCCAGCAAATCAACTCAAAGCTTCTGTCATCTTCACAGCTTATTGCAAGGACGAGGGCTTCTTTCCTAATAAAGTCAGCAAAATTCCTGAGGATGACTCTGATTGGCTAAGTCTGGGTCATGTGCCCCCTTATGGAACAATCACAGGAGCAGAGGACAATAACCTGATTAGCATAGGTTGAGTCACATGCCCACCATCATGGCAGAGGAGGCAACAGCTTGTAATCAACATCTTCACATTTTGGAAGGGACAATTGGTGAAAAAAAAAAAAAAAAAAGATGGCAAATAGACAACATAATGATCTATTATAACATGAAATAATTAAGCATGCAGCATTTTTGAGCTAGGCCAGGTGAGTGAATATATGAGGCTTTGTTGCTGGTTCTCTTGCAAGAGTGTCACCTCTGCTAACCAATGAGTGAGAATTATCCCTAGAACCTACATATACTTAACAATCTTATTCCAGATCAAAGGAAATGAACCCCTCAAAAGTTAAACCCAAACCACAAGCTCATGGTGAAATCGTTTTGAGTGTCTAGAAAAATGACAGAAAATTCAGAGAAATCTCACCTGGAAAAGATCCTTATGAATACATATAGGCATCCAAAGAAGCTAAGAGGCAAGTTAAGTCCTCTGGCACACAGTCCCAATGCATGAACAATGCATCTGTGGGAATTTCTTAACTGGTCACTTAAACACCCAGATAGAAAATACCAAGCCTTGATAGGAATTCTGCATTTCAAAGGAATTGTGAGGAAGTTAAGACAGTTCCAAACTGGACAGTGGAGATTCACAGAATATAAATGCAGTGAAAGATTAGAAAAATATGGATCATTTAATGGATGAAAAAGAAGAAAGTGATCTCTTCGTTTTCTTTTTGATTCCCCCAGAGCCCATGTAACAGATTAATTGTAAAACGATGCTTTAAGCCACCATCAAAAAACACGAAGCTGCTCTGTGATAGGAATTGTGCTAGGGGCTGAGGCATTGTCTGGCCCTCAAGGGAGTCACTGTTTTGTGGGGAAGAAAGCCCCATTTGCAGACTATTAAAATAAAATATTCTACATAGAGGTTGGTAAAAGGTGCTATTCGAACATATAGTGCGAATTTAAGAGGTCACACCTGCAACTCTTCCAATAATTGTGTTCCTCCATGTTGCCTGAAATCCACCATTAGAGGGCGATTCATCTGGGGTAGAAGATAGCTCTTTTAAATTTTAAATAGTCCTGGTAAGAATATCACTTTAATCAGGATTGTCAGTTGTTCATGCTTCAGGTGAATTAATCAATCAGATCATTCCCTTCTAATAAGCACCTCAAATCAGTAAACTCAGGAAACTGATTTTAGGATTTGGGGCGGGGGGCTTGCAGGGGGAGCTTGAAGAGCAAAGGTAATGGAAGAAGAAAATATTGGATAAGCAGTATTAGAGAACCCCCATAATCAGACTTCCTCTAAGAGACCAGTTAAGACTCAAGCTGGCCCAAGATAGCTGTCCTTACTCCTTCAATATACTGATGCACTATATCAGGACATTTAGGAATTCTTACTGCTGCAGATTGGACAATTGAGTAATTATGTCTTATTTGGCTGGTTCTGGGCTCATCAGGAAGAAATGAAATGTACCTTCTCCAGTATACCTCCTGTCTCCCCAGCTAAGGTGCCAGGTACTCGAGTCCTCAAGGTTTGGGGGGAATTTGTCAGGTAGAGATGGACCCCAGCAGACAATCGTTAACAGACCTATCCATCCTAGCTGAGACAATTACACTGAATTAGTCTGTAGAAGTTAATTCCCTGGTACCAGATAGGGCGTGGTTGCCCAGGCCCTGAGAATAAGATGAGATTTGCAGGTTTTGAGAGAATGTGGAGACCTTAACCCACATCTGAGAAGACTTCACAGGGTTAGGCTAGGAGCACCACAGTGAAGCACCCTGGTTTGAGGACCAGGACATCCCTGCACCTTCTGGATCTGTGTAAATAGCAGGATGCCAGTCCATCAGACTGCAAGAAGGAAAGGAAACAATGAACAGTAACTGATAGAGGACATCTCACCAGTCCTCCTAGATGGGGATTAACCAGATTTAATTTGATTTTGATAAAGAAATGAAGCAGTATTTGTACAAAGGCTGACATGGAATCGCCCAATGCTACAGAGCCACCTAGACATTATTTCAGTAGGGGAGATGTAAGATCAAAAGGCACGGTATTTAAAGGAAAGCAGGACATGCACAGTAGTTGACTCTCCAAAATCTGCTATAAAATCTTATCAGTAATTGGATTAGGAATAGGCATTTGACTTAATATGGCCGACAGAAATGAGGGGAGGCCTGATGGAAATTTCTGGGAAAGGATTCCTCATTCCCAAGAAAGAGACAGAGACATTAATTTAAAAAAGAGAGAGAGAGTTGGCTCTTCCTCTGGACATTGTACATTTAGATGAATCTGCTACAAGTCCTATGACCATCTTGCCACCAACAAAAAGGACAGTCAACATATGGATGAGCCACGGCTAAGAGAAGGGTTGAGAAATGGGACTGGGCCTCCAACAGACCACACCCAGGGCCATCACCTTCTGAACTCCTTGTAGATGAGATGCTATTCTGGTTTCCTTTCACTTGCTGCCGAGAGCATTTGATGTACAAGGTTATGATTGTTTTTATGGGATCACCTTGCCCTTAGCAGCACAGCTGGCTCATTAGGCTTCACCCAGGATGGTGTTTTACTCCATGGTGTGAGGGTCCCTCTTGTCCCCACGTCTATCCATTCTCTACCCTATATCAAAATCCCATCACCCTAAAGCAACCCAATCAGACTCTATCTCTGCTTAAACACATCTACAGCCTTCCCGTTCTGCCTAGGGGAACCTGTCAGTCTCCCACTCCATCTCACACACTCAGTACACCATTCGGGCCATTCCTATTTTCCCCAACACATTACCACTCTCGGTATCTTTAGGACCATGTGTATGAATGTCATGTTGGCTTAAATGCCTTTGCTCATCTTTTCTGTTTAGAAATTACCTCTCCATTCATATCTACCTCTGTGAATCCTGGCCCTGACTTTCCATTTCTGCTGTATTTCATTGCACCTGTGTCTTATCTACTAGGACCTTTTTTCATGTATTTGTTTCAATGTAGCAATGCTCCCTAATTGCCTGGATGCCCCTTGAAGCCATCTCTGCCATCTCAGCACCGAGTTCAGGTAGGCATTCAATTAGTGGGATGAATAAGTGAATGAGGGAAAAAATGAGTTCGACTCCCCGGGATTTAGGAAAGTTAAGAACAAATTCTATAATATCTGGAGTCCTTCTGCTGACTTCCCACATCTCTGGAGGGTAACACAGCTAACCACTTCTCTAATACTCACAGCCCATCCGGTGATTTATTCCACCACCTTCAGCTATAGTCCTGATTACTACTTACCCAAAGGGCTGGATCACTCTGGTGGGCCTGACATTTTTATACTGTATTTTAAGAGCAAATGTGAAAAATTGACTTCCAGCCACCACAGGGTTATTTGCGCTGGTTGCATAACAAGTGTATGGCATTGTGTTAAGAAATCTAAATTAGTAGCATGTCATGTAGTGACACAGGGACCGAAAGAAAGATCTTTTATATGTTCAATGAACTAGCTCCTAAATGTATTTATTTCTTGATCAGACACAAAGCATACGCGTATGTATGTACATGAAGTGTTTTCCAGGAAGAAAAAAATGTTGCTGGGAATTAAAAATTCGGTCATATCTTTATGCAAGATAGTATAATTATTAACATTTATGCACGGGTGCATCGGTATGAAGATATGTGGAGAGAATAAATATATATGGAAAGAGGAGACAGGCAAGAACACAGAATAACGTACCTAGGCATCCTATCAATGCAATTTTTCTCAACGGCTCTGCTTCAGCTGCTTGCCATTAGGACACAAACCACGGCATTTGGGGTTTTGACGAAGCTGCGCTGGGCTCTGGCAATTTGGAAAGTTGGCTGCGACGGGAGGTTTTCTGAGCGGCCGCTTGTGATGCCATGCCGGTGGCATCAGTGCCTGGGAAACACCAAGAGCTAAATGCTTCCCCTATTTCATTTTCTAAATTTCATAGCCTGATAGCAGTCAGGCTACGGGCATTGTGTTCTGAAAGGATTATTGCACTTCATGAGAAGTTAAAGTCACTCAGCTTTGGCCCCTATGGCTTGGGACACCAACCGAGACGTGCTGCAATCACACAGCTGCAATCGCCTGTCTCTCGTGGCTTCCCGCTTAATGATATTCCCAACATCAGATCTCCTCTCTATTATGTAGACTCTTTGCCACCGACTCCCTTTTGCTTCTTTTAAGCCTTTTTCCATTTTTTTGTATTTACCTTATTTATCTTACCTTCACACTTCCCTGACCTGATTACCCTTAGACATAATCAGCTCCTCTCTTCCTTTATGTATCAGTGGCTGCCGCTTGATATTATGGTGTTATTTTAATATCGTAACGGAAAATGATAAAGGCCAATCAATTACTTTGTATTATCTATTGTGTTCCATTGGGATTGATTTTCCTCTATGTAATCATGTTTGCAGCCATAAAAACAAAGATTAAAAAGGGGTTTCTTTCTATTTTTCATATTCAGAGGAGTCGTATTAGTGTCCCTGCCTCATGTCTTCAGCGACGAGCGCCGAATCTCATCCAGGGGAACAGAGCCCTAGGAGGTGGCTCGAGCCACGGGCAGGACTCAGTGCAGACCCTTGCACTTCGGCCCGTATCTTGAGTATTAATTTTCCCTGGTGCCCTTTGGAAAAATCTGGCATCACCTTGATCATCTAATAAATGGCAATTCTGTGTCGGCTGCACATTTTTGCACATCACAAGGGGTTCACACATTGTCACTCCGCCTTCGCCTCACCACAGAAACTGTAACATCTCCCACGTCAAATAACCTAGAGACGTACAGATTCGTGAATCTTCCCCAGGACCGCTGGGCCATTCGCTCACTCCAAGTTCGGTGCCCACTGAGGCTCCCAGTCCTGGAGAACAAATAGACATCAGGTGGGGCAGGGTGCACATGCCAGGGGATAATGCAGAGCGAGCCAAGCAGCTTGCAGGGGGGCCCCGAGGAAGGCTCCCCGTCTCTACAGCAGGGAGAGTCTCCAAGCCAGGAACCGGCTTCAGGGAGATGGGCCACGCAGCCTGAGGCCTCTGATCACCGGCCTTACGGGCACGGAGATGGAGGGGCTGGTGGGCGGCCCCAAACCGCAGCCCCACACTGCGTGGACAACCTGTCGGGCCACCAGAGCCACCCTCCCTGCCGGCCCGGGACCCATACAGAACCCTGCCTGGGGGAAAGCCTTGCGACCCTACCGCCTTGTCTGGCCCTGGCCTCACCTTCATGGGGCAAGCCTTGCCCCCCTCTTGCTCCTAGACTGACCCTTTGCCCTGAAGTGAGCAAACAGCAGACCTCAAAAATCATTCCAGGGACACCTGAGTGGCCCAGTGGCTGAGCGTCGGCCTTGGGCCCAGGGCCTGATCTTGGGGTCCAGTGATGGAGTCCCACGTCGGGCTCCCCGCAGGGAGCCTCCTTCTCCCTTTGCCCGTGTCTCTCCCTCTCTGTGCGTGTCTCTCATGTTTAAATAAATAAAATCTTTAAAAAAAATTTTTTTTAAGTAAAAAACTAATGATCATTCCAGCTTGCAGGGCGAGGATCAGGGTTTGTGGTGCCAACATTGCCCTGCAGCACCCAGACACAGCCTGGGTGGGATCCCAGAGAAGGTGGGCATCGCTGGGGGCTCCCTGGGGCTGGGGGCAGGCCCTCTGACTCTCTCTCCCGGGCTCCGACAGTCGCCCCAACTGGGGCTCGGGGCCTGCAGGGTGCCCTGTGAATCCTACTTTGTAGCTGCACCCCAGAGAGGAGGCCGTGGGCCCCGGCCCTGGGTCCTGCTCACCCCTCCCTGAAGCTCCCGGGGCGTGACCCCTGTTCCGGGGCGCAGGCCGGGGCCTGCGGAGCAGAGGAGGCAGGGAAGCCCCCGCTTCTGTTGGTTCATTTGGTTGAAACAAAGTCCCCAACTGCCTCCTGCAACACCCTCCCTCTGAGAGTTCAGGCGCAGAGCCACCAGTCATTTTTATTAAAGAACAAACAGTGGCTTAAATAAGCTGTCTCGGGATGGTCATTGTCCCCAGCGCCACCTCCACCTGCCCCGCCTCCTGGGGGGGGGGTGTCACAGCTGCTGCCAGGCCTGCCCACCGCCCCTGTCCTCACACACAAGCCCGAGCCTCAGCAGGCCCAGGGACTTGCTGCGGCGCCAGCGGCCCAACGATCTGGAACTTTCTTTTTTTTTTTTTTTTAAGATTTATTTATTTATGATAGACACAGAAAGAGAGAGGCAGAGACACAGGCAGAGGGAGAAGCAGGCTCCACGCAGGGAGCCCGATGCGGGACTCGATCCCAGGACCCTGGGGTCACGCCCTGGACAAAAGGCAGGCGCCAAACCGCTGAGCCACCCAGGGATCCCTTTTTTTTTTTTTTTTTTTTTTTTTTTTTTAAGATTTATTTATTTATGATAGACACACGGAGAGAGAGTGATCTGGAACTTTCAAGAAAGCCCTCCCCTGCTTTGCGGCGCACGGAGCCCTGTGAGAGGGGGGCCGCTGCGGGGACGGGGTGGGCTCCCCTTCCTCGGGGCGTCACTCACACAGGGCTTCAAATGTCTAGTCTGCGTGGTGATCATGAATACAACTAAAACAGAGCTCCCAAAGCCAGCGTCTCTCTGGCCACAGACGGGGTTGGCCCCCTACCGCTCCGCTGTTTCCCCGGGGACCGGAGAGGAGCCCTGCGCCCCACGCCCGGGCTCCCACCCCAGGTGCCCCTGCACCTGCCACCTGCCACCTGCCACCTGCCACGGGCCGGCCCGCCCCGCAGGCTGCCGCCCTGTGCCCCGCGCCCGCCCTCCCCAGGTGCCCCTGCCCCTGCACCTGCCACCTGCCACCTGCCAGCCCGCCCCGCAGGCTGCAGCCCTATGCCCCGCGCCCGCCGCCCCCCCCCCACCCCTCCCCTCCTGCGCTCCAGCCCCCGCAGGGAAGCCCGCCCCGAGCAGCAGCAGCTGGGCTCCGCACCCATGTCTGCTAAGAGAGCGCGGCCCGGGGCCCCTCAGCACCCCCACTCCCCGGGCACCCCACTCCAGCTCACACCTGTTTGCAGCACAGCCAGAAAGGTGACAGGCCAAGTGAAGTTCAAACACTCCAAATCGAGGATCCCCAGTTTGGGCGCAGTCACATAATCTACATTCGTCATATTGTGGAAGCAAGGCCGTTGGGGGTGAGATTTTGGAGCTGCGCTAATAGGTAGGTGTTCTTTCCTCCTATTTTCTTTCTTTCTTTTTTTTTTTTTTTAATTTATTCATGAGAGACACAGAGAGAGAGAGAGAGAGAAAGAGAAAGAAAGAGAGAGAGGCAGAGACACAGGCAGAGGGAGAAGCAGGCTCCATGCAGGGAGCCAGACGCGGGACTCGATCCCACGACCCCGGGGTCATGCCCTGGGCTAACGGCAGGTGCTAAACCGCGGAGCCACCCAGGGATCCCAACCCCCCTGTTTTCTGAAAACCATCGTGATGCATTGGAGAGGAGACACGGTTACTTCCTACCCCGTCTCATGCACTGTGTCCACATATAAGGAAAGCAGACCAGTTCTGAAATACCAACATCTGTCCTAATGTACTAGCTCCTGCGTTAGGATTCTAATTGCACTTGATAGAACCTATTGTTGGATTCCCTCGGGGTCTCGGTAAAACTAGTGAAAACAACCGAGAATGGATTCCTTGTGCAAAATCCACAGACTTCTTCCCCTCCCTCCCTTTTTTTCCCCCTTTACTTTATATTAAATTAGAATTTATAACATTTCCTAGTCCATATGAAAAGCATTTCAGTGGGGATCCCTGGGTGGCTCAGCGGTTTAGGGCCTGCCTTTGGCCCAGGGCGTGATCCTGGAGACCCCAGATCGAGTCCCACGTCCAGCGCCCTGCATGGAGCCTGCTTCTCCCTCTGCCTGTGTCTTTGCCTCTCTCTTTCTGTGTCTCTTGTGAATAAATAAATAAAATATTAAAAAAAAAAAAGAAAAGCATTTCAAGTGATATGGATGAAATTATCTCCTGAAACTAATTTCTCACATGAAAATGGAACTGGCTCAACCTTTCTCATAAGCAGCTGACAGGTAAAGAATCTTCCATGAGTCAACTGCAGTTTGGGAATGTTCTTCACATTAAATGTAGTATTTGGGCAAATAATCCAAGTCAGTTATAAAAGGCACTTTAGATGTGTACCTGAAATCTGCTTTCGCCCCCATCTTACATTTCAGGGCTCAGCATCATAAAATACTCTCAGGGTACCTGCCACTCTTCAGTGTTGCAATAATAACAAAACAGGAGGTGCATCTCTGTAGATTTAAAAACAACAACAACAACAACAACAACAACAAAAGCAGGTCTCCTGCTCATGCCACATTTATTAGAGGGGAAAATGACTTGCAACCATTTCCCTTAATAACAATTCATATTTTTAGTGCTTCAAATGTGCTGGGTACTATATTAAGGACTTTTAGGTGCTATCTCTTTGATCCTCACAATGGCTTTTTAGGGTAATCCTGATAGCTTCATTGACAGGTAAGGAAACTGGAGAGGTTAAGAATCAGGCCCGAGGATCGAACTGCATAACTCAGAAGCCTTATTACAACGGGAAGACCCAAAAAGGGGTTTTTGTTATTGATGACTGTTTCCTTTTCTTTTTTTTTTTTTTTTTAAGATTTTATTTATTTATTCGTGAGAGACACAGATGACTGTTTTGAACGCAGGCAGAATTTAGGGACTGGAGAATAGCTCATGTTTGAACCGTTCGAGAAGGTCCCAGAGGAAAGAGTTGGGTCTGCAAGGAAAGTAAACTTTTATGACCGTGTTGCTGCAGAAGACTTGGCCGCGCTCGTTACTCTCAGCTCGCCTGTATCGCTCTGTTACTTAATCAGTATTATACAGCGCCACTTAATCCTTTTTATGGCTTAGCTTGTCTTGTAATGTTGTTGTACTGCTGATAAACCCATTCGCAGAAATAATGTACCTGCAAAAAAATCGACAGCACGCTCAGTCTGTAAAGTCAGGACGCTCTGTTTGTGGAAGTTTCCATTATATCACAGCCTTCATGACGACACAGACACCAACCAACAGGATTACCCAGGAAAGACCCAGGACAGATGAAACCATTTTTGAAACAAGTATTTATTGCACTGCCCTGTGAGATTCTGATTGCAGAGCACGAGTCCTCTTGAACCGTGGGTTAAAAGCATCCAGATTAAATTTTTATCATGACAAACGTCAGGTTCTTCAACAGTTAAAACCAGAGTTAAAAAATAAAATTAAGTAGAAAAGCATCTCAGTCCTGAGAATTGGCACCGATTTCCTCTTTTTTGCCTAATAAAGGCAAAATTTATTATGACCTCCTCCATAAAGGCTTTTTTTGCAGTCAAATGTCCAGGACAGCTAGCATTTTTAATCTCACTAAGCTTAAATTGAAGAATTTTTAATGTCGCAATATAATGGCAGCATCATTCTGCTTCCTTGGAGAATCAGTTGGCAACCAAACATCTCTACAGATTCTGTAACGTTACACGGCTGTGCTATTTTCCCAAGTTACCTGGAGCAAGGTAAGTGGCAGGAGAGCTTTGGCCACCAGGGAAAGCATGAAAGGATATACCACACCTTGATGAAGTTATTCGGGAAAAATCCGTAAAGAAAAAATAAGTGTCTGAGGCTATACGGCAGCTGTTTCAAATAATAAAATATCATTTGCATCTCTGCTGAGGGTTTTGATTTTGTCGGCTGCTTGTGTCCCGTGCATTTTTCCTGAACTTACTGCTCATTTTCTGAGCATAGCCAGTTACGATTAAACCATCAAGTAGGTACACTTGTTTGTTTCGGATATATGAGAGACAGTAAAGCTTCATTTCAAATAGAGATGCCCAAGAGGAAAAGATTAGAAAGTGCTGTGCAAAGCTGTGAAACACTGACTGGCAATTTAAATTGGAATCAGACAATTCAGCATGAATAGGAAAAAAAGAAAACCCTCACATACACAGTATGTGCAGCGGAGGGGGCGAGGGACGGTGAAATAGGTTTTATTTTTAGAAGATTTCGCTAAGTTCTTTATAAGCATCTCAATCTTTGTTAAAAAGAAACAGCAGATATGCACATTTTCCTTAGGGGAGCATTTTTTTTTTCATATAAAATTTTAGTAGTTGGCTGCCTAGAGTGAGGCTTTTTGTAACAGAATATACAAATTGTATTTTTTATGGTTCCTTATTTATAGTGAAACAGCCGTTTTAATAAAATGATTCACTTAGATTATTTTACTGCTTTTCATTATGGATCTTCATATTTTTTAATTTGTTCTTGCCTTTCTCCCAGTTAAAATTAAGATGTTTGACTCTGCAATTAATCCCCAATGCATTTGATTCTGAAGTACTGTCTTCTTTCAAAAAATCTGTTAAACTATCTTTCTACAAATATGAATTTCAAAATCAATACAAACCATTTGACTGCTCATATAAGTCATCCCTGGACTATGTTAAACGTTACTCAAAGCAAATATCTATTTATTGGGAGCGGGGGAAGGTGATGTGAACTTAGCACACACAAAAAAACAAATCGTCCTTGTTCCTTCCAAATTATAGGAACAATACTGATACCTACCTCATGCATTTTTGTCCACAGTGGCAAAGCTTTTTGTTTTTATTTGTTTTGTTGGAGGGATAGACGTGGCTTTTGCTTTGTATTTGAAATATCATAACCTAAAATTTATTCTATGAAAGGGTTTTTCATATGGTATGTGCCATGGTTTATCTTCCATCATGACGGGGGAAATATCATATCCAACAATGTAACTAGTGTTCAAGAAAATTCTTAGGATTATATATCTGGACACCAGTAAATCCATTTTAAAGCAACAGAGTTTACATTTGTGGAGATGAGGATGATAAAATATATCACATTGTATGAATGCCTTTTTCATGCCTGTTAGCAACTTAGGAGCATTGTGACAGTCCACTGAATGTTTACGGTTCTAAAGAAAGAAAAAAAAAAGGTTATATCAATATAAATTATTTCTCATCTTATTTCAGGTGCAAGATCAAAATCAATGTTAAACACAATTGATATTGTTAATGTAAAATTAATCTGCTAAAAAGTGTTTGGAATCAGGGCACTAAAACACTGGAAAATTTTAGAGCACATTCTCTTTGTTTTGAATGTATCCCATTGCTGAATGTCCCCATATATTGCTCTGACAACACACAGTGCACTGAAAGATTTGTAAATAAAGTGAGAGATTCCAATTAGAAAATATGTGTAAAGATAAATGTTGCCTTTATTATTAACACGTATTCTCTCAGAACATGTAGCTGAAAATGTAAAAATATACACATACCCACGCGTGCGCGCACACACAGAGCCTCTCCTCTACCTAATTTGTTGAGTTAATGTTCCTTCTCAGAAAATATATACTTTGAATAAGATGGATTAAATATGTTGGTTGGATTTTAGAAGGCAATAAAATAATTACATTAAAAATGACCATCTTTAAGGGGAAAATAGCTAAGTTGGGCTAATTTATTATTATTACTCGTTGCATTTAAAGAAACTTGGACTAGAGATCAAAGTGCATTTTGATTTGTTTGAAAATTGTAAATGACCCATTCCCAGATTTCCAACCCCATAAAGTTAGAATGCAGTCTGTGAGTACTCTGCGCTCTAATCAAGAAGGAAGGGGCTTCAGCTTCAAATGTCAATGCTGTAAACATGTTAAATCTGGAAAATATTTTCGAAGCAAGCAACCATGTGTAAAATTTACCGAACTTGTCATGAAAGGGCTGCAGCTGCAAACCTGCAAACTTCCCACTTCCATGAAGACTCCAGATGTTGAGACGAGGAAGCGAGGTTTTCATCTTGGCTCCCCAGCTGTTGCACTTCGGACTTTGCCTGTGCTGTCCTCACAACCAGTATTTTCCCCGGTAAAGGAACAGTGACCAGTTCATGCCAGGCAAGAAAATCATGGGCTTCCTTCAGAAAGTGCTCCATACCATTTACGACAGCGTTGCCGGCCCAATGTTCCACCGTAGGTTAGGGTCTGCAGTCTATCCAGCTGCCCAGATAAACCAAGTCAGTTTAACAAAAGCTTCCAAAATGCGGAGGGAAAATCATCGGCTGATTATAAAATTAAGCAATTGTCATGTGCTACTGCCAAAGAGGATTGCCGTTAAATTACACTTATGCCTCATTTCACGAAAACTTTTTTTAAATCGTGTTTGGTGCTTATAACTAAAAACATCTTGGGATAAATTTAAAACTTTGCTTTACTACAGAAATATAAAATCTGCCAGATATCATCATAAACAAAGACAATTTGATGAATTTTTAAAAATTACTAACACTTCTTTTAACACCACTACCATTATATGTAATATTTACAATATGCAATCTTCTTTTATAATGTAAAGTGTTTTTAAAATGAAAACTGCACTTAAATGCCAATATCCTCTCCTTCTGGCTTCTCACTTTATGACACTAACATAGGATCTCATTCACCAAGCCAATTGAAATTTTAATAAAAGAAAGCAGGAGTTTCTAATAAACTCCTGCAGTGAGCTGATAATACTAAACATCTTTAGCAGCATGGTGTTTTTTATTATTATTTTAGCTGTATATTAATATGCTAGTATTTGTAAACTCCCCAGTGCCACCAGATTTATTTCAGAAGCCTTCGCTACATTTTTCTATTGTGAAAACTTTATCTGACAAAGAAAAATTCTTTTTCGGTGGTTTTCCACCCAACAAGTCCGTGACAGGAAAATATATGGTTGACAAATGTGTTGTGACTATGCATCCAGTGCTGGAAAGAAGAGGAACTGATTTCATTTATGTGGTGCTGGTTCTGGGCTAACCAGGAAAACTGGGGTGATCCAGAACTGCAAGAGAGGTGCTATTTGGGGCTTTGGTTTGTGACGGAGCCATATATACTGACCTACACCTTACACCCCGATGCCTCCTAGGTAACCTTCTTTTCTATCACATCCCCACAACACCTCCACCCCCCATTACCCTCACTCCAATGTCCCAACTAGACCACCATCACTCTTCTATCCGAGCAGTAGGGACAGGGGCTGCGTAAAGAGTCCACTTAAAACATAATATATAAGGATCCAGGTTTATAATGTAGTATGGAGTGTGGAATTCAAATAAAACCATGGGGGATATTTCTTTTATGATGCTGGGTATGATGTGGAACTGTTACTATCAGCGGGCGATGAACTTCAGCATGTATCGTATGTAATGAGAGTCAGCATTGAGACCGTGTTTATTGTGTGTCAGGCACTGTTCTAGGCAGTTTACATCCATGAGCCTATTTGACCCTTTCCCCCATTCCGGTCGGCAGGTATCGCTATTGTCCCCACCTGATAGCTAATAAAACTAAGATGCAAGAAAGTGACTTGCCCATGTCATGCAGCTGGAATGGCTGTGCTAGATTCAAACTCAAGGAGTCTAGGCATAGAGCCCAGCTATTCCTCACTCTGCCTCTGTAAACTACATTGTACTGAGATTAAAACTGTCTGAACGATTAGTGCTCACTGGGGCCCCTCCTATGGATTACACCTGTTCCACCCATAGGCTCTAAGTAAGCAGGGTATCTCTGGTTTCCTTAATCTTAAATTTAGGAAGGGAAATGAATCCTCTCACCCTCAATCAGTACTTCTCCTTCCAATTCCACTGCTTTTAGATAAAAGCAGTAAAATAAATAAATAAATAAATAAATAAATAAATAAATAAATAAATAAATAAAATAAAAATGTATAATTGGTGTCTTTAACACAAAGCTGAAAGGAACACAGGAGCAGCCCAGGAGCCTCTGATGTCCCCGTTCTTATGGTCCTTGTGAGTTTAGGATAAAGCCCAGAAGATAAAGGACTTGAAAAGCAGGGGATCATTGCCCAAAATTTTAAAAGGGACCTTCCCCTTGAGGTTGCCAGAGCCCAGATAGAAGGCTTGGTGAGAAGGCTCACCGTCTTGGGGGGCGCCCAGGTGGCTCAGTGGTTGAGCGTCTGCCTTTGGCTCAGGTCGTGGTCCTGGGGTCCTGGGATCAAGTCCCTCATCGGGCTCCCCACGCAGGGAGCCTGCTTCTCCCTCTTCCTATCTCTCTGCCTCTCTCTCTGTGTCTCTCATAAATAAATAAAATATATTTTTAAAAAGGCTCACCATTTTCACTGAGCATCCTATACAGGGTTGGGCTGGTCCAAGGTGGAAGAAAACATACGGGTCCCTGGAACCTGGCCCAGGGAACCCTGATGACAAAAGCACACATTTCAGGAATGGAGAACTTTGTTTCTCCCAAAGCCGGGACACCTAATCTGCTCACCAAGATAATGGCAGCCCCAGGGGCTGAGGTTGGGGAAGAGTTTAACCAGGTATACAAAACGTATCAAAGCTGACCCATAAAATTGCAAGCCTCTGTTTCTCCCAAAATGTCTTGTCTCCATCATAAGGCCAGGTATTGGTTCTGAGCAGACTGCATAGAGGGCAGCGCCGAGTCATTTCTTGAATTGCAACTCACGTGTTCACATTAGATTTTTGACCACTGTGGCTCCTCATATTCAGTCATATATTGTCCACTAGGCGTTCTGGAACTGGTTTCTACAAGCAGGCCACCAGAAGCTATAGGCACATTTGAAAAAAAATAAATAAATAAGGTAACATTTGGTGATAGAAATACCATATATCTTTGTTTAGAAGTAGTGGCTTCTATTAAATTTAATTACTTCCCCTGTGGCTTTAAATCAAGGGCAGCTTCTGTTAAATTTAATTACTTTCCCCTGCGGTTTACATGGCAAAGGTGTCAGTGCTACTTGCCGAGTGCTTCTGGCCAAAGTAAAAGCGTGGGTATGATTTACTCCATTATACCAATGCCTTCCCTCATAATTTTACTTTCTCCCTCTATCCGACATTTTTTGGACATTTTATTCATGAAATCTGCCTTTGGTATCATGAAAGTTATTCAATTAGTAGCATGTGATTGACAGCCGAAGTCTGAAGAAAAAAAGAAATTCTAGTAAATTTCAACCCAAACCTAGCCTGGATTTATTTTGCCACTTTTTTTGTACAAACGTTTAGCATTTGTCGCACGCCAGCACATTAAAAGTACTAGGCAGGATCTGCATAAGGGTGCACTTCCTTAAACTCTCTGAAGAAGGCGGTTACTATGGCCTTTATTTTTTTAGTTGCATGCCCGAGCTAACAATTTTTTTACTACTGATTATGTCAACACCAATTCCAATTGCTCTTCTGCCCCCTAATTGTCAAAGTGCACATGCAATTGTAGTTACCTAGGAACGTTGCCCTGTATTGAATTGCCATTGGAATGATTCAACAGAAGTGAATTCCTAAAAGTTTGCTTCTCCCAAGATGAAGTGGATCTTCATTAACATTCTGAAAATGAAATGCAGCTTCATAAAAAAATAAGGCAGCTTTCAGACCATTTTAGAATTTCAGAGAAATTTTGCATTATCTTTCCCATGATTCTATGCTGATGTCAGGCTGTATTTCAACTGAAATGACAATGAAATCATTTCAATTCCATGCAATGTGCAAAAAAACAGTCAATTTTTCACTTGGCAAGCTGAAGTCTAAAGTAATTAAGCACTGCTGTGTGGGAGGCAGCTTCCTGCTCTGAAGTCAGCCTGAGATAATTACCATATTAAAGTCAAAACATCATGTGCCGCACTGATAGATAGATAGATGGAGAGATTGGGCATCTATTAAATGATCCATTTTGTTATGCTTCCTGGGAAATGTGCCATTGATGCCAATTAAGAAATATATATTCCAAGTGAGTATTTCTAAGTGACAAAACTTCTATCCGGTAAATTGAATTTATTATTTACTGATCATGAAGTACTTAAAGTCATAAAATCTAGATAGAGAGCAACCTATGAGGAGAATTACATGCTCTGCCTCGGTTTACAAACCCCTCATTACCCAATTGCCACGTTAGCATAAAGTTCTTCGCGGTAACATTTCTAGCCAAGGTACTGAGTTATTTCTGTCAGGAAAACTCAAACTGGAATAATAATAACAGGATATTGCAGATAAAGGGTAAGCACTCAGAAATTTCAAAGGCACAAACAAGTTAAGTGTTTATGTTTTATATGTTTTAAGAAAGGTAAATGAAATACACTTTAAAGAGTAATCTTTCTTAGATATCTTTAAATTTCTGCTCTTGGCATTGAAAAATGAAATGACCCCCCTCGACACTGAGGTTGGAGAGTAATCAATTAACACAGTACAGCTGAATGCACCACAGCAAGATTAAATTATGTCAAAATTCTTAGCACTCTCATTTATTAAAAGTTAATAATTTATTAATATTCTTTCTCCAGTGACCAAACATGTGGTATTACTTATGCCTTTATAATGGTACTAGGTT
Organism: Canis lupus familiaris; assembly: GCF_011100685.1. Lineage (NCBI taxonomy): Eukaryota > Metazoa > Chordata > Mammalia > Carnivora > Canidae > Canis > Canis lupus. The sequence continues at coordinate 64,569,516 of NC_049227.1, read as the reverse complement.
AAGAATATACTTCATAAAGCCGTTTGGTCTGTGATTTAAATCTGCCCCTTCTTTATCACAGTTCGAATGTCCATGATAGACGACAATAAAAGACAGTTTATTTTCGTGTAAATATTAGCAAAAGAAGAGAAGAATGTGTTGGATCTCTGAAAGAAGAGGGCATCTCCAAGTCAGGATCTTTTTTTTTTTTTTAGTAAAAAAGAATAGGCACCTCTATGTCTGCAGTGAAGGTTATGTTTGATCTTCTCTAACTACTTTCTATGGGATTTATTCGCCACCATTTCCACTGGCTTATTGATACCATAAAGGATGGAGAACTAAAGCAATAGCCCTTGAAAATCAGAGACAAGAACTTTGAGGATCAAAACTAATATTTCTCTTGTTGACAAAAAAAAAAAAAGTAGACTTTAAAATACAAAAATCCACCCATATAAAGATTAAATGATAATTATTTTCCCAAGGAGGCAATCTAAAGAATCAATAGGCTGCCTTAATATCAGATTCCTTCCATGCCCTGGGCACATCACTTGATCATGGGGTCCCAGTGAGTCGGGCAGTCATTTGAGCAAGGTTGGCATCGCTCAATTTCAGGCTGTTCTGATACAGTTTCAGGCCTTTGCTGTGTGCTTCAACAGAAATCCTAAAAATGAATGCAATTTTAAATTACCTTGTGTGGGGCAGAAGGAAAAAGGAAGTTTTTATTAGGGCTGGTTTCTGTGCCCTGGAATTCAACAGGGAAGTTCACTACCTGACTTATTGTCGTCTTCCTCCTGGCATTTTTAGCAACAGCATTCTCTTCACCTATAGATGGCTAGAAAAATTGAGAGAAAGTATAAGGGAGACAAGAGTAAAGATTTCCTTTGATTCTGTGTATGTGTGTCTATGTATTTGTGTTTATAAAGACAGATGCATGCACATACACACATGCATAGATGCAGTAAAAGCTTTCCATGTTAAACCAAAAAAGGGAAAGTGTCCGATTTAATTAAAAAGGAAAATCAGTATGTTTTATTTTGTCCTTAACAGGAGTTATTTCCTAGTGAACTATGAAATTTTATTTTATTTCTACTTTGTTTCTACTTTCAAAATTTTCTTAAATGAAGACATATAGTCGAAAAGATAGATTCCACTTCTCAAAGTTGGTTTTTTTTCTTTTCTTTTTTTTTTCTTAGCAAGAAATATTTAGTCATTTTATAATACAGTCCAAAACAAAGGGAAGCATATAGGCTTCAGGGTGGGGGAGCCGGCTCTGCATCAGACAGTCCTGAAAGAAGAAAACAGAAGATGGTGCGAGGTCTCCTCCAAAGCAGTCAGGGGTGGGAAGCCAGCCCAGCCAGGGGAAGAGCGCTTATTGAGCGTGGGGGGGGGGGGGGGCTTGTGTTGCATTTTGCAGATGCAAATCAACTAATGCATTTAGAATGCACCAGAGAGAATGGATTTGGTTCAGTGATGAGAGCTGTAGTCTGGGAATCCTGGGAATCGGAAGATATCCAGGTTTCTGTGTCTAACCCTGCCACTGAATCACTTTGTAAATTGGGACGGTTTAGAACTCCACTCTTCTTTTTCTCCGTCTGTAAAATGGAGGCAGGACTGGGCCCGGCTTACCCCTTAGCAAAGCAGCATTAGCAAACTGAGAAAGAGCATGTGCACATTCAGAGCATGATTCGTTCTGAGAGAATTTCGGTTCTTCATTGTGAATTCTAGCATCGTTTTCAGCTGCCAAAATCCAGGTGCTATTTAGAGAATTCAACCTCAAACATTGCATTTATTTTCTGCCCTTTAAATGTCCATGGTTTTGAGGGTTCTCTCACCATATTAACTGCAACAGTGAAATTAGATTGTTCAGCTTCAGTTTATAGCCCATTTCATTCTTTAATTTCTGTGTTCAGAGATGATGAGTTTTGGTTTGCATTCACACTGTTTCAGAAAAAAAATAACAGATAAAATGGGTTTTCATTGAAAACATTTAAACTTCATGAAAAAAAAAAATCTGGCTTTCCCTGCTGCACTGGAGTATTGTGAATAGAAGCAGAATAATACACGTGAAAGCAGTTTAGGCTTTTCTCAGAACAGAGTCCCCGGCTCTCATCCCTGCCTCCCAGCACACACTTTTGTACAACCAACACCGAGTTAAAGCTACCTTCCGGAGTCTATTTTGATATATTTTGGTTATGTATGGGAAAGCGTGCTTTTAAGATAGTTCTCCTAACATGCTAAAAAATGAAATAGATTAATTCCATCTCAAACTCCTAAATCAAATAAACAAGACATCAATGCATGTAACCTTTCATTCACACTCCATCCACCACCTCATCCTTTACTCTGCTGCCCTTCACCCACGGTAATCTTCCGTCTCTCAACAAATGTCATATCCAGTAACTCAATCATACATCTTCATCAAAAGCAATAAGTGCAGCACCCGACATGAAAGAGCGCCTACAGAAGCATAGTCTTTTGTGCCTTCAAGTCTCTCTCCTACTGACACTGTTAACACAAGACAGCACTTCTCATCACTAGAAACACGCCCCTGAATCCGTTAAGTGTTCAACACCTCCTCTGACATCATGGAACGCCAGCCAGCCGTGGTGTCATCTGATGTTAAAGCCAGCCTGGCACTAAAGCAGTTTAGGCTTCGGAATTAGGAAGAGATAAGGGAGTGTTTCTTTCAATACCAAGATCGTTCCCCAAGTTACTAGAATAATGACCTGACCCTCACATACTCTTTTTATGTATAATTTGTCCAATCACTCCCGGTGACTAAAGCGATCACAGGGATTGTCTTCTGCCTTCAAATTTCAAACCAAGGCAAAGAAACAAGATTTTTTTTTTTTTGAAGGGATGTGCTACCGGATTTTCATCAGATGGAGTTTCCTGCCATTTTCATGCACGCCGTCACCTTGGAAAGTATGACCATTTTCACCTGGGTGGAGTAAGAAATGCGGTCATTCTCTTCCTTCTTGTATTTTTACAACTTGATTAGCCTTCTAATACTGGGGTGACATCGCCTTAATAGTCAAGAGGATACAGACAGAAGGAAGGACACTAGGATCTCTGGAGCCTCTTGCACAGAGTAGTGCCCTGCTGGGTGCCTTCAAGCATCTCAGGACAATTCTCACAACAACTCTGTTAGGCCAATCTTGTTTCTCTACATTTTTCACAACAAAGAAAGAAAAGCATTAAGCAAACTTAGAGGGAAGCAAGCAGGTCACAAGCTGGAAAGTGGGAGCACCGGGCTGAATTAGGTACAGTATATTCCAGGTCCAGGAATATCTGTTAGTCTGCGTAGGAATCCATACCCAAACACGTTCTGCTGCTCAGCACTGTGCTTTTTCGCTTCAGTGTGCAGTGCCCTACCCCATTACCTTACACCACCTAGAAGTTTAAGATGATTTACCCCCATTGTACAGGTGAGGAAATTAAAGTTCAGAGAAACTGAACTAGTCACCCAGCTAGTTAATGTCAATACCAGGGTCACACTTGGGTTGCCTCTTCGATGGATGATCTCATCCACGAATATTTATGGAGAAAAACAGACATGGTACCGCCGACCAATAAATTTAGCACTGGAGAGAAAAGTGATGTCTGTAATGAATCCATTTGATATTTTTTTCCAATCTGCATCTCTCATAGGCATGATTATTGACTCGAGCAGACTGAATGTAAGGTCAAGAGATTTGGTTCTAGTCCTGACTGTGCCATTTATTGCAGATACTCGGTTTTCTTGTATAGAAATGGAAAGTAAAGTGTCTCCTTCCACTTTGGCTATCGTACATTCCAGGCATTAGTACTGGAATAAAGCAAGTCCACAACCAATGATTATTGAATAAATACATTAAATAATTACTTCACAGGCAGCTACACAAACAGTGCTTGCTCTAAGTAGAGTTGAGGGTTCATAACCCCACATCTCTCAGCCTTGGGTTTTTGTTTTGGGTTTTTTTTTTTCCCATTGAAAATTCGAGTTCCTAAATATTTATTTATAGAAAGCAGCTGCCTTTCAAAGTTACCCAAGACTGCATATTTGTATAATTTATCTTTTGATAGTTCATTTGGCCTGATTTTTACATTAGTCTTTATTATACTTTAAGCCAGTAATTGTCTTCTTACTAAAGTCAATGCAAAGATTTAGGTCAGGGGTTGACAAATTTTTTCTGTAAATGGCCAGATAATAAATATTTGAGTCCTGTATGCCATATGGTCTCTGTTAAAACTACTCAGCTCAGCCACTGGAGCACAAAATCAGCCAGACGATATGTTGACAAGTGAATGGGCTGAGTTGGGTGCCAATAAAATTTATTTTTAAAAATAGATGGCAGGCCAGATTTGGGGCTGTGTAGTTTGCCAACCCCTGATCTAGTGTCTCAGTGACCACCAGAGAGCAGCGTGTCATCATTACCATGTTGTCTCAGGTGCTTTATAGGTAGGTAGAGCTCAGTACTACTTTGAGGAACTAAAACAAATTTTGAGCTGTGCTAGGCACCATGTTGTGCACAGAACATAAAGGAAAAAGATGATGGCCTCGATTTCTTATGTCTGATGGCACATCTGAGGAAAGAGATTATCAAGAAACACACCCAGGAAGGCTCATTGATCCACACAGTCCCTTCCTTGATAATGTTAACACAGGCACCCGAAAGTGTTATAATCGGGTGTTCCTTTTAGGCCTGAGGGCACATTCGTTAATCTACAATATATTCAAGTTTCTGCAATAATAAACTATGAGTTATATTATCCCACCAATGACAAAATGAGAAGCACACCTGAGTGATCTTTGTCAAGTCGAACACATCAGGAAAAGCTTTTAAGCAGGAGCTGATTTTAGAGCTGTTTTTGAGAGCAGAGTATGTAGAGGGGAAGCGGAAAAGAAAAGGCATCCCAGGTGGGAGGGGAAACATATGCAAAGCCATAGAACAAAGCAAAGTATAAGACAAGTAGATTAGCTTACATGAAACGGTTGGTAAATAACTAAACAGTATCAAGGATTTGCACAAGACCTTCCTCACTCAAAGTTCCTCTTCTTTGTATACATTATTTAACTAGAGAACTGGAACTATAGTCTAACAAAAAGTTCTAAGAAGCTAGCCAGTGCAGAATGAGATGATTTGTGGAAATGGTTCTACCTGAGCGCATCTGCCGCAGGTGAATTTTTTAGATGGTGGGGAGTAGACTAATGGCAACAAAGGAGTGACACTCATAAAGAAATCTCCTGCTGCTACACTAGCTTTAACCAATCAAAGTTCCACCAAGTAAAATTCTACACAAGCAGAGGGTATCCCAACTTTAAAACCCAAGCACAACAAGAATTTCCTGGACGTGCCAGCGATGCTGAATGACCGCCAAGCTATAGAACATGCATGGCATAGTAGAAGGTGCCCCCTGGACAGTCTTGAACTGACAGTACTTGCAACAGGCAACAGCTATCAAAAGGCAGCTGGCTTTAGTGGGCAGATAAGCCTCAGTAGCCAAATTTCTTTTTTTTTTTTTTTTATTTTCACTTTCATAGAAAGCAAAGTTAGTTTTTAACGCAAGGGGCAAAAGAGTCCACCCATTTGCTCCCCACTTGGAAAAGCCTCCTGTTTGCCCTGGGGTTAGAGCTTTGGCCTTTCCTCACGAAAAGCTGTTCTCAAGGCTGAGAGTATTCAAACGTCTCTCAGGTCAAGGCAAAACATATGGCTGGGAGATGGGATCTCTCTTCACCATTCATTCTGGAAAAACAAGTGTTAGGGTAGAATGTGGGAAGAGGCCTCAGTCCATAGACTCATTTAAGAGTTTATTAGCTTTTTTTTTTTTTAAGACTTTTTTAGGTAAAAGAAAATTTTGGTGCCTGGAGAGTGCCTCGTAAAATACACATTTCATTTTCCTAGCAACTCAAGTTGGCCAGATTTCTAGTTTTGTAAAGTCTCCGACTTTGCGTAATTCAAATGAGAAAATGAAAGAAACCTAATCAGTGAAAATTAGAATAAAGAAAAAGCTGAGCAAAGAAAAGCAAAACCAAATGGACAATAAATAAGCCATGTCATTGTAAGGGCAATGGATTATCTCCAAGATTCCTCTCCGGCCCTGTCATCTCCCACCCACTGCAGCTTTATAAACCAGAGTCATCCCATTCCCTGGGATGCTTGAACAGGTGGACTGGAAACACTTCTCGGATGGACATTAATTACGATTAGTAAATTGCTTCATTTCTTTTAAAACACAAGCCTTTTCCTGGAAGACCGAGGTGGAATTTGTCTCTGATGGGAGGCAGAGCAGCCGGTGCTCCGACTGGGCCAGGGCGCCCAGAGCAAGCGCCAGCCTCCCGGGCCGCAAGGGCCGCAGCGTGCATTCTTGAAGGCAGAGTGACATCTAAAGGGGTTTTGAAATAGCCAGGGCTGCTCCATGGCAGCAATACTGACAAAGTCAAGGGCATGTCATATTTTGGAAAACTGATGAGTTTTCAGGTTTCCTGTGCTTGATTGTCCCAAGTAACCATGAAAAGAGGATCAAATTCCGATTTTAATGACATGCCTCAGGGTGCCCTCAGGACAAGTGCCATTTTTATCTTAGATTCTGCAGGTCCTCGGTGAACAAAAGGGGGGAAAATCAGCTTTGAATAGATTCCTTACGCTCTTGTCAAAAGTAATCCAACTCTGAATATCTATATCCCAAAATATCATCATGCGGGCAGTTTTTATTAACCTAAAGAATTAATAGAGCAGAATATTTAAAATGGGGTTTCAGTTATTGATTCTCCAATTAGATCTTGTGGTCCCCAGGTGCTGTGCGGGATGCTGGCTCGGGCTCAGCGCCCGCTCCTCTCCTTCTCCGGGTGTCTCTGTGTTTCTCATGAGCGTGCATGCGCTGAATGCACATGTGGTGCATAATGACCAGATCTGGGAGGCGAGGCTGCATTCGCGGGGTCCCATTATGCTTTTGAAAAATCTCCCCGACCCCCAACGTTAGTCCTTTCCAAGCTTCTAATCCCCCGCTCTCCATCCTTCTGCACAAAATACATTTTTCTTTTGGAGTTGACTGTCCTGGCGCGTGGCAGCTTAGCCAGAGAGCAGGGCCTGTGTGCTTGTTAACAGCGCCCTGATGTTAACAATGAACTAATTACTTTTACTACTGATGCGCTCTGGGGCATTATTTTCTTTCGGGTCCGCCTTCCTCCTGAACCATTGTCATTACTCCATCAGGGGACGGAGGGAAGCAAAAGCAAACAGCAACGGTGACAAAAAGTGAATGCATCTGCCTTCACGGGGCCGAAACCGTGGTCCATACCCCAGGTCTTGTTTCTCTCCGCTTTCTCTCAATTGTGCATTCCTTGGGAAGTGGGAAGGCCTTCTGATGCGTTTTTACTTATTTATGAAAAATAGCAGAAAATCGTGCAAGGCTCCCGGGATACTCTATCACGTTTATAACCATGATGCCCCAGTGAACTGCTTAAGCACGGATCAGCTGCAGACCGAGAAGTTCCTCTTTCTTCTTTACCGAAGCTGCGTCCAAGTGGTAAAACAGTTTGTGGTGTATTCCCTTTCTGCTAAAAAGCGCCTCTGGAAAGGAGAAGTGTGTGCGTTTCTCCATTTGCACCATAGTATTTCCAGTTTTATTGGAGTTGGGGGGCATGGCAGGGAGGGGAAGCGATGAGAAAGGATCACATTAGCCCAGAGAAAGCTATGATCAGAGAACATTTGCAGTGGGATAGCATTTGCAGCAAAAGTGTTATTTTGCCTGAAGATAGAATTTGCTCACACAACTGATTTTCTGTGATTGTTTTTATATAAAACACCCACCCTAGACCCATTCGCACATCTACCCAAACAACAATATTTCACTTTCATGTCAAAAGAAGTTGGCATAGAAAATTCAGAACAAAACATGGAACCTGAGGCATTGAAACGACAAATAATGACAGGACCTTTCAGCTAGTCTTAATAAAGAAGATTAAAGCAACGTGTAACATAAGATGTATGTTAATAAAACAAGCGGTGAAAAATAATAACTTGACTACCCTAATAACAGACGCATATCTTTACATTTCAATTAGTCTTTTGCCATCGCTGTCTTTTTTTTTTTTCAACACTTAGGAATATATTGCAATTGTAGAAAAATGATGATTACCAAACCCCAGTGTTCTTGAAAATATGACTATTTGGGTGGTTGTTTTAAAACAAGGCATCTTTCTCCTACGGTAACTTTTCATTCCAAGCCATCTCAATTAGAGCAAGAATCAATCATTGTGTGTTCAGACGCTGCTCAGCTTCCCAGACCTGTCAGTGCCCACAATCTGCTTGCCTCAGAGGGCTGGAATTCTGATAAGAAATCAGAAATATAAAGGCGGGGATGAGAAATCTTGGGGCGGGGTGGGAGGGGGGCAATAATAATTAGAATAGTCTTTATTGGCTCACAGACCGGCGTTGAGGGCCAGAAAGAAATCCGCTCCCTGTGAAGGATGCAGCTTAAACTTCGTTGCTAAAATATTTCTTCAAGTTAGAGATTCTCATTTTGATCCTTTTGTTCTTCCAGTGGTTATTTTTGCACTAAGATGTTAGCTGTTTTCCGGCAGGAGAGAAACTATGCTAATACAATAGGTCTTTGTTCCTGCTTCTTTACCGAGTTGAGCAATAACAACGTGAAAAGAAACAGGGGAAGTAAGGAGGTAGATGGATGGCATCCCTCGGCCGGCACGCTGCCTTGGCTTCACCCACCAACGTGGAAGTCTGGCTCAGTTCTCGTCCTGATGTGAAAGTAATTTTAGGTTGCACTACCAGAATTTTAGGAAGTTGTTTCTTCTCTAAAGGAAGCATCTGGAAGATGGGATTTATCAAAGAGCACAACAGTAAAGCAGTGAAAACGGTATCTATCCGGAGAAATACAATCTGCAAAGGGCTACACTAAGCTATCCCACTTAGGCCTCTTTCAAGTGCTGTAAATAGGATCACGGCACTAAAATGTGGGCCAACGAAGAAAAAAGAACCCTAAACTATGTCAAAATGTAAAATCAAAGCCTCCCCGAAAGTCTGCTGACTTTGGATTTTTAAAGAGGTTAAAAAGCCTCTGATTAGAATTCTTAGAAAACAGGTAAGTTAAAGATTCTCTGGCATATTTCAGCGAGAGGGGGAGACAGCAGAGCGCAAGAGCGAGAACATTTGGGAGTGAGGCTGCCGATTCTTTGCCAGCTGCAGTTTTATTATTTAGCCTCTGTGGATTTTTTTTCCTACGTCGTAGAGATGATAGACTTGACTTCGACATAAATTTTTTATCTTGGAAAAAATTAAATAAGGCTTGAGCAATACCAAAATTCAAATAATGTTTTTTAAACAGATTGTCTCAGGAGTTTCTACAAGTTTACGCCTGAATTGTTTGGCCTCTATTTGGACGCTTTATGATGAACTAAATCTGCTTTTGTTGGTGTTAAAACAATAATCCAAAATATTCCCATGCATCACGTGCCATAATTTTTTAGATTGTATATGATTTGGGCAACACTGGGGTAAGAAGCCAAAATGAAGGGAAGGACGAAGCAGTTATCTAGATGGCTCTAATTCCACGAGGCTCCCGTGGCCCAGAGCAGGGTCCCAAGCCCTATTTTTTCCTTGATGGAACAACAGTCAGCAACGTCCAGGGAGAGCACATAAAAAGTGTGTTTTGAACAGACTGTGATCAGTTTAAGTCCTAACAAACGGAATGATGCAGAAATTGATGAATTCCACACCAGGCGTCTCCCCATATTCATCCACATTGTGAATGGAAAATACAAGATATAATTACAATGTTGGCTGGGCTTGGCTGACACTATTTCTATCCTGAGTCACCAACCACTTCCACTCCCTGCTACGCAAGCCCCCCAACCCCCCAAAGAAGGGTATCTTTTCCCGGTTCTAATTTTAACTTGAAAAATCACATCTCAGGAAACCCAATATCCCTTTTAAGAGTAAGAACAATCAAAAAATGTATAATATATTCAGTTCATAGCAGAGTGAATCATTGAGGCAACTTCCAAGATATGAAAATGTATCTGTTAAAGCTTAGACTTGGCTTTGTCAGAAAAGCAGTATTAAAAATAGCAAGCTGATTATATAACTGTGGGAGGGAAAAGTAAGACATTAGCAAACAATGAATGAAGGGAAAAAATAAATCTAAATACCATCTTTATGAAGGTATCAAGAAATGAATTGTCCCAGAACAAGAGTATAAGTTTCCAGCCAATAAGTAATCCACGAAAGAAGATAGATGTATTTTCTTTGGAACTAATGAAGCACAAGTTACTGATAAATACTTGATATTGCCTCGTACCTTCTCTCAAAGCATCACCCTAGGCTACTTTATTTCTTGTCATGAGTGTGCATTTAGAACAGGTGTCCTTAGCACCATTTTGCAGAATGACGAAGCTGAGGCCTACATTTAATCCTCCTAATTTTCTTAATTTTCTTAACATCAACTCAAGCCTCTTATCCTTTTCCTTTCTTTTTAAATACTTCAAATCCCCATCTAACATAAAAGACACATGCATGTTTTCTAAGTGTCAGTTTAATGAGGAAATAATTTAATAACTAACTCTGTAGACGAGGATGTGCAGAAGGATGTTCTTAAAGCCCATTCCAAACTTCTGTCTCAATTATTTTTTATTATAGATGCTACCAGCAATCAGAAGACATCCCAGATTGGCCACAGCCTTTATTTATTCAACAAATATTAATCGACCACCAGTGGGTGACAGGTATACAGACACAAAGATGACTATACCATAATTTGTGCTCTCGAGAACCCCAAAGGACTACGAGAAAGTGTCCCTATGGTTATAAAATGATATGATAAGCGTAATAATAGAGACAGCCACAGGATATTATAGTAGTTCAAAGGAAGAATACAAAATACAGAAGGAAAGTATGGAAGAGGTTCAGAAGCAGCTCCCTGGAAAAGGTTATCGAGGTAAAAACAGAAGGGCAAAGGCATGGGGAAGATTTCAAGCAGAGGGGTCACACTCGGGTCCCCAAGACTACCAGGTTCTCTAAGAAGACAGATGGACTGAGCATATACTCACCACTATGATTTCCTATAGTGAAAGGATGGATACAAAGAGAATTTGGCAAAGGGAAAATGTGCCTGACAGTCCAGGGGAAGCCACAAATAAGCTTCCAAGAGTCTTCTCCCAGCCGAGTAACACAGGATCCATTTAAATGTTGCCAACCAGGGAAGCTATTGGAGACATAGAACCCAGGATTTTTTTAACTTTATTTTTTTTATTATCCTGAGGGATAGTCACATAGGCATCCTTTATCTAGAACATAACAACATTCCTTCCCAGGAAGATAACGGGTGTACAGCATAAACCATATTATTTGCATAATTATCAGCTCTAGGAATGGTTGAAACCTTCCTAAAATCCACATTTCCAGATACCAGCCAGGGACAGCCTTGTCACCAGGCCTTTCAAATGATAGCTGTTAGGTATCCTAGTTCAACTCTTTCTCGCAAGGGATTAGCATGAATAACTTCAGATAAGCAAAAACTCGCTAGAAGTTTTTAAGAGTGAAAGGAAGATCAATTAACTATTATGCTAGAATGAGAACTGCCCTGGCTATGGACACATGAAGCAATAGTTCCGTGTGGCTAGCGAGTATGAGTCAGGCAAGAGTTGGCTGGGGCTAGATGAGGGAAGACTTCAAATTTTAAGAAGTTTCTATTTTATCCATGAGAGGTGGTAAACTAATGAAGAGTTCTCAATAGGAGAGTGACAAGGCCAATAGTCGTCTGGAAAATCCAGTATTTTTAATTGATGAGAAGAATCTCAAAAAAGAAATTGCTCCTCCTTTTCCCTCAGGTTCCAAGGCAATATAATGTGTGGGGAAGAGCATAGACCTAAGGCCCAGATCCACTACCCATGAGTGGTGAACTTGAACAAGTTAACACCCCCATGCTTCAATTTACTCACCTCTAAAAATGGATAATAATAGTTGGTCACTTCCTGGACATTTATGTGGGAATTAAATGAGCTACCTAATAGTTCATCAATTAGAGTCACTGTCAACTGTAAGACACATTAGACCAAAGAAAATACTACCGATTAAACTATGGCTCACTTCCTTCTTATCACTTAACAATTTTTGTCTTAGTTATGATTCAAACATAGCTTTTCTCCAATATTACTATTATGCATACATGAAAAGGAAAACACAATGAAATAAGTTGGCTGTTGCTTTAGAGGAAAACATCCAAATTACGAGCAGTCCTCCTGCAACCTTCGCTTCACTAACACTACATTTTACTGTCTTTTCTTGCTTTTCTGAACACATGCTATCTTTTGGTTTCAACACTGAATCATAATGTAATCATTTTTACAACACTTACTACTGAAACTCAGGGTAGGTACCAAAACTGCATACAGCTCAGCCAAAATGGTAACAGTGTGAACAGCCAGCCCTACCCAAGGTCCTGCACACATAGGCAACAAACAACTGGGCCATGACTTTTGCCTGGCTGACAGCAATTACAAGATGCCTCAGATTGTAACACATACTCCATTTCCAAAGATGTTAAAACGTGGGGAGAGGGGGTGGGGGGAAATGTGCATCTCAAAATAAATGAAAGGCCATAAAAAAAGGAGTGAATTATTATGAGCCTAAAGAATCTTCAGCCTACCAATCATAGTTCCTTTCCAAAGTCCCACCGGGAACCCTAGGAATGTATTTACACCGTCACATGGGTTTGAAAATTTTGCTTATATAATAAAAAATAAAAAATAGTTAAAAACCAGTGACCCGAGGTTTTCTTGAAGAAGCTAGAAAAAGAAGATCATGTTAGACCAAAAGTGAATAGGAAAAACAAAAACAGAAATGCAAGTAAACAGAGAAAACAATGCAACAAATTAAGAAATCAGTGAACTAGAAAACAGCTGAAACATAGAAAAAAAATCAACCAAGTCAAAAGTTGGTTCCTTGAGAGGATTTATAAAATTGATAAATCCTTAGTAAGACTGATCTAGAAAAGAAATGAGAGAAAATGTGTATCGTTAACATCAAGAATGAAAATCGGGGGATCACTTGACAAATATTTAAAAAGATAAGAGGATACTATGAATAATCCTAGGCCAATGAATTTGACAACCTAGATGAAATGAAAAATTCCTTGAAAACCACAACTTGACAAAACTGACATAGGAATAACTGGAAAATCTGAAATAGCCCCATATGTAGTGGACAGATTCTAGTAATTACCAACGACTATCCCCATCTCCTAATACTCATGTCTTTGTGTGATGCTCTTCCCATCAAAGTGGGTAGGACCTATGACTCGCTCCTAATAATAATATTAAGGCAAAATAGAGGGGATGTCGCTCCCTTGATTATGTTATATAAGATTGTGACTCCAGGTTGTGCCAGGGGACTCTCCAGATGCTCTCTTTGCCGGCTTAGTGAAACTGCCATGTCGAGAGGCTCACATGACAAGAAACTGAGGGGAGCCTCCAGCCAACAGTCAGCAAGTAATTGAGGCCCATATTTCCTGAAAGGAACTAAATCCCATCAATACCCAGATAAGCTTGGAAGCAGATCTTTCTCTCGTTGAAACACAGATGAGACCTCAATCCTGTCCAACACCTCAACTGCACCCTTGTGAGAAAGTCTGAAGGAGAGAACTCAGCTGAACCAAGCCTGCCTTCCTGACTCACAGAAAGTGTGAGGTAATAAACATCTGATGTTTTGAAGCTGCTAAGTCTGAGGTAGTTAGTTACACCTGGAGGACAGGCCTTGGTGAGAACACGGGACGTTGTCCCCAAGCTTCCTCATACCTGCCACCTTTTCCCACCTGGTCCTGTTCATTTTATTTATTTGATTTTTGAAGATTTATTTCTTTCAGAGAGAGAGAATGAATGGGAGGGACAGAGGGAGAGGAAAAAAATCTCAAGCAGACTCCACACTGAGCACAGAGCCTGACGCAGGGCTCGATCTCAGGACCCTGAGATCATGACCTGAGCCGAAACCAAGAGTCAGATGCTTTACTGACTGAGCCACCCAGGCACCCCTCCCCATTCCTGTTCAAACAGTGAAAACTGTCCTTTCTTAGTCTGATCAGTCTATTTCCTCAGGTCACAGGGTGACTTCTCCAGTATGGGGAGAGATGAAAACAATTCATGGGGGGACAGGGCATCAGTTGGAGTCGGGGTACCTTGGGGATGTGGGGGTGTTAAAGTTCTCCCTGGAGGCAGCACAGGGCAGGGGAAGCAGAGACATGCCCAAGAGATGTCCTGCTCTATCACTTAGAAGGCCATTCCAGCAATTCATTTTTTATTGAATGTGCAATAATGTTCTCACTTCAAAACTTCAGGCCCAGAAGACTTCAGTGGTGAACCCTATCAAACAACTAAGGAAGAAAAATACTGATCCTACAAAAAACTTACTTCAGCATACAGAAGAGGATTTTATGAAGCCAGCATAACCTTGAAAGTAAGATCTAATTTTTTACATGAGAAGAAAATTACAGACAAATATATTTCCTGAAGATGGATATAAAAAAATCTTTAACAATATATAAACACATTAAATCTAGAAATATGTAAAAGAGAAAACACACCATGACCAAATAGGTTTTTTTTTTTTTTTTTTTTTTTTTTTTTAATATTTTATTTATTTATTTATGATAGTCACAGAGAGAGAGAGAGAGAGAGAGAGGCAGAGACATAGGCAGAGGGAGAAGCAGGCTCCATGCACCGGGAGCCCGACGTGGGATTCGATCCCGGGTCTCCAGGATCGCGCCCTGGGCCAAAGGCAGGCGCCAAACCGCTGCGCCACCCAGGGATCCCGACCAAATAGGTTTATTCAAGGAATGGAAGTTTGGGTTAACATTCGAAATCAATTCATGTAATTCACAGCAGAACAGTGTGGGGGAGGGAGATCGTCTAGAGCAGGAAAAAAAATTGGCGATGTGATCTACAATAAAAACTCTCAACAAGTTAAGAATAAAAGAGAATTTCCTCACCCCGATAAAGGTATGTAAGAAAAACCAGTAGCTAATGTCATATTTAATGGCTAAAGGTTAAGAGTGAAGATAAGGCAAATATGACTGTTCTCAGCACTTCTTTTTAACATTACATTAGAAGCTCTAAATAATGCGATAAAAGAAGACAGATACATAAAATTCGTAACTATTGAAAAAAATAGTAAAACTGGAATTAGTCATAGACAACACAATTGTGTACCTACAGAACCCCATGGAATCCACAAAAGATGACAACATAAGTGTATAAGTGAATATGTGATAAGTGAATTTAGTAAGATTACAAAAAACAAGGTCAATATTAAAAATCAATTTCATTTCTATATACTAGCAATGAGCAATTGGAGCATGAAATTTTTAAAAATGCAATATATAATAGTACCAAAAAATATCAAAATGCCTGGGAAAAACTTTAATGAAAATGTGCAAAAGTGCTATAGCAAATATTATAAAACACAGCTGAGAAAAGTTAATAAAGACATACATAGATGGAGGGATACATCACATTCATGGATTAGATGACTCAATAGTGTTTCTGTGCCCATTCTCACCCTGTTTACCTGTATCTTCTACCCAATGCAATCCCTATTGAAATTCCAGCAGGCTTTTTTGAAGCAATTGACAAGTTAATGCTAAACCTTAGATGGGATACAATAGATCAAGAATAGCAAAATATATCTTGAAAAGAAGAATAAGCTGGAGGTCCTGTGTTGCCTGATTCCAGGAATTATTATGAACCACAATAATCAAAACCCTGTGCTCCTAACATAGGATATCAAATCAATGGAAAAGTCAGTTAAGAAATAAACCCTCATATATAAGGTCAATCGATTTTTCACCACAGTACCAAGTTAATGGGGAAAAGAAATCTTTTTAACAAATGGTGCTGGACCAACTAGATAGCTATATGAAAAACTAATAACAAACCTGAGTCCTTATTTCCCTCCATATACAAAGTTAATTCGAAATGGATCATTGACCTAAACAAACAAAAAAACTCAGACCCATGAAGCTTCTAAAAGAAAACATAGATACAAGAGCATATTTCTGCAACCTTGAGCTAGGCAAAAATATCTTGGACAGGACACAAAAAGCAATAGCCATAAAAGAAAAATTTGATAAATTAGACATCATCAAAATGGCATTTTTCTGCTTATCAAAAGACACCATTAAGGAAATTAATAGGCAAACTATAAACAGAGAAAAAAATATTTAAACATGCGTATATACTGTACATATATTTGAAAGGCTATGTTAATATAGACATATATAAAGAATACATAAGCAACTCCTACAAATCAAGAAAAAAAAGACAACTAAATTTTAAAAGAGCAAAAGGCTGGGACACCAATAACCACCTTTCAGTGCTCAATAACAGGAAAACGCAAATTAAATCCACAGTACATTTAATTAATTAAATCCACAGTACATCCACATTATGCCCACCATAATGAAGAAAATTTAAAATATTGAAAATGCCAAATATTGGCAAAGACATGGAATAACTGGAAGTCTCACAGCAGTGGACATGTGAAATGGCACAACCACTTTAAATGTAGGTATACATTCATCCTACAAACCTGGAATTCCATCTTAGGTACTCACCAAGAGGATATAAAAATTATCCACACAAACAATTTTACTAGACTCTCAATAAGCCAAAACCTAGAAACAACTGAAACGTTCATCAACAAAACAATGGATAAACAAATTGTATTATATTCATAGAACGGAATGCTACTCAGTAATAAAATAGTAAAGTACAAATTCAAGCAGCAACACAGATGAATTTCAAAAACATTAAGGCGAGGAAAACGACCCCGATGCAAAAATATACTGCATGTTTTCATTTGTCTGAATTCTAATAACCGGCAAAACCAATCTGTGGAGATTGGAAGTAGGAATTCAAACGTGGTGGGACTTGAAGAGACATGAGCAAACTTTCAGGGTGGTGGAAATGTTCTATTTTTGATGGGAGCAGTGCTTACAGGGTTAGAAAGAATTGTCAGAGCTCATCAAACGCATAACTGAGATGTGTGGATTTATTTCATTGTATGTTAATTATATGCCAGGTAAAAATTTAAATTCCAAATCGGTAAGCATATATTGAAAACCTACTATTTAGAAGGGACTTTAGTACAGTGAAAATGCCACAGGTTTTTAAATTGAGAGGAGCGTAGATAGACATCCTTAGCCGGGTAGCCTTATTTCTACCAGCTGGTTAATGAACAAGTTTTATCAAACCTGTGTATTCACACCTAATGCACAAATAGGAAATATTTTTGTTCTTCAAACTCAGAAGAAAAAACAATCAGACATATTCCTCCAGACTAAATGAAAAAAAACACCTGCCAAGGAGTTATTTTCCTTGAAATGAAAAATCCAGGGCATTCAAACAAGTATTAAACATCAGAAGTAAATAAAAGATCAAGAGGAAAGGAAGGATAAGTCTGATCACACAAAGGCCCTTTGGCTAGAGGATACCTGTGACCTCTCCTAGTCATAAAGTGACTGGCTCTATCACTGTTATCACCCAGGGCTCCCACCAAGTTTCTTCTCATCACAAAGTCCAAGGCCTTATCCAATTAGCGCTCCCTTTGCAAGTAAAATAGTGGGACACCTATTCCTCGAGCTTTCAAAACCCTACACTAGGTAATTTCATTTGACTTTTAGTGTCTTAGTCATTGCAATAACGGGGTGAGGGGGATTCCTTATGGAAGGATTTGACCCTAAGTTATCCTAAGTTTTTATTTTGGTGTGTGTGTGAATTTTTTGCTGCTGCTTAACTTAAATATTTTGTTTTAAAAAGAAATCAGTTGGGATCCCTGGGTGGCGCAGCGGTTTAGCGCCTGCCTTTGGCCCAGGGCGCGATCCTGGAGACCGGGGGTTGAATCCCACGTCGGGCTCCCGGTGCATGGAGCCTGCTTCTCCCTCTGCCTATGTCTCTGCCTCTCTCTCTCTCTCTCTCTCTCTCTGTGACTATGATAAATAAAAAAAAAGAAAAGAAAGAAAAAAGAAATCAGTTAATTCCAACATTTTCTGGGATCAAGCCTTACAATGCTCTCCTTTCACATTTGATTAAACACCTTTGCCACCACTTCTTCGCCCTTCTAAAGAAGGCTTTCTCTTGTTGAGGAAATATTGTGCACTATTTTATAATCCACGTAGAAACCATGGGGACATGCCACTTGGTACACAATACATAAGTGCCCAATAAATATTTATTGGCTGAGTAAATAACCAAATGTCATAGTCACAACCAACATTTCAGAATTCCCAGTCCCAAATCCAGAACTGAACATGGTTCAAAATACTGCTCGGATTATGGGCTTTGCGGTCAGACTCTAAAATCTTGATTCCCAGGTTTTAAAATTATGAGATTATGGGCAAATTTCTTAATTCTTTTAGTCTCAATTTTATCCTGTGTAAAATGAAGAATAAAAACTGTTCACACCTGAGGCGCCTGGGTGGCTTGGTCATTTGAGCATTGGGCTCTTGGCCTCAACTCAGAGACTCACCATCATAAGTTCAAGCCCCACACTGGGTGTGGAGCCTACTTGAAAAAGAAAAAAGAACTATTCATATCTAATATGATATTTATAATGTTTACAAAGCATTTTTGTAGCTGGCCTGTAAAAATCTCTCAACAAGTACTTGTTTCTATTATTTTTAAGGTGCTTTCCATCACTGTTTTGTATTATTTGTTATAGTGTGACAGCTAATAGCACAAACTCTGGAGCTCATCCTCTGGCTATTGGTTTTCACATCTATAGGATTACCGGTATTGGTAATAATACCTAGTCATAGGGTTGTAATGAGGATCAAATAACTTGCTAAAGTGACATGCCTAAAATTATCAAAACATCAGTAGAATTAGTTGTTCATGTTGGTGGCAGTGGCACTAAGGGATATGTCCACCTGGGTAAGTATGCTTTCCCTGTCATCTGGGTTTGAAACCCACCTCTGCCCATTACTTTGTTACATGTTCTTGAGCAAGTTAATTAAACAGTCTGTGCCTCCATTTCTTCATGTGCAAAGAGAAAATAATAACAGTACCCATTACATGAAATTATGGTTAGGATCAACTGAGAGAATGTACATGAAACAGATTAGGGCCCCATGGAAAACAAGCAAGTAACAAATGTTCGCTCATATTGTTAGGGCGTAGCTATCATCATCACCAACATCTCTGCCAAAGGAATCCATACTTATAGTTGAAAATGTAAACACATAGAGCTCTGTCTAGAATGAGCACCCAGACAAGATTCTCATATAGCATTTCTTACATTCCCATACTAATAGTTCACTGTTTCAAGATCCTAAATCTCTGAGCTGTTTTTCCATTTTCCTATCCACCTAGATAGTTCAAAACCTCCTTCCATCAAAGGCAACCCTTCCACATTAGCTTTGGAGGCCATTTTCTCCCTAATTCAGTTATTTCTTTAAAACTAAAAATGTAAAAAACAAACAAATAAATAAATAAATAAATAAATAAAATAAAACTAAAAATGTAAAAACTGCTAATCCTGCCCCATAAAGTCCAAGACATGTGAGTTCTGTTCCTGAAATTGCCACTGAATTAAATGTCCTTGGCTAACTCATCATCAGTTCTCTGAATTGCGCACATTCTTCCCCAGTGTTTCCACCAACTAACCTATAAACTGAGGTACACTCAAGGCTGCATGTAAAAAATAAACCAACTCAGCATCAAACAAATACTCTACATTGGTTGTAATGACCATCGTTAAAATTCCAAGAAACTGCATCAGGGATGTGGCTGTAGTTGACCTTCAGCATTAATGGCCAAAGCTGGCTATTGCTAATTTGCCATGCCTCCTTAACTGTATCCAGTGGACAAGCATTATTTAATAGTTACCAGGAAAAAAATAGAATTAAAAGACCCCAAAGTTGAGCTGGAAGAGCTATTAGAGACCAACCTGGATAAGGACAGAAAATGAGACTAAAAGATGTTAAATAACTTAACCAACACTATAAATTTATTTTGGGTAAATTTAGAAGTCAAGGGGCACCTGGGTGGCTGAGTCAGTCAAGTATCCACCTTTGGTTCAGGTCATAATCCCAGAGTCCTGAGATCAAGCCCTACATTGGGCTCCCTGCTCAGCAAAGAGTTTGCCTCTTCTTCTCCCTCTGCCTCTTCCCCGATTTATTCTCTTTCTCTCTCTCTCTCTCTCTCAAATAAATAAAATCTTTTTAAAAAATTTAGAAGTCAATTACTAGTGATGGTAATAAGAATATCTTATTCAGAAAGCCCTTGACAGCTTTCAGAACACTTTTAGACTGTTGTATTCAATCCTCATGGCAACTTGATGAGGTAGAAAAAAAATAAGTAGTATTATCTACATTTTGCAAGTACAGAAATAGGCAAAGAGTGGTGACATGATTTAACCAAAGTAACCCAGCAGATGCAGAGCAGAGATCAGAAGTCGGTTTACCTGGATTCTCTCCTGCTTTTATCTACTACCTTAGACTATAATATCAAGTCATCTAATAAAAGAAGAGCTATGTGCTATTATGGTCTGAATGTGCACACTGAAAATTCATGTGTTTGATATCCTAACTTCCAAAGATGATGGAATTAGGAAGTGGAAGCTTTGGGAGGTGCTCAGGTCCTACAGGAGAGATTCGTGCTTCATGAAAGAGGCTCCAGAGAGATCCCAAGCTCCTCCCACCATGTGAGGACACGGCAAGAAGGCATCGGCTATGACCCAGGAGGAGGGCCTTCAGCAGAACATGATCATGTTGGTGCCTCGATCTTAGACTTCCCAGAACAGTGAGAAATGAATATCTATTGTTCATAAGCTCCCCAGTCTGGAGTATTTTGTTACAGCAGCCTGGAAGATTAAGACATTATGTTCAAGTGTGGGGCTTCACTATTTGTTTTGTGGCAGGAAGAATACAGAATATTTCTTCTGTATTTTCCTAGTAGTGTAGAGACAGAGGATCTCTGAGACTTTATCTGTTTTATCCTTCTGTATCAAAGCATAATTTCACATAGGTCATATCTGGCAGACCAGGTCTCTATTTGAAGATAAAGCGTTTCTCAAAATCCTCAAGGAATGTAGTTTCAACCAACTTCATCCACAACATATTTTTTTACAAAATAATTTGACCAAATTGCTAAGTCTTTTATGCTTTGCCTAATATTTTATGGAACCAATGGAAAACTATGATTTCTCCTGTATTCTAGTTCAGAATAATTCAGCTATTTTCAAAGTGCTGAGTATGTATCAGTATTAATATATATTTTGTTTTAAAACAGTAAAAATAGTTGGTGGTTTAAATACTTTTAAAGGTCCTGATTAATCTAATCTTATCAGTGAAACGCATCTCCTGGCCTATTGTGATTGATTCAGTGATGGGCGCACAACCCAGTCTGGACCAATGAGGCAACAGGAGATGGCTTATGAGGCTGTTAGGATAGGAGAGAGGTTTTCACTTGCTGCTGGATGTGGAAGAAAAGGCATAATGCTTCAGGAGCTGCTCAGAGCCACACTGAGTCAGCCAGCCTTGGGCTAGAGCCACCATCGGAAGTTTGGAAAACAACCGCAATAACCAAACCAGGAGTTTAGTGAAATGGTTGATGCACAACACACAGCCTTGCTTAAGACACATCCTATTTATTCATTTTAAGTGGCTGGAGCCAATAAATGCCCTTAATTTTTAGTCTTTCTGATACCAAGTTCCTGGTTTAAATGCAATGTATGCAGTGTGTGTTTGTGTGTGTGTGTGTGTGTGTGTGTGTGTGTGTAGCAGGAAGCAGATGCTGGCCCTTTCATGAGGCAGAGGAAACAGAGAGGGAAGAGATCTTTCTCTGGCCACACAGACAACTACCAAGTGACGTTACTAAATTGTATCTGGTGGCCGGGCCTGCAAGACACAGCCAGTGATACACTGGCAGGACCCAAGGGGGATGGGAACACTGCCCACTTCTTTCGGGAGCCTTCCTCTCCCGCCCAATGGTCCAATAACACAAAAGATGACGAAAACTCAAGCTTTGGTATTAAGGCTTTTAGGAGCTAGTAGATCAGGCCACCGTGACCTAGCGACAGAAAACACTTTGCTACTCAGTCATACCCCTAACTATTGATGCCTGAGGATAAGATGTGCCTCCAGATGGAGCAGCTGTTCCTTTATTGCATTGGGAAGGCCGCCGTTGTTGACAGATCACGTTTCCAAAGAAGTGCCACCCACCCTAATAGAAAGCTGCCAACTCCAGCCCCAGTCATGCTTTAGTCCTTAACCACCAGAAGGGGAAGGGTGATGCTCAAAGTGGCTGGCTGATTGATAGGGCATTAGAGATGAATAGCCACAGTCCGAGGGGCTGACGGCAGGGACAAAGACCAAATTCTAGACTGTTCCATTAACTTCCTACCCTGTGCTAAGCCCGCTGATCCTTTCCGAGCTATCAGTAGTCTAATAGACCACTGCCATAAAATTGGGCATGGCAAGAAACTGGTGCTTTCTATTACCTGATGTCCATTTTTCCTTTGTTTCCAGGCTTTTATTAATCAGAATCCCATAATCCCTATTCTGGAAAACCCAGGCTTCCTCTTGCTCTAAACTCTTTTCTGCCATCATTGTCTACCTACCTCTCTTGCTGAGCACTGCATTCCCCTTGCTCTAATGTCAATCCCTACAAATTCTTAGGTAAGTTTGTTTAGCAATAAACTTGAAGAGTTAGGCCCATATTGCAAATAAGATTATACAAATAGTATAGAATTTACATTTTATGTCCTTGTCTCTCTCCAAACCCAACAACAAGTTGTTCTATAAACTCAGAGAAGGAGGTCATCAAGCCTTTCGTTCTCCCTCTAAGGATCACAGATCTTTTCTAAAGAATGGGTATCCTACTTTTTCCAGGAAAACCTGTTATCCATGTGAATTTACCTGTCTGAGATCATTACCAGTGCTCAATGATCCCGCAGTTCCAAAAAGATAGTCTTTACAAAATGAGATGTCCAGGACACCTACACCCTTATCGATATCTGGTGACAAGTAAAAGATGATTTTCAAGTTTACCACCATCCAGCTTTTGCTGAACAACACCTTAAATGGTCACTCACACCAAGAAGGCATGATCTGATGATATGCCAACACGTTTGGTCTGGGCTGACATCTCATGATCCCGAGCCTTTATCAACTACATGATGACACCACCTCTAGGTCAACTCTAAGATATGCGTATTTGTTTTTTTTTTTTAAGATTTTATTTATTTATTCATGAGAGATGAACAAACAGAGAGAGAGAGGCAGAGACACAGGCAGAGGGAGAAGCAGGCTTCATGCAGGGAGCTCAATGGGGACTTGATCCTGGGACTCCAGGATCACACCCTGGGCTGAAGGCGGCACTAAACCACTGAGCCACCCGGGCTGCCAAATACGTGTATTTGAAAATGCTGAAGTGGTGTTCTGGAATATAATCTGTCCACCAGAAGGTTCCCACATGGTTCTGCCCCAGATGTCATTAGCTATGAAGTGGAGTCAGGGCAACAAAAACACCCGATCGCTCCAGGTTTCACAGGTCTCTGGCTTTGGCTATTTCCTCTTCACTGTTTTGTACATTTTTCTCTAGTAAAATTTTGGTTGCTAGTGTGGCTCAAAGGCCACTGCTGCGTCCTAGGAAAGGAAAACCTTTTTTTCTTTACCCCAAACATCATGCACTCTCCCATACGGTAAGTAGGCCTAAAGAAGCGCAGTACCTCTATTTCCACCTGAGTTAGTATTCTTCTGGATGTCTGACTCCTGAAAATTTCACATCGCCTCTTAGCTTATCCCATCACAGGCTACTTTAGACTATAGCAGGTGACTTTGTCCTGGAATCCCAGTGGCGGGGAGAGGGGAGGGGTCCATCATTTATTTTTTGCTCTTTTTCTATTTTCATTTCACAAGTATCGGGTATCACAAAATAGTTGATAAAAGCCCTACATTGGAAACAGAATATGAGAGAAATTTCATCTCCACCAACCTGCTCCTGCCACCCTTGCTTAATGAAGAGACTGCCTACTTCTGTGGCGTGTCATGCTGCAGAAGATTCAACTGCAGCTCCTAGAAGGTCTTGAAGCTTGTAAGAGGACTGTTTAAAATTGTCCACATTTTAATTTACCCACCCTAAGACTAACAATTACTGGAAATTGTATCCTTGAAGAATCACCCCACTGCCCAGTTCCTGTAGACAGCAAACCCAGCCACATGCTTGGCTTATATAACTCACCACACTCCTCAAAGCACAGCACTCCCTTTAACAGCAACGAAAGCTTACAGCCGTATGACCCCTCCCTTTCCTCACATTACATGCAGTAGGAAATAACATGTCCTTAGAATGACCCTTAGGAAATCCTTGGGTAAGCCCAGGGATCGGATCATCATTTAACAGAAGTTCTTGGATAGGATGTATCATGGGAGATAGTCTGGCTTTTCTCTAAACCCATACACACCACTAAGCCCCAGAAAGAAACTGAGGAGGGATATATGTGGTTTTTCAGTAATGCTTTTGGTCTTCCAAATACAATTTCTTTGTTCCCCAAACATTCCCTCATATTCTGTTCACCATATTCCTACTTAACAATGGGAGCACTCGGTGTTCTAGTGCTAGTGTTCTAGTCCATTCAGGCTGCTATAATGAAGCATTATAGACTGGCTGCCTTATTGATGGTAGAAATTTATGTCTCATAATTCTGGAGGCTGGACGTCTGCGATCAGGGTACCAGCATGGTCAAGTTGTAGTGAGAGCCCTCTTCTGGGTCACAGACTGCTGACTTCTCCTGGCATCTTCACACAGTGGAGAGCAGAGGGATGCAAGCTTTTATGATTGTTATAAGGGCACTAATTCCAATCAGGGGGGCTCCACCCTCACTATTTTCATCTAATCCTAATTGCCCCCCAAAGGCCCCACCTCTAAATACCATCACATACAGTGTCTGTGGGAGGAGGGAGTTCAACATATAAGTTTGGAAGGACACAAACATTCAGTCTATAACAACCAAGATACCTTGAGATGTCTCGGACAGCTTAAACACTCGATCCTTTTGAAAACAGGTAGCCCAGATTGCCAGATGTAGGAATATGACTCTAACTTCACACTGGTTTTCATGAGGTCTGAACTCTGAGTAAATCAGAAAACCCTCAGTCCATTTATACCTTCAAGCTAGTTCAGTACTCTCAACAGCTATAATATTTTGCTTCCTGTTTGCCCTAAACATGTCTTATCTTATTTCTATAATATATAGCAGATAGTTTCACCTGTTTTCAATGTGTTCCCTAACACTGAAAATGTAGTCCCAATCTAATTTTTAAGTATACTCACTACGGTTATGTATTTCATAACTGATAGTGTCTAGTTTAAAAGGTAGCTTTCTCTCTATAGGGAACATTTTCTCGATTGGGGGCTGCCCCTCACCAGTTTGTAAGATCCACGACTATTTTTCTAGAAAGTAAGTAGACTCTCAGAGGAGCAGAATGAATATTAGACATTGACACATTAATGAAAGGTATATAAATAATGGTATCAATATATGAACAGCAACTTTGAGTGAGTCATAAATTCTTTCTATCACTTAAGCCCAGAATAGACTGGCACTAGGAAAAAAAAGATCAGAGACTCTTCTTTCCCTTCTTCCTGTAATTTTCTTGCAAATAGCATGTTCACTGATGTTTTTGGAGAGCTCAGTTACTAGAATGAAATCTTAGAAGGAGAACTAGGCTTTAAGATTAAAATATTAATTGATAGTTACCATATTTCCTGCAAGAAATCATCTCTTTCTCATGTTCAGAAATAAAGCTAGAATATCTTACTGTTTCAGTTAACCAAATTCAAATAGTTACTAGGCAATTATGTACAGCACGTTGTAGGCCATGAAAGGAAGCAAAAGATTGTTTCTGGTCTTAGAAGAACACAAACCTGGTCAGAAAAATAGGAAAGGTTTATAAATGATAAAATATAGACCTTTTTTTTTTAATTATTAAGTAGAGAACCACATTCTTTTGAGACCAACATAAAAGGTTTTAAGCTTTGTGGAGATGGAAACTTGAAATCAGGTCTTGAGAAATTACATAAGATTTCCAGAAGGAGCACTCTGGGAAAGATCGAAGTAAGTCAGTGAGGAAATAAGTAAATTCATTAATTAATTAAGTTACATGTTAACAACTGAACTAAGAAGTTCCCAAATGAGAGAATAATAAATTGCTGCATGTAATAAATAAGTAGTATATGCACGAGAAATACACACGTGAAACTTTTCAGCTGTTTTGTTTGGAAGGATGTTGCCCTCAACAAGAACACTCGATGTTACCCTCTGGCAAGATGCAGCTGCAACTGTGAAGTTGAGTGCCAGTGGTTTAAATTAAGAAACAGCTTGTGATATTAAAATTAAGACACTTTTGAATAAAGCAACAAGACATATCACAAACTTCACAGAGCTATAGAGTCTTTCATATGGTTCAGCAAACATAGGAGCAAGGATTCTCTTTATTTATTAATCTGATATGCATTCATTAGGTACCAACTGTCTACCCCATATTGCACTGATTACTAGGAAGATGTAAAAGAAAGCGTGGAAAGAGTCCTTTCTTGACAGGTTGCCTAATATCTAAGAGGTGAAATAAAATGTGTAAAAATAAAGTGGGAGGAAATTTCTGGACAAAATATGAGAAATTGAGAAATGCAAATGCTACCTACAGTTTTTCTCTCTCCCAGGGGGCTCACAGCACATCATAATTACCTGGCAGAGAGTATCATTCTCATAAGCATTTTGCAATGTGATTGGCAGGGATGCAGAGAATCTAAGCAATCTGCATAAAAACCTTGCGAGCTGAGTGGGAGAACTAGAAATTAGTTTTCTATATGGTATATTGTCAGGGATATTGGTAGGTCCAGAGTCAGAAGTCCTCAAGGTTATTTTCCCCTCTAGTTTTGAGGCTTGAGGTGATTCCAAGGAAAGTTATTTCACATCTCTGAAATAAGGATTCTCCATCTGGGGATGATATTCTGGGATACTTACCTTACCTACCTCACAGGGGTCCTGTGTGAATTGAATGAGTTGAGGGAGAGGGTGGGGAATTTTGAAGAGCTCCATAATGCACGAAGCTTTTTGTAAATATATGGTAAAATATCATGATTGATCGATTGATTGACTGCTTGTGAGCTATACACAATGTAGGTGAAAGGCGAAGACTGCGTTCTATAAAGACTGACCATCTAGAGAAATCTGCTCTTCCAGTTGGTAAGCATTCCAGTAGGCACAGTGTTAAACTTTGGGTGGCAGAGGAAGTGAGAAGAAGAGCTGAAAAATACATTTAAAAGCCTCAGGTGCCGAGGCACAAATGCTAGAGGATAATAGAGACAGCTGTGGAAGTGTCTAGATTACAGAGGATCTGGGCAGCCTCACTGCATCTCTCTCAACTACAAAAAAAAGCACTGAAGTCTTTCCAATCCCGCAAGATGGGTTCATAAATTAACTGAAAAAGAGGGAAAGCCAGCTGGCCCAAACGTGACACCCTGGTTGTCACAGAGGAGTACCGCAAGAGAAAGCAGCAAAGACCACAAAATCGGGGACTGTATAGAAACAGCGGGACCTGGCTGCTTGGTGAACACCAGCATGGAGCAGTGATCATGCCTGAAGACCTGCTCCGGCAGGGACAGACACCACTGAACGGCCGATTAGCTTCCAGATGATGCCATCTAGCCATGTAATTCCCTCGGAATTTTGATGCCAGGAAAAGTGAGATGAAAATTAAAGAATGGGAAATTGTGACCAACTGAGTTTCAGTATGAAATAACTAAGAAAAACATGAAGTGACCAGGATCAACTAGAATGAGCTCAAGACATTTTCCACCATGAGAGAGTATAGAAAGCCTGACATAGAAGTGAGGTATGGAAAAATCAGAAGTAAAAGGGTGACATAATCAGATCTACGTACCATAAAGAAAGGCGCAGGAGGATGTTGACAGAAGGAACCGGATGGCCCAAGCACACTATAGGGCAGCCCCTGGTAATCTAGCTCAGTGATCCTTAAATTGTAATGTGCACACAAGCTAGCGAGGGGGCTTGTTAAAATGCAAATCTGGATTTTTTTTTCCCCCTGATCCTGAGAGCGTCACTACATTCTCCGTTTCCAGCAAATGCCCAGGTGACGCTGGTGCTCCAATCCATGGAGCATTTTGAGTAGCAAGGGTCTAGGTGACAGGTGACCCAGACCTGAGCAAGGCAGTGACAATGGAAACACAGAAAAGAGAACACGGCTGGGAAGCAGTGAGGAAGTAAAAATGACAAGGCCCCGGGACTGATTAGGAAAAGAGGAAATATTCACGATCACTCCCAGATTTTTAGGCCTGGACTATAAGGCGGATCTTAGTGCTATTAACTGAGTCTTTGGTAAATAAAAACTTGTGCAGAAACACCGCAAGACCTTTACACATGTGTATTTCACGCATATCTATTTCTGCCAAGTTACTGGGCAATACTTCTACCGGGTGAGATTGCTTTCGGAGTCGTTGGAGATGGGATCCATCTCTCTTTGCTTAGTGGGTTTGGGCTGCTTTGTTTTCCTGGCACGTTGTTCATGGCTTGCCCCTGAATGACAATAAACCACTGGGGAGCTTAGCAGACATGGAACCTAAAAGGACCCTGGTGAAGCATGAGAACTAGAAAGTGAGTCCTTCTAAGTAAGGAGGAAAACATGCCAAGAGGTGTTTTAAGATTTTCCAAGCGGTGGTCCGGGGAGGCCCAGGGCTCCTGCAACCATCTCCACTCCCTCGTGCGCTTAGCTCCCGGTGTGGGAGGATGGCAGAGAGATCTGGAGAGGCCTCAGCTTCCGCAGAAGCTCGGGGTCATTGCAGGTGCAGCAGAGTCCAGAGTGTCCACGTGGTGGCCAAAAACCATCCGTGGAGATGAACTTTGGGAAACGGTCATGAGATTTTAGTTCTTGTTTCAGATTCTTAGTGAAGTCGGGCCAGATTAGACTCCAGCCCTAGTCTGTGCCGTGGGAGAGCGTTAGGAGGGAGGGGGGCATGAAAGGGGAGACCAGGGGCACCAAGGGGGGGCGGTGGGCCTCTGCAAACTGGTTTCCCCGACCCGCACAGAGGTAGCACTTACAGCAGCTCACGGCTTCCCGGGGAAACCATTCTAAGTGGGCCACGTGCCCAATGGTTTCTAGCCCAGTTAAGTAAATAAATGAAATATGTTAATTAGCACCCTATTAGCTCACAGCAGGGAGTAATCCATGGCATTTTGATTGGAAAGATTCCTGTCATCCAAAAGACTGGTCTGTAACAGAATGCAAACTGGCCCGGTTTCCTCCCTCCCTTCCTCGTGGCAGTTGTCCAAATGTCTAAGAAGCAGCCCTCACCACTGGGTGCAATTCCAAGGGTGTCACTGCGCCCCCCGAAAGCACCTCGAGGCCTCCACGGCCCCTGGCGCTGCGCCGCGCTCTGAGAGTAGGTTTATATAAGCCAGAGCTCAGAAGCATCGAGCAGGTTTGGGAGGGTCTTTATGGGGGCAGCTCTTATTTCTTTCCTTATGGGAACATCCCCACTTTATTCTCTGGCCCGCCCCGACTCCAATCAGGGAGGCATTCTTCAGCTCAGGTGCGCAGGCATAGTCAGTCCACAGCGCAAATGATAGGGCTGTGGGGTTTTAGTTGGGAAAAGGCAAGCTTGGGGAGGTTTCCCCTCTTTATATTTTTATCGTTTCAGCTGCAGGGAACTTGCATCCAGCTCCTGTTTTCCTATTCCGATTGAAACGCCTCGATTCACATCTTGCCTACGTCCTCCCACTTTGCAGAAGGAGGGATTTGGGGGCAGTGTGGACACTGAAGGGAAAGCTCAGGACAAAAGCTGCATGTTTTCCAATTTGCTCTTTTAAAACATCCACTTTCCAAGAGCTCTGGGTGTTTAAAGAGATTAGACATTATGACACATCTGTCAGGTTGCCTCGGAATTTATCAGAAATCCCCATCCGAGTGGGACTTAGGCAATGAAGCTTACTTATATCATGGCGAGGCTTCTAATGCTTTTTCTGTTCTTGATACCAAACGTTACGGGGATCACCTTGCATTTGCTGACGGCGTATTAATAGAAGGGGTGGGGTGGGGAGATAGGGTTTCTAATCATCTGATGTTATAGAGGTAAGTTGCCAGTTTTTTTTTTCTCAAGTTTAGTCCCCTGTATGATGACCTACAAAAGCCCAACAGATACTGAATGCCTATGACAAGCCACATGAAGACACTTTTCTCTACACACTCTTCTGTTTCCTCCCCAATTTAAAAAAAAAAAAAAAGTGATACTTAAAGTTTAAAATTTTCAATGGAATGTATTGGTTATGAATATACCACTCTTTTTCTCCCCAACCCCATCCTAGTTTTTATCTAGGAAGAGAATCTATTTATCGTGATTAGATATAAATTCAAATCGAATGCCGAATACCAGCTGTTGTATCAGCAGCTTTTTAAAATTCAACTTTACATGAAATCTTTTAGAAAGTAAGTCCAAGAAAAACCTCAGAGTAAAATTTGTGTCCCCCTCACTAACATTACTATTCCACATTGATTGTAGTACCTGAAGAAATCGTTAGGCACCATATGACACTGATGTCTGTTTAGAATGTTATTTTTTTAAATCCTGTATTGAAAAAATAAAGCACATTACCTAAATGATTCAAATGGGAAAAAAAAATCATTCCTGAAAGCCATCTGTGAATTGGCATATGGGTTTCTGGAACCCAACATCTTGGTTCTGTGTGTGAGTCAGAAAAAAAAAAAAAAGAAGAAGAAGAAGAAGAAAAGAAAAAAAAAAAAGGAAAAAGAAGAAAATGGGAACCTGTCTTTAAATATGAACCATGGAATGATTTTCTCCAGTCAAGAGGACTTCAAAGAAATGAAGCAGTCAGCTGGACCTCACAGCAGCTTGCCCCAAGACTGGTCCCAAGAGCAGTCACAAAACTTTAAGTGAGCCAAGACTAGACTCTGCTAATGGAAAAATGTGTTCCTGAGCCGGGGCTCTGTAAATCTAGGCACGTTCTGTATGCAATATAGGATCTGCTGCTTTGGCAAATCTGTCTTGAACTGGAAAGCAGTTTAGTAAGGAATCAAGAGGGAATGGATATGAGTTAAAAACAAGAAGCCTAGCAGTGGTAGCAGCCACTGATACTGGCAGGCAAGTGTTGGTGAGCATTAAAAGACCCTCATCTGCACCACTCCCTGCCCCCAGTCCACTTGTCAAAGTGTAACTTTTCTGCTTGGTAAAGGGCTGAATGTTCCAGTTGCATTTATCAGATACCGTGTATGTGGCTTGAATGTGAAGTTGGGATAACCTAGCCAAGTCCTGCGGAGAGAGGGATGAAGTTCAAATGCTTTTACATATTTTGGGTTTCTGGGGAAAATTTTTCCTTGAAATTCACATGTTCCAAATATCTGTCTTACTTTGAGCCTGAATTCTAAATGGAGAACTCACAACCTGGGAGTAAGAACAAAAGACAGAAATAAACTCTCTATTGACACTTCAAATTAGACGTGGCTGCAAGGCCACTCAAGATGACAACTACCCCCACCGCAGACCCTGGTGACAGATTACAAGCAAACACGCCTGCTACCTGGTAACTCTACCTGCTAATTACTTGGAAAGATTCAGATACTCAACAACTGGCCTCAATGTTTTTGTGAGTTTGAGGACCAATTAGGGAGGGGTGGGGGAGGGCGTTAAAAAAACTACACAGTGAGGTTGACAGTCAGAAGCTGTTGAAATTCTATCAAAAATATTCTTGCGGCATAATGAAGCTTTTCAGGCAGTCAATCTCCCCAGACTTTTGCCTTTGCCAACAGTTACAACAATAAGGAAAACTTTATTAGTGGTGTGGCAATTTTGTGTGTGAGTGCTGACTATAAAAACACCCACTGAGCTGTTTGCAGGCTCTGCCAAGTGGCAAGTGTGCAATGAATTTCAGATAAGAGAAGACTTTGGATCTCAGCCCTAAAGTGATACTTGGGAGGAGCATGAGTGTCTTTCTTCATGGAAGGGAGCAGACGGCTGTGTGTGTGTGTGTGTGTGTGTGTGTGTGTGTGTTAGGGAGGTAAGGAAAATGAAAGAAGCAGATGAAGAAATGCAGAGACAAGCTGACATTACTCCTTTTGCTTGTTTTTGTCCTACTTCTTCTCAGTCATCCCAGTGGGACAGCATCCAGTGAAGTCCTGGGGCGCCTCCCGTGATAATGGCAAACATTAGTGCTGTGGCTGACTCTGGCTGTGAAAGAACTGACCCCTGCAGGGATTCCTGGCAGTGGAGCATTAGTTGGGGCAGGGCTGGGAAATCCAGATGGTGAATGACTTGGCAAAGGTCAAGCAAGTCACCATTCGAGGTAAGAGTAATTAGTTCATTCATTCAATTGACATTTGCTGAGTGCCCATGATGTGCTCAGTGGTAGAGATATATGGCCTCTATATGCAATTTAAGTACAATCATAGCTGCTATGGAACTCATTCACTAAAAGGAGAAAAAAGCACAGTTCTCTGCCTCAAGGAAGCTCATAGTTCTAGAAATAATAGCTATCTTTACGTGCTTACTTTGAACTATAACAAAAGCTATTTTATGGAATCCTCACTGTGCCCCTTATAAAGTAAAGATTATTAGCCCATAAACTTATAATTGAGGAAAATGAGCCTTGACCTTGCTTGTAGTCACAGAGCTAATGAGCAGCAGCACCAAAACTCAAACTCAGGTGTCTTGATTCCCAGTGTCTGGAACAACCATCCCTGCTGTCTGGACTGTGGCACGCCGTGAGCTTTGATGTAGCAACACTCAATTGAAATTAATACTTGAGATCTCCAAAACCCCACTGGAAGCTGTCCACACTCAGACTATGCGCCAACTGCTACTACAAGGGTTCAAGAAGAGACACAAAAAAGACAAGAAAGATCTCAAATCAGTAATTTAACTTTATAACTTAAGGAATTAGAATGAGAAGAACAAACTAAACCCAAAGCTAGTGGAAGGAAGGAAATGATAAAGATTAGAACAGAGATAAATTAAATAGAAAATGGATAACTAACAGAGAAAATCAATAAAGTCGAAAGTAGGTTCTTCAAAATGATCAACAAAATTGACAAAACTTTAGCTAGGTGAACTAAGAAAAAAGAGAGAATACTCAAATTATTAAAATCAAAGATGAAAGTGTGAACATTTCTGCTGCTTTTACAGAAACAAGGAGAATGATAAGAGAGTATGATGATACTACTTAATTGAATAACCTAGATGAAATTAAAAAGTTCCTGGAAACACAAAACCTACCAAGACTAACCCAAAAACAAAAAGAAAAATCTGAATAGACTTATAGCTAGTAGATAAATGTAATCAGTAGTCGAAATCTCCCAACAATAACAACAAGAAGCCCTGGAGCTGATGACATCCCTCGGTGAATTCTACCAACAATTTTAACAAGAACTAACATCAGGCTTTCTCAATTTTTTTTCAAAAAAATTGAAGAGAAGGGGCCACTCCATAACTCATTTTATGAAGTCAACCAAATGTGGTCAAAGGTAAAAAAGAAAGAAATAAAGAAAAGAAAGAAAGAAGAAAGAAAGAAAGAAAGAAAAAGAAAAGAAAGAAAGAAAGAAAGAAAGAAAGAAAGAAAGAAAGAAAGAAGAAGAAAGAAAGAAAGAAAGAAAGAAAGAAAGAAAGAAAGAAAGAAAGAAAGAAAGAACTATAGACCAATATCCCTTATGAACATTGGTACAAAAATACCCAACAAAATATTAGCAAACCAGATTCAGCAGCATATTAAAAAGATTATACACCAAGAGCAAATGGAATTTATTCCTGGCTTGAAAGGATTGTTCAACATAGGAAAATTGATCAATATAAAAATACCACATTAACAGAATAAAGGGAAAAAATCCACATGATCATCTCAATTGGTACAAAAATTCAACATTCTTTCATGATAAAAGCATTCAGAAAACCAGTAAGAGAAGGAAACTATGTCAACCCAATAAAAGCAATATATGGGGAAAAAAAGAAAGCACAGCAAATATACCCAATGGAGTAAGACTAGAAGCTTCTCCTCTAAGATTGGGTACAAAGTAAGATGCTTGTTTTCATCACTTCCATTCAACATAGTATCTGAAATCCTAGTGAGAGCAATTAGGCAAGAAAAAAGAGTAAAATGTGTCTAAATTGGAAAAGAAGAAGTAAAATGATTCTCTTCACAGATGATTGATCTTATGTATAGAAAATTAAAGATTCCACACAACAAAACCCTGTTGGAACTAATTAACAAAGTCAGTAAAGGAGCAGGATACATAGTTGACACAAAAATCAGTTGTATTTTTACACACTAAGAATGAATAACCTAGAAACGAAATTAAGAAAACAATTTTATTTATAATAGCATCAAAAAGAATAATACTTAGGAATTAACTTAACCAAAGAGGTGAAAGACTTCTACAATGATAGCTTTAAATCATTTCTGAAAGAAATTAAAGAAGACAATTAAGTGGAAAGCTACCCCACGCTTGTGGAATGAGAGATTTAACATTGCTAAGATGTTGGTGCTACCCAAAGCAGTCTCCAGAGATAATGTAATCCTTATTAAAATCCCAATGATATTTTTTGTAGAAATAGAAGAATTCATCCTAAAATTCATATGGTATCTCATCATCCTAGAAGGGAAAAGCCTGGAGAACTCACACTTCCCGATTTCCAAACTTACTATAAATCTACAGTAATCAAAATGGGATATTACTAGCATAGAGACACACCAGCAGACCAAAGGAATAGAATAGTCTAGAAATGCACCCTCACATATATGATCAAATGATGTTCTAGGGCACCTGGGTAGCTCAGTTGGTTAAGCATCTGACCCTTGATTTTGGCTCAGGTGATGATCTTAGAGTTGTGAAACAATGCCCCATGACAGGCTCCATGCTCAGTGGGGAGTCTGCTTGATATCCTTTCCCTCTGCTCATCCCTCCACTCATGTATACTCTCCCTCTGTCTCTAAAATAAATAAATAAAATCTTTAAAACAATGATGTGGTGCCACAACCATCTGATGATGAAAAGACAGTCTTTTCAATGGATGGTGCTGGGCAAACTGGCTATTCACATGCAAAAGAATGAAATTAGATCCTTACATTATACCATACAAAAAAAGCAACTCAAAAATGGGCCATGACCCAAATGTAAGACCTGAAACTTATAAAAAAATTCTTAGGAGAAAATACAGAGCAAAAGCTTCATGAAATTGGATTTGGTAATTTTTCAGATATGACCAAAGACAAAAGTAACAAAAGAAAAAAATAAAAAATTGAGGATGTTATGAAACTTAAAAACTTCTGGGCTTAAAGAGATGATAATAGAATTAAGATACAAATCACACAATAGTTCACGAGGTCACAATCAAGCTGTCAGCCAGCAATGCAGCCATCTGAAAGCTTGATAAGACTCAAAGATCTGCTTCCGAGAAGGTTCCATCACATAGCTGGCGGCAGGCATCCTCGGTTCCTTGTTGTCTGTTGGCAGTAAGTGTCAATTCCTCACCAAGTGGGCCTCTCCATAGGGCTCCCTGAGTGTCCTTTCAAAATGGCAGCTGTTTTCCTCCCGAGCATATGGTTCAAGAGCAAGGAGGAAGCCACACGCTTCCAACGACCAAGGCTCGGAAGCCCTACATTATCACTGCTACCACATTCTGTTTGTTAGAATCAAGTCACCCCGTCCAGCCCTCACTTAGGGGGAAGAATTAGCATGTATCTTTTGAAAGGAGGATTATCAAAGAATTTGTGGATATATTTTAAAATCACCATAGTAATCTTACTATGGTTAGAAGTATTTTTTATTAACCAATTTATTGCATTTTTACAATAAAAAAACTTGAAAAGATAAACTTGCATTTGATTATAAACATTATCTCTGTATATCAATGCACTCGGCAAACTTTTTTTTTAAAAGATGCCTCCAAAGGTCAAATTCAACTCTGCTAATGATACACACCCTCTGAAAATAATAGCCACACGACAGACAGTTCATCTTCAAATGGCCACCGTACTCTGAGAGAAAGGAAGATTTGGGGTAACAAGCCTAAAGGACAAGCCTCACATCTACTCCCTGAGGCATTCCTGTGTCTGCCCATCCATCCCGCCAGACCTCCATGTCAGCCGCACTGCCCTTAGAATTGTCTTATTTGCACAAAACCCCTGTACCTTTAACTTTCTCAGTTCTTCTAGGAAACAGCCATATGAACCCTGTTATTATAAATTTTGTAAATCTGTTTTCAAGGACACTAAATATTGTGCCTCTAGGTGCCAGGTATAGAAGATTCGATTGGACAGATATCTTTTAGAATGCACTGCCATGAGAGAATTGCTCCCGTGAAGAGTAAGTGTGCTTAGACATCTCTTCGTTATAAAGTTTGACATTTTCTTCTTCTTTTTTTTTTAAGTTTGACATTTTCTTTCTTCGTGTTGGCTACAAGGAAACTCACAGTAATGTACTGTATTTGCAATTAACATGGGACTTTTCTTTTACATTATGTTGATTTTTACAATGCTGTAACCTTATTTTACATCAGCCTTTTATTCAAAGCCATGGAAAGTATATTTTTAGAAAAAAAGCAGGTAGGCACAATAGCTACTATTTTAGTGCGTGTCATATGTTAACCACTAGCTAGATCTGTATATTTGTAGTGAGGTCTCTAGTAAAGGAGGAACTTTTATATACTTTCTTTTTAAGCAAGAGAAGTACAATTCAGGAGTGGTTTACATTTT
This sequence comes from Canis lupus familiaris, assembly GCF_011100685.1. NCBI lineage: Eukaryota > Metazoa > Chordata > Mammalia > Carnivora > Canidae > Canis > Canis lupus. Next base: position 64,532,776 of record NC_049227.1, on the reverse strand, counting down.
TCCGTTCTACAGATAGAGGCCTTTGGAACATCCTTTTGGGGGTAAGAGACTGAAATTATTACCAGGAAACTGTACTATTAACAATGGAAAGCAAGTTCCTATTCAGAGTTTTTTGGGAGAAAAAAATGGACGTTGCCATAAATTTTAATGATGATGAAACTAAAATAGTGAGTGTTTTGTTTACTTCTACAATATAAACTAGATTGATCTTTGGGGTGCCTGAGTGGCTTAGTCTGTTAAGGAGCTTCCTTTGGCTCAGGTCCTGACCTCAGGGTCCTGAGATCTAGCCCTGTATGGGGCTCCCTGCTTGATGCGCAGCCTGCTTCTCCCTCTCCACTGCTTGTGCTTTCTCGTGTGCTTTCTCTCTCTCCCCCACCCCGCTCTCTCAAATAAATAAATAAAATCTTTTTTTAAAAAGTACCTAACTTTCTAAATAAGTAAATAAATAAACTATGCTATATCTTAGCAGATATTGAGAATTGTGTTTCCAAAATATAGATTTAGACTGGATTTTAGAGCCTGCACATAACATTGCTTAAGTTGGAAAAAGCCTACTTTTTGAACAATGTACTCTCAACTTTTGTGATTGTCTTGTCAGGACGTGGGACCTGTCCTGCGCGGAAGCCAGTGGGGAGCAAAGCAAAGACCTTCAAATGTGGGTCAGAGTCTATAAACCCCCAAAGTAATTACCATTGGCAGTAGTGTATATCATCATTTTTGTGTCTTCACTGAACCTTTATTGAGGACTTCCTCTTAATTAAGTAATGTGATTTTTATATGTACTTCTAATCCATTTAATGTTATTGGCCACAATACTGACTCATATTTGTCTCTTAAATATTTTCCTCAAAATAAAAAAACTGAGAACATAAGCATTTATTGGCCACTACTATAGTCCATATACTACCATGTGTATCATACAGGAGAGGCAGGGGTGCCAAGGAACAAAGTGTTCAGATGCTGCAGACACTCAAAGAGTGGAGCACATTCTGTAATCTCCACTCCTCTGCTGTTTCTCTTCCTGCCATTTACTTTTGATGTAAAAAAGTAAATGCAGTTTTGATGCATAATAGCTGGCAAAGATAAGCAAATGAAGCGCTCAATTTGCCACAGAGAATGAGAATTATACTCAATTGTTCAAATGCAAGTTTTCTGGCCAGTCAAGGATACAATGGAGCAGCCCAATATTAGCAGGCAGGGTCTTTGGTGGGTCTTTTGACATTAAGAAGGATTTTATAAATATCACTGCCGAATGGACGGATATATCAACATTCTTATGAATGGTACCTATGAGAGACTAACAGCCAGAAACATGCCATAGCCTCTCTACTCTTATACCCCTTAGAACGCTAATTTCATAACAACCCTATTTTTTTTTTTTTTTGCATATTAGAAACTAAGAAACCCAAAAAGTTTTAGAAAGGGCTGCTGAATGTTTCCAGCTAAGAATTATTATACAGCCAGTGTTTGGACATAAGCAATCAGACTCTAGAAGCCACTTAAGGAGTCACCTTAACTGCCTTCAGCTATCTGTAATATTATTTTTCTATTCTCTGTATTCAGTTAGACTTCATCAAAGAAGACTCAGTGGTTTTGAGCTGGGTGATGGTGTAACGGTAAGGGAGTGACTAGGTCCATGTTTAGAGCAAAGTAGAACCGGAAGCAAGAGAACCTAATGAGAAATTACTAGTTGCCTACATCCAACATCCATTTTCCCCTCTTCCTTAATAATAGAATTACCATAAAACCGTGGACCCAGCTAAAAAGATAACATCTCTGTTTCCTCTTCAGACACATGTGTCATATGATTATTTTTTGGTGGATAAGATTTATGCATAATGATCCTTAAAAGCCCAGTGGCTTGCCCACTTCATCCCCTCCTCCTTCCTACTGATTAGAACTTGGATAAAATAGTGTGGGCTCCACCACTCTCATGGGCCATCAGATGACCCGGACGATGGAAGCCGCATACTGAGGATAACAGAACAGAAAAACAGGAACCTTGTGCTCTCATGACACCATCAAGTGGTCAAATCAGTCCTAGAAGGCCTGCTTCGTTTGCATGAGCCAGAAATAAACTATTACTTTGGTTAAGCCAGTATTGCTTTGGGATTTTCCATCACATGTAGCAAGGGGTTACCCTGTTGGTCATCGTTGTATTGTTGTTTTTTGTTTGTTTGTTTTGTTTTTTGTTTTGTTTTTATTGCCCAAAAGTATCTGGCTGAATAAGAAGGATGGGGCCTGAAATCCAGCCTCAACAACCATGAATCCTGAGATGGAGCTGAGTGCATTTGGATAAAGAGAACACCATTTTCTCACTAATCCAAAGACCTAGTCTTATCATGGAGGCCGTAGCCCTAGCTAGAGGAGATACTTTTTGCTGATGCACACAAAAGCACCATATGGACTAGCTGTGGCTTCATTCTAACTGATTCAAGCCCAGAGAAGTCAATTATCCAATGGCATGAGGTTACAGGGGATATCTGGAGCAGACATCTTCCAGAGAAATAATAACTACCAGGATGAATTTGCAGGACTTGTATTTTTTCCAGTATTCCCAGAAATAGCTTGGGGAAAGGGGGATCTTTCCCCCTTGGAAAACTAGACTTCTTCCAATCCCTAAGATAAGGGCTGAGGGCTAATTTATGAAAGGGAATGTGATTTTACTTTTCAATCATGGGCTATTGTGCAGTCATTACCTCATTTAATCCTCAAAACTACTTTATAATCATCATTGTCCCAGTTTTACAGAAGAGAAAACAAACCGAGAGTAAATAAATCGTCCAAGAACACAGCTAATGAAAGGCAAAGCCAGGATTCTAAAGTAGATCTGTCTGGCTCCCAGCCCTGCACACTTCACCACCACTCTATATGGTAGCCTGGCTGCACCTAAGTTATCACGTGTCCAAATTAGTGAAGTCCTAAATCTGGTCGAGCTTGTGGAAACTCGAAAACACTTTATAATGGGCCCCACTGATGTGTTAGATTCCCGTTGTTTAGAAAAAGAGGTTGCCTCGCTACTACAGTTATTCCTGTTTCTGAGAAGAGGAACACTCCACAGATGTGTGAGGCAGCCAGGATTCCCACTCAGCATGACACAGCCCGCCCAGCTTCAAGAAGCCAGACTGAGAACTCTCCGTGGAAAGGGCAAGTCCTCTTTAATGAAATTTCTCCTCTGGAGGTACAGCTTCCTTCCCTCTGGCGCTCAACTCGAGTTCATCTTGGGATCACCCTACCCTAAGTTATTTTAAGGCAGTATTAATGTTTTATGACTCATTTCCTAGTTTCCTGCTGGGGGAAAAAAAAAAATCACAGCCTAGGCATTCAGTCTCAGACACTGAAAACAGCTGACGTGTAATTTGGAAACGTGTATTTTATTGTGAGTGGGAGGATATGCAAGAAATAGGAGATTATTTCTGTTGGAGTAATATCTGTTCTTTGTCCTCCCTTTATCCTGGTGCCCCTGCAACCACACGCACATACACACCAGGGCTTCTGTAGACCTCTGCGCTAACATTTCCTATAGGACTATACAGTTTCCCCTGGAGAGACAAAGTTTTGTTATTGAGCAATTTTTGCCTCAAAAAGTTGACTCAAGATCATTTCAGGGATATGTCCTTGGAATATCTTATTTTTTTATTCCCTCCAGATCTTCTTCAGCCTCAAATATGTGTGTTTGGATGTATGTGTGTGTGTTGAACCATTTGAAATGATATATATTTTTTCCTCCAAATAAAAGCTGATGTTAAATAAGAATATTAATGAAATTGCCCTAGTACCTAGGTGAGGTCAGTAATGCATGCTTTTGCGTGTGGTTTAAGAGAAGTGGTTGCAGTTTAAGAGAAGCACATGAACTCTTAGTATCTATCTCCTCTGAGTGACACAAAAGGCTCTGGAGCTCCCCCATTGACCTCGAGCAAAGGCAAACCAGCCCATCCTTAGGCCTTCTCCTGGAACTATTTCTCTCCTGTCATTTGGATGGGAGAAAAAAAGCTTTCTATGGGCAATTGGTGCGAATTTTGCTAAAAACAAAACCAAAACCAAAGACAAAACAAACAGGAGGATAAAATCAGTAAGAGGGGCTTACAATAACAAATTCTGAAGAGTCACTCACTCCACTCAAGGGTCGAGACCTGAAGGTGTTATGGCCATGAACCTGCCATAGTCAAAGCTGTGAGGACGAGTATAAGTCAGAGTTAAAAAGCATTTTATGGAGCAGAGATCTGCCACCATCTTACATCTGCATGTCGGCAAATCTGTACGAATTTCTACAGACTGGTATAATTTTAAATACATATCCCAGAGAAAAGTATTTCCCTGTCTCATGTTAGGAAAGAACTTTGCGGGGATGGGGGACCAAGAGCTGACTGTCTTAATCCTCAAATACTTAGGTCCTCTTTTTTTAACTATTAACAATTGTTATGTGATGACTTTATGCTCATCACATTATATATTATTTCATCTACTCATCATATTGTACATACCTGACATTGGTATTATTTTTCTCCCCTTTTAAGGGATAAGGAAGCTGAGGCATAGAGACTAGGTAACCTATTCAAGGCCGTATACACTTGAACCAGACCTGTCGTGTTCTAGCTCTCAAGTTTCAGTACCCAGACTCATGCTCCCAGAGGCTTTGTCTAGATTTCTCTAGCAGGAAAAGGTGGGGCAGGGGGGGACAGAATGTTAGAGCATGTGTTAGGGAAAAGACTCAAATTGTAGGAGGACCTTATATCACACCATATTCTGTGTACATCAGTAAATGAGAGTATAATTTTCATGATGCACTGTCTTAGTACAGTAGTTTAAAGACTGAACATTTTCTTTGTAATAACTTTATAATAAACTATTGCACATTTTTCCACAGACCAAAGTGATAAAATTATAAGCTCATGAATGATCACAACAACTTGTAGATTCCTACTGAGCAAGGCATCATAATGCTCAATAAATGGAAACTATTACATTGCTGTTGTTCTTGTTCTTATTACAGAGACATAGTATCTTGATGTCTTTAGAGCAAAAGCATTTCAGCAGTCCCCTAACCAAACCAAGGAACATTTCAGGGCTAATCCTAAATTAATCTATCTCTTCATTAGGTCACCATTTATTGAGGGCCTTCTCTAGGCCTGGCACCTGGCACTATTCTAGGCTCTGGAGATATTGCAGTGAAGGAAATAAAATCCTTACATTCTAGAGATCCTACATTCCAGAGGCTAGGACAAGCTTTAAACAAATAACGAATGTATGTGTGTATGTATAGACAAAGTAAGCTGATTAAGGGACAGAAAGCGGTAGTGTTAACTAGCTGGCCCTAATATAGACAGGGAAGTCCACCCTGAAGAGGTGATATTTAAGCAGAAACTGGAATAACGTGGCTATCAGAGGGGGGGACAGGGAGGGGGACAGGCAGGCATGGGAAGCAATGAGAGGGAAAGTCTTAAGCTGGGACCTTGACTTCTATGTGGTGGAGAAACAGCAAGGAGGCTCTTGAGGTTGGAACATAGTGAATAAGGGAGATGATGAGATGAGGTTGCAGGGTAAGCAGACTCAGGCCCCTTAGGGGCACATAGGGCATGAGATGTAAGGCCCTGACTTTTATTCTAGGTAAGGTGGGGAGTCCCTGGATGGCACCAAGTGAGAGAGTATTTATTATCTAACAAACTTTTTTTTAAAAGATTTTATTTATTTATTCATGAGAGACACACACAGAGAGAGAGAGAGAGAGAGGCAGGAGACACAGGCAGAGGGAGAAGCAGGCTCCATGCAGGGAGCCTGATGCAGGACTCAATCCCGGGTCTCCAGGATCACACCCTGGGCTGAAGGCGGCGCCAAACCGCTGAGCCCCCCGGGCTGCCCTATCTAACAAACTTTAAAGAATTACTCCACTCTGGCTGCTGCTTCAAAAAGAGATCATAATAACTTGTGGTGAGCATAGCACATCATAGAGACTTGTCCAATCAGTATGTTGTTCACCTCAAACTAACGCAACGCTGTGTGCCAACTATACTTCAGTGAAAAATAATAATAAACAAACAAACAAACCATAATATCTAATGGTACTCATGATAGGTGACAGCCACTTAGTGGTGTGGAGGTGACCGTGGTATGAATGTCAACTGCACTGATTGCTGGTGTCTCCACCCTTGGCACACACGGAAACTGAGCCAAGGCAATTCAAACCTCCCCTAAGGGAAAATCTTGAGGTGAGGGGGTATGAATTGCACAGGAATGTGAACTTGAATCATAAATGTGAACTTAAAAGGTATACATGTATTTTTTTTTTTTACTTGAAGATTTTAAAAAATGTATTTATTTGGGAGAGAGAATGAGCATGTGCAGGAGCCAGGGAGCAGGGCAGAGGGAGAGGGAGAAGCAGGATCCTCGCTGAGCAGAGAGCCCTATGCAGGGCTCCATCCCAGGACCCCGGGATCACTGCCTGAGTGCCAAGGCAGACGTTCAACCAACTGAGCCACTCAGGTGCCCCAGGAAGTATACACTTGTCTACTGAAGCCATTATGGTACAAAGTAACGGACTTCTGTTCTGGCCGAAGGTGACCTAGGGCACCTCCAGGAATCCCAAACTCTTACCTCCCCGATGAGGTGGACAAGGAGACACTGACCCAGTAACACAGGAATGGTCCAACTGTGGAGTGAGCTAGTGATTATTTATTTGCCTCAGGTTAGGGCCAGGAGAGCAGGGGAACAGGGAAGGACAGGCATGAAATAAGAAAACCAAGGTGATGGGAAGCAAAGCAAAGCAAATTTCCTACAGAAAATTAACTAGGAGGAAATTCACACTGCAGGCCTACTAGGTGCTGGGCGCTGTTCAAATGCGATCTCGTTGAGCTGGAACAACAGCCCTGTGAGGAAAATGAGGCTCAGATAGATCCAACAGCCAGGAGATTGCAGTCCAGGGTCATGCAATTGGTGAATGACAGAGCAGACTTTTAAGGTCAGGCTTTTTTCTTTTTCCCCAAAGCTTTTATATGCAACATCTAGTTATACTGATGGTGCTGGCACAGTGACAGTAAGAAGATTGTCCTAAATAAATGTAAAAATAAATCTTGGGCTATTCATTACCCAAGCTTTACAAACAAGCCATCATCCCTGTGGCAGGACTGAGCTACACTAGAGAAATCTCAGTGCACACATAAAGTAGCATCATTTAGTTTATAGTGCCCTCACCTGCTAGATGGGAGGGGTGGAGCCTGGAGGAAGAAATATCCCCAAAACTCTTTTACCCGGAGCCCAGTAATAAAAAGGGAAGCAGAATTCCAGCTAGTGAAACAAGATCTCTCACATCAAGCTCTCACTTGCATTCAGGAAACATTGTTAGTTTTAGCCAACTCTTATTAGACCTCTATCTGCTTTGGAATTCCACGGAGAACGAATTTTAAAACGTTTTTAAAACATAGTCAGCAGCCTGAGTCCACCCCCATGAATAGCATCATCACAGGTTAATACATTCGTTTATGCCTTCATTCAAGGAATGTTTATTGAGCATTAATTTTGTGCCAGGCACCAAGGTAATTTGGCAAAGATATTTCTAAATCCTGCCGGCGTTCATTCTGAAGGAACCAAGTCCTCCTGACACATCACTAATTCTTAATAACAAATACCAAACAGAAAGACCCCCAGTTAAATCGTATATAAAATCTATTGCCTTTGGAATTTGGAAATTTACACTATAAGAAAAAAATATGACATACAGTTTATTGCCCTTTATTTTTCGGTAGTCTTGCATCTTGTTCTCATTCTCTTAAGTCTGGTTATTATTAAGTAGAGAGCATTCTCAGCACACTACGGCATATTAATTTTCTTTGGCAAAATGTCAACTGGAATGACTGATTTTTATGTGTGGTTGGCATGTGCGTGGACGGAGGTTGCTAAAGCTTCCTCATGAGTTCTGAAGCTCAGACGGCCCTGAGTGTGGGGAGATGAGAATCCCTTCGTGGACCAGTGTTGCCCATCTGGCTCGTCACCTTCTGGCTCCATCAGCAGCTCCAGAATTAATATTTGGAGGCCCTCCAAGGAAATGTTCTCTGTGGCCAGTACCCAATTGAGCCTCGAGTCACGCTGCTGGAATTATTCATGCCAGAAGAGAGTATGGATTTATCTCGAAGGCCATCGCTGTGCTATTACACCAGGGTGTGCTCCCTTCCTGGAGTTCTGCATGTCAGAGACACTAATCCTCCTGCCTGAGGAGAATTACATGAGGCCAAGGTGACCAAACTGCCAAACCAGGCAGCACCACATTAGTCAGAGACCTCCCTGGGATAGCTAGATACAGAGAACTGAGAACTTTGAAACAAAGACCACCACAGAGCTGATGGCGAGCTAAAATGCATTAACGAAAATGGAATCAGGGTGTTAAATTTGACAGCTGGGAGGGAGTTATGTCATTTACAGATGAGGAAAGAGCCATCCAGGGGGAGTAGGTGCTTCGTCTAAAGGCATTCCATGTTAAACTGCATGGCAGCCCAACTCCACAGCCCAAGAACCCCACCCCAGCTGTGGACTCAGAGCCATCCCGAGCCAGTCCCCTTGACACCATATTTTCCAGAGCTGCTTTCTCAATGGGCCATCCAAGAACTCCCCACTAACATGGTAACTGATAACATGTTTAGGCCTCTCCATAGGGGCTTCTCTCCCCCAACTTTTTTTTTTTTTTAAATAATCTCAAATGTGTAGAAAAGTTAAACACAGAGTATAAGGAGCTATTTTCTCTAAACCATTTGAGAATAAGTTGCTAATATTATATCTTGAATCCCTAAGTACTTGAGTTTATACGGCCTGGAAACAGAGAGAAGTCTCCTGTATTATTTTTAAGAATTTCAATATGTTTCTCCTATATTATCAAACACGACCATCAAAATTAGGAAATCAACACTGATACATTACTACTACCTAATCCACAGATTCCATTCAAGTTTCCTCAGTTTCCCAAAAACATCTTTTATAGCAGAAAAGTCCAGCTGCACTCACGAAACACATGTGGTTGTTATAGTCTCATTCAACACGGAGTAGTTCCTTGGTGTTTTCTTGACTTCCGTGACTTCAACACTTTCGAAGATTCCAGGGCAGTTTTGTAGAATGGACTCACTTTATCTTTTACACTCCGGCCAGGCTAGCAGAGAAATGATGCTGCGTGTCTCATTGTATATTACCAGGCTGCACACGATTTGGGTTTTTCCTATTCCTGATGATGTTAGCACTGATTACTTAATTACAGTGGTTTCTGCTAGGCTTCTCCACTAAAAAGTGCTTTTGCTCCCTTTTATAATTAATAAGTATTTTGTGAAGAATGAATCAATCTAAGTAGTTGTCCCATTCCTCATCAAACTTTCAATGTATTCATTCAGTTATGTAAATCAGCCTGAGTACTCAGATTCCTCGTTTATTCAGAAGGTTACAAATAACCTGTTACCAGTTGTTTTCTGTTTTGACACTCAAGTTGCCCAGGATTGGCCAGTGGGAGACCCATCAAGCTGGAGCCTATGTCCTTTCAGTGTTCTCATCCTTTCTTGAACTCACTGCTTCTGAACAAGATTTTGCAGACTCATCTTGCTCTTCCCCTGACCAGCTATTGAATCAGCCAAAGATCTGGGTGTTTGGTGCGTTCGTTGCTATAGGTTTTTGACCCTCATTGTACAGGACTGTACCAAAAACAAAAACAAAATCAAAACAAACCAAAAACAAGGTGTACTCTTATATTCGTTCCGAATCTTTCTCTGTGTATTGAACATTGCGAGTTCACATTGAAACCCCCAATTCTAATGCAACACTGTCGTGTTCAGTCTCATTTTCTCAATCCCATGTGTGGAATTCCCTTCTCCAGGAGTGGAAAATCTGCCTCGTGTTATACTGAATATATGTACTTATCTGATCAATCTCTATTGCAGCCACTGCAGTCTCCTCCTACAAATACCTTCCTCCTGCGCTTGAGTTCTGATGCCCCATGGAGACACTTCCATGGGCACCCCTATTTGCCTCGCTTTGGCTCCAACCCCCCGAACTGAGCTGTGACTAGCTGGGTGGACACTTTTCTCCCCCCTGGTTGGAAGGACCACAGAGGCTTCCTCTCACCTCTTGGAGACAATTAGTAGGGAGCGCCTGGGCACCTCAGTTGGTTAAGCATTCAACTCTTGACTTCAGCTCAGATCATGATCTCAGGATCATGAGATGGAGCCCTATGTTGGGCTCCCTGTGGCTCTGTGCTGGGCATGGAGCCTGCCTAAGATTCTCTCTCCCTCCCCTCTGCCCCAATCCCTGCTTGTTCTCTCTCTCCCTCTCTTAAAAGAAAAAAAAAAAAAAAAAAAGATAACTGATAGACTCAGTCCTCCCTAAAGGTTATGTGGAGAATTGATCAAGAGGGAAAACAAAGGGAGATAATGAAGAAAAAGAAGAAGAAACCTCCCCTTTTTTTCCACATGACCAACTCCCATACTCAGCTCCAGCCTCATACTACTCCATGGTCTCCAGAATCCCCCATCACTCCTTTCCTATGTGAAAAATAGCATGAATTCCATTGCATGATGATCATTGGCACACGTATCTGTCCTTCTCGCTGACTCTGACCTACTCAAGGCAGAGGTTATAGCCTACTCATTTTTTATACCCATGATCCAGCATAACACTTGACATAGAATAGGGACATAATATATATTTGCTGAATAAATAAATAAAACATTACCTAAAAGAATGGGTGAACACTTAAGTTAGAACCATCTGTTCACTCCTTAGAAGCATCTTCCTTTTAACTAATGTCTCTTAAAGATTAAATGTTTTCTAGAGCCAAATGAGCACAATAGTTTGCTCATTGTAGGAGTAGACAGGTAGCAGATGTCTTAGTCCATCAGTTCATTTGGGCTGTTATAACAAAAATACCATAAACTGGGTGGCTTTTAAACAATAGAAACATTTCTCACAATTCTGGAGGCTTGAAAATTCAAGATAAGGTACCAGCAGAGTCAGAGTCTGCTCAGAGTCCACTTCCTCATTCATGGATGGCTGTCTTCTTGCTATATCCTCACATGGCAGAAAGGGAAAAGCTGTTCTCTGGAGTCTCTTTTATAAGAACACTAATTTCACTCATAAGGGCTCCATCCTCATGATCTAATCACCTCACAAAGGCCAAACATCCTAATACCATCACAGTGGGAGTTAGGATTTCAACGTACAAATTTGGGGAGAACACAGATATTCAGTCTATGGCAGTGGGGATGATCTCTTTATACAGGGCAGGGATTGGGGTACCTTGGCTCTCTCGAATCAATGATTTTGTAGGAACTCCCTGCTTTGCCATCCTGAGGGGCTAGCCATGTGATAAATACTGCATTTACGACGCTTGAGACACTTAATAAAAAGGTACTCGACCTGGTGCTTTACATTTCTTGTTTTCTACCTGTCCATAAGCTACTTGACCTTTCAGACCTAGATCATCCTTCATGTCATCCAACCATGAATCTTTTCTCAATGACTATAATCCATAAGAACTCCTGTTGCCTGACTTTCTATTGCACTTAGAGTCAGTACCACAAAGCCAGCACTACATTTTTATTTAAACTCTCTCTCAAAATAGGCTATAAATACCTTCGAAGCAGTGACCATACTTTAACTTCTTTGTTATTGCCTACAGCATCTAGAAAAATATTAAGTGCCTAATAAATATGTGATTGATTGGATGGTTAGTTGATTAACATTTAGTAAGTGGCAATAGTGGTTTTAGTAGTCAATATCTTTTAACCTATTGCTTTAATACATATCACTACTTTAAATAATTTCAGCTGTCTCTAGGATAGAGGGGCTGTCCGTGGTTGTTTGGTACCTGGCCCAGAGTGTGAGAGCCTAACAAGTGAGATGACTTGGGATGTGGATTTAATAAATGGTTCGATAAAGGGAACAGAATGGTCTCTCTAGTCATGGCCTCAGAACTGGGTCAAGACAGTATTTTTTTTAGAAATTTATTATATTAAAACTTACCGTTCTAAAAAGAAATGGGCAATCAAGCCATGAAAAGATACAGAGGAATCTTAAATGCTGCTAAACAAAAGAACCCAATCTAAAAAGTCTAGATATGGTATAATCCCAATTGTATGACATTCTGGAAAAGGTAAAACAATGGAGACAGTAAAAGGATCAATCAGTGGTTGCCAGGGGTTAAGGAAGAGGGTGGCATTGCCAGGCAGGATGCAGAGGAGTTTTAGGGCAGGGAAACTCTTATATTTGTCTAAATTCCACAGAATGTACAACATCAAGAGTGAACCCTAATGTCAACTGTGAACTTTGGGTGATCATGGTGTGTCAGTGTAGATTTGTCAGCTATAACAAATATACTATTCTGGTACAGGATGCGGGAGGTTGTGTGTGTCAGGAGTATATAGGAACTTCCTGTACTTCCCATGCAATTTTTCTGTGAGCCCAAAACTGCTCTAAAAATAAAAGCTATTACTTTTAAAAGAGAAGGAAGATATGAAAGTCATCTAGAAACAAAAAACTAAAGGAGTGCTTTCCTCCAAAAATCAAGAAAGAAAAAATGGTGACAATTATGACACCATTATGCAATGGAAAGAAGAAAGATGGTGAAGGAACCCTGTTATTACTGAAAGACCATCTAGAAAACAAAACCAGATTCCTAGAACATTTATCGGAGGCATGCCCCAATGCCAACCACCACAAGAAGCGTTCAAATAATGAGACATTGTCTCCTGTAATCTCATTTTATCCTTATTCATTCCTCATGTAAATGTGTTATTAACCCATTTTAAGATAAAACTGGGGACCGAAGTTGGTAGGTGGCTTGCCCAACTTGATTCATTCAAGAGAGCAGGGCTGTCTCCAGTGGACCAAGCAATGCACTATACTGAAAAGAACCCACAATAAGTACGAACCAACCTCCATAGAATTGACAATTTCAAGAGAAGGTGGCCATCCAACCCACTAACCGTGCAGCATTCAGGGCATAGGAAATAGAGAAATGCATGGAACAGAGTTCCCTTGGAAGGCCTAAGAAGGCTCCCTAAACAAGGCAGCATTAGGGCTGGGACTTGAAAGCTGAGTACAATTTCTAATAAGCACGAAATGTAGGGAAAAGTATTTCTGATAGGAATAATGGCAAAGGCAAAAAGGTATAAAGAGCAGGTGGCCCAGAGTAGATGAAGTATCGCCCCAAAGAGAGATAGCTACTGGGTCCTGTGAGGAGGAAGGCTACCCAGTTTAATCTATAGTTCGGTGATATTATTTATGGCAAATATCAAACATCCTTTGGACTGTCACTGTGGCGGTGTAGGACTGCCGATTATAAAGAAGTGTGGCTGGGGATACGTAAGGAGACCAGCAGGAGGCAAGGGTGCTACAAGGACACCCAAGCAAGACAAAGGCAGAGCAGGGCTCATGGAAGGATATAGATTCAGAAGTACCGAGGTTTGGGGCTGCCTGTGGGTAGCTCAGTCTGTTAAGCGTCCAACTCTTTTGATTTCAGCTCAGGTCATGATTTCAGGGTCGTGCGGTGAGGCCCGAGTCAGGCTCTGCAGTCAGTCTGCTTCTCTCCTTCTCCCCCTTCTCCTATTCATGCTGTCTCTTTCTCTCTTTCTCAAAAATAAATATATAAAATCTTAAAAAAATAGAAGTACTGAGATTTTACTCAGAAAAAGTAGAGTACGCCCTTCAAATTGCTTCTAAGTAACTTTTACCTCAAATGTTTGTCTAAATGTCACTTTCTCAATAAGGTCTTTTCTAATCACCCTATTTAAATTTGCAACTTCGCCATAGACTCCGGATCCCCTTAATCTGCCTTACTCTTTTTCTTTTCATAATACTTATATCAATATAACTGCTAATATTCTATATAATTTACATTTATGATTGTTTATTGTTTTTTGGTCTGTCTTCCCTTACCGGAATATAAGTTTCATACAGAAAGACATGTTTGGGAGCACATGAGAGGCTCAGTTGGTTAAGCCTCTGACTCTTGGTTTCAGCTCAGGTCATGATCTCACGATTGTGGGATCGAGCCCCGCGTCTGCCTCTGTGCTCAGTGCAGAGTCTGCTTCAGATTGTTTCGCCCTCTCTCTCTGCTCCTCCCTGCTCCTGTGTGTGCTCTCTCTCTAAAATGAATAAATAAAATCTTTTTCTAAAAAAAAGAAAAATATATTTGGTTTATTGATTATTCCAAACACCTAGAGCACAGCCTAGGACATGGTAGGTATACAACAAATATTGTTGAGCGAGTGAATGAACGCATGTGTGAGTTGGCTCGTGCCTAGCAGTACTTTAACTTAAGCAACTGAGATAGTATAAGATCTATAAGGTATTAAGAGATAAATTACTCTCTTTTAAAACTTTCATACATGTACCCATGGAGAAATAACTAGAGAAGGGACCCGTGATTAGTAAACAGCATATAATACCAGTCCAGGAGACCATATTTTTACATGTACTAAAATCTTCTTTGGTCCTAATAGTCTTGTAGATTGTAGTGACTGATGACAAGGAGGGATGCTTTAGGTGTGGGGATTGAGTCATGGCAAGATCTGAGAAGCCATAGTTATCACTTCAGCATGCCAGGCACCAGATTTACTTTTCACATATTTTATCTCAATTAGTCTTTGTGAAAGCAAGTCATCACTATAAGGTATTGCTATTTCTATTTGACGGAGGAGGACACTGTGAGCCATAAAGGCAACTGGCCTGCCCAATGACATGGTTCGAACAAGTGCATGGGTTTCAATACCTATGTGCTTATCACTATGCCAAGAAAATTGTAACGATAACAAGGAAAAAAATATTTATTCTGGACCAGACACTGTGCTCCTCACATCACAATTACTCTATGAGATAGTTAATATTAGTTTACCATTTTACATATGGAAAGTCTAGCAGAGAGAGTTGAGGTAAACCGTTCATGAGCGCATCTCTAGAAGGTTCTAGAAGTAGAACTCAAACACAGGCCTCATGGACTCTAATGCCCATACTCATAACCACTACACTATATTGCCAAGTGGAAAACAAGGATAATGCCAGATGGAACAGGCTGAGGTTTTGCTGATTTAGGGGAAAGGGAACTAGTAAAAGATCGGTTTCCACAAGGCAAGTGCAAAGAGATAAACATTTAGCAAATTAATGCAGTAATTTGAAGGGTAGTTTGAGCAGATGCCATGTGGAAGTTACCAGAGAAAACATCAGTTCTTTAAGCCAAATGGTATTTTGAGAGTATGAAAAGAATGTAATTATAAGATTTTTTACCATAAAAACAAATCCATATACACAAACACTTAGCTAGAAGGGGAACAGGGCATATTGCTGAGAATATTACATTAAACAAGTCTTTTACTAATTAATAAGATATTGGTCATCATGAAATTACAAGTGCTCAAATGTGGTGATATTGGCATTTGATGTACGATTACTGATGTTAATGTGTGAACAGAAATATGAATCTTCCCACTCGCTTCTCCCAGCGGAGGGTCCTGCGAGAATGTCTCCTCCGTGACAGTTCTGGGCCCGCCAGCTCAGGGAACGGAGCCAGGAGCCGTGCAAGAAGAAGAAGTCTGAAGGGAGCTGAAATCAGTCCCCCGAAACAAGGACGCCGCGGCGGCGACCAGCCCCTGCCTGCAACAGATGCTGCGCCCTGCACGTGAGCCATCGCGCCCCTTGCTTTCATCTGCACGTGGGGACGCAGGAGCTCTACAGGGCCAGGTGGTAAAGGGAACGAGCTAAGGGTTGACAAAGAGCTCTGACATGTATGAATTATCGTCCTGGACGATGAATGATTCACAGGCGTGAGTAAAGCTAATCCATCTTTGTTACCCCAGCTCCTGGGGTGGGCCTAACAAGTTGCTCAGCGAAAGTGTGTTGACTCAAGAACCAGTGGTCTCATTGATCCACCCATCTGTGATGATTCTTTTTTTTTTTATTATTAAGATTTTATTTATTTATTCATGAGAAATAGAGAGAGAGAGAGAGAGAGAGAGAGAGAGAGAGAGAGGCAGAGACCCAGGCAGAGGGAGAAGCAGGCTCCATGCAGGGAGCCCGACGTGGGCCTCGATCCTGGGACCCCAGGATCATGCCCTGGGCCAAAGGCAGGCGCTCAGCCGCGGAGCCCCCCAGGGGTCCCCCAGGATTCACTAGTCTGACTCGATGGGTCTAAGGACGTTGGGATTCCACGTCTCGCGTCGGGTGCTTGGCAGGTAGTGAGCGCAGGTGTGCACGCGACACCGCGGCCAGCCTGGGGCACATCTGCGCTGACGTTGCCGGAGCGGACACGCCCGCCCGCGCAGGGAGGAAGCTCCCGGAGGAAGAGCTGTCCGTGCCCCGAACCGCGAGGAACGCGCAGGCTCCCGCGCCCTCCGCGCTCGGAGGAATGGAAGCAAAGACAGGCTTTCCTCCTCCCCTTGCACTTCTGCGGGCAGCTCACGTGGCGGCCCGCGGCCTTCTGAGTGCCACGCGCAGATGGAAGTCTGCACCGCGTAAAAAAAAAAAAAAAAAAAAAAAAAATTGTAAGTTCGAAGTGGGAAGAGAGGGGAAAACCACCACGGGGCCCGAACAAAATAGCAGAGAAGTACTGGGCAGACTGCAAGCCCACAAAGCGACTTGCTCGCCTGTAGTGCGCTAGTCATTTGCAGGTCGATCTTCGGAGAGTTAGAGGTTGAAACTACTGTAAACGGTCAGGCGCCTACGGGGCCCCCGGCTCGGGGAACATCTGCGGAATCACTGCGTTTCTCGCCGCTGCGGCAGGACCCCGCGCCCCCAGATGAAGCCCGGCCAGCTCTCCTCCCGCCGCTCCCGCGAGCCCCCGCGCCTCCGCGCTCCCCCCTCCTCCGCGCGCTCCTCCCCCTCCGCGCGCTCCCCCTCCGTGCTGCTCCTCCCCCTCCGCGCGCTCCCCCTCCGTGCTGCTCCTCCCCCTCCGCGCGCTCCTCCTCCGCGCGCTCTCCTCCGCGCGCTCCCCTCCGCGCTGCTCCTCCTCCGCGCTCTCCCCCTCCGCGCGCTCCCCCTCCGCGCTGCTCCTCCCCCTCCGCGCGCTCCCCCTCCGTGCTGCTCCTCCCCCTCCGCGCGCTCCCCCTCCGTGCTGCTCCTCCCCCTCCGCGCGCTCCCCTCCGCGCTGCTCCTCCTCCGCGCTCTCCCCCTCCGCGCGCTCCCCCTCCGCGCTGCTTCCCCTCCGCGCGCTGCTCCTCCTCCGCGCTCTCCCCCTCCGCGCGCTCCCCCTCCGCGCTGCTCCCCCTCCGCGCGCTGCTCCTCCTCCGCGCTCTCCCCCTCCGCGCGCTCCCCCTCCGCGCTGCTCCCCCTCCGCGCGCTGCTCCTCCTCCGCGCTCTCCCCCTCCGCGCGCTCCCCCTCCGCGCTGCTCCCCCTCCGCGCGCTGCTCCTCCTCCGCGCTCTCCCCCTCCGCGCGCTCCTCCGCGTCCCCGGGGACGGCGTCCACCAGGGCCGAGCTTGGCCCCTCGCTCCTCCTGCTGCGCCCACTCCGCGCGTGCGCTCGATCGCGGCCTGTGTGGGAAGGATGCCCATTCCCAGGCGCCGTCCCCGGCCTGCACTCTCCCCTGTGCGCCCACCCCTCCGTCCCCTCTCCAGGTCCCCACCAGCTCTGCCCCTCAGCCTTCCTTGTCCAAGCCGGTCCCCCCAAGCTGCTCACCGCCACCTAAACCATACTAGTCACTCCCCTCATTACTTTGAATCCCCCTCACCCCAGACACCGCCTACGGTGGACGCGTCACCTCTCTCCCCTGCACCTCTCTCCCCTGCACCGTGGGTCTCGGCTCCCTTTTCTTTCTTTCTTGTTTTTTTAAGATTTATATATTCATGAGAGACAGAGAGAGGCAGAGACACAGGCAGAGGGAGAAGCAGGCTCCCGGCCAAGAGGGGAGCCGACTGGGGGGCCCGATCCTGGGACTCCGGGACCATGACCGGACCTGAAGGCAGACGCTCAACCGACTGAGCCGCCCAGGCGGCCGTCCGCTCCCTTTTCTCCCCTCGGCTGCCGGGTCCTTCCTGCCCCACGCCAGGTGGCTCTCTAATCACTAGCCATTGGAGCTGCTGGGGACTCCAGCGTTTCCTGCCTCCCGGCCTTGGCTTTCATTGTTTTCCTAAACCCCACTCCCTTTCAAAGATTCGGTTCCCGCAGCCCCCACCCCACTCCCATCAGCCCTTCCTGAGCTCCCCCCAGCCCCTTAGACCGGGGCAGGCACCCCACCCATGGTCCCCTGTGTCACACACACGGCTGTCACGGAGTTGCCGCGCTGCATGAAGGTAACCTGTGAGCAATTCCTCGTCCTCCAGCAGAATCTGCACCGAGAGAGGAAGAAGACCGCATTTAATTCGGCTTTGGCTTTGGGTAGTCGACCCCTGAAGTTGGTATCCGGCCCAGAGGACAAAAAAGCTCAATAAGTTTTTTGTTGAATAAAACTGAACTGATGGTTGCAGATGTGTGAATTAATTAGCATCTCAACAATCTCTGAGTGCGTGATTACTCAGAGCACAATCAATTATTCCATTTTCTAAATTCCCCTGAGGAAGGAACTTGCCCCACTCAGGGCCTTTCAGAGGCACAAGTGCTTGAGGGAGACTGTCAAACAGGGCCTCAGGTAACCAGAAAAGTCCCATTTCCCTCGGCTGCGAAGATTCCCAGCTACACAAAATGACCACACTCCTGGCCACGTGGCATCCAGTGCTGTGCGGAGGCCTGGCTGAGCGCCCTTTGAGGAATAGTGTCCCGGGCCAGGAGAATAAAGCTGCCACAGGTAGGCCTCCTGTTAACTTTGCTGGAATTCTTTGCTGGACCCTTTCTGGGTCTGCACCCCGCGTGCAGAAATAAGTTGCCGATTTGGTTGGTGCAAGCACATTCTCAGACAACTTGAAACCACTCCAAGTACCAACAGCCACGTGAGAGGGGAAAAGATGAAATGTAGTTGGTGGGAAGTAAATTCTTGATTATGTCGGCATTAAAGGGTATATGCTGCGCTGCATTCTCAAGAGTTGCAGAGAAGAGGCCCAGCAGTGTTTTACCCCCCGTCAGACACAGAGCTGGCAATTTACTGTGCAAACTAAACAGATGGAGAAAAATAGAAAGGTGGTATCTCTGCTTTTTAACTACATTCCTCCAGGGTCATCAGGAAGAGAGAAGTAATAATTATAGCCAGTGAGCGGGTGTTCTTTTGCCTCTTAGAAGGCTTTATAGGCCAGTTGTTTACTGCTAACTTTTGGGTGCAAGACTAGTTTAAGTATATCAAAGCTTTATGGCCTGAGAGGGAGCCATTACATATGGAAGCTGACCTGACTGCTACTTACCAGGGGGCCAGAGACTGGTATTCGAAAAATAATAATGTTGCTATTGCAAAGAGAGAACAAGATTGTCCTAGGAGATAGTTTTGAGGAATCAAGGCACTAGTTTTGTGCCACCTCCATATGCAGGGACAATATGTGTGTTGACCCCACTGATAGAGAAAAAGGGAAGAACCTCTACCCTGAGAATTGGTGAGTGGCCCTATATTTATAGAGTTTGAAACAAGTCACGGCTAGCATGCAGGGCTCACTCTGAGGTTACTGAACACATATGAGGTAAAACTCCAAACAGCCTGAGGTGTACTAAGAGCGTGGCTGACCTTCAGCTCTTTGCTAAGCTGTGACGCATATACAAGGGTGGTGGACACGGAGATGTCCAGGTTTTCTCAGTCCTTTGTGCTCCTTCATGGCCTTTCCCGTGGTTCTGAGCTTCATCTAAGACCTCATCATTTCAGACCTGTTTAACCGGCCTCCTACCTATAGACTTTCCCCTTTCCAGTCTCTTCGTTACAACCTTACCTTGGTCGTCTCCTTAAATATTATTTGGGTAGCGCAAACATCCCCTCCTAAGCGCCTCACCTGGAGGGGGCTAGTCATGGCATTCCATTCCCTTTGTCACAGTCAGGGTACATGCTCAAACTTTTTTTTGCTGGTAAGAAATCAGTAGAGTTGGAGACTTCTGCACAGCTGGATTTACTGTGAAGCTAAAGAGATTGAATCCATAGGCCCCATTATCAGAACAGGCTCCTGGGAGTCTTGGACACGCTGTGGTTACAGAGTGTCCTAGTGGGGAGGGAGTGAAGGTGGCAATCATGAGCATTTCGATGTAGGCATTGCCAAAAAAAAAAAAAAAACAAAAAAAAAACAAATTTTCAAAACAAAAACAAAAAACAAAAAACCTCAGAGAAGGTAGACCTGAATCTTCAAGGCTCCAATAATTTGGTGAGGATTTTTTTTTTCTTATTCTAAATAACTTCTAATTTATACATGTAAATTTACATCCACAATTTTCTATTTTTTTATTAAAGAGGATCCCTCAAATTCTATAAGCGGCAGGCTACTGTTCCAAAGCAGAGATCTATGTGTCTCATGCTTCGAAACCTCCTCTGAGATATGTCCCATCCCCAGCCACCTTGCTCACCACCCTCCTGCCCATGTGCATCTTGGGTGCCACCCTCCTCGCCTCCTCGCTCCTCCAAGGTCCTGCACTTCCCAGCTCAGTCTTTGCACACCCTCTCCACCTGGGAGCACCTACCAGGGGTCAGCCAAATACCTAGCCCAGCAGGGGGGGCCCTGCGAAAACCCCACCTCCTCCATGAGGTCATCCCAACTTTTACTTTCACATCCCGAATTTTACTTTTACTGTCTTTCCGTGCTCCTTGTAGAAAGTGAATAAATATTTGTTTAGTGAAATTGGATTAGGTTAGGCGACTCTTCACAATATGCCTTGCATTCGTTACCTGCGTGTCCATTTTTTTCTTCTTTATGAACTCCTGGAGGTCAAGACTCTATTTGCTTCAAGGTTACATCTCCACAGCCCCCATCCCGGCTCTGCACAGAATGAGAGCTCAACAAATAACTGAACTGAACTGAACAGATGTGCTCATTAAATGGTTGCTGATTGACTGGAAGATTTCTATTTTGGCATGTACACCCTGAGCTCAGAGTCCCGGCGTGCTGGCATGGAGGCAACTGTTTCTTTCCATTTTTCAGATTTTCCTCCCCCAGCCCAGGGAAGCACACAGTGGGAAAAGAGGCCTAGCAGCCTTGTGCTCTGTGGAGTGGAAACTGAAGTCCTGTGTAAATGATCTCCCCTCACGATCCCAGCCAACGATTATAAGTCATTATGCTCCTGCGGGTCCCGGCCTAGCACGGGTTATTGGTTTGTAATATCTCCTGGCAATCAATATCTTACCTACTTACCACATTCACTAAACAAACCTCGCTGGAGGATATTGGAAGAAAGGCATAGCCAGGGAACCTGGGGGGGGGCGGTTGACGGGCAAGGCCAAAACCACTTTTCCAAACCCTCCATTGAGGGAATAAAGACCATCTACATAAATAAATAGCAAGACCAATCACGTCTCATCGTGGCTAATCGACTTCTACTCAGGGTCTGTGAAGGGGAAACAATGAAGATTGTAAATTGTACACGGGCCTGGGTTGCTCTGGTCAGATTTGAGGCACATCACCTGGGGTTATGGGGGGGGGTGTGATTTGATCACCATCTTCTCAGTTTTTGTTTAAAGACCAAATGTTCTTCATGCCATTCTTCAGTCCAGAGCTCCATGGAGGGGTTCCTATATTGTATAGACTCCTCATGAGGATGCTGTTTGCATGGGGCTATTTCCTTTGTATGGTTGGGACTTGAAGCTCATCCCTCTGCAAGCTCAGGCTCCAAGATGCAGCAGGCATCCTGTCCTACCGGCCCGGGGAGCTCACTTATGATGCAGCGACAGTCGTTCAGACAGCCAGGGGAGTAGCTAGGCTCCGCAGGCAGAAAGGGAAAAAAAAAAAAAAAGGATTCCATTTTGGGCTCGACCTCTGTAAGTCCAGGAAGATTGAGTCTGCTATCAGTATCTGAACAAGCTCCCAGGGGTGAGCGAGCTTTCCCATTCGAGGCTCCCCTTTGTCACAGGGTAAAGAATTTATTAGTGAAAAATTTCAATTTCAGGCCTTCAAATTGTCTTGCCTGGCCTCGAGTTCTGTCCAGACCATGTATTTATAATACACTTCCTATCATTGTTTGAACATCTTTTTTCACCCTATAATCCCTTCCATGTTTGTTTACAAAAGGGATTTTGTTTTAAAACAGAGGAATTATTACTTCATTTGAGTGGTTTTATCCGGTGTCCCAAAGGGATTGTAACAGGCCCGTGGTAGCTCTTCGTGGACTTAGTGGGGAAGGAAGGGTGCGCGTGCACAGCGCCCACAAGCTGGTCAGTCTGCCGACAGTGGAACTCTGACAGTGGAAGGATGGGGCGGAGTGTTGGGACTCTGCTCCCTGCCCTCCTCTTCACATGTGAGTGCCTCTGTGTCCACATTTCTCCTTTTTAGGATAATACCAGTCAGATTGGATTAAAGCCCACACTAATGACCTCATCTTAACTAGTTACATCTGTAATGACCCTGTTTGCAAATAAGGCCACACTCTGAGGTACTGGGAGTTAGGACTTCAACATACGAATTTGGATTGGGAGGGAGACACAATTCAAACCGTAGCAACCACCAAGGAGATGCCAGGAGGCCCTTGGAAAAATCCCACCCTATGTGTCAAGACTATGTGTCATTTATCAATGACAATTTTGAGCTGCTGAGAAGAGATCGGGATATGCTTTGGTAAGAAGTAACTCATGGCTTAACATAGTAAAGCTTGATTTCTCACTCGTATCAAAGTCTGATGTGGGTCTGGTAGCTTCTTTAGGAATAGGGGAGAGATGACTTTCCTTACCAGTGATTCAGGGATCCTCCAGGCTGCTTTCACCTTGCATCTCCAACACCTCAAAGTTCTTGCTTTCCGGCCTTGCAGATGGGCAGGAAAGAGCATGGAGCACTCACCCTTGCTCTCAACTAACTGCTTTAGGTTAGAAGTGACACATATCACTTCCACTCCAAGTGAATAGACCCGAATTAGTCACATGATCTCAACTGCACAACAGGCCAGAAAATATAGAGAGGCCAACTACCCTTGCCATATCTTACTTCACCCAGAACACTGTAGGTTTGGTAAGCGATTCTAGAAGGTAGAGCAGAAAAGCATTAGTTTAAAACCAGGAATTTGAAGCCAGACCAGGTTTGAATGCTAGTTCATCACTTAGTAGCTAAGTGTATCGACCAATTCACTTCATCTCTTTGCCCCTCGTTCTCATCCCTATAAAATGGGGATAATAATACCTCGTATCTAGTGAGCTTGTTCGATGTGTTTTAAGTTTTTAATATAAGTGTTTCTAGAACATAATACCACAAGAATTGAGCCATTTCATTTGCAAAAGATGATCTACAGATCTTAAACAAAAAAGTGGGAAAGGGTCACATGTGAAATATTTTCAAGTTTCAAATTTCATGTTTCCATGTAGCATGGATCCTTTTAATGGGTAAATAATACTCCATTGTATGGATTTACCATGTTTTGTTTATCCATTCATTAGTAAATGGACTTTTGAGTTGTTTCCATCTTTTGGATATTGTGAATAGTGCTGCCATGAACGTTCATGAGGTTGGATTTTTTAAAATATCTGTTTTCAATTCTTTTAAGTATGTATCTAGAGATAGAATTTCTAGGTCATATGGTAATTCTATATTTAACTTTCTGAGAACTGCCAAACTCTTCTCCACAATGACTGCACCATTTTATATTCCCACTAGCAATGTGACACTGTTCAATTTCTCCACACCCTCATCGACATGTCATTTTCTGTATTTTTTTTTAATTGTAGCCTTCCTAGCAGATATGAAGTGGAAACTCATTGTGGTTTTGATTTACATTTCTCTAATGTTAATGATGTTGAGCATCTTCTCGTGTGTTTATTGGACATTTGTTTATCATCTTTGGAGAAATATCTATTCAAATCCTATGCCCATTTTTAATTGGGTTTTTGTCTTTTTGCTGTGGGGCTGAAAGAGACTTTTATGTATTCTGGGTACTAAGCCCTTATTATGTATGATTTATAAATATTTTCTTCCACTCTGCAGGTTGTATTTTCATTTTCTTGATAGTGTCCTTTGATGAACAAAGTTTTTAATTTTGATGAAATCCAACGTATCCACTTTTTCTTGTTGCTTGTGCTTTTGGTATATCTGAAAAAGCCTCTTGGAAGATATCTATTTTTTTTTTAAGTTTGACTTACAAACTAATGGGAAAGAAAAACTAATTTATTAATCAAGACTCAAAAAGAGTAAAGCAGTTTCTGTGATCCTCACCACTTATCTTTGATCAAGAATTTACTAAAATTAGTTTCCAATTTGTAAGATATTTCCCCAAAATCCATATCTGTCATTAGTATCTCTTTGTAGTTTTATGGAGAATCAGACAGGTATGAGAAATATGTGGAATACAATTCGATGTCATTAAAATATCTGTAAGTGCTATGGCCCAGAGAGGCAAGGAGAATATGAAAAAGATCCAGAATTTAATCAGGAAATTTAGAAAATAAAGAGCAAACCGTTAGCAGTTCATTATATCCTGATTGGGGGCAGAGACTGGCACCTAACCAAATTAGCTGAAGCAGGTAGATAAAAATGTATCTTGAACCCAGAAGATAGGAGTTGCTACACGAACTTCATCTAAAGGATGGAACTTAAAGTCTTCGTTTTCATAGCAACTACTACAAAGGGCTCCAAGTGTCCATACTTGAGATAAAAAGAATAACCCTAACATGCAAAGTGTCAGATTCCACATCTGACATGAAAAAACTATTCCCTTCGTAAGTGTCTTTCCAGATCCAGGATGGGTTAGTATTAATTATACCGATGATGAAGTATTAATACTTTTGTGTCAAGTTCAAGAATAGGTGTTTAATCATTGGGACAATCTGTGTATATTCAGTATTTAAAGTGTTTGTAATGATTTAGGATTGGCATAATAGAGATTCTGACAGATTAGCCTTGTGATTCCAATTTAAAATATGTAATTGACTTGTGATTCAAGTTGAAGGTATAAGACTTCTTTACTAAGTTTGTAAACAGAATATGAATGTTAAGAGAACAAGATTTACTATATTTATAAGTTTAATAACTTATTAGATGGGAAGACAGTTTTGCTCATTAGAGATTTAAACTTGTCTGTCTGGTCAAGTACCTAAAGTGCTTAAAAAGAAAACTGAATATATTACATTTATAGCTGTAGTTTAAAATGCCCACATTTGTAAATGAGACTGATTGTTTAAAGAGAAATTAGTTTGTTAAGTTGATCAGACACATACTCAATTCCTTAAAGTTATAGTTCTTAATTACTAAAAAAATTTACACTTTTAACAACAACAACAATATTTATCAATTGAATTTCGAAATTTAGGAAGAACTACAAGGTCTTAATTTTAAGAATTCAATACTAATTGAAATTATGGGTACAACATGCGGGATTTTGAAATTCTCAAATTTTATAAATAATGAAGGTGGTTTCCAATATAGAGAATCTCTAGCAATGGGACTAATGGATATTATAAAATAACTTCTCACTGATCTATTTTTGTTTGGATTCCATTGTTTAGAAAGAGCCAGATAACTTTCTGGCTAGCAAACCATAGATATGATAAACTGAAGATGGTTCTAGCCCTAACTTACATTTGGTATGAATGATAGGACTTAAGTGCTTTTTTGGTCACAAAAAAATCAAACAGAAACTGAAAGAGAAATGGTCAAATCTTCAGATAGGCAATATATTTGAAGCATCCCCATCCACAAGTCATCTTCTAACAGATTAGAGTAATGGAAGATGCTCTTCTGTTGTCATGTCCATTCAAGCTGTTTGTTTAATCAAGGAGCGGTGCTTCTGGCATAAGAGAAATGCAATTAATGAGCAAAGGTCAACACGAGATAGACTGGGTGTGGACACTTCCACATAAGTTAGGGAAAGGGGAAAGGCTTAACTTTTTTTAAATAAATGGAAAAGTCAGTCTCTTTTCAAGCAATTAAAAAAAGAAAAAACAGCTTTAGAATAAGGTATTGTTCTCTGAATTCTGCTAATGGAGAAATATAATTGCTGCAACTAATATGTGTCTTTGAAATGCTGGTGACCAAACTAAATCTCCCAGGAAAGACAAGGTCTTGACATTCAGGATGGCTGAGCTCAACATCCTTTTAAACTGCTTGCATATGACTTTGTGATTTTAAAATGGAAAACCTTTAAAGACCTGAAGGAGTGAGTAACTGATATATTTCTCTAGTGGAAAATGAAGTGCCATGAGATGGCTTAAAAGTATGACTCTGGAGTCAGATACCTTGGGTTCAAATCTTAGCTCAGCCACTTATTAAATGAATGACCTTGGACAAATCATGAATCCTCTGGAAGTTCCGTTATTTAGTAGAGCCATAAGTAGAGAAGGTAATAACTATCTCTTAGGGTTATGAAATATTGTAAAGAGCTTAGCACCATGATCAACCCATAGGAACAACTCAATAATTTATATTGCTGCTTTCACTTACATTGTTAGATGTTAGGAGATTTCTGTAAAAGGACACGAGTCCCCCATTTACATGGTTGCAGTCGTTCTCTGTCTTCAGCCTCCGGCCAAGAAATATACTTTAGTGTTTTACATTAAGTTTGTGTTTTTCATACTGCTTAAAGCAAATTGTCTCTTTAAGAATCAAGAGTGATACACTGTCATCTGTTAAAAATTTTGAAGAAAGGACATAAATGCTGAAGGCTTTTATTAAAATGTCTCTAGATGTGAAATAATATTATTCTCATCGAATGGTCATAAATTGAGAAATATGAGGAAAACCAGTTGGCACAGCCATGAACATCTACTTGTTGTAAGGCAAAAGTTGACTTTTAAATGCTTTATGCATATAGAAAACTACAAAATTATTAAAATGTGTGATAGTTTAGGAATGTTAGACACGATTTGATTGTTCTCTTAATTGGTGTTTCAATACCTCACTGTTATTTAAATTAATTCTCACAGATCAGCCTTGACCAGTTAAAAGCATTAATAAAATGAGCAGGGTCATACCTTGTATGTTGTTAGGTAAATTCAGGAGCCTGGGATGACTATAGGGAGTGGTGTCATCTAAGGTCTCTAAGGACTCCCTGGAAAATAAGGCTTCTGAAAACCACCACATGGTTCACATCCAATTACTAAATTTCCATAAAGGCAGTCTTCTTTTAAGAAGACTGCTCAGCTCAATACATATTTATTACAATGAGACTTGAAATTTGATTTAGTGGCAAGTGACATTTTTCAAAACAATGTGTTCTCTATGCTTTCAGTAAGTAGCGATTGTTACTGAACTTACAAGAAACTGGGATTTAATTTTATCATTAATTAAGGAATATTTCAAATAAAGAAATCAGGATTTCCTTTTTTAATCATTTTTTATCCTGAATAAAGGAATTGTATACATGTATGGACCAGCTGCCCTTGATCTTTCCTAGAAGGGGGAAAATTAAATTAGGAAAGGAAGCCCCCAAATGCACAGGACATTTAAAGGATGAGAATAACCGAAGAAGGTTTTGGAACCTCCAAGCTTGGAGGTCTTCCAAAGGACAATCCACAACCCACCCGGGGTGACTAGGTCCTCCTGGGCCAGATGCCATTGCAAAGCCCCAATTAATCTAAATATTCCATTTTTGACAGATATACTCTTGGGGTTTCTATGACAGGAAACTGAAATTTATAGTTGAGAAGTGCATCTATGATTGTTAAGCACTGAAATATCTGCCCAAATTAGCCTGACCCAGGATGTGGACTTTGATCTCAAAATGCTGGAATCCTGAAAATACTGTCATTGTCTTTAAAAACCCCAAGAACTGGAGACAGCTTTTTAAGTAGTATAATTAGTGTGGAAGCATAACCTTTGATGAACCTGAGAGAAGACTTCATCACACCCAGCAACTGGGATGGTCTTCCCTAAGACTCCCACGTACCAAGTTAAAAAAAAAAAATTTTTTTTTTAAACTAACCACGGCACACTTAGGGCTCAAATACTGGAGCACTTAAGAGGATTTATTTAAGTCTCCCAAATAACAGCTTGAAAACAAATCCTGTTAAATGCTCCATTTCCCTATTCTTGTCACAAATTTTTGCTTGGCCCTTTGCCCTTTTATTAAACTGTGTAACTATTCATTATATTGCAACATAACCCGTATGGTTGTTAGCAATCACCTGCAGCTACTGGCATTTCTGAAAGCAAAGCCTTAAGACTGCCCACATGGTAATGCTGGATTATGAAGTTATGATTCATCAGAGAAAATAAACAGGGAGGGTTTTTTTGAAATGTTGTGAACACACGCCATCTTCTTCTGATCTTCCCCCCCCCCCCCCCCCCCCGTTAGCATCACCTGCAAGAACTGTGTGCTCTATAGGAGGTTGCCAAAACCAAGTTTTCAACTGAATATATACTACTGCAAAATCCGATGGACTTTGTTTGTCCCAGAGGCTGGTAAGGAAGGCCAGCCAGGTGTTATTTGCAAGAAAACTCAAGGAGTCAAGGCAGCCTTAGAAATAGAGACTGACACTCGATGGCCAGGGCTAAGATCTCTGCACTGTTTAGCAGTGAGGCCTCCCACAGGCCACAAGCAGTACACCTGGATAGATTCTGTGAAAGGATGAAGATGATGCTAATGGTCTGATGGGGAAAAGGAGCCTTCCCAAGAAGAGAAAGTGGAAGTCTAACACTTGACCAAGGACATGATTGAAGGGTGGGGTGGGGTATGGGTGGTCACAGGGGATGAATGACCGAATATCTCTCAGTTTGGTGACACTCGTTATCTTCAAAGGAAAATGCTTATATAAATATTGAATCACACGAAAGAGTCAAGCCATCAGAGATGAGAAAGGAACAAAGCCAGAGAGAGAAGAGAGGGTCTTCCCACTTCCATGTGGAGACCATGGACGCAGGACCAAACAACAACTGGACATAAGCTACTTGAAAATAGCAAAAAAGAATACCACAGACACCTGGGAACATCACAGCCATGGCTGAGTGTCAGAGCCGAAATAACAAGGTGAGACACGTAGGTGTCAGCTGTATCAAAAGACTTGGTGAGACACCACATGATGCTTCTTTCATAGATGGGAAGGATTTTGGGGGAGAGTAGGGTTCCAGTGATTTCACTTGTGGGTGCTAAGCCAGAGATTATTGTTTCCCACCATTATTGTGATCTTGTTGGGAGTGGAGAAAAGAATCCCATGGAAAACAAGTATAAGTCATATGCTGAGCAATCTGAACCATAAAGGGCTCAGTCCTGTTGCATATTTTCTTACAGGGGAGATCCTCTCTGACGTGATTTCTTCTAATCTCCTCTCCTTATCTGCACCTCCTTGCTGCTGGTGTCCCTTCATCTGGCACTTACCCTGCATCCTAACCAGATGGTACAAGCCCAGCGAGCTCCTACTGAGCCCTACAGGTCCAAAAGAAATTCATAGACCCCCTACTAGGACGAACTATAGTGTGACCATAGGCAGTATTTCCATTCCCTCTTTCCTGACAATATTTCATTCCTATCTCTTGCCAGCTTCTTTTCCCTTCATTCAAATCATCAAATCCACTTTATATGCAGGTGCCCACATGTAGAAAAGAAGCCAGTCTCCCTTTTTTTAAAGCCCCCTTACAAATGTAAGAGGTTCCCTTAGATCTCCCCTCCCTTGATTCGGTGGAGGAGGTAGATGCTCCAAGAATGTACTTGCCCACTAAGCTGACAGATTCTCTGGTTATTCTTCTCGACTCCTTTATAAAATGGGGAGGATGATAGCAGAGCTAGTTTGGCCATTTTTTAAGTTGGTTCTGCAAGGATTTGGGGAGGCTGCATTTAGAATGGGAAGCCTACTGTTCTCATTTTAGGGGATTTAGCTGCATATCTGAACTGAAACAGTTCAGTTTGACCTCCTGCTACGTCCAGTAGACACCTTAGTAGAGAGATGTCAAACGGGGCAGCAGAAATGCTGCTACTCAAAGGAGCAGTCTCAAAGTCTTTCTTAAGGTAATGTCACTCTTATTCTGTTAATAACAAAATATGACAGCAATAGTATTTTTTATCCTCATCCTATGGACAATTAAAGTGGAACTCAAAGCTTAAGCAGCATGCCCAAGATCACACAACAAGTAAATAAGGGGTGAAGACAAGACACTCACTTCTGTCTTGAACTGAACTTTATGATTTGACTTCTCATTTGACATACTATCACTGCTATCTCATACTTTGTCCTCTTTATTGTGAATTTCTCATTTGATTAAATCAATGTCCATGAATTGATGTGTCTGAATATTTGTCACTAAAAACATAACACCTCTAGTAGATGTTATTTGGACATTAACCTAAACTTACAGCTTAGACCCTCTGTATCTAAGGGACTAAGCATTTGTAAATTGATTCTTCATGTTCTAACTCTAATTATTTTGGTAAAATTGAGTATTCTCTATTCATGTGAGGAGGGCCCAGATTCAATAAGTATGATAGTTCTTGTGTAAATATTCTCAACTCAAGACTGTCTCATACTGTATATCCTCTAACAAACAATGGGCCAATTACAGGACAATTAGGTAGTGGAAAAAAATCATTAGTGAAACTAGATCTAGCATATCTGGCTTCCCAGGCAAATACCTCTGCAAGAGAAAAAAAATTATTCTGACCCAGCTTGACCCTAAATAAACTGCAATTATATTTATTCATTGTATCATGTCCAATACAGCATATCATCCTAAATACTGGTGAACTTTAACATTGTGTCTAGAAATATCCCTAAATAACGACACATAGATTTAATTAACTTTGTATAGGTTAGCCAACTTTTAATGTTTTTTTCAGAGTTTTAGAGACATTGAGTTTTTTAAAAGAGTTAATCTTTTAAATGTATCTATTTATTTATTTAGAGGACAAGAGAGAGCATGAGTAGGGGGGAGAATCTCAAGCAGGTTCCCCACTCAGCAGAGAGCCCAACATGGGGCTGGATCCTACAAACCTGAGATCATGGCCTGAGCTGAAATCGAGTCAGACACTTAACCAAATGAACCACCCAGGCATCTGACATTGGGGGCTTTTTTAGAGATTTTAGTCTCAGAAAAATATTGAGAGGAAGGTACAGGAATTTCCCATATACTTCCTACCCCCACATATACATAGCCTCCTGCATTATCAACATCACTCATCAGAGTGGTACCTTTGTTACAGCTGATGACCCTACACTGACACATCATAATCACCCAAACCACACAGTTTACATTAGGGTCCACTCTTGGTCTTGTACATCCTGTAGGTTTGAATGAGTGTATAATGACATGTATCCATCATTATGGTATCACACAGAGCAGTTTCACTGCCCTAAAAGTCTCTGTGCTTCACGTATTCATCTGTCCCTGGAAAACACTGATTTTTTTTAAAGACTTTATTTATTTATTCATAAGAGACACAGAGAGAGGCAGAGACATAGGCAAAGGGAGAAGCAGGCTCTCTGCCCTGAGCCCAATGTGGAACTCGATCCCAAGACCCCAGGATCACGCCCTGAGCTAAAAGCAGACACTCAACCCCTCGGCCACCAAGGCATCCCGGAAACCACTGATCTTTTTTCTGGCTCCATGCTTTTGTCTTTCCAAGAAAGTCACATAGTTGGAATAATACAGTATATAGTCTTTCAGGTTGACTTCTTTTTAAAAAAATTTTTATTTAAATTCCAGTTAGCTAACATACAGCATAATATTAGTGTCAGGTGTA
The DNA here is from genome assembly GCF_011100685.1 of Canis lupus familiaris. Lineage (NCBI taxonomy): Eukaryota > Metazoa > Chordata > Mammalia > Carnivora > Canidae > Canis > Canis lupus. The sequence goes on along the minus strand of NC_049227.1, from coordinate 64,501,130 downwards.
GAATTTAGTGATCCAGCACTTACATATAACACCCAGTGCTCACTTGGTAAGTTTCCTCCATGTCTTTCCATGGCTTGATATCTCATTTATTTTATCCCTGAATAGTATTCCATTATCTGGATAAGCCAGTTTCTTCATCTATTCACCTACTAAAGGACATTTTGGTTGCTTCCAGATTTTGGCAGTTATTAATAAATCTGCTATGAATATTTGTGTGGACAGGTTTTTGTGCATCCATAAGCTTTCAAGTCCTCTGGGTGAATACCAAGGAAAGCAATTGCTGGAACATATAGTATGTTAGTTTTGTAATTAACCCCAAACTGTTCTAAAATGGTTGTCACATTTTGTATCCTCATCAACAATGAATGAGAATTCTTGTTGCTCTACATCCATTCCAGCATTTGGTGTTGTCAGTGATCCAGATTTATGCCATTTTAATAGATATATAGTGGTATCTCATTTTATTTTGCATTGCCTTGATGACATAAGATGTGGAGCATCTTTTCATATACTCATTAACAATTCGAGTATCTTCTTTGGTGAAGTTTCTGTTACAGTCTGGCCCATGCTTTAATCCAGTTGCTTGTTTTCTAATCGTTGAGTTTCAAATACATAAAGCGATCTTTATGTATTTTGGATAACAGCCCTTTATCAGATGGGTCTTCTGCAAATATTTTCTCCAAGTCTGTAGGTTTTCTTCTCATTTTTGACCAACTTTTAATCTTGTCGTGAGTTTTTCTAACATGACTCAGGACATGGGAGACAAAGACCAATTTAAGTTCTTAAGATTTCAAGGGTAGGGGCCAGGGCCTGAGCCAAAGTGAATTCACTAAGACGAATGCCACTTTATGAGTTTGAGAATGAAGAGGCTTTACATATAATCAGTCTGACTCCATCTCAACCTCTACATCAATTATTAGTATCCTATTACATATCACATATGAAAAAGATTGAGCTGGTGGTTTCCAAACTTGGTTTTATATCAAAATTATCAAAGAGGTTTAAAAACAATACAAGTCTTAGACTCCCAGTCCTGGAAGGAATTCTGAGGTGGGCTTAGGAATCTGTATATTTATGCAACCTCTCTATGTCACTCTGATACATCCCACTCCACTTTCAGGCTATCCTGAGTATTAGAAAATTCTTCCTTCTATTGACTCAAAATGTATTAAACTGTAGATTTATATCCATTGGTACAAATGAATAATAATTCTTCCCTCTTCTCTCCAAAAGCTTTCATATATGTGAAGGTAACTGCTTTGTTCTCTGATGTCCTCCACTTTCAAACCATCTCCAGACCAGCGATTTCCAGCTTTTCTAACCTTTCCCTGCATGCCAAGATTTAAGTCCCTTTATCTTCCAGCTTGTTTTTCTCTGATGCTCTTCAAGTTATTCTATTAGTTTTAGACATTTGATGCATTAAGACAATGTACTCATTTTTACAAACAAAGATCACATTAGCTTACAGGTGGCCATATCATACATGGTCCATTGATTAAGATCTCCCGAATCATTTTTTTTTAGCAGAACTTGTTGTCAAGCTAGTTCCCTGCCTCTTTCCCTAATTATGTATCATTGTAGTTTGTTGACTTTTTCTTTGGACCCACATGCATGACCTTACAGTTAACTCCAATAAAAACTTGTCTTCTTAGATTCTGCTTATCCCTTCAGCTTGTCGGTATCTTCATCCATACTAGTAATTTTGTCCTCCAAATCAAAGTGGCTGCAGAATTTTTACACACGACAGTAGTGTAACTGTGGCCAGGAATCTACTTGGAGGTGAGTTCTTAAAGAAGCACTTGCTGAACATGTTTCACAGGACTAAGAACATTTCTGATGGAGGCCAATGACACGTGGAGGATCAGTCTTCCAATTCATCTGTTGGAGTCTCCATCTATCAAGTATTTGATAGTCATCTTATTGGCAAATTTGAAAATTACACCTTACTATTTTTAAGCAAACTACTAATAGAATGTTATACAGAATGTTTGAAGACAGAAATATTACAAACTTGTTATCAGATTAATATTGGTTCATTTATCAGAAATATTTGTATATAATCACTCAACTCATTATGACACTAATTTCATGTCCATGTAATCCTTCTGTCTCCTCAATTTAAATTTATTGGGACACAGCTGGGAAAAGTCAAAATAAAATAATACATTTCTACATCTTCCAGTAAAATAATTTTTAAAAAGACAAAATTAGATGAACATGTTTTCCTTTTTAGTAAATCCATCCAACCAATGTCTGTTCTAGAATTTTGCCTGTAATTGATATTAATTTCTAGCATTTACCTTTATGTGTAATATATTGAAATCTGCGTGAAAACAAGGACCCATAACTGCCTTGTGTCCTTTGAGCCATGTACAGTGCCTAGCAATCCAGTAGGTCCTCAATAAAAGTTGGTTGGTTGGCTGAATGAATGAGTCTGTGTTTTAAGTGAATTTACTTTTTCCTTTTTTGAAAGATCAAAATGGCAATTTTCTATTTCAACTAGTTGTCCAATTTGTCCAAGAAGTTCTCCATTCCAAATGTTCCAGAAATAGCCTGCAGTTACAGACAGGATCAGCCTTGAATAAACTCTGAGATGATAACAAAGTCCTATCCCTCCCAACCAGTGAATTGTGTCTGTAGCTCTCACACTCTGTGATCCTATAATAAATTTTGTGCCCTGAATATCTAAAGGAGTTCTGACCTCTGGCCCTTGGATTATGTGCTAGTATATGCCTGACTACTCTTATATCCAATTTTTAACTGGAACTGAGGCTTGTCATTAATCCCTATACTTGGGGTACTGGATTTTTCTCTTTATTGCCATCCAGAGACTAGATTCTGCTTCTGATATTCCTTTTACTGACTTTATTTTTTTTCTGACTTTATATAGCAATATGACTTACCAATTACACATTGTTGCCACACTCTATCTACCACCTCAAGAGGCCTCTCAGCATCATCAGAGTCCTGGCTAGAATTAGAATTTGCTAACCTTTCTTATATTTAGGATGACTGTTTGGCTTTATCATGGATAGGACTAACTCTTCTGAAACAACAAGTGTTAGCAAGGATGTGGAGAAAAAGAAATCCTTGTATCCTGTTGGTGGGAATGCAAACTGGTTCAGGTACTGTGGAAGACAGTATAGAGGTTCTTCAAAAAGTTAAAAATAGAACTGCCCTATGATTCAGTAATTGCACTACTGCGTATTTACCAAAACAAAACAAAAACAAAAACACTAATTCAAAGGGAAACACGCAGCCCCATGTTCATTGCAGCATTCTTTAGAGTGCCAAATTATGGAAGCAGCCCAAGTGTCCGTCTACAGATGAATGGAAAAAAGATGTGGGGTGTGTGTGTGTGTACACATATATACAATGGGGTATTATTCAGCCACAAAAAAATAATGAAATCTTGCCATTTGCAACAACTTGGTTGGAGATAGAGGCTATAGGGCTAAGTGAAATGTGCCAGTCAAAGAAAGACAAATGCCATATAATTTCACTCATATGTGGAATTAAATAAATGACCAAAGTAAAAAAAAAAAAATCCAGAGAGAGAGAAACCAGGAAACACAGGAAACAAACTCTTAATTATGAGAACAAGGCTGGGGGTAATGGAGGAGTAACAGGTAGAATTGTTGAATCACTATATTGTACACCTGAAACTAATACAACACTGTATGTTACCTACACTGGAATTAACATAAAAAACTTAATATAAAAGAGTAGCTCTTCTGGAAGTTCTTATGTATTCTGCTTAGTTTCCTTAACTCCCATTCATCAAATCTCTAGGTTCCTAACATGTTCCATTGTCATGGGAACGATGACATTTAGACTATGACCTCTGTGCTGGGAGACACAACATCATGTAGAATATCTTGGTTTTCTTAAAATTTCTTTGTCTTCTTGGCTCTATTTTCAGTATAATTTTAGTTCTTCACATTTAGTTTCAAGATTAGTTTCCTTCACAAATAACAAGCAAATACAATCAAGGAGGTGGTTCTGGAGTATTTTTTTTAAAGATTTTATTTATTTATTTGAGAGAGAGAGCACAAGCAGGAAGGAGGGACAGAGGAGAGAGGGAAGCAGACTCCCCACGGAGCAGGGAGCTGGACACAGAACTGGATCTCAGGACCCTGAGATCATGACCTGAGCTGAAGGCAGAGGCTGAGCTGACTGAGACATCCATGCACCCTCTTTTTTTTTTCAATATTATGCCACCAGGCCTTAACAATTAAACAAATTTTGTGTTTTAATCTGGTTAGTATTATTAGTATAGGTTGAGTCCACTTTCTTCTAATTGTGATTAAATATCCTTCTTTCAATAATTTATCCATATCCCTTTGATCCACTTATTCTAAAAAAAATATTTCTGGGAGCTTTCAATTAGCCAGATCCTCTTCTAAGCTGATGATACATTTATGAACAAAACAAGAACAAAGTTCTGTTCTCTGGAGCCTACATTCCTGTCTGAGGAGAGAGAAATCAGCAAACAAGTATAAATATAACATCAGGTGGTGAAAGTGCTATAATGAAAAATAAGGCCATGTGAGAGAGAAAACAAATAAAAGTGATGAGGGAAGGCCTCTCAAGGTCACATTTGAGCAGAATGGAAGTGAGGGAATGAGTTGTAAGGATTTCTGGTGGTCGAACTTAAGAGGCAGATAAAATAAAAGTAAAGCCTTGAGGTGGTACTGTTGAATTTGCTCACTGCAGTACATAAACTAGAGTGAGCAAAGTGGGGGTGGTAAGTAAAATAAAACGGAATACTGAAAAATAGAAAAGGAATACAGGGAAAAATTAAAATAAAAGTAAACAGATGGAACAAATAGAAAACAAATAGCAAGATGGAAGATGTAATCCAACCATATCAATAATTACATTAAATACATATGGTCTAAACCAATTAAAAATCAGAATTGTCAGACTGGTTTAAAAGCAAGACTCAACTATATGCTATCTGTAAGAAACAGCTGCGTATAAAAATCTTTAAATAGAATGATTCAATAAGATTGAAAGTAACAGCATGACAAAAAATATATAATCACTAACCATAAGATACCTATTATGGCTGTATTAATGTCAGAAAAGAGACTTTAAGGCAAGAAGCAGTATCAGTGTAAAGAAGGACATTTTATAATATTAAAAGGGTAGATTAATCAGAAAGACATTTTCCATTGTGATAAAATGTACATAACATAAAATTTACTATTTAACCACTTTAAGGTATACAGTTCAGTGGCATTAAGCACATTCACATTATTATACAACCAGGACCATCATTCATCTCCAGAAATTTTTCATTTTCCCAAACTAAAAACTTTACACATTAAACAATAACTTCTAATTTCTCCCCTACCACCACCTTACCCCCCAAGTAACCACCATTCTATTCTCTGTCCCCATGATGATTACTCTACATACCCCATATAAGTGGAATCATACAATATTTTTTTTGTCTGTCTCACTTACTTTACTTAAGGAAATGTCTTCAAATTTCATTCATTTTGTAGCATGTGTCAAGATTTCATTCCTTTTTAAAGCTGAATCCTACTCCATTGTATGTATACACATTATGTTTATTAATCTTTCAATAGGCATTTGGGTTGCTTCCACTTTTTGGCTATTATAAATAACATTGCTATGAACATAGGTGTACACGTATCTTCAATTACCTCCTGACAATTCTTCTGGGTATATATCCAGAAGTGGAAATACTAGACCATGTAGTAATTCTAGGTTTAATTTTTTGAGAAATAGCCATACTGTTTTCCACAGTGGCTACACCACTTTACATTTCTATCAGCTAAGCACAAGGGTTTCAATTTCTCCTCCTCTTCATCAACACTTATTTTCTCTGTCTTCTTTCTTTTTCTTTCTTTCTTCTTTCTTTCTTTCTTTCTTTCTTTCTTTCTTTCTTTCTTTCTTTTTCTTTCTTTCTTTCTTTCTTTCTTTCTTTCTTTCTTTCTTTCTTTCTTTCTTTCCCTTTCTTCTTTCATAACAACTGTCCTTAATGATATGTAGTAGTATCTCATTGTTTTGATTTACATTTCTCTAAAGGTTAGGGGTGTTGAGCATCTTTTCATGTGCTTATTGACTATATGTGTCTTCTTTGAAGAAATGTTTTTATTCAATTCCTTTGCCCATTTTTCAGTTAGGTTACTCATCTTTTGTTATTGAGCTGTAGGTGCTCTTATATATTCTGGATGTTAATCCCTTATCAGATATATGGATTGCAAATACTTTCTCCCATTCCATTGGTGGCTTCTTCACTCTATTGATCTTGTCCTTCGACATACATAAAACAATCTTGATAAACTTAAATATGTGAAACAAAAATGAACCAGACTGAAAGGATAAATAGACAAATCCATGATCACAATAGTTTTTTTTTATCATCTCTCTCTTAGAAATTAATGGAACAACTAAACAAAAATACCTGTCAGGATAATGAGTATTTGAATAACAAAGCTGACCTAATTGACATTTACCAAAAAAAAAAAAAAATCTAATAACTGCAGACTAAAATTTTATAGAGTATGTCATCTGAGCATAATAGAAGTAAATCAGCCATCAATAACAGAAACAGAAAGAGAGCTACAAAATGCCAAAATATCCTTAAATAACTCATGAACCAAAAATAAATAAATCACTGTTTTAGTTTGATTAAAATAGATTCTAGTTAAATATTTCGTTGAATGGCAACAAAAACACAACATATCAAAATTTGTATGTATGCAACTAAAGCAGTGCCTATAGGGAAATTTATAGATTCAAATACATATATTAGGAAAAAACAGGTGTTAAAATAGTAATCTAAGCTTATACCTTAAAAGGCTAGAAAAGAAAGTGCAAATGAAAACCAAGGCAAGTAAAGGGAAGGAAATAATAAATATTAGAGCACTAATCAATAAAATTGAAAACAAACAACAGAGAAAGTTAACAAAATCAAAAGATGGATTGTTTGATAAACTAAAATAATTGATAACGTTTTAGTGGACTGAACAAGAAATCAAGACAGAAAAACAAATGAGTAAGAGGAGCTATCACTCCAGATCCTATAGACCTGAAAACTATATTAGGGCCATTCTACTCCTAGGTTACATTAGAATGTTGCAAGAGACCATCACTCACTCTACCAACCAAAACAAGGTGAATCAGATGAACTATAAAATCATAGTATTATAAAACCAATTAAAATACTGAAAATAGAACTACAAATGAGTTTAATACCAGAAATTGAGGAGCCATATTATGTAGGAAAGGAAACACTCTCAAGAGCTCTCATTCCAGGCAGAAATGTGAAGGATGAAGAGTCTACCCTATGAAATTAGGATACAAGATAATAAATGCAATTATATATCTATATTATGGTAATAAAACAATGGAAAGTAAGAGTTTTAGCAAAAATATTGGAAAGTAAATTTTCCATTTTAAAAGCACCAAAACTTATAATGCTTAGCAGTACATGTAACAAAAAACAAGTGAGACATGTTTATTGAAAATTAAAATTATTCTGAGAAATATTTAAGAAACCCTCAATAAATAGATGAATACACCAAGTTTATACAGTAGAAGACTCAATACTGTTAGGATGTTGACTTTACCCAAATTAATGTATAGATTCAATGTAATCCCAATTAAAACCCCAGAAGAATTTTATTAAAATTGACACACATATTCTTAAATTTATATTTTAATATAAAAGACTTAAAATAGCCAAACAACATCAAAAAAGAAAAAAAAGCAAAATAAAGCTGGATTTTAAGACTTCACTATAAAGTTACAGTGATTAAGTGATATGCATGTGATATTAGTGTAAAGATAGACCAAAAAATCTATGAAAAAGATATGTGAAGATATATGTGATCAAAAGACTTTTGACCAAAGTACAAAGATGATTTAATGGGGGGGAGAAAAAAATATCTTTTCAACAAATGGCACTAAAACAATAGGACATCCTTACAGAAAAATCAATAAACTTCAGCTTCTATTTCACTCAGTACACAAATTTCTGATAGATAATAGACCTAATTGAAAAACTAAATCTATAAAACGTGGAGAAGAAAACATAAAAGAACATTGTCATTACCTTGCAGTATGCAAAGGCTTCTTAAATTGGACACAAAAAGAAATGCTGGCAATAAAGAAAATGTTGATAAAGTAGGCAGCATCAATATTAAAGACTTGTTCTTAAAAACATATATCATTTAAGCAAATACAAAGGCAGGCAATGGACTGCAAGAAATTACCACAATACATACACCTAACAAAAGATTTGTAAACAGAATATAAAAGGAACTAGTGCAATCAATAATTTTAAAAAAAGCCCCATTTTTTAAAATGGGCAAAAGATTTGAACAATTTACAAAAAGAGATATGCAAATGGACAATAAGCATATGAAAGGTGCTCATCAGGGAAGTGCAAAATTAAACCAAAATGTCCTACCACTTCACACACATTAGACTGGCTAAAGTTAAAATACTGACAACATCAATATGTTCATGAGAATGTGCAGCAACTGGACATCTCATACACTTCTGGCAGGAGTATAAAAATATGACAACCACTCTCAAAATTAGTAGTTTCTTCTACAGTTAAACATCTACCCAATTATCTAGCAGTTCCTCTCCTATATATTTACCCAAGGGAAATAAAAACACATGCCAACAAAAATATTTGTACAAGAATGTTCATAGTTGCCTTATTCATAATAGCCCAAAATGGAAAAAACGCAAATATCCATCAACAAAAGGATAGAGTACAAACAAACAAATTAATACAACCATGGCGTAGCCATACAATGGGGGACTGTTGAGCATGACAAAAAGAATGGGTTATTGATACAAGCAACAATTGGATGACTCTCAAAAACATTATGTTGGGCAAAAAACCTAAATACATTCTTTATTATTCCATTTATACAAAATCCCAAAACAGGCAGAACAAATCTAGGCATGAAAAATCAGAACACTGACTGACTGCCTGTGGGGTTGGGGAACGCTCAGATCCATCTCAATGAGAGAGACCTAGGAAAGGAGAGAGCAGCAGAGAGAGCAAACGAGAGAGAGAGAAAATAGGAAAGAAGACAGTGCCAATGACAAGTAGGGAGAACTCTTTAGGGAAGCTCTGCTCTAAACGGATTCAGAAAAATGATGCATGAAAGAAATTCATGCATGAAGAAATTCAGGATAAGGTTATTCTTTTGGGGCGCTTGGGTGGTTCAGTAGGTGAAGTGTCTGACTTCGGTGCCGGTCATGATCTGGGTCCTGGGATTGAACCTTGCATTGGGCTCCCCTCTCAGCCTGGAGGCCGCTTGTCCCTCTCCCTTTGCCCCTCCCCCCACTTGTGAGTGCGCATGTGCCCCCACCATCCCCCTTCAAATAAATAAATAATTTTTTTAAAGATAAAGTTGTTTTATAAAGTTGGGTGATATTCTAGAATTTTTGTGCCATGATTTGGAAAAGAGGGAGTATATGAAGATGCAGGGGAAGAGGACACAAATGTAGAAGTGATGTTTCTGAGAGGGCGAAACGGGGAGGATCCAGTATGTGAGCGGAGGGGCTTTTCAGAAAGGGCTTTGAACATCCATCCTGGTTTCTTTAAACATCCCAAATGAAAAGAGATAGCACACTTGAAATGTTTATTGCAGTTATAGCCAGTTGTCGTCAAACAAACCACTATTGCCGTTCCTTTTTCTCTTCTGTGATTACACCGATGACACACCATGGGTGAGATTTCACAACAGCGTATCTTGCTTCTAGCACGCAAAGAAAGCAAACTCTGTTCGCTAATGAAGGATGATGAATTTGGGTTAACGCACTGTGACAAAGGTTTCTAGAAACTGATAACTTTAATAGCTATTCTCAAAAGACAAGCGCAACAAAAAAAGGGGAAATGTAGAAAACTTCTTGGTCCAATTCAGGTTCTAGAGCTGAATTAAGGTTACAGGAGAACAACTGCTAATCATCCTTTTCTCATTTTGAACAGATTAAAAGCTCCCACTCTTCCATAAATGCTGCACATATCCTTAACTGCCTGTGGTTTCTGCAAGCCTCGCTGGTTTAGAATTAATATCAACACTGCATTCTCACCACATACAGGTCTCTCTCTCTCTCTCTCTTTCTCTCTGTCTCTGTCTCTCTCTGTCTCTCTGTCTCTCTCTGTCTCTCTCTGCCCCTCTCTCTCTGTCTCACACACACATACACACACACACACACACACACACACACAAAGCCTGTGCTCAACATCGACAAATACCCACAGCTTGAGATTAATAGTCAGGAATTAGGAGGGCAGGAACCTTCGATAAAAGCCACATGCAAAGGCCAAAGTGGATTTTAATATTGGGGCCAACAAGCATTAACTAATTTTTCCTACTGGAGTGCACTGTCCTTTAGTCTCTATTTTTGCTCCTAATTGTTCCTGTAGGTAGTAGGTTAACACGTAACGGTACTTAGAGAAGGAAGCAATTGAATATGGCATAGATACTGAAAGAAAGGGCTCAATAAAAGAGCAGCATGTGCTCTAATCTGGCCTTTTACAACATCCACTATCAAAGAGCTTTGGGGGTTTAAGGGGATTAGATACCATAACCCATCTGTCAGGTCATTATGTAAGGAAACACTCCTGCTGTTTTCAAGGGAAGATGCCCTACTGTATATTATTATCATTAAGCATTTACAGAGTACTGTAGACTCGCAAAGCTCTTTCAAGGCATTTTTATTTGTTGTTCCTTACAAGATGCTGTCGACTCTAAGTCTTATTTACAAATGAAGAAACTGAGGTACAGGAAGATGATGGCAAACACTTCAGTCCCCCAGGGAGTAGCAGGAGCTATGAAGGGAACTTGGAGCCCTGAGAAAAGAGCTTCCTATATCCTTCTACCGAAAAATATGCCAAAGGTTTTTGGAATTTCGTTTGTTTGCTTACTCTTTTGAAAGGCAAGATCACTTCTCTTGTGTTTTCCTGCAATCTTATACATTATTCCATAACAAATACTTAGGGGTTATTTTCCGTAGACACAAGATGTATCTTAACAACAGTTGTACATCATGATTGACACTGTTCCATATGGGAGGAGAAGCAGGACGCGTTCAAGCATGAGCACGTGTAAGGATGGAGTGATATATCGTAGCTATCATTTACAAAACTGGAGATCCCAAATCTAAAGCATAATGAGGCAAAAATGAAATACTACATGTCCATTCAGCCATGCTGCTTTTAATTTGCTGGAGATAATTTCGCATTCTAGTAAACCCTAAGCAAGCACCTTGGTGTACAGGGGGAAAAACACAGAGACCTGCTGGAAAACAGCAAAGCTATCTACTGTGGGCTCCCTGGAGAGCTCTAACACCTCACAATGACATGGATGCGGTTACCTGATAACATTTATTTTTCTGGGGTTTTCCCCTACCATTTAGAACAGAATTATGGGACTCAATTTTGTGAATTGTAACACGGAAGGATCATAGTTTTTCTCTGAAAGAGAATAAATCCCCACTTCAAATAAAGGAATTAATAGCACAATATATTTAGACCTTAATGTCAGAAAATATATCCCTCAATCGTGCAAAATTGTACAAACATACTGATCAAACCTGAAGACTTAATTAAAAGACCATGTCTTGTATCTTTTAAAGTTGCTGCCTCTTCCCCCAGTAAGAAGGAAAAAAACTCATACCATTCTTTAATCGTGAGTTGATGGAGATTACTGACATTCGCTTATTTATTATCTACTGAGGACCTACTATATTCCAGAGATAATTCCTTTCCTGAGGAGTCCACAGCCTGATAGAAGAGATCCATACATCTTTATACAAGTTACTTTAAACAAGTTCTTTATCCAAGAAGGAGATGGCGCTATAAGTACATAATATAGGTAAGTTATTCTGGAATTTGGGGAAAGTCCAGTGCTGGGTAGGATTACCATTTCTTTCACTGGAGAAGGCAGGGCAGGGTCACATGAGTAAGGAGGAACAATGTGGGAAAACTTTACATGACAGATTTCAACGGAGGTGGTCCCCCAAGGATGTGTAGGAATTGAGCCAGCAGGAAAGGAAGAAATAGATCATTCCAGGAGAAGGTAGTGGCACATGGAAAGAGGCCAAGAAGGTACCTGTAGGGGAGCACTAATGGTGGTGGGAGTAGTTCATAGTTAGCCCTTCAGCCTAAATGGTTAGGCGGGATCCCAGCTACCTGTGAAGGAAAACAGAAGAGAAGGCAAAGCCAGACCAGTTAGTGCTATGGTTCACGAGACTGGTTAACCACCAAGGCAAGTCCCACTGAGGTGGTCTGGGGTACGGTGTTTGAATCTATGCAGCTCTAATTATCCACAGGCAATTGGAAACTCAGCCAGTGGCTAGCGGAGCCTTGGCTACTTCAGTTGTCTCTCCAACGGTCTCCTCAGTGCATAGCCACTCCCCCCGCCCTACTTCAGGCCTTGGTTATGGGTCACCTGGAGGAGGGCGAGTGCCTGCCGCCTCTCTTCTCATTATTGCTAGAATCATGCTTCTAAACTGTATGTATGGTCCTCATCAACCCACTTCAAAACCATGTATGGCTCCACATTGCCTATTACAAAGGACACGGCATCCTAGGTTAGTCGAAAGCTGGCCCAACCTACCTTTTTTGCTGTATCTCCTTCCAGCACAAATGTGCACACAGGCACACACACTCCCAATGTTCCAGGAGGCCTATTCAGCCTCTGTTGGAATGCTCGGTGCTCCCCTCCCTTCCCAGTAAAACTCCTAATGACATTTAGCCTTTTACTCCTGGAGTTTATTCTAAAGAAATCATCTAAAATGTCTATGTTAAAATCAGGTTACACTGTCTCTCTTTAGCCCCATCTCCTATCATTTCGCACCCTACTCCCTATTTCCATGTATAAGGAACTACTCGCAGTTTTCACTTGTCTTCCTGCCTTTGCACATGGTCTCCCCTCTGCTTGGTGGCTTCTTGCTGTCTGTTATTTCCCCCCTTGCTTTTCACTTCTCCATATTTTATCCTTAAAGGACAAGTTCAAGGTCCCTCTTGACAACCTGTGTCTGTTCTGCTAAGCAGTTAGCTATTCCCTTCACCAAACTTCATAGCACCTTGACCATATCTCCACTAGCACACTCATCACACTGCATTAGAATGGTGTCCAGCCCATTGCTCTCTAAACCAGCCCATGGCCCAGAAAACAAGACACATGACTCGTCCAGCTGTGAGCGTCATCACTTCCACCAAGCCCTCCAACATTTGTGAATAAATTAACTTTTCAATGAGAATCGTTTTGCAGAGGGATATTTTGGGGGCTGTTGCTGAGATAGATTTATAGTAGTCCTCCCTCATCCACGGGGGATACATTCCAAGACCCCCAGTGAATGCCTGAAACTATAGATAGTACCAATATATATATATATATATATACTGTGTTCTCTCCACATGTGCATATCTATGATAAGGTTAAATTTATAAATTATGCACAGTAAGAGATTAGCAGCAATAACAAATAATAAAATAGAATAATGAAAAAATAGAATAATGGTAACAATATACTATAACAAAAGTTATGTGAATGTGGTCCTTCTCAGAATGTTGTATTGTATGGTTCTCATCCTTCTTGTGATGATGTGAGATAATAAAATGCCCACGTTGTGAAACGAGAAGCGAGGTTTATGACCTAGGTGTTGTGATGTAGCTTCAGGCTACTATTGACCTTCAGAGGATTCTTCAGGAAGAGGATCATCTGCTTCAGGACCACGGGTAACTGAAACCAGGAAAAGCAAAACCATAGGATAAGGGAGGGCTACTAGGTAGGTTCATTGCCTGTTAAATGTGAGCGGTAAAGCCAAGTTGATGTGTCAAAGGCAAAGTCAAACTTAAGTGATGATGATGATGATGATGCTCTCATCAAAGGAAATCAGAAAACATAGGTTGAGAAAGAGGCTACAAGGAGAATGTTGACAAATTCAGCCTCCGCTTGAGAAGGCACAGAGGGAGAGTTCTGGGCTCCAGGCACAGAATCAGCTCATTCATCCCTCTCCCTAGGCTGGCAGATCCGGAACCTTCCTGTGCTCTGCTTACAATTCTCCAATCCTCTGTCTTCTAGCTCTCGTGCTATTGAGATGCGGTGTGGGTTGTTATTAGTCACTGCAGGAATGACTACATAAGAATCGATAGATGTGAAGCCAGTTTATTGAAAAGGGCTGAACGTAATGAGTACAAACAGGAAGCAGCTGTATTTTCCTCGTACCTCTGCCTTTCAACATGTCAGGTTCCCCTTCCCCATATCTTAATGACATTTCGGGCAGCTCCACAGCTTTCCGGAACTTTTCAGCAACAGAAAAAAAAAAAAATCAGTCTCATGTCAGTAATTATGACTCACTTCGAGGTAGGAGAAGGCTGTTAAATTTAAGACTTCAATCTCACATCTCATTCGAAGCTTGTCCCCTCTCCCAGCGCAAGCTCAGGCCCAATCTGCCACTAGGATCCTGCTACGGAGAGAAGCTGGGCACCGTCTCTTTCCTCCCTTTGGTCTCCTCCACCACTGACTTCTGGCTTTGCTAGAGTCTGAGCAAAGCAAGGAGTGTGTAGAGAAAAGAACAAAACATTTTCACTTAGGTGGTGCTGATTATTGTTCTGTGTTGACTCTTCTTACTTATAGGCCCTCTGTATGTCCGTGTTATCTTTTTTGCAGGGTCTCTGTGGGTATTACAAGCCCCTAATGTGCTGATGTGGGCCCTCTCCACCTAACTTCTTATCACACACACATACACACGCATGCACACACACACACACACACACACACACACGCCCCTCAAAGCAGCTGGAGCCTGGTTACTCTGAGCATTTGCTTTACAGAAAATACATATTTGCATGACACCAGATGACGGGAACAGAGGCTTGTCGTAATGCTGTCCCCTCTCCCTGCACAGGTGGCTCCATAAGCCCCACAAAATCCTGATGAACCCATCACTCAATAATGAATAGCCTTCTTTGTCTCTGGGAGATCAGCCTTGTTATAACAGGAGCGAAAAGAGAAAGAAACAGTCAATGCTTGGTTTTTAAATTTTAAAATAGATTTGTGAAACCGATAACAGAGACAAAAGTGTGAAGGTTCTTGCAAGCTTTTCCTTGCAAGAACCGGGCTATTTTGAAAAAAAAAAAAAAAGATAGCTGTTTTGTTTTTGTTTTTTATTTTTAACTCAAAAGCATGGTTTGGGGAATTGGGCAAAGAATAAGAAGGAAAAGCACTGAAGAAGCTCAGGACATAAAGTTGATGTCATAAACACTCATTAGAAAGACCAAAAAAGAGCTCAGTGACGGCACTCCGGAGGAGATGCGGATTCAGAGGCTGGAAGAGGAGAGTGTGGCTGGCGGGAGGGGGCCGGTGAAGTCCAGGATAAGAGCCTGAGCCTGGGGGGGAAACGCAGTGCACCCAGAAGCTGCCCAGCCTTTACCAGATCAAAAGCCATCTTTTACCAGCACCAAAAAGGCATAGAGAAGCTTCTCATTGGCCTACGTCTATTCTAAGAGCATCCAACGGACCAGCACATGTCACGTAGGCTGAGAAATTCCATCAGCTGCTCCTTCATCACCATCTGGGAACTTACCATGCACAGCAGTGTATTTACCACCTGGTGATCGAGCCCGTGTGCACAGTCCCATACCGAATCACCCTTTGTAGATAATCCACACCCTCCCACTGGCCCTTCAGTAACTCGGGACTCTTGAAAGTTCCAACGTGGTGCCCCAGAGTCGTCAAGTGATAGTATCCCCATAGAAGGAAGCCCCCAGCTTCTACACATGGGTTGTACTGTGATTATTTTCCCCGAACACCCCTAGCAGCAACCCCCGCCCCAGGCCCAAACACCACAGTTATATGTTGTTGCTCTTAGGATAAGGTATAGACATACCTTAAAACAATAAACCATGGCTCACCTAGCAGAAGAGCATAGCAACAACAAAAATAACAACTGCCAATTTTGGGATCCCTGGGTAGCTCAGAGGTTTAGCACCTGCCTTTGGCCCAGGGCGTGATCCTGGAATCCCAGGATCAAGTCCCACATCAGGCCTCCTGCATGGAGCCTGTTTCTCCCTCTGCCTGTGTCTCTGCCTCTCTCTCTTTCTGTGTGTGTCTCTCATGAATAAATAAATAAAATCTTAAAAAAAAGAAAATCTTAATTTTTTTTTTTAAAAACCTGCCAATTTGGAAAAAGTAGAATGAGGCAAGATAAGTCTCCATCCTACATACTACAAGTTCTTCACAACAGCTATCATAACCCACTTCCCCACCTGAACATGCAGGAAAATGGGCTTTCCTGGGGAGCTGGGCTTCAAACCGATTTCTCTCTTGTCGCATATATTAAGAACAGGATAAGAAGAATGCTTCATTCCTTTCTAGAAGCTCTAAGTTATGTCAAGTAGGTGTCTTGCTTTATCAAAAGAAAACCAAGAAGGAGGAGAACATGTAGAAGTGGTATGGCTAAGGTGATTTCCAAACTCAAATCAACACAGGTATACTGAATTTGGTAATATTCCATTTTCCAAAGTAAATACCTAAAATTTACCAGGTCCTAGAAAATACTGATATATGCATCACTCAGCATTTCTCTAGATATTCGCGAAGTACATATGCCATTCAGCCTTAAAGACATTTTCCAGAAATTTTTTTTTTTTTTTAATTCATAGACACACAGAGAGAAGGCAGATGACACAGGCAGAGGGAGAAGCAGGCTCCATGCAGGAAGCCCAGAGGTGGGACTCGATCTCCGAACTCTGGGATCACACCCTGAGCTGAAGGCAGATGCTCAACTGCTGAGCCACCCAGGCGTCCCCAGAAGGTCTTTTACAAATCACTTTGTATCGATGACCTCAGAACCTAACAGTGCTGACCCCAACAATTCCAAGTCACAACTCCTACCTCCCAATCGCTTTCCACATCAACAGGGTGAAGTGCAGGTGGAAAATTTTCAACATTCAGTTAATTTCCAGGCCTTGGAGGCGTGACTACACTTTTCATAGTCTACTCATGCCTACAGTTGTGAGGTACTTTGTAAGCTCTAAGATGAGATGGTCCTCATAAAATTGTTTTCTGTTTTTTCCACATTTTAACAAGCACTTACCAAGAACCTACTTTGGTGTGCTAAAAGCTAAGGACACAAAGATAAATGAGAAACAAGCCTTGCCTTTAGGAAGCTCATAATCTCTCTTATTTGGTGTATTTATATGGCATTCTCTTCTTTTTTCTATTCAATTTATCTAGATAAATGAAGTGTGCATGTGAAACTTTGCATTTGTACTTGCATCGCTGTGTTTAAGGAGAAATCTGATTCTCCCTCCCTCTCTTCGTGACTCTCCATATAAATGTCTGAGGTCTATTTCTTTTTCTGGTTCTCTGCCTCCGTCCACCTCAAACGTCCTCGTACTGATTCTGTCTTCATGGATGAGTTTAGTGAAAGTGCATTTTATTTGTTAGATTTCTTAGATTTTTGTGTTCCCTGATCTTAAATTTTAATTTTTACACTTTTTTTTCTTTTACTTATGTAGCCCTTGCATGATTTTCTCCCTCTACTGAGCTGACAGGTTGGAGGTTTTTATATGTATATGTGTGTGTGTATCTCTATGTTTACATTTTATCCCAAAATAGGTCCCCATAAAATACAGTGATAATAATAAAAACCCATAAATAGTAGAGGAATGATTACATTCTTTTCTCATTTCTACTTATTGCCTGATAGCAAAAGTCCTAGTCTATGAGTTTCATTAGGCTTGACCCGATTTCTTTTATCTTCAGAGTAGGTGAGCCAGGATAAAGCGATTTAATTTGAGAGCAATAAGAGATACCCTTAAAAAGAAATCAGGAAATGGATGGATTAAGAACAAAAGGAAAAATTCTGTAATACCTAGAAAATAGCATACGAACAAACCGGGCTCAATCACCGTTTTACTTTACTTCATGTCCCTATATAATTAACTCCCTGGTACAAAATGAAATCAAGTTTCACAAGTATATTAATTGCACCCTAGTTTCTGAAACTCTAACATTCTAAAATCAAATTAATTCACTTCATTCATTCTTGTCTTGGGACTCTTTATTTTTAAGCCTTAGCCTTAGCTCACAATACTGAGTGAATATATCATAATTGGTTTCTTCCAGGGTCAGCTGGGTGGCTCAGTGGTTGAGCATCCGCCTTCGGCTCATGTTGTGATCCTGGGGTCCTGGGTTCGAGTCCTGTACCAGGCTTCCCGCAGGGAGCCTGCTTCTCCCTCTGCCTATGTCTCTGCCTGTGTCTCTCATGAATAAATAAAGTAAAATTTAATTTAATTTAATTTAATTTTATTTTATTTTATTTTTATTATTTAAAAATATATAACTGGTTTCTCCCAGAAACTTCACCTCTAATCTGTTCGTGAACAGCTACCTGCCGATTGCTGCGGCTCCCCGGCTCTCTGAGGCTGCACACAGGTGAGTTCTCTCTGTGGGGGCCTTGCATCTTTTGTTCTGACAGCTGCCTTCTCCCCGGGTCGTGTCACCTGTCTGCATTTGGAGTTTAAAACAGAAGTGGATGCACCGCTTGCCCGGCTACCCCGAGCCTTCCTTGAGCCCCAGCATTCCCAGAGCTTTGCTTCTCCCCACCCTGGTCGGTGCTGGCTTACAAAAGGCAGGAACCTTGCTGCAATCAATTAGCACGCAATTTAATAGGAGGAAAAGGATGTGAATCATCACGCAAAAGCTTTAATGCAACTTTAGAAAGACCTACCAGCCTTGACATAAGGGACTGGGGCAGTTACCAGTGAGGATGTTAGGGGCAGGGAGAGATTTCACCAGATTTCAGGTAAAGGGAATGGCATTTTATGTAAGGAAAAGTAAGGAGAAGGAGATAAACACCAGCTTCTTCCAAGAGTTGCAGGAAACAGATGTTACAGATAAAAAACAGGTTCAGAGGTTACATAAAAGGCTTAAGACTGTGGAATACTTGCCTTAGGATGAGAATTACTGCTCAGGTCTGACTCGAGTCCGTGCTCGCCCTACCATTGCCTCAGAACAGAACGTGAGTCACTGTCCATGTCACGCGTAGACAGCAACACGAGCCGTCTTCCCAATGCTGTGGCCTGGCTTGTGTCGCCCATCGTATGCTCCATCTATTTTCAACAGCTCCCTTCCCCATTGCTGCATTGAAACTGTTCTTGTGATGGTCACAAACAGCCCCAGGTTATCCCACCCACCTCTTTCCTCAACTCACCCCACATCTGTGGAGCTTTCATTTCGTTGAACTAATCTCTTCTCTTGGCTCCTATGACCCATTACACCCCCGGCTTTCCTTGGACCCCAGTGGCTCCTCATTTTCAGTCTCCTTTCTCTCCTTCGCCAGATCTAATGGAAGAGTACACAGGCATGGCTGTGTGTCTTGCTACCCTCTATCTAACTTCTCTTCCAAACTGAGCTCATTCCAGTACCACTGTTTTAAGTATCTCCAACCCTATGTACCCAAATGACAGAGGAGTGGCCAAAAGTGTAGACCCTGGAGCCAGATTTCCTGGATTCAGATCCCAGCTCCACTGACTAAACTAAGATGGTGGCCTTGGGCTAGCTGCTTAACTGCCCTATGCCTCACTTCTTTCATCTGAAAATGGAGATAATAGTAGCTGTTTTTATATATAACCATCTTCTCGACACTTCCACTTGACCATCACACTGAACATGTCCTGAATAAATTCCATATTCCCTAGCCCTCACAGACATGTTCCTCCCCATGTCAATAAATGGCACCATCATACACTCAGATGTTCAAGTCAAAAATATATAGAATCATCCTGATTCTTTTCCTTCACAGACTCCCAACACGAGCAGGTTTCATCTGTTCATGTCCCAAATATATTCCAAATTGATCATTTTCTTCACCTTCTCTCTCCCGCCCTAATTAAAATTACCATCACCTCTTACCTCAACGATGTTAGTAACCTTCCAACTGACCTTCTTATACTTACTTTTGCCATCCTACAACCTGTTTTCCACATAGAAGTGAGAATTACCTTTCTTAAAAGGCATAACAGCACTTCACTCCCCTGCTTTAAATTTCCAATAGCTCTCCACTGAACTTAAAATCTGAGTCCACACCATGGCCTAGAAACCCCTGTGTGTAGTCCCTTCTTATCTGTCTCACCCATCCTGACACATAGTATGTGCTCAGTATGTAACTGTCTTTTGTTTTTTGGGGTTTTTTTTTTAAGATTTTATTTATTCATAAGAGACTCACAGAGAGAAGCAGAGATATAGGCAAAGGGAGAAGCAGGCTCCCATGGGGAGCCCGATGCGGGACTCGATCCCAGGACGCCCTGGGCTGAAGGTAGACACTCAACTGCTGAGCCACCCAGGCGTCCCTAGGTTTGGTTTTTTTTTTTTAAGATTTTATTTATTTACTTATTCATGAAAGATACAGATAGAGAGGCAGAGACATAGGCAGAAGGAAAAGGAGGCTCCCATGGGGAGCCCGAATGCAGGATTCAATCCCTGGGCCCCAGGATCATGACCTGAGTCAAAGGCAGATGCTCAACTGCTGAGGCACCCAGGTGCCCCAGTATATAATTGTTTGATTGATTGCTTGATTGATTGAGGGTTTTTTAAAGTCTATAAATCAAGATTTCATTCCTCTAATTTATAGTTTAAATTCTTTAGGGGAGCTTTCTGTGTAAAGGAACTCTGAAGTAAAATATTTTTAAATGTGGAAAATAATTCCTAAATTATAATTACAAAACGGTGACTTTTTAAGTTAAATAGTCATTTTGCAGTTATCATAGGGTATCTATCTATCTAGGGATGCTTTAGAAAAAAGTAGGCACCTAGCTCATTGAATACATAAAATTCATTATATTCTAAGGTAACCATGTCAAGTATGGAATTAGACCCAAGGTCTTAGATATAATTACTGTTTTTTCAAAACGAAGTATGAAAGGACAAGAGCAGTACCAGACCTCAAGGGTACAAAGACACAGGGCAACGCCTCCTTGTGGCATTAAAATTCCTAACTTATGCCTGTCAATATTTCTGAAGCAAGCTACAGAAACCATGCAAATATTTACACAGAATTTTTTAAATCCACAAGCTTCTTCCTATAAAGTCCTTCTAAAAATAAACCTTTTAAAAATAAATGCCTTAGATGTATTTTAATTTTTAAAATTTTTCCTGAATTTAAAATAACATGAAAACAATTTTCCTGAAAGCACAGAATTAATACATTTATTTATAGCCATGACCTTGTTTTTTTTTCCCTTTTCTGCCCCCACCTGGTAAATGACCCCCTAGGGGTTGACAAATATCTAAAGATCCATAAAACATGAATTTAATAAGTATAACAAATCATTTGTCACTGGCATTTTTAAGATTTGGCCTTATCGAGTTTTAACTGATATGTTTTGCAGGTACTCCTGCTGTTATATGGAAGCAATATAAGTTTAATATTTAGTTACTACAACCTAAAGACACCATGTTTTACTGAAATATGAAAACCTTGAGAGGAAGTAGTGTCCCTAAAATACTTAAGGTAAGACTAAGCCACAAATCCAGCAAAAATTTTAAAGTTAATTATAATTAATCCTTTGAATGTACAGATTTTATTGGTGAAATCTTCATACTTCTGTTTTATGGTCAAATATCAGTTGTTTATATTCAGAGTTGTGAGTACATTTAATAGTACTAAAATCTTCCGAAAGAAAATTTCCAGACATGCCAGTTTTCTTAGTTAGATATTATGCATCTTGGTTATGTTAAAACAATATAAAGATTAAAAATCCACCACTTATACACTTAAAACTCTTGCAGTTTTACTTAACTTCATTATACTGGTTGGAGAAAACAGCTCCTGTTGAAAACCACTCCTGAGACAGGAAAAACGCCAATATTCAGAATTCACATGGATGATAAGTGAAATCATAAAGAAGAAACACATTGCGCATTAAAAAAACCTGAAAATAAAAATATGATCCTTACAGAATGCATCGTCAACTGCCATTTTCCAAACTAATCACTGTGCCTTGTCCATCAAGTTCAGAGGCAGGTAAAGTAATAGGTTCCTAAAGAAGGCATGGACACGATGCCACCACTCACGCTGTAAAATGACCATGGAAATGTATTTTTGTAAAGTGTGCTTATGTTGCTCTCTCTTGGTGAAAAAGTAGTACTGTTCAAATTGATTGCCACTGATTTTTTTAAACTTTTTTTTTAAGGTTTCCTTGTTGAGAGAAACAGTCTATTTTGATACAGCATTTTCAGTGCCATTTGCACAAATTAAAGTGCTAATTGCTAACCTTAGAACAGCTAGAACTACTTTAAATAATTCCAAGTTTCTAAATTGACATGAATTAAAAGCCAGTTAGAGCACACACTCAAACGTTTTCATTTATGGACTCACAGGAAATTCTGCTTTGAAATAAACAAAGTAGCAAAGAGAATGAATAGGAGGGTACTAACTACGTGAGAAATGTTTTGTGAGCATTGAAACCTAATTCACTGGAAGAAGGTAAAAATAATTGCAGTCTTGTAAGTGCTCTACTGATTTAACATGTTTGCAGCAACAAACCACAATCCATTTGAAAAGAACGTTTAGCGGATAGACACAAGTAGTGGCAGAAGATTCAAATGTTTAAAAAAACAACACTTGGGTGATGACCAGTTTTAGAATCAGAAACAGTGGCTTACTGGAACCAAGTGGTACCACCTTGCGAGAGCTGACTGTACTCATACCTTCCCAAATGCGTTTAGTGACATAGTTTTGACAGTTGAAATCTGTCATGGGGAGGAAGTGTTTACACCACAGAAATCAGCAAATACTATAAATTAGTTTTGTTTGTGTGTGTGTGTGCGAGTGTGTGTGTGTGTGTGTGTGTGTGTGTGTTTGGGGATTTAAACATTTACCAGCACACCACTAGAAATACCAAAATGTGAAAGACCATGCCAAAAAAACCTTTGCCTTTGTGTAATAACTGATATCAAATTAGCAAATTTTCCTAATTGCAATGAGTGTGAATACTGAATAAAAGACCTCTCAGAAGTCATTACATGTTCACATTGTATAAGTGAAGATACTACGAAATTTAGCATAGTCTCTTGAAATGAAAGGGCATCTTCTCCCCCTCTTTAATCCATCTATAAGTCCAATGATATGTAGCATGTGTTGTCAGAATGGAAACTATTTAAAATGACTATTTCTTCATGTCCTTTCCTCCAAATCAGGAGTCTTTCAGAGAAGCACTCCAATTGTAGTTTTAAACAGATCTCTGCAACAAACAGAGCTGGGTAACCTTTGGGAAATTTTTAATTTATCAAAATGCCACGCTCAACCAAAGTGAGGTGTTTTGTATGCTTTTGTATTTTTAATATGAGACCAAATAAAGTAGATGTTCAATGGCATAAATGAAGGCATAAAAGATGCAAGCCAAAGTCTATTTGACAGAGACTTGAAAATGATGTTTCATAAGCCAAGGCCTTTGTGTGCTCCCTGGGTTACACTAGTCTTTGGGAAGCAGGAGTCAAACCCTTCAGTCTTCCTTTCCTTTGGAAGGCTTACTCGTACATTTAGAGAAATAAACTCAGGAAGCCACTGTTAGGCTATTTAAACCTCAGAGCAGGGTTCCTCTATACAAGACATGAAAATGGAACTTCTAAAGCATCAGAGTCTTTTGCAGCTCACATATGTCAAGGCACTGAAATGAGCTCATCACACATGGCCTAGCGGCCTACGTCTGTATGACGTCCAGCCCACTGTGTGGGGAGGATGATCAAGGAAAGGTTTGACTCATTATGATGCCAGTTCTGCTGACCCCCTGGACCCACTTGAAGATGTTATACCTCAAGGTCACTATTTTATTGAAAATAGTCTAATATTAATTAATTAATGATTACATATATATAATGAAAAGAGACTGATTGATACTTCGGCTAAATGGCTCCAACAGTGTCACTAACAGTGACAGCACAGCTGAACAATTGATAAACAGCAGACATCGAGGGCAAAAATAGTGCCTTTTAAATTAATCTTTCCGTGCACTTCTTCATGAAGAAAACCAACAGCAAAAGCGTATTTTAGATGAAAAGATGTTAAAGAAGATATAATCAAAGCAGCAAGAGTTGTCTCTTTATCCAAACCTTGGAATGGAAATATATCTAGTGATGTAAGATTGTTTCTAATATTATTGACAGAAGGACAGGAAGATCATCGTCTCAGTAACATAGAAAGACAGAGCTATCGTGCTGCAAAGAACAATCAATGGGAGAGCAATTTTCAATGTTACAAGTCTTTAAAAGTTGAAGATGTATGAGAATCAGTTTTAAATACAACATATCATCAGGATCTATTGTGGAACCATTTAATATAAAGATAACTTTTTAAAAACTGCACCAAATCAGTAAGGTATTTATTTCATAAAATAAAATCCTGACTTCTGGTACTGTTATTTTGAAGGTGATTTATCATAAAAAATGAAAAGAAGACTTCATCTCATAATGTCTTCAGAAGGGCACAAATCAATCTTCATAACCACCCTATGGCTACTATCACTATTATCCCCATTTTTCAGATAAGGAAAATGAGAAACCGGGTATTGTGGAACTTACTCAAGAGTAGGCCAGTAGGAAGCAATGGGACTAAGATTCAAATCCTGCAGTTCAGCTCCTGAATCCTGCCTCTTAGCTACTATAGTACATACCTCTCGCCATTTGGATTAAAGATCAAACTATAGGAAGTCCAGGAGTCCATTCTGAAGAGAAAGTGTACCTTGAGCTGGTTTGGACCTCTCAACAGTCTACAATATTGAATGTCAATCATGCTTTCTGTATTACTCATAATACCTGATGCCTATAAGGGCCACTCCATCTGGGAACCAGAGCTAGGGTGTCACACTACATAGAGGTGTTCTGTGTAACAGCAATGGCATGTTTGATACGAGTCCTTACATATACCTCTGTTATTTATCCTTATTAACATTTCATTATAATGATTTGTTTGGATGACTTTTTCCGGTACTAGAATTTGAGCTCATGGAAAGTGAGGATGTTCTCTTATTACTAATTTGTTTCTCTGGTATTTAGCATAGTCCCTGACACAGAGCTGATATTCAATACATGTTTGTCAAAATGAAATTACATGCCATAGCCAAGGTAAGCAGCCTTGAAAGGAACAACTTTAGCCTGCATATTAAATACACATCATTTTTTTACACTAAATTTTTTTTCACAACAATGAAAACACATTTAGATAATTCCTTGATTGCTCTTCTTCATTCCTCATACGAAGTAGATAAAAAAATCTAAAGGATTATTCCTCAGAAATGTCCCTTAAATCTGGATTATGGCCATCCCACCAAAGTTCTGGTCCTTGTCCTAACCTGAATGTACTGGAGTACATTCAGGAAGTAGTGTCCTCCTTCCCTGCCCCCAAGGTCCATTCTCTTCCCTCTCCACAAGGCCAATACAGGCAACATTGTAACATTCAGATCCCATCTCTTCTTACTGGATATAAAAAATACCCCTTGATTCCACTGTGTAAAGGGTAAAATCCAGAATCATAAAAGTGGTATCTAAGGATTTTGTAACTTGGCCCCAACTTCTCTTCTTCCATCAATACTCCAACCCATGTTTATGTGTGCTTAGTTTCTCTGTTCCTTGAGTAAGTCAGGCAGGCCCTCTCAGCCTCTGACATGCCCTGTGTTTGAATGCAACCCTCACCCTCTTTTTATCCCATATGTTGAAACCCTACTCACATACCAAGACCCAACTCAAATGCTCTCTTGCAACACTGGCCCCAGGACTCCCATACAGCGTATTCATAATTTCTGCTATACTCCTACAGATCTCCATTGCATTAGTATTACCTAGCCGTGAGTGATTATGTATCTTCCCACCCAAAATGTTAGCTCTTTATATCGTAGAGGTCAGTTCAGCAGTGCTTGAAAGATTAAAAATCTTTCATTATTTTGATTGTTCTGTACACTTCTCGTTTCAGAAGAGGCATGTCTGTGGTAATTCTATAACGTTTATACCTACCATTTTCTAAGAACAAATATGACAGTTCTTCACAGATTGTTCGATTCACCCTTCAATTCGCCCTTCAGAGATCTCAATGGTTAGAGGAATTTTTTGGGAATTGAACAACTACATTGTCCCCTTGTCCAAAACTGACTTGTCATAAGAGGCAGAACAAGGTGGAGAGCAAGGCTAGAAAATGTGTGATGGAAGAACCGAGAGCATGGTCCAGAATACCAGAGTAGCTTTAAGAGTCCTTAATCCTGAAATATATCAACAGAATTGTGTTTCTCTGGAGACAGTAGAGAAAGTCATGGGAAAATAAAAACAACAACAAATATTTATTGAGAAGCCTGTGCCAGCCTCAGAACTCTACATGGAACATTCCAATTATTTCCCTTCAACACTATGGAGAAACTCCTACTTTACCATGAACAAACTGAGGCCCAGAGTCATTGAAATCCAGGTCATCTGGCATCTGAGGTCACTCTTCATTAGCATCTTACTTTATTGGGAATAACAAAATCTAGGGGTTTGGGTTTTGTTTTGTCTAAAATTCTTGGCTGTGTAAATAACTTACTTTGTGACTTCAAGAGTGAATTTAGTGGGTTCACAAAAAGTTTTTATTGAATGAAGATGATTACCACCTGGTAACAAGTTTCCTAGTCCCATTCTTGAAGAACCTGAAGCCCAATGATATCCCACCAGATTTAGAACTATAAAGTAGTCTTCGGATCATCGGTGAGACATTTTTTATATACAATGAGGAAATTACAAGATTTTGCTACAGAGACTAATGCTTCCTATTTTCCTTATGACAAATGACAAACTCTCATATGTAGACAAAGTTGCTATTATTTTTTGGAAATGAAGACTTTCCCACCCAGCTAGTTCACAGCAGAATCAGGGTTGGAACTCAAATCATCTGCTTCCTATTCCAGGGTATTTTCTATTACATAAGAGAAGTAAATAATAAAGTAGATAAAAAATAATAAACTAAGAAAAATAGTAGAGACTCCAGTCTTTGCGAGGAGCTTCATTTCATTTCCCCAAAGCCTTCGGATTACTTGGCAAGGTGTTATGGAGTCTTAGAAATCTGTAATCTCCATTTAATAATTAGTTACCTAAGTCAGATCTGGAAACTGCTGTGGAAATTTCTAGCATGTGCAGGGAGAAGAGAGATCAGTATTAGAATATTTCAGGTCTAGAGGTGGGCTTCTCGTGGTTTTCCAGGACATACGTTCTCAGAGATTCTGAGCAGCCAAAGAACTTCAGAGAAGTTCTAACCATTTACCTGTTGCCCAGAGAAATGGGGCACTAGAACTGTGAACCAAATTGGTAAAAAAAAAATATTAATCCAAAAGTGCAAATAATAATCCAGAAGTGGATCTACCTTCATTCTTTCCATACACTTATGATAATAAATCAATGTTTTAGTTGAAATAATCAAAATGGGCAGCAATTATTATTCTTAAAGTGAGAGCACTGTGGCAATGCTTCACATGGGAAAAGTGGAACTGAATGATTTGAAATGGAGAAACTTAAAAATGGTCAGAAGAAATTAATTCAAAAGCAAATTATAAGTAATCTTTGGCTGAGAAACCTGAGGCTAAAAATATAAAATTAAGCTAGTTTCTGAGGAGTCTACTTATTTGTTATTTGTACTGTTTTATGACAAGTCTATTGCTTCAGTTTGGGAAGAATCAAAAACATAATGGAATTAGCTAACATTGCTTATTTTAAAAATCTGTTCAATTTCTTCCCCAAATTTGAGTTTTCTTTTGTACTTTTCACATTATGATGTAGAACATTTACTGGATAAATACCAATTTGAGCTAAAATGATATTAGGTTTTGATGATCTACCTATTTTTAGCCTAAGGACTAAGTGATTTTCTGAACTCACATTTTCATCATTTTAATGAAAATGAAGTAATATGCTGAAATGGTATTTTCTTAGATTGTCTTAAGGTTTACATACTTTAGATTTTTCACATACACTGTGTCATATATTTTTCCCAAAGTCAGATATATTACAAACATGCAGATACATTCTTACTGCTAACAGAATAATACAGGCTTAAAAATGAATTCTATTATGTTCCTTGACCTTTTTAAAGTTATTCATTCTAACTCTAGCAACAGCCTATGTATAATAGAATAGAGCTTGGCTAAATTTATATAGTTTTGAATTATCCTTGCAAGTTTTTGTCACAACAGTGTCAGTTTAGTACTTAATGGGTTTATGTCTGCTTGCACCTGTTTTTGGACAAAATTTGTAATTTGCTCTTTCTTATTGTATGTTTTTATTACTATATCAAATATTGAAGGCTGGCCTGCTATAAAGATATAAAAATATGTCATTTCTGTACAACAGTCAAGGCATTACTTAGTAAGTCAAAATTTCAACTACTTTGATAACTATGTAAAATGGTTCAGCTTAGGCCATTATAGTACCATTCAGTATATAACTGTAGATACACTGAATAGTCATATAGATACTACATTTTCAAAAGGGAGATTATTTGGGCAATATTTCACATGGGACAAAACAGGACTAAGTGTGATGAAACTTCTTAAGGCTTCCAAAGTGTCTAACATACTGTAGACATGGGAAAAAATTTTGTCTCAATAAGTTTTGTCTCTCATAAGTAATACAACAAACTTTTAATAAATTCCAGCTTTGAAGGAAATTTATTATAAACTAACAGACCTTTTTGTTTGTATAAGAAGATACTTTCAAATAGCAAGTGCTTCTAGATATACACAAAACTTTTATCTGCTGATGGACAACAGATTCTCATTAAAGACAAACTTTTATCTTGTTAGATCCAATAAGTCATTAACATATTTTCATAAGCACTTGGGCCTCATTCTGGCCACATCCTAAAGCATTTTACATCACTTTGCATATCACAATTATGTTGCAAATGTCTAATATAGCTCATTTTTACTAGTAAGGCAATTTATCTAGGACTATCATTCCTGGGTCAAACCAGCCCTCTTGAACCCTGGTCCAAATATTCCTCTGGAAATGACCAAATTCTCAAATGACATGTGTAAGTAAATTCCTACCCTATATTTGTCAGTATTCATAATTATATCACCAGTGCATATTTGATGAATGATTAAATACCTTATTTTATTAATAAATGAATTGGTTTAGTTTATTGTTTTTCAGAGTTTGGTCAATAGAAGACTAGTCCTGGGAGATGCATTTCAATTAAAGCTATCATAGAGAAATTGGTTTAGAAACTGATATACTTTGTAGTCTCCTGCTAAAGGCTCTCACCAGATCTTAAGATACTAAAGACTCAAGAGTGAATGGGTGACGGGCACTGGGGGTTATTCTGTATGTTGGTAAATTGAACACCAATAAAAAATAAATTAAAAAAAAAAGACTCAAGAGATCCTGAAAGAAGAAAAACACAACCAATTTTTCCACCTAATGTTTTATAAATCTACTTGATCTTTGGGATAGGCTTTGTTGTCACCATATGCTGTACATACATGAATAATCATTGAGATAACTCTCTGCAAATTAATTTAAAGATTTGTTATTTTCCTCTGCAAAAGAGCTAAGTGTTAATTTTGTTTTAAGGCACTGTATGAAGTTTTCTATACTTGAAATTATTTCATGATGATTTATTTTATAATGTAAAAAGATTTCCAGTCATTTAATTGAATGAAATATATATGTATATATATCTTACAAATTATGTAATAAAATAGGGAGATATCAAACTACTCACATTGGCTTCATTCTTATCTGTCACTGGAAAAAAAGTCAAAAATTAACTTTTAAAGCATTCATAGACTATTTTAACCTTATAGAAATAATGACATATTTAAAGATATATATTTTAAAAGTCAATATTAATACCATGTGGTTATCAATTCTAAAAACTAAGGCATGCATGGCATTAATGTTACTATCACATGATAGGATTTTTAACCAATGTAATTGCTTTCCTTAAAGGAAAAACAATCTAACTTCTTTCTATATAATCATCCTAAAGAAAAATGATATGAATGGCAATGAGTAAGATATGCTTCTTACTGAGGCTTAGTATGGTGTTTTAACGGTGATAAAATTATAAATTCCTATAAAAAATGAACAACTAAGATGCTGACATAATTCTATTCAGATTAGTAGTGCTATTGTTATAATCAATGATACTAGAGAGATATAAAAGTGTCATTTCTAAATTTTAGGAGGGTCTGCCTTTCAGCTAACTAGGAGAAAAATTGACACCAATTTTGTTTACTCGACCTGACTTTAATAGCAGTAAAAGTTATCCCCATAGTGCCTATTACTGTCTGTACAGCAGAAGAAAATTACTGTGAAAACATATTTCATCACCTGAAAGCTTAATTAGAACCAGTCTCCTCTACTACTGAAAAGTTTGTGTGTGTGTGTGTGTGTGTGCGCGTGTGTGTAAAACAGAAATAACCATTTGATGACATGTTGTGGCTTTCTTATGTTAAACATTTTTTATTATAGTAATTGAAATAACTTCACCATACAGATATCACATGCTGAAGCATGACAATGCAATATTAATTGCACATTGTGTTGACATTTCAAGCATATTTTTTGTAACAACATTTGCATTCATACACAGGTAGTAAACACATGGGGATAATTTGAGTCATGATTCATGGTAGCAAATGTATTGCCTTCAAGCTAATCTTGAAACCCAGAATCTTCAACAAACCTATTAATAGTTTATATTGTAACATGTACAGTAGTAATTTTATGAACCAACCAGCTCAGGACCAAGAAGTGCCATTGTTAACCTTTGAAAGAGAAATATCAGGATTATCTGATTACTTTTACAAGGTAAGTCTTCTTACTAATTTAAAAAATATTAGTCTATTGTGTAATGACTTTACCAATAGTTTTCAAGTTAGTAGTGGGGATAAAATAAAAGTTTTATGTAGCCCTTCTTAGATAATACAGCCCTGTTAATACAAAATGTATTACCTGAATGGTTTTCTTTCAATATACCTAGGCCCACTTATGACAAAGCAAAAAAAATCACCAAAAAAGGGCAGCAATCTCAGAGTGCAATAAGTTTTAATACACCATTTTGGGGTTGCAAGATTGTTACTCGTGGCCATGTATCTTGGTTCAATTGGTCTAGACAATTAATGCTTTTGGTTCTTAAAAATCTCAGCAGACAAACTGAACTTGGTCTAATAACATACTTTATCTAAATTTTATTGTTGCTGAGGTAAAAATACACCACCATAAAATACAAGGAAAACCAATATTTAAAAGGCAGGATTTATCTTTTCTGGACTTTGTCCATCAAAGGTCAAAACTTCAAGGGACCTTAAAGTGAAGCAGAAGAGGAAGAGGTGAAGGAAGGAAAAAAGGAAGAAAGAAAAAGCAGTGTAAGGAATAAAATTTTGATCATAAATGTATTTCCAAATTTTTTATTTATTTGTAAATAATATTAACCCCAAATATTTAGATAACTAATCCAGAACTTGAAAACATAAACTTCTCAATCTAAAAAGAAAAGCCAAATTTTATTTTATTTTATTTTTTTTATTTATTTTTTTTTGGCATTTTTTTTTAATTTTTTATTGGTGTTCAATTTACTAACATACAGAATCATTAGGTCATAGCAACACAACTAACTGAAGTTACACTTTTTATTGCTTAACCCCTAGACCAGGCAAAGTAAGACTCTGAATGTAAATTACCACTACAGAACAGAAAAGGAAGGTATTTTCTGTCACTCTTCTCGAGGTATTTGCAATTTTTTTTAAAGGAAACACATTTAAGAATGAATCAGTGCTTTGCAGAAACCTAGAATAGAGTCTATGCAACTATTAATTTTTTGGTACATTTGAAAAGGTCAGACATATGTATGTTTAGATTTAAAAACAATGTTTACATAGAATGGCTTTGACATGCTAAAGATGAAAGCATTTAGATTAATCTATATTAAAATGTGAAATTTCAAGTTAGATAACAAAATTCTATAATCATATGCTTTCCAAATTAAAAAGAGAATTAGAATGGAGTCCTGAGTCTAGATACCACTATCATCTAGTTGCTTGCAAATATTACACGAAAAGAAAGTTGGGTTATTATGTTTATCTGAGTTTGGTTCAATTTGGTTTTAGGGAGGAGAAATTAGTAGGCAGTTTTTGTGTATTTAGACCTAATTCAGATACATGAAAAAAATCTGTACAAATCTTTGCATCTGACAGAGGTTATCTGCATATTTGATCCTATTACAACTTCATTTTTATACATAAAAGCTAAATGAAATGCTAGTAAAATAAAATTTGTTGCTAGTAAAAAACATAATATGAATCATAATAGTTCCTTCAACAAATTACATAAAGCAAATGGTAACTAATTACAATGCTGGATAATCAAAGTGAAAACAAATCTGCCATCTCATACCATGTTCATAGATGACAATTTAAAATAAAGGTTGCTTTTTATATAATTCTGGAAATCACTGCAATCATATACAGTTCTGGAGAGCATTCCGATCTTAGATTTACAGAATGAGTAGGGATATGTTTTTTTTTACAACAGAAAGAAAATACACTTTCATCTTAAGTAAACCAAATCCCCTATTAAAAACTCCTGGTAATATTAAATAACTTCTGGAGTTTTTCAAATAAAGTTACTTTCTCTCCTGGAAGAGAGAGAGAATCAGACCCGTACTATCATTTATATTGATATGTTTTCACCCTATGAATAAAAAATTTATAATAAAAACTAAGGAATATTTTATACCTCTAAAACATTTCTATGGCCTCTAGAGACTTTCATGGTTTACTACTGTATCTTCTCTTCTTAGTTTCTCATTAGGGAATAAGCACTATAGCAACCATAGTCCACAGCATACCAGGTAGTATATATAAATAATGAGCACATGGCTTTTATTCACAACTTTATCACATCAAACTAGATCGATATAAATATGCAAATGTGAGCAAGAAAATTCTAGTGCTCAAAAAAGCCAGGTCTAAATAGCTAGAGGAATGAAATTTGTTCATTAGTTGAGTAGTTTCACACATTTTAACTTTTTTTTAAAAGGTTCTTAAGTGTGTGTGTGTGTGTGTGTGTGTGTGTGTGTGTGTGTTTTCTAGAGGGAGAGGGTTCATCCCCATGTTCTTTTTTGTCTTAAATAAAAACTTCACTCTTTTATTACTAAAGACAGAAGTCCCAAAGCACCCACTCTGGCATACTAACCATTTTGATTTAAATTAATGCAAGTTAGTGACCAAAAAACTGGGTTGATATCATATACCAGACACTTGAAATTATATCTCATTCATGGACAAATCATGAATTTAAAAGAAAAATTATTAAAAATACTTCATGAAAAGACCTACTTGCTGATCACTCTTACAATGATTTTGAATATCCCAATTTTTGCATTATTTATTCTAAGAAATCTATAAGATATTTAAGAATTCACAAAATGTAGTCACACTCAGAGTTATACTGTAATTTCCTTTATCCTGACATCCTTATCCTCTTTTTCCCCAAAGACAGTAACAAATTCTTCTTCGGGATGCATTTAGCAAGGAAAAGTATCTATTGGAACATGGATGTAGGTAGTCATAAAGAATCAACTAGGGATAATTTAAGGAAAAACCCATGTTAGCCTATCACAGCCTTAGAATATGGCTTTAAAAGCAAAATATATCTAACTTACAACTTTAGACTGCCAGTTATCCATTTGCGAATTAAACTAGGATAGTTTGCTTCTCAGTTTTCCCACTTTGGGGCCATTTCTTGACTTACTGGAAATAGTTTCTAGGATAATAAAAGGTAAGACATTCCTAAATTTTGCCAATAATTAGCATCTGTGAGAAAATAAGACTGTTGGGAGAAGTGTAAACAAACTTCTAAAAGATGAATATTGCAACTTATAAGGATTTCCATGTCAATGACAGTGCTGTTTATATTTTTATGGGAAACTGAAAGCTCACTCATTGCTTTTGAAACTGTTAAGGAAGTAAACTGCTATGAAATGTATGCATAACTTTAGATACAAAGAAAACTTCATACTCTATTTTGATTTTAGAAAATTCTCAAGGGTACACCCATGACTAATAATATCTAGTAATCAGAATCTTCTGTTTGCAATTATTTATTTTCTATGCTGCAATGTGACACTTTATATTAGACTTTGCAATATGTTTGTCTCAACATTAAGAGACTTATAAGTGTGAGACATTATCCCCTAATACCAAAATTAGTTTGAAATGTCAACTCTTCTACTTCTGAAGAACAGAAGAAATTGTATCTGACCATATGTACCCACTGGAGATATGTTTTCCAAATAAAAGTGAGTAGTATGAGATACAAAAATCAGATGGAAAGATTTTGTTATTACCATCATTTTCTGTTCCTCTATGTGACTCCCAATGAAAAGTAGGAAAAAAAAGCTAGTTTATGCTTTGTTTACTTTTAACCCACTGGATTGTCTTCCATTTTAGATCATTACATGATCTTACCAAAGCCTTACTGAAAATGTACATTATCACAAGCAGCTACATTTCCACATAGAGGAATAAAAATATCGGGAAAATCAGGTTGAGATTTTTATAGTACTCTGCAGTGTGCTACAGTAATGACAAACCCGTTTTATATTTAATCCTATCATCAAGCAACACCAGGTTTCTAGCTTTGTTTTTCATTTTAAATGGCTACTATATATATAAGAGAATTAATAAGGTATTATACTAATAATGTTTTTTCAAGTCAAAAGATGTATTATCTAGAAAATAATTTAACACTGAAATGGGATCTTCAAGATCAATTCTGTTTTATATACTCTGCAGCAAAAATAACATTTCTAGTAGGAAGGTTTTAATTATAAACCTAGCAAATTCTCGACATTCACATATTTGTGTAAACAGTTTAACATGGTTTATTACATTTCCAGAAATGTTAAGTCTTATATCCAGTTTTCTGTAACTCTTCTTTCATATATTATAATAAATATATATGTGTTATTTGAGTGCACGTGTATATATTTTCAAACATATATGTCATATATACATAAAACAGCACTTAATGGTCACGTTCTTTGCATGTTTAAATTGGAGGGGAAAAATGAATTGGTATTATGCATAATCCATGGCAATCTTCCTTTCTGTTTCACAAATGGCCATATCGGGATGTAAACAAAACATTGGAGCGAGTCATTCCAGGTGAACTGTATTTCAAGGTGTAAGTTGGTGTTCTCATGAAGAATTGTGTACTTCCTGGTAATAACCTACAAATGACAGTTAAAAAATTATACTTTACAGACAAGTTAGTATTAACATCTCTCACTAAAGCACTGTGATTAATAATTTACATATGCTATGTGAAAAACAATACTATGACAACAATGCATTCTACATTTAAAAAAAGTTCTCTCCCAGACTGAGGTGGGGAGGTGGGAGATGGTCATAAAAGGCCTCACCTAAAATGCTTAAAAAACAGATGCAACATATGATCTTAGTATCCTAAGACATTCCATAAAGAGCCATTATACTTATGTGCTAGGAAATTATTTCCACAGTTCATGTTAATTTGAAATTCATCATTAATCTCTATAAATAATATGTAAAATCAGTCAAATATTTCTGAAAAACATGTGATATGAGAAGTTGGTTAGCCACATTACCAATAACTGCTTGTTTCAAGGATGTTGGAACCATTAATTATATTAATATTTCGTCAATGTATTATGACTATAGGTAATCTAAGAGAAAAAGTTAAAGACTAAAATTCATAATTGCAAAATTCATATTCCAAGACTACATGGTTCTTATGATAACAGTACATCAGAAATAATTGTGATTATAGGTAACCTGCAATACTTGCAGCCAAATGTATTTTAGAATACATGAATTTTCCTGATTTTAGAACGATATAGTGTATATACTATATATAGTATAATATTTCCATTGGGGCCTTGGGGCAGCATTCATACCACTAAGATAGCTATAGAGAAATGTATGAATACTCACAATAAGCAGATGAAAACAATAAATAACTTCATGTCAATTCAGGTCAAGTCAGATTTATCAATAAAAAGGTTACTCTTTCTTCCTTTTTAGTTTTCAGAGATTGAGAGCAAGGAATTCTAAATAAGAATGTGCACCTGTATAATTGTCTCTCTCTGGAAAAACTTTGATTAGCATTAGGCTACTCCAATCTATATATCTAGAGAAAAATGAAAATCCACAAAGGAAATTCATATGAGCAAATAAACATTACTATTAAAAGTATAAATCTTGGTAAAGACTAGAAGGACATGCTATAGAGTCAGGACAAAGACATGTATAAGGAATTTCCAAAATCAGAAGTAGCAATTGAAGGAGATTTGAAATTTTTGAAAAAATAAACAATGGTAGAGCACTAACTCATTTATTTTTTTCACTTGACATTAGAATTTTCCAGTAGCAGTATCATATTCCATAGAAACTGAGAGCCAAGAGTACTATTAGCTACCTATTTTACATTAAGTAATGTTAACTGCTATGCTTCCATGCCAATGGAAAGTTACATTTATAGTTGTGTTATATGAATTTTGTAGAAAAATAGGAATTCATTATGATCGAGCTGCATACAGTATTCAGATTAAAATGGAAGAATTCTGTATAATATCCATAAACATCATTTTATCATGAATTATCTAATAATATCTTCTAAATCTACTACCTAGTATCACAAACTATAAATAATTGCTCAAATCATTAAGTTAATAGAGCAGTAAAATAATACACAACAAACCAAATTAGATCAAAATTGCACAATGGGTGATGAATAATGAAACAATTGATTTCTCACATCACGGATTATATAAATTATTTTCTTAATATCACTTGGGTAATTTATATGGATTAATTATTATGTCAAGAGCTAGTGGAGTCATGATGAGTAATATGATATCTTCTGTCATGAAAAGGCTCCCTTCCTATCTAAAGCAAAGGTGCAAAGGAAAATAAAGTGTTTGATCAAAATTCACTACTTTGTATTAGTTGAGAGTTACTCTATCTTCTATTGAAAATGCATTCTGATTATATCAATAACTCTTAAAATAGACAATAACATCACCAACTTTTTTTTAAGATTTTATTTATTCATTCATGGGAGACACACAGAGAGAGGCAGAGACACAGGCAGAGGGAGAAGCAGGCTCCATGCAGGGAGCCTGATGTGGGACTCGATCCCGAGACTCCAGGATCACGCCCTGGGTGGAAGGCAGATGCTCAACCGCTGAGCCACCCAGGCGTTCCTATCAACTTCTTTTTGAAGAATATCCAAGCAATAGTTACTACTAACATTACAATAACATTCACATATCCTTTTGAGTTAAAGAGCTCCAGTTCACAGAGGAAAAATAAAAGCACAAAGTCCAGGCTTACAGCTAAGCTATACTATTTTATTTAACACTATGTAATACTTGAATAGTGTTTTCAATGTACTCAGCACTATTCTAATAGCTTTACAAATATTAACTCATTTACTTCTCATAACAATTCTATACAGTAGATATTATTGTTTGCTTCATTTTATAGATGAACACGCTGAAGCATACAGGGGTCAAACGTGTTGCCCACAGTTACATAGCAAGTAAATGGCAGAACTCGGACTCAAACCCATGTGCGCCAACTCCAGAATCAGTGCTCCTAGCAACTATACTATCCTGTTATTCTCTGTATGAATCTCAATTTTAAAACTAATGGATCCAATGATTATACTCATTTTATCAAAACTACAAAGTATAAAATAACCTAGAAAGTAGAAAAGGATTATATATCCACAATAGAAGCAGAAAAAGCTCAAATGAAACTTTTATAAGAAAAAAAGTTCAATATGAACTAAAAAAAGCAGATGAAATCACATTGGAAGAAACACTTTCTTTCCCTAAAGCAAGTGCTGTGGGATGTTTTAAAGCCTTACAGGGAAACACAATGGATTATTTGCCTTAATATCTCCATTAATATCTCTTGGGAGATCCCACACTAGCTGAACATCAAAGATTATTTTTGAAATGTTCTTTGCAATGAAATTAAATAATACAATTTGATTGTTTTTTAGCAAGAAGAATATCTCTGGGAAGTACATTTATAGACTGTACATATATCTAAAGGGTTTGTGTTAAAGCACCAAAAAATGTGAAAGTTTACAGCTTTCACTTTATTCTAGCTTACTCTTGATGTACAAAACTAGCTAACTTGTAGATGCCAAGGAGAAATACCTCAGACTACCCTATGTGCTTCATAAATGTATCCTCACTCCCTCATCATTGAGGCTTAGGTGTGCACAACTTCACATATCCATCACATAAACATAAAACTTGCATTTGCCTAATTCCTACTTAATGTAGAATTGGTCTGTCATGTAGCAACTTATTGGTGACCACGGAGGATCTCTAGAACATGAGCACTTCAAGACTGGTAGGAAATTAACCTTGAAAACTTAAGCTATGCCCACCCTCTGAGATTTTCCTGGAGTAAGATCAGGACCCCCGTTCCCCCCAAAATAAACTCAGCTTCCTGGTTTGGAGAACAAAGGTAAATAAAATTCATCACAATATTTATCCTGTGTTTTACATTTTTTTCTACTGTGGTATAATATATATAACATGAAACTTACTAGTTTTATCATTTTAAAGTGTATAATTCAGTGCATTAAGCACATTTACAATGCTGTGTAGCCATCACCACAATCTCATTCAGAACTTTTTCATCCCAAACAGAACTCCTTGCCCACTGAACACTAAATCCCAATTTCCTCCCCATCATTCCCTGGTAATCTCTATTCTACTTTCTGTCTCTATGAATTTGTCTACTCTAGGTCCCTCGTATATAGTAGAATCACCATAGTTGTCCTTTTGTGTCTGGCTTATTTAATTAACATGCTTTCAAGGTTCATCCATGTTGTAGCATGTGTCAGAATTTTATTCTTTTATATAGACTGAATAATATTCCATTGTATGTCTATATCACGTTGCATTTATCCATTCATCTGTTGGTAGACACCTGAGTTGTTTCCACCTTTTTGCTATTGTGAATAATGTTGCTATAAACATCGTTGTACAAGCATCTGTTCGAATCCTGTTTTCAATTCTTTTGGGAATGCACCCAGGAGTGAAACTGCTGGGTCATATGGCAATTCTATATTTAACCTTTTGAAGAGCTACCCAACCTGATTTCCATAGAAGCCACATCATTACACATTCTGAGACAGCAATGCATGAGATTCCAACTTCCCAATATCTTCCCTGACACTTATTTTGTATTTTGGGGATAATGGCCATCCTACTGAGTGTGGATTGTCCCATTGTTTTAACTTTGATTTGGGCCACAGATTAGAGGGAAGCTCTAATTTCAAGTTCCACCTCTGCCATAGCTAGTAATGTGGATTTGGAGAAGCCATTTAATTAATCTCTTCAGGCTTCAGTTTCCAGTTTTCTCGTCTGTGAGGAGAGTCCAGTAGTTCCTGCCATGCCTGGCTTACAGAGCATAGAGCTGATGAAACAGTGCACATGGGTGAGTATTATTTATGTGTTAGGAACATCAGCCTCATGAAGCAAGACCATCTCTGTTCTGAGACAGATGTTTCAAGCTAACTTAGCCTAGGGCCATAATAGTACCATGCATTTAACTCAATTGTAAAGTATAGTACACATTTGAAAGTGCATAAAGCACAAAATGTCCAGCTTAATGAATATTATAAAGTGATTACCTATATAACTGCTACCCAGGTTAAGTAACTGAATATTCCTAGCGTCTGTATTCCTGCATTACAGCATCCTCCCTTCTTCCCAGTATCTTCTCCATTTCTTTATAAAGTGTTTGGTTTTTTTCTTAGAAGTTTTTGGAGTTCTTAATGATCCAAGAATCTTATATAGGTTATATGGATTGCAAATATCTTCTTTCCTTTACTGGCTTGCTTTTTCACCCTCCTAGCAGGGTCTTCTAACGAATATATATTCTTAATTTTAATGTAGTAAAAAAAATCACCTTTCACTTAATGATCTGTACTTTTTGGTCCTACTTTTTGTAATCTTTGCATACCTCAAAGTCATGAAAATATTCCTCTGTATTATCTTCAGTAATCTTTGGTTTTGCCTTTCACATCTGTGTAGTCAATTCACTGGAGATGATTTTTGCATATGGTGTGGGCAAAGTCAAGTTTCTTGTTTTTATTATTATTTAGAAACCCAATTGTCTCAGCATCTTTTAAAACAAATTTCTTTTTCCCATTTGTCATAAATCAAATGTACCTCCTTTTCTAATAAATCAGATCTTTATGTATGCCTGGGTCTACTTAAGACTTTTCTGGTTTCATTAGTCTATTTGTCCTTTTGCATGGTCTTAAATTGCTTTAACTTATTAGTCTTAGTACACTATAGTTAATAAATCCTACCATTTTATTTTTCTATTTCAAGAGTATCTTATCTATTCTTGGCCCTTTGCTTTTCTGTATAAATGTTAGAACAGGGGCAGCCTGGGTGGCTCAGTGGTTTAGCCCAGGGCAGTGATCCTGGAGTCCTGGGATCAAGTCCCACATCGGGCTCCCTGCATGAAGCCTGCTTCTCCCTCTGCCTGTCTGTCTCTCTCTCTCTTTCTCTTTCTCTCTGTCTCTCATGAATAAATAAATAAAATTAAATTTAAAAAAATGTTAGAACATTTTGGTCAAATACTGTGCCGCCCCCCCCAAAAATTTTGTTGGGATTTATGTTATGATTATACTGACTTTAGAGATGTTCAGAACTATTTAAGAACTGACCTTTGATGATATTGATCCAATGGCAAATATGGTATATCTTCCCATTTTTTACATTTTCCTACATAAAAGTCTTGCACATTTCTATCACATTTATTATTAGGTATTAACTATTCTTTGGTGCTACTAAAAATATCATACCTAGAATTTCATATTCTAGCTGTTTGCTGTTGATATAGGAAAAATATAAGTTATGTTCTTATCTTGACCTTGATTTCATTAAACTTGTTAAATTTAATAATTTATCAATAAATTTATTTAAATTTCTATGAACACAATCATATCCATTAGTAAAGAGTTTCAGTTTAGTGCCTTTTATTTCTTTTGCTTGCCTCATTGAACCAGCTAGGACCTCTAGTATAATGTTAAATAGAAATGGTAATGAATCAATCTTGTCTTGTTCCTCATCTCAGAAGGAAAGCCTTCAGCATTTCATCATTGGGTATGTTTGTTATAGGTTTTGTGTAGTTATTCTTTATTAGATTAAGGCATTTCTCTCTTGTTTGTAGCTTGCTAAACATTTTTAAAAACATAAATATATATTGAATTCTATCAAGTGATTTATCTGTATCTTATAAAATGATCTTTTATCCTATTAAAATCACATTGATCACTGTTTAATGTTATTGCACCCTTAGATTGATGCAATAAACAGAAATGGATACATTATCCAATTTAAAGTTGCTGGGTTCATTTTGCTGATATTTTATATTATTTTATTTTTTAAAGATTTTTTTTTTATATTTTAAAGATTTTATTTATTTATTCACAAGAGACAGAGAGAGAGAGAGGCAGAGACATAAGCAGAGGGAGGCTCATAAAGGGAGCCCAATGTGGGACTCTATGCCAGGACACCAGGATCACACCCTGAGCCAAAGGTAGATGCTCAACCAATGAGCCACCCAGGTGCCCCAATTTTGCTGATATTTTATTTAAGACTTTTGCATATATGTTCAGGAGTAACACTGAACTCTCTCTAACCTTTGACATAATGTCCTGGTTAGGTTTTAGTATCAAAGGTATGGTAGCTTCATAAAACAAATTAGAGAATGTCCCCTCCTTTTCTGTTCTCTGGATGAGTTTAATTGAATTGGATAGTGAAGACCTATGAATCTAAAATTATCTTTGTGAGAGGGTTTTTAATTACTGATTCAATTTTTTCAATAGTTAAGACTATTTAGTATTTCCTATATAGGACTTTCTAACAGAAAGTTGTGCCATTTTTGGTAATATGTGTTTTTCCAAGAATCTGTTAATCTAAATTATCAAATTTATCAGCATGAAATTGTTCATATTTTCTTATAAAATTTTCATTGTTCGTAGGATCTGTAGTAATGTCCCTATTTTTGTTCTTGATGTTAACTATTTCCTTCTTTCATATTCTTGATCAGTCCCATCCATGGTTTATCAATTTTATTTGTTTTTTCAAAAAAAATATTATTTCACTATATCATTAATTTCTGCTTTCATTTTTATTTCCTTTCTCTGTATTCTATTTTAATGTCATTTTATCACTTTTTGAAATGATTGTTGATATCATTTAATTTTTGCCTTTCCTCTTGCCTAATATGTTCATGTAAGTCTATAAATATGCCTATAATAATGATTTGTCTATATACTACAGTTTTTTGTTTGTAAAATTTGTGTTATCCAGTTCAAAATATTTTCTTAAGTCCATTATGATTTCTTTGATTCATGGGTTAAAAGTATTTTTTTATCTTTCCAAAGTATGAATATTCTGATTCTAGCTTTTGCTTTTGTTGCTAGCTAAATGGAATGGGATCGAAAAACAACAACAACAACAACAACAACAAAAACCTTGTATGATTTAAGTCTTCTGAAATTTGTGGAAATGTGTTTTATTATTCTACTATATGACTGGCTTATAAAAGTTCCTGGTGTGCTTGGTGTTTTATATTCTGAGATTATTGGATTCATTTCTTTATTTGACAGGTCTATTATGTTGTTAAAATGTTCTGTATCTTTAATTTTTTAAAAAATGCATATATATCAAAATCTGCATCTATGGTTATAGATTTATCTGTTTTTCCTTGTTTTTTTTTTTGTTTTTTGTTTTTTTTGTTTTTTGTTTTTCCTTGTAATTCTGTTAACTTTTGCCTTACAAAACATTGGGAACACAGTTACTCCTTGGAATCTAAGGTGTTCACCAACATCCCCATCTTTGTCAGGCCTTGAACTTCTACTTTTTCCCTCAGGCCCATGAGTCTATCAAAAGTACAACAAGCACTCAGTAAATACTTGATTAACTCATCAATGTCTTCAAGCAAAGGTTTCAGTATTTCGTCCAGCTTTTCTAGTTGTCACTAAAGGGAGGATTTGTCCAAAAACCTAGTGCTGGGATCCCTGGGTGGCGCAGCGGTTTGGCGCCTGCCTTTGGCCCAGGGCGCGATCCTGGAGACCCGGGATCGAATCCCACATTGGGCTCCCGGTGCATGGAGCCTGCTTCTCCCTCTGCCTGTGTCTCT
Organism: Canis lupus familiaris; assembly: GCF_011100685.1. Taxonomy (NCBI): domain Eukaryota; kingdom Metazoa; phylum Chordata; class Mammalia; order Carnivora; family Canidae; genus Canis; species Canis lupus. Next base: position 64,457,860 of record NC_049227.1, on the reverse strand, counting down.
GCGCCTCTCTCTCTCTATGACTATCATAAATAAATAAAAATTAAAAAACAAAACAAAACAAAAAAACCTAGTGCTCTATTACCAAAGGCAGAAGTTTGAATTCAGTGGTTTTTAAAAATGTTTTTAGCCATGAAGCCCCTTGAGAAATGAGCTTTTGTGGAAGTTCAGTACATGAAATACAGAAACACAGAGATGTTGAAGATGAAGAATGTTTGGAGGGACACCTGGGTGGCTCAGTGGTTGAGCATCTGCCTTCGGCTCAGGGTGTGATCCCGGGGTCCTGGGATCAAGTCCTGCATCAGGCTCCCCATAGGGAGCCTGCTTCTCCCTCTCCTTATGTCTCTGCCTCTCTCTCTGTGTCTCTCATGAATAAATAAATAAAATCTTTAAAAAAAAAAAAAGTGTTTTGAGTTCCCAAAGCTTTCCAAGTACCCAAAGCTTTCCAAGTAAAGTATCAAGCTGGTCCCAAGAACTCTAGTATCCTGGAGATAGATATAGATATAGATATAGATATAGATATAGATATAGATATAGATATATATCCATCAGGGTTTATATATCAGTTCTATTGCTTAGTTATGAGTCTGCCTCTGAAGAATGGCTTTCCACTTGGTGTGCCTATTAAGTTATTATTATTTTTCTAAGACTGTAAGATTCAAGGCTACTCTCTTTCATGGAATGGGTGGCATGTACACTTTAAAGCCTCTGAAGAAAGATCATGCAGATCTTTGGTCAAGATAAACGTGGTGCATAAACTTGATTGGTGTTATCTCTATTTTCTTCTCTTAATTTTATAGATAAATTACCTAAATATATATCTCCTCATAAAATACTTAGGTATACCTCATACATCATTTATATTAGGCATACACATTAATTTTGTAAATAGTAATTTATACTTTACTAGGTATACTTCATAAGTGAAATTTATCTATTAATAAATATCAAATTAAGTGACTTCTACATTTAAGTAAAAAGCTATAGGTTCCTAATTGATGAGGTTAAAGAAGATATGGCCAGTTTTCACATGTTTTTAAATTAATGTGACATTGACTCAGATTTTAATTGCTAAGTATTAGGAGGACATATTTATTTCTCTCTCTTCCTTGTGTTCCCAAGTAGAAGAATTTCCACCAAATTTCTGGCCTTTTATCAGAAGTGAGTTATCTGATTTTCAGCTTTAAAATAAGGAACCAGGTATGCTTGGCTAAGTCCCTTTCTCCATGGATCATCCTATCTGCAGAAAGGATGCATTCTTACTTGCTCACTAGCCAACACTAACAGAATTAGACTTTATGGGGTAGTGTTAGTGGAAAGTTTGGGTTGATCTAGCTCTGCGCATGACTGGATCAGTACATTTAATTCTAGAATTCAATTTTAGAGAACTTACTTGGCTCAAATCTACACCATGTCCCTCAATATAGCTTTATGCAGAAATGAAGCTACACTCTCATGATCATCTGATTCTTACATTTCTCTCTCAAATGGATCTGAACTTGGGCAGGAATAAAGGGTGTGTTTTACTAAACTCTCTTCCCTCAAAATGCTTATAATCACCATACTGGGGTTATACTGAGCATTTATCAGAAGTCCAGAACTCAAGATTCCAGAGAAGGAATATCTCTTCTGACCACTAGAAGGGAAAGAAAATAAAAAAGCCTAACATAATTGTAAGGTGTGACTTCCTTCTCCAGAGTAACTTCATTCTATTTTGCCTGCCTACCAAAATTATAAGAGCCCTCGATAGAAAATGTGTTATAAAATCTATAATTATAAGAGTGATATTAAAGAGTTTGAAACCAGGATGCCTGGGTGGCTCGGTGGTTAAGCACCTGCCTTTGGCTCAGGATGTGATCCTGGAGTCCTGGGATCGAGTCCCACATCAGGCTCCCTGTGTGGAGCCTGCTTCTCCCTCTGCTTATGTCTCTGCCTCTCTCTGTGTCTCATGAGTAGATAAATAAGATTAAAAAAAAAAAAATCTAAAGAGTTTGAAACCACCCTTCCTAGACTGAAACTTAAGATTTTCCTGATCATGTTCCCAGAGTATCACTCCTTAAAATGAAGCCTCTTCATTTATATTTGTAATGTCTTAATGATGACCATCATTCTTTTAAATATGAAAATATTAATGAAAGTAATATAGTAGTTTGATTTCAATAATTTGCCTCAGCCAAATCATTAAACTGTAGAATATTGCTTTGATATTTACATATTTCAAATATTAATGGCTAACTTTACCACTACCATTGTTGTAATCACTCAGCTTCTATTTGCAGGGGAAGAGTTAAAATAGGTTAAAGGTACGACAACAGTATAATGTCAGAATCAAGATTAAAAATTAAAATATTTAAATTAAGATTTAAATTAAAGATTAAAAAGACAAAGATTAAAAATGCATCTTTCAAATAATTTTTGTGAAATACATTCCAAGCCATTCTGCTGTTGCTGGTCAGTTTTGCAGAAAGTTAGCTTTATTAATATACTCCCTGGGAAAAAAAAATATATACTCCCTGGGATCTTTTAATAAATACATAAATTTCTAGGTGTTTCAAAACCCAATCCCAGTTATGGTGGTTCTTTTACCTCATTTCCTATTCAACTGTTAGTTGAATGCTATCGTTATTTGACTATCACTTAGTTTTTCATGGTTTATTCTCTTCTAAATAGTACTGCAGCTTATACACACTAAAAATAAAGTCACATGTTCATCTTTAATTCTAATGGGCACTCTGTACAGAGAAATGCTAAAATGTACTACTTTTTCACTCTGTGTATCTTTGCAGCTTAAAAACAATACTAGGGATCCCTGGGTGGCGCAGCGGTTTAGCGCCTGCCTTTGGCCCAGGGCGCGATCCTGGAGACCCGGGATCGAATCCCACGTCAGGCTCCCGGTGCATGGAGCCTGCTTCTCCCTCTGCCTGTGTCTCTGCCTCTCTCTCTCTCTCTCTCTGTGACTATCATAAATAAATAAAAATTAAAAAAAAAATTAAAAACAATACTATTCGGCAGCCCGGGTGGCTCAGCAGTTTAGCGCCACCTTCAGCCCAGGGCATGATCCTGGAGACATGGGACCAAGTCCCACGGCAGGCTCCCTGCTTGGAGCCTGCTTTTCCCTCTATCTGTGTCTCTGCCTCTCTATCTCTCTGTGTCTCTCATGAATAAATAAATAAATAAAAACAATACTATTTTTCATGATTTGGAAAACTATCTACTTTAACTGGACAGTATTTATTAAAATTCAATTTTTAAATGAAGCTTAACAAAATTCACCTCCCATAGATGTGGGTCATGATGAAAGGAGTAAAAATTAAACTAAAGGCATCCTCTCAACTTATCAGGCTGAAGGATAAATTTGAAATCTCTATATTAGGGGAAAAAAAGTCAAGTTTATGACCATTTTTGGATGCTTTTACTTGGCTTTTGAATGCAAAAGTATATAAACCAAATAATCCCATTTCCAAATAGGTTATTTCTGTCACCTTCATGTTTGTGGTTCTTGTCCTTGTTTGTTGCTTTAAAGGTAAAGATTGTGCAAATTAAGTCTTTTGTAGAGAACAGCACATATGAATTTTCAGTCTTTAGCTTTTTCTCTAGCTATATAAAAAAACAGAGAGAGACTTTCGATTTCAATCCTCACTGTGGCATTACTTTATATAAAATTCACAGGGTGTAGAAATGTAAACAAGTACCTGGAATTACCCCAATCAGTACCAATGCCTGAGAGTGATCCTCTTGAGTCAGTTGCATATTTGTAAACCACTAGCAGGCACTGTTTACAAAGTTCAACCAGGCGCTGGCAACATTGGAGCTGCAAAGGAGTCACCACCTCCGGGCTTTTACTGAAAATACTCTCCCAAGAGGATCTGTTGGCATGGAAACAGACATGACCTCATGTGGCTGTTAAAATGACAACCAGTTTTATCACTTACCTAGCAACAAACCAATAAGGAAAAGTAGAAATGGCCTCAGACATTTGAAGTGACTGCAGATGGTTGAAAGGTATAAAACAAATATATATTTGAAAATTAATCTTTATATTAAAAACCACAACACAGAACTCATATGCTGTTTGTCTTTAAAGACTTTACTGATGCCAACTGGCGTTGCTATCAGGATGGCTTCCCAACACCTCCTAAAAAAATTGAATTACTCTATATTAAAGTATATGTAAAATACTGAGCTTATTTCTCAAAAGTTAGGCATCTTAAATCTTCAGGTTTTCTAGAAAGCTATCTTTACCTTTACATTGATAATGATCCCACAAAAGAATTTAAAATTTGCTGCAATTTCATTTGCGGCCTCTCTGTACTAGGAGAATTTAAGTTCATCCTTTGATTATGATCACTCCTCTCAAAACACTTTGAGATGTAATGACATCCACGATATAGAGCATAGGTTCTGTATTCTAGAAGTAATGTTGTCTCAGTGAGTACCACCTGACTATAATCGCAAAGAGAGCGTCCCTCCTTAAATGCATTCAGCTTATACCAAAGCAGGTAGTGGTACACACTTTCTTGGTAAACTTCAAGTGTATGTGTGTGTGTGCTTGTGTGTGCATGCATGTGTACAGGTACACAAATACATATAAATGTTCTTACAATTCCTAAATTTACCATAATGATCCAAATCAGGAAACACCTCACCATCCCCCACCACTAGAAAGAGAGAGAGAGAGACAGAGACAGAGAGAGAGAAAGAGAGAGAGAGAAACTTACTTATTTCCTTAGTGTAAATGAAACTTTTCAAGTCTCAAGGGGAAAGTTTCATTTGAGATTTGGTAATGATTCAAGTCTCATTTTACATAAACCAGTTCACTTAACCCTCAGAGAAAGAAAAGAGTAGATTTTCAGAAAGAAAAAAATATTAAGCAAAATATTTTTCTGAAGAAATGTACTTCCCAATGGGAAATTCAAAGACTCCATTTTCAATCTTCTGTGGATATTTGATATCTTTGGAATTTTTTTAAATGCTTTAGAAACTCAGAAAGGTATTTTTTAGTAGAAAGGCTACTGTTTATTTTTTCAGGAGAAACGTGGTCCTAAAAAGATAGCATGTCATCTGTGAATGACAGGTTTTCTTAAAAGTTATAAGACTCAAATGAGTAGACTGAAAGAAATAAATTTTCTTTCATATTCTGAGATGTTCAGGACTAAATACAATACTATTTTAATTTTTTAAAAATTTATTTTCATTAAAGAAAATGGTAGTTAAATTAACTCTAAAAATAAATTTTAATTTATTACTAAATATAAGAAAAACTGGATATAATACATATATGTTTGCATATGTCCATATATACCTATACATGTGTAGGTAACCTAATTTCATCATGAAAGATGTTGGAGAATACCAATTAATTAGAGAATGTGTTTATAATTAATATGTCCTAATTTCAAAGCCCTACATGTTTAGGCCCAGAGAAATGAAATTTCATATAAATACAAATACATACAGAAAAACATCCTATGTTCTGACTGTCTGCTTAGCACTTTCCTCTCCACTGAAATTTTGAGCATTGCTACATCCTCTCCTCTCAATTTGGATATATTTTTATTTTGATCCTTTGGAGCCACTTGATTAGATCCACTATCAAGTTACACACATCATGGTAATTTTTCTTTTCCTGATTTGGAGTATAGGGTTAGGAAAAGAACAAATAAAATGGAAGAAAGATAAAAGAGCTTCTTCAATTACACTCTAATTTGATGTAACATTTTGAATTCTATGTAAGTTATAATACGACCAGCTTGGCTTCTCATTCTCTCATTCTTCCTTAAATATTTAAAATAAACATAGGGGGGCACGTGGGTGGCTCAGTCAGTTAAGCGTCTGCCTTTGGTTAAGGTCATAACCTTGGGGTCCTGGGATCAAGCCCCACATCAGAGTCTCTGCTCAGCAGAGAATCCTTTTCTCCCTCTCCTCTCCCCACTTATGCTGTCTCTCGCTCGCTCTCATATAAAATTTTTTTAAAAATTAAAAAAATTAAAATAAACATACGGACCAAAGTCTTTTACTAGTTTTTGGTGTTTATGTTCACCACCACTGGCTAAAGACCACATTCTACTCTATTAAGTCATATTTAAGTATCAACATACCAGAACTACTCATAAAGAAAAGAAAATGAATGGACTTTCTTCATTTGGTACTAGGTTAACTTTTTCTGCACAAAGAAAACCTATCTCTCAAACTGAGTATATTAGAACTATGTCCCCCACCTCCTATCCACCACCTCTGCCATAGCTGAGTAAATGTGCAATGCCTCTATAACACCATAGTATCTCAATTTCCAATACTAACACAACCATTTTTAAGGTGAAAGGATGTAGAAATAATTTATAATACCAATGCCTTTATCAAAGAACTTAACATCTTATCTGCCTTCTTTCAGAAGGCCTAAAACCATGAATTCAAAAGGAAAAACTAAGTGGTTAAAAAGTTCCACTTTGTATTCCCTAATCCTCAGAGATTTATAACAGGACACAACTTTAAATGGTACTTTTTAGTAATATAACAATATGATAGAGAATACTAAATACTTCTGGTAACAAAGGGGAGTTATTAATGAAATCTAGAGACTTGAAAGGCCCCCTATTATCCAGCAATCCAATATTTTCACCAACTTTCTCATCAAAACATTTAATAAGCAATTATCTAAAAAGTAAAACTGATTCATTTCTTTCTCCTTCTCTGGTAGAAGTCCGAATGGCTGACTGAGTGGACCAAAGTTAAATAGCAGAAAGGAGAAAGGAAAGTAAACACAAAGCAAAGCAAAACAAAAGAGAGAAAAACTGGACTGCATCAACTGGATAAACAACAACAATGAGCCGAAAAGTACTAACAATAACATATCCATTGAAAGTGATATGAGAACAGTTAGATTCAGGTCATATTCACTCTGTATGTCATGCATACATTTTTAAGTGGGATAGTAAGTCTAGAAGCAGACTACTTAGAATAATTCCTTATCATTTCTTCCTGCCCACAGATTCTAAAAGAAAAGCTTTTCCATGACAAACTTCCACTGGAAAATGCCTTTGGATAAAGGATCCAAACAGATTCTCTTTTTTGGAGCTTACATATCATAGTTTTGAGTGGACAGAGGACCTTTCCAAACAATACATTTCTTCTCCTGTACTATCCCTTGCCTCCTCCTTTTTGTTTTACCTGAAAAACTTCTTCCTCTTCCTACAAGTCTCAGCTGAAATGTTACAACCTTTGGACAGACACATTTCCTGGGCTCTCATCCTGAGTTTGGCTCCCATAGCATCTAGACTTCCTGTATCCCAGTAAAACATGCTGGATAATTTTATTCATGAAAATTCCAAGAGCTAGTCTCCTGCAAAGAACATATTCAGAATGTGGAGCCTCATGTGATAACAAGAAAAGGTTCCATATGATAACAAGGGTCACTGAGCATGAGCTTCAGCAGCCTGGAAGAATAAGAAAGAAGAATAAGAGTTTGTTCTTTGTGATATATCAGTAAAACTCCTGGGCCAACTCTAGGGAAACTCAGCACAAAAATCTTATATTCTTTGATGTTTCTGGATGTAGATAGGGAGTGTTTTTTTTTTAATGATTTTATTTATTTATTCATGAGAGACACAGAAGGAGAGGCAGAGACACAGGCAGAGGGAGAAGCAGATCGAGTCTGATGTGGGACTCGATCCCAGAACTCCAGGATCATGACCTGAGCCAAAGTCAGATGCTCAATCACAGAGCCTCCCAGACTCCCCAGGGAGTGGTTTATTTATTTTGTTTTGTTATTGGGGTGTTGACAGGCAGAGGCAAGAATCAAGGTAGCCCAGAGTTATTTGGGTTATATTTTTCAAAGATTTTACACCTAACCGTGAAAGACAATTGTTCTTTTTATTAAAATCATTCCTTTAGAACCGTGTTAAGAGTAGATTTTTACCTTGACTACTAGGCTGTTGGGCCAAAAGTTAAAGTTAAAGAAGGATGTATTAACTGGACACGATTCAAAGGATTAATAGAACTACTTTCAGTCCAAACTGGATTCAAACCACACAACACTACGTGTTTTCATTAAATTGAGGAAACCTAAGAAACCCATTTGGAAGGCCACAAAATACAAATGTGTTAAACTCATCTCTATAAACCACCAACGTTTTAAAGAAGTGGATGTAGAATGGAGGTCAAATTGGACTGTAAGCTACTCCTGCTCTACTTACTCAGGTGCAATGGAGCTGGGGATTTGGCTAAGACTACGGGAATTGCAATCAAGCAAGCTTGTCTACCACTGGGAATGCTGCTTTGAGGGGAGTCAATAAAAACACAGTTAAGAACTTGGGCAAATTGTATGCTCTCTTTATTCTTTAATTTCCTCATCTGCATAATAATAATAATTTACTTAAAATATCAAAGTGGCAGTTATAAGAATATTTAATATATAAAATAGTATCAGGCATTTGGTAAGTCAAATGCTATTAACTTTCATTATCAATACTAGTGGTAATAGATACCACCAGAGAAATTTAAGGGGAGTATTATCCAAGGAACAAGAGGAAAATATTCTGAATCAATTAGAATATATTACCAAAAAAGTTCAGGGAAGAGGAGTCCCAGAGGCATAGAAGAACCACTTTATGGGCATCCTTAGGGTCTGGAGTTGGAGATTATCTCATGGACTTAAAACTACCAGCACCAATTTCAGTAGCAGACTATCTGACTGCTTTTCCTGCTGAAGAATAGCTAGGATTCATATACAGCATTCCTACTGGTATGTGGGGAACAAATGAAATATAGGTAAAATTAAATTTCCTTAAAACCTCCAAGACACTGACAAATACTTGAGGCAAGCAGAGTTTGACATTCCTCCAGGAACTCCCAACTGCCTTAATGTTAATGTTTTGCTAGAGGGAAAAACAACCTTAGCTTGACAATAGCTGAGCCTCCAGGAGTCTGTGAGTCTTCTTTAGCATATGCAAATCTTTCTGGAAACTTTCCTGATCTGTACCTCCCCCAACTCCACAGTATAAAATTAACTACTTCTCACCATACCAAACATGGCAGCCCTTTCTGCCCATGGATCCTGTCCCCTCCACCCCAGTTTAATAAAACCATCTTTTTGCACCAAAGACATCTCAAGTAGTTTTCTTGGCTGTCGGCTCTGAACCCCAACATTTCCACATCACAATCAATGGATCAACAAACAGAAACAAAATTCCAATTATGAGTCTAGATTGACAGAACTTCTACAGAGAATCATCAGCTAATGGGCCATAGAATATAGTTCAAATGTTCCACTTAAGTCTCTATAGAAAATAATTTATAGCCAAGATTACTCTCAGATTTTACCACAATACAGAGTAGCTTATAAATTCTTCCTGTTAGTGAATGGCTACCAAGGAAAATGGTAGTGGTGAGAACAAGTCTACAAATGGTATGAATGAATCAGTATTAGATAACTAGAGTATATAAATGGAGGACATTTGGAGATCATTTCAGACTGTGATAGTCTAAGATATTACCAAAAGGGGGCTATAGTCTGTGTCTTTACATTGGATTTAAATAATGCAGAAAGGATTGGAAGGATGGGGTTGTAGAAGGCAACCCAGTCAGATACTCAATGACATCAAAAGCTGGGAGGAAAAAAAGAATACACTGCAAAGATATTTGAAAAATAATGAGTTGGGATCCCTGGGTGGCGCAGCGGTTTAGCGCCTGCCTTTGGCCCAGGGCGCGATCCTGGAGACCCTGGATCGAATCCCACATCGGGCTCCCGGTGCATGGAGCCTGCTTCTCCCTCTGCCTATGTCTCTGCCTCTCTCTGTGTGTGATTATCATAAATAAATAAAAATGAAAAGAAAAAAGAAAAGATTTGTGATCAATAACATTTAAAAAAAAATAAAAGAAAAATAATGAGTTTGTTTTTCTGGAACAAACTTTAAGTAAAAGTGTAATGAGATAGAAGATTAGAGAAATAAGAAAGAACCAGCATGTTAAAAAGTGTTGTGTCTCTAGATAAGAAGTGTAGACTTTAATAATAAATGAGAGAAATTACTACAGATCTTAGGAAATGATTCTGACAGAAGCATGGATATGGGAAACAAATAACTGGAGACAAAAATGTTTAGAAATCTATTAATTTTACCTAGCCCTTCTACCAAAAGGTTCCTCCTATCAGAAATCCTATAATACTTTATCTAAGTCTCTTTTATTTTTTTTAATTTTTTTAAATTTTATTTATTTATTTATGAGAGACACACTGAGAGAAAGAGAGGCAGAGACATAGGCAGAGGGAGAAGCAGGCTCCCTACAAGGAGCCCGACGAGGGACTCGATCTTGGACCCTAAGATCATGCCCTGAGCCAAAGACAGACACTCAACTGCTGAGCCACCCAGGCATCCCTCTAAGTCTCTTTTATAGTCATTACTTCTATATATACCTTATTTTATCTACTAGTGGCATGTTCAGACCATAAACTCTGGAGCCAGTCTCCCTGAGTCCAAATCCCAGTTGCACTAGGTCCTTAGTGCCTACCTGTGCCTCAGTTTCCTTGTTTGTAAAATGGAGATAAATCACAGAACCTGCTTCAAAATGTTGTTAGGAGGATAAATCACGCAATATACATAAAGCATGTAGAACAATGCCTAGCACATAGTAAGTAGTATAGCTTTAGCTATGATCATTTTTAAAAGTCTTGAGGGCAGGATCTGTGTCAAAATCAACTTTGTATCTCCAAAAGTATTTAACACAGTAGTAACTACTGGATAATTGTTAAGAACAATGAAAAAGAATCTAAAGGAGCCACAGTGGGAATGTGACAGAAAAACTACAGGATTTAGCAAACTGAATAAAGACTGGAAAGGAGAAGGAAAATGCAGATACCCCTGAGATCAAACCTGCATGACTAACAATGAGATTAAGGGAAGTTCAGAAAGGAAGCTTTTTCTGAATGAAAGGGAGGTGCAGAATGTTTGGATTAGACATCCTAAGGCTAAAGTGACAATGAGTCACAACAGCTTTGGGAGGTCTGAAATATTGGAGAGGAACAGAAGTATAGCCATATTTTGGAAGCCTGTTACATGAAAGCAAGAGCAGAAGAACTTTAAAGATAGATTTGTAATTGAGATTTTTCATTAACTAAGACTACCCTGGCAGCGAAGGGGGGGAAGAGTTCCAAGATGGTGGAGTAGTAGGGGAATCCTGAACTTGCCTTGTCTTTTGAATACAACTAGATCAACCTTCAACTACTTTGAACAATTAGGACGAGGACTGGAGGAATATGGAAACAATCTGCAGAGTTGCAGGGAGAGAATTTGGCAGAGGCAAGTTTCAGAGCCCTATATTGGGAGATTGGGAATCCATGTGGCCGAGAAGAGGAGGAAGCCTCTAATCCACTAATCATAGTGGAGCAAAGTCAGGAAGATGGAGAAGGTAGGAAAGATTGCAGTGGTTTGTAACTGATGAGGGACTAGTTGAGGGCAAAGAACAAACTCACGTTCTGCAACTATATAATCAGCCACCTTTCACAATCCCAGTATAGTAGCTCTTTCTGCCCATGAGTCCTGTCCCCAGGCTTTAATAAAACCACCATTTTTCACCAAAGACACCTCAAGAATTCTTCCTGGGTCGTTAGCTCTGGACTGCATCCCACAAAACCTCACCTACATTCCTAAACTACATTATAACCACACAATAAGCCATGGTGAGTGGATCCCTGGGTTGCTCAGGGAGAGACTGCTCCCCATCCTGGAAGGCATTTGGAGGAGCATATTTGTCCTCTCTAGAGACAAAGAAAGCCATTGAGTAGAGCTCAGCACAGGGTCAAGGGGAGAGCAGAGGGAGAAAACCTCTTAACTTTTCAGTGTGAGCCACAATAGGCTTAAACCTCTGTGCATGAACCAACTGGCCACTTTTCTGGGACTGACGGAGCAGAGTGCAGAGACCGGAGCAGATTGTGGATAACCTGGCTGTTGCTTTTTGCTATATGCCACAATCAATTCAAGCCTCTGTGATGGCTTTTCTGGAACAGAGGGGAGTAGAGGACTGAGTCGAATGCAGATGGCTGATAACCTGGCTCCAGCTTTTCGCTGAGTATTACAATAAACTCTAGCCTCTGTATGTGCACTGTGTGATGGCTTTTTGGGGACAGGATGATGCTGGGCATGCCCTGGGCCTCCCGGTCAGGGACAGGAGTGGGCGTGTACATTCTAGTCCCTTTAAAACTTGGAGTTTTGAATCCCAGCCACTGGCCAGAGATAAAATACAAGAAATCTATGGTTCTGAGTGTGCCAACAAGCTGGGTACAGACAGGTTAGGACAGGGAACTGACAAGGGCCCAAGTCACAGGAGATGGCTCACTTTTGTGAGAGGGCTTCCTGAGTAGCAGCTGCTGGGAGATCCACTACCCAGAGACAAGAGGGAGAGGGAAGGCCATATTTAGCCTCCTCTACCACCCCTCTGCACTTCCATCCACCAGCACAGTCTGACTCCAGAGAGAAACATAGTGCCTCTAGTGGAGGCTGGAGCTCCCTACACTAAACCCCCTGACCTGGCAGGAGCATCTTTAGGAGGGCAAGTCAGCTTGTGAGCCAATATGGAAGGCCTCTCCCTGGGACGCCTGGGTGACTCAGCAGTTGAGCATCTGCCTTCTGCTCAGGGTGTGATTCCAGGATCGAGTCCCACATCAGGCTCCCTGTGGAGATGCTGCTTCTCCCTCTGCCTGTGTCTCTGCCTCTCTCTCTGTGTCTCTCATGAATAAATCAATAAAATCTTAAAAAAAAAAGAAGGATTCTCCCTCAGAAGACCAACACAAACCCCCGCATCTACCAAGTCTACTGATTAAAGAAAGCTCCAAAACATCAGCTTCCAGCTTAACTTCACAAACAAATCAAAGCATACCTACTTAGAGGAACAAACATTTGCCACTACAAGTAAGGAGGAATTATGTAGAGAAAGGACCAGTGGGAAAAGAGCAGTCAAAACACAACAGCAGAGTGTACACAATATAAACCAGAATCAGTCCCTGAAGATATTATTGTTATTGATATTATTATAGTTGATTTTGCTGGGTTCTTTTCTTTTCTTTTCTTTTCTTTTCTTTTCTTTCTCTTTCTCTTTCTCTTTCTCTTTCCTCCTTTCTTTTCTGGACAAATTGACTAGATGGAGAAATTCACAGTGAAAGAAATTTCACAGAAAAGAAATATTGTTAAAATGTCAATTCTACCCAGTGGTAGTAGTCTACCATAGATTTGATCAATATGGATACAAGTAAGATGTCAGAACTAGAATTCAAAGCAATGATTATAAAGATATTGGCTGACCTTGGAATAAAGCATAAAAGCCACTACAGAATCCCTTACTGCAGAAATAAAAGAACCAAAAACCAATAAGGCTGAAAAAAAAATGCTATTACTGAGATTGCAGTAAAAAACAGAGGCTCTAACTGCTAGGGTAAAATGAGGTAGAAGAGAGGGTCAGTGATTTAAAAGACAAAATGATGGAAAGTAACAAAGCTGAGAAAAAGAGAAAAACAACTACTTGATCATGAGGAGAGACTTTCAGAGATCAATGATGCCATAAAACATAATAATATTTGAATTATAGGGATGCCAGAAGATGATGAAAGGGGGAGCAGGTTTATTTGAGCAGATTTGAACAAATTCTAACTGAGAACTTCCCTAATTTGAGGAAGGAAATAAGCAAGCATTCAAGTCCAGGAGGCACAGGAGAATCCCCATCAAAATCAATAAAAATAGGTCAACACCCCAACATCTAATAGTGAAGCTTGCAAATTTTAGAAATAAAGAGAAAATCCTGAAAGCAACTCCAGACAAGAAGTCCTTAATCTAGAAGGCTAGAAACATAAGGCCAGCAGCAGACCTGTCCACAGAGACTAGGCAGGCCAGAAAGGACTAATATGATATATTCAAGGTGCTATATAAGAAAAATATGCAGACAAGAATACTTTATCTGTCAAGGCTGTCATTCAGAATGTTAGGAGAGATAAAGAGCTTCCAGGACAAACAGAAACTAAAAGAATTTGTGATCATTAAACCAGCCCTGCAAGAAATACTAAAGGGAATCCTTTGAGCAAAAAGAGAGCCCAAGAGTAACAAAGACCAGAAACGAACAGAGACAACATACAGAAACAGTGACTTCATAGGTAATACAATGGCACTAAATTCATGTCTTTCAGTAATTACTCTGAATGGAAATGAACTAAATGCTCCAATCAAAAGATACAGAATATCAGACTGGATTTTAAAAAAGAAGAAAAACAAGACCCATCGATATGCTGTCTATAAGAGACTCATTTTAGACACAAAGACACCTCAGATTGAAAGTGAGGGGGTGGAGAACCATTTATCATGTTAATGGACATTGAAAGAAAGCTGGGGTGGCAATTTTTATATTAGAAAAATTAAATTTTAAACCAAAGACTGTAATAAGAGATGAAGAAGGACACTATAACATAATTTAAAATTATATCATAATCTTATTGTATATCCAACAAGAAAATCTAACAATTGTAAATATTCATGCCCCTAGCTTGGAAGCAGTCAATTATATAAACCAACTAATAACAAGTTAAAGAAACACATTGATGATAATAATACAATAATAGTAGGGGACTTTAACACCCATTCACAACAGTGGACAGGTCATCTAAGCAGAAAGTCAATAAAGAAAAAGTGCTTTGAATGACACACTGGATCAAACGGACTTCACAGATACATCAAAGCATTTCATCCTAAAGCAATAGGATACATTCTTCTCAAGTGCACATGGAACATACATTCTCCAGAATAGGTCACATACTGGGTCACAAATCAGGTTTCAATCAGTGCCAAAAGACTGGGATTATTCCCTGCATATTCTCAGACCACATGCTTTAAAACTTGAACTCAATCACAAGAGAAAATTTGAAAGGAACACAAATACATGGAGGTTAAAAAGCATCCTACTAAAGAATGAATGGGTCAACCAGGAAATTAAAGAAGAATTTAAAAAATTCATGGAAGCAAATGAAAATGAAAACAAAACAGTTCAGAAACTTTGGGATGTAGCAAAGGCTGTCCTAAGAGGGAAGTACATAGCAATACAGGCCTGTCTCAAATATACAAACTAACCTTACACCTAAAGGAACTGGAAAAAGAACAGCAAATAAAGCCTAAACCCAATAGGAGAAGAGAAATAATAAAGATTAGAGCAGAAATCAATGAAATAGAACAGATGAACAAAACCAGGAACCAGTTCTTTGAAAGAATTAATAAGACCAATAAATCCCTAGCCAGACTTATCAAAAAGAGAAGAGAAAGGACCCAAATTAATAAAATCACAAATGAAAGAGGAGAGATAACAACCATCACTGAAGAAATACAATTTTAAGAACATATTATGAGCAACTATACGCCAACAAATTAGGCAATCTGGAAGAAAGGATGCATTGCTAGAACCATATAAACTACCAAAATTGAATCAGGAAGAAATAGAAAACCTGAACAGACTCATAATCACCAAGGAAATTGAAGCAGCAATCAAAAATCTCTCAACAAACAAGAGTCCAGGGCCAGATGGCTTTCCAGGAGAATTATACCAAACATTTAAAGAAGAATTAATACCTATTCTTCTGAAGCTGTTTCAAAAAAACAGAAGTGGGAGGAAAACTTCCAAACTCATTCTATAAGGCCAGCAATACCTTGATCCCCAAACCAGACAAAGACTCCACCAAAAAGGAGAATTATAGACCAACATCCCTGATGAACATGGATGCCAAAATTCTCAATACTAGTCAATAGGATCCAACAGTATTTTAAAAGGATTATTCACCACAACCAAGTGGGATTTACTCCTGGGCTGCAAGGATGGTTTAACATCCACATATCAATAAATGTGATACACCACATTAATAAAAGAAAGGATAAGAACCATATGACCCTCTCAATAGATATAGGAAAAGCGTGTGACACAATACAGCATCCTACTTGATTAAAATCCTCCGCAGGGTAGGAGTAGAGGGAACATACCTCAATATCATAAAAGCCATCTGTGAATGGCTTTTTCCCCATTGCAAATAGGGGAAACATAGTGAGCTTTTTCCCTAAGGTCAGGAACATGACAGGGATGTCCATTCTCACTACTGTTGTTAAACATAGTACTAGGATTCCTAGACTCAGCAATCAGACAACAAAAAAGAAATAAAGGCAACCAAATCGGCAAGGAAGAAGTCAAAGTCTCACTTTTTGCAGATGACACAATACTCTATGGGGAAAATCCGAAAGACTCCAACCCCCAAATTTCTAGAACTCATACAGGAATTCGGCAAAGTGGCAGGATATAAAATCAAAGTACAGAAATAAGTTGCATTTCTATATACTAACAATGAGACAGAAGAGAAATTAAGGAATCGATCCCATTTACAACTGCATCAAAATCCATAAGATACCTAGGAATAAACCTAACCAAAGAGATAAAGGATCTGTACTCTGAAAATTTAAAATACTCATGAAAGAAATTGAGGAGGACCCAAAGAAATGGAAAAATGTTCCATGATCATGAAATGGAAGAACAAATATTGTTAAAATATCTATGCTACCCAGAGCAATCTATACATTCAATGCAATCCCTATCAAAATACCATCAATATTTTTCACAGAGCTGAAACAAATAATCCTAAAATTTGTATGGAACAGAAAAGACCCCCACAGCTAAAGGAATGTTGAAAAAGAAACCCAAAACTGGTGTCATCACAATTCCAGATTTCTTTTTTTTTTTTTTTTTTTTATTTATGATAGTCACAGAGAGAGAGAGAGAGTCAGAGACATAGGCAGAGGGAGAAGCAGGCTCCATGCACTGGGAGCCCGACGTGGGATTCGATCCCGGGTCTCCAGGATCGCGCCCTGGGCCAAAGGCAGGCGCCAAACCGCTGCGCCACCCAGGGATCCCACAATTCCAGATTTCAAGCTATATTACAAAGCTGTGATCATCAAGACAGTATGGTATTGGCACAAAAAAAACAGACAAAATAGATCAATGGAACAGAACAGAGAACCCAGAAATGGACCCTCAACTCTATGGTCAACTATAGACTATAGAGTTTGTTCTTCAACAAAGCAGGGAAGAATATCCATTGGAAAAAAGGCAGATTCTTTAACAAATGATGCTGGGAAAATTGGACAGCCACATGCAAAAGAGTGAAGCTGGGTGATGTTATTACACCACACACAAAAATAAACTAAAAATGGATGAAAAACCTAATCGTGAGACAAGACTAAAGGAGAACACAGCAGCAATCTCTTTGAGTGGCAGCAACTTCTTTGCGAGACACATCTCCAAAGGCAAGGGGAACAAAGGCAAAAATGAACTATTGGGACTTCATCAAGATAAAAAAGCTTTTGCAGAGCAAAGGAAACAGTTGACAAAACCAAAAGACAACCCAAAGAATGGGAGAGGATATTTGCAAATGTCTTACCAGATAAAGGGCTAGTATCTAAAATCTATAACAAACTTATCAAACTCAACACCCACAGAATAATCCATTCAAGAAAGTGGCAGAAGACCCGAACAGACATTTCTCCAAAGAAGACATATAGATTGGTCAACAGACAGCTGAAAAAATGTTCCATATCACTCAGCATCAGTAGATAACAAATCAAAATCACAATGAGATACCACCTCACACAAGTCAGAATGGCTACAATTAACAGGTCAGGAAACAAAAGATGTTGGTGAAGATACGGAGAAACAGGAACCCTTTTATACTGCTGGTGAGAAGCTGGTACAGCCACTCTGAAAAACAGTATGGAGGTTCCTCAGAAAGTTAAAATTAGAGCTATCCCATGACCCAAATACTACTAGGTATTTACCCAAAAGATAGAATAGAAATGCAGTGATCCGAAGGGGCACTTGCACCATATTATATAAATATAACAGCAATGTCCACAATAGCCAAACTATGGAAAGAGCCCAGGTGTTCATCAACAGATGAATGAATAAAGATGTGGTATATGTGTGTGTATATACACATAATATATATATAATGAAATACTATTCAGCCATCAGAGAAAATGAAATCTTGCCATTTGCAAGACATGGATGGAACTATAGAGTATTATGCTAAATGAAGTAAGTCAATCAGAGAGAGAAAAATATCATATGATTTCACTCATATGTGGAATTTAACACACAAAACAGAGTATCATAGGGGAAGGGAGGGAAAAATAAAATAAGACACTGAAGGTTGCTGGAGGAGAGGGGATAGTGGGATGGAGTATCTGGGTAATGGGCATCAAGGAGAGCACTTGATGCAAAGAGCACTGTGTATTACAGGCAACTGATAAATCACTGAACTCCACCTCTGAAACTAATAATACAGTATAGGTTAATTAACTGAATTTTTAAAAATTAAATTCAATCAAAGACTACCTTCTCTCCACTGAATACAAATTAGTCAGATATTGTGTTCATATTCATTATAGTCAGATATTATGTTCATATTCATTATCTCATCTAAATCAGTTTAACTGCTATAAATTATAGCCAAATTAAAAAAAAAAACTATATGCAGTAAAGAAATCCTTATTTTAACAGATCATTACAGAAACTGAACCATTTTATTGGGCTTCTATATAACCAGACAATAAAATGTTAAAAGTAACAATGATAAGAAGTAACGTAGAACTTACCCTGAATCACAGAAACAGTTCCACAGTCCTTGGCCATGACTCCAGAGTAAGCGATTAAAAACCCGGTTGAAAATTCGATATAAACTTACTTCCTCAGCATCAGGTACCTTCCAGATGCGTGGAAGAATTGTTCGAATACTTGTTTTTACTATGTCCAAAACCTAGTGGAAAAACCAAAGTTATTTCAAGATCTAGGTGTGTGTGTCTCTGAAATTCAAAGATGAATATATGTAAATCAAAGATACATACACACACTCATTCACTGAATAATAGCACAGAGTAAAAATCCCCAGATATAGGTCCAAGCATTTATGAAACTCTGATTACGACATAGGTAGCAAGTTAGACCATTGGAGTAAGAAGAGATTAAGTTTAAAATTTAAATTTAAGTTAAATTAGTAAATGGAGACCAAAAAAATAGTGAGTTTTATTAAGAAAATAAAGTTGAATTCTCCTTCACTCAATTAACAAAAATCAACTGCAGAGGGATTAGGGCCTTAAGTTTAAAAAATAAAACATTAAATATCTTAGTGAAAAGTACTAGTGAGTATCTTTTAGTCCTTAGGTTAGAAAAAGATTATTTTAAGTCACAAAAAGGTATGAACCATAAAATATTATTAATAGATTGATTATACTTAAATTAAGAACTTCTAGACACCAAAAGATACCTTAATAAGGAAAATAAAAGATCAAATTAAAAAATGGGAAAAAACTCAGTGGTTAAGCATCTGCCTTCGGCTCAGGGTCTGATCCTGGAATCTCCAGATCAAGTCCCACATCAGGCTCTCTGCATGGAGCCTGCTTCTCCCTCTGCCTATGTGTCTGCCTCTCTCTCTCTCTCTCTGTGTCTCTCATGAATAAATAAATTTAGAAAAAAATAAAAATAAAAAAACCATGTATCTCCAACAAAAGATTAATATCAGAAATACATAATGAACATCTGACAAATTGTTGACACAAACACCAACAACTTAGAAAAAAAACAGACAAAAATATACAAAACTGGAATTTCACAAAAGTGAAAATGTTTGCCCAATACACATAAGAAATAAGTATTAAAACTATAATAAGATATCATTTTATGCCATTTAACTGACAAAAATTCAAAGTCTGACAATACCAAGTGCTAGAGAGCTAGGGATATGCAAGGTCTCTTAGACATTATTAGTGGGAGTCCCAAATGGTAAAGTCACTCAAAAATAGCTTGGCATTACCTCCTAAAGTTAAAAATTCATATACCTTATAACCTAGCAATATTATTGCTAAGAGAAACTCTCTCAGGGGTTAAAAACAAGAGGCATGTATAAGAATGTTCCAACAGCTGTTCACAATTACACCTGAAAACAACCTAGTTGTCCTTCAGTGGGAAAGTGAAAAAATCAACTGGTACACTCATTCCCTTGAACTATTACATAGTAACCAAAATGAATGAAATACAGCAACACACAAAACACAGAGCACCTTAGTAATATAATAGTACATTTCTAAAAATGCAAACTTGAAATTATATACAGTATGAAACTCTTTTAAGAGAAGTAAAAACAACTAAATATTAAAAATACATGTGGGGAATAAACACAGACATTATAATTTATAAAGAAAGAAAGGAACTGGTGAACCCTGAATTCAAGAAAATGGCTACTTGAGACATGGAAAGGATGACCAGGGGGATGGAGGAGAGTCATTTGATTAGATAATAATAGATCATTGCCAAGAATATAGCTTCTGTTTTGGGTGTTGGGGGTCACATATGGTAAAATTAACCTTAAAAACGCTAAATAAGAGCAGGCCAAAGACATACCAATAATGAGAGAGTACCATGAAATAAGGACTATGATTAATTCAAAACAACTGAAATCCTAAAGGTTTTTTAAAAAAATTATAAACCCAAAAAGTGATTTTGTTCAATTCACATGTATTTAACACTTATGTAGGTATTTCCAATGAAATCTTTTTTAAAGTTTATATCTATCTATCTGTCTATCTATCTATCTATCTATCTATTTATTTATTTGAGAGACACACAGAGAGAGAGGCAGAGACGCTGGCAGAAAGAGAAGCAGGGAGCCCGATGTGGGACTTGATCCCGAACTCCAGGATCACGCCCTGGGCCGAAGGCAGACGCTCAACCACTGAGCCACCCAGGTGTCCCCAGTGAAAACTCTTTAAAAAAAAAGTAAGCACCAACAAATATAGTTATTCAAATTTCAATACACCAAAGTAGATTTTTACTTTTTAAAAATTTTTTTTCAGTTTTTGTTTTTTTTTAAAGCAATCTTTACATCCAACGTGGGGCCCAACTCACAACCCTAAGAGTTGCATGCTCTACCAACTGAGCCAGTGAGGTGCCCCAGGTTTTTACTTTTTATTTTATGTATCTCACTGAAGGAACTGCCTGTAAATATGTGAGTGAGTGGTGAGAAGGGAAAGAAGCTTGCAAATATAAAGGCTGAAGGAAGATAGAATTTCTCTCAATTGGCACATATATAGAGAGACTTGGAAGCAGATAAAAGGAAGAATTTAATTTGTCTGTCTTTAAAACAGCCATCTTTTAAAAAGTGATACTAGTTATCTCTGATGAGGTAAATGTAGAATAAACATCTGTTTAAAACCAATTCAGTAAAAAATTTTCAGAATAACATTTTATTTAGAGAAGAATGTCAGCTCCAGCTTCTCATGATGAATGGTGTGAGTAGCCTCAGGCCTTCCCCTCCTGTTCCTGCTTCCTTCACCCTGAAGTGGGAACAGTACAGCAACTCCCACTGCAGGTCAGGGGCCTGTCAGATGAGGAGGCAGAGAATAAGGAGAGAAACTGCAATCTGTAATAAAGCCACTTGGGAAAAAAAATTATCCTGGAAAGGCTTGTTACTACAGATAACAAATGCTTAAGCATTAACAGGACATTTTTTTTAACTCTAATATGAATTATTCATAATAATGCTGTTAGGTCTATTAGGCATGAATTCGTACCTTTTATTTTTTACGATTTTCATTTAATCTATTAGTTTAACTCTATATTTTTTCAAGTAGAAAGCAGTACTCATGACTAATGTGATAGAGGAATCCACACTAGCAGTAAATGATAAATTTAAGTCATTTCTCAATTTTCATTTCTACCTTCTATGTATAATGAATAATAATAGGCCAAAAGTTATAATGTAGAGAAAAGGTAAAAAGTAGCCATGGTAACATTATTTTCATATTCTACTTTTTTTTTTTTTTTTTAAGATTTCTTAATTTGGAGAAGGGAGTAGGACAGGGGAGGTGAAAAGCACTCCCCACTGGGTACAAAGCCCCACACATGACCCTGCGATCGTGACCTGAGCCAAAATCATAGGCAGATGTGTTATCCATTGTGCCACTGGCCCCCTTCCTGAGCCAAAATCAAAGAGTCTTCCACTCAGTCGACTGAGCCACCCAGGTGCCTCTTTCATATTCTATTATTAAATAATTATTCAACTTTACAGCGTTCGAGATGATAGGTTATTTATTTTTTTGAATACAGTTTATGGAAAAATGCTTATGATGTGCAAGAACAAAAGAGAAGGGCAACTAACGGGCATCGCCTGCCTGCTCTATACCAAGCACCGTACTAGGTACATTCCTTAGTAGGGACTCTCTTGGCCACTATTGTGCACATGTTTTATTCTTAGTTTAGAGGGAATTTTCAAAACATGACGGTCTAATATTCTAGCCCACACATGACTAAAAGCAACTTCTGAAAGTGGCCAGGGTGTTAGAGGTGGAGAATGCTTCTGCTCTACTCCTAAGGTTTCCTCCAACATGAAGAGATGAACAAAATATCCTAGGCCTCTTGTAACGCAACAGCATCTCTGCCTTAGTGATTTCCCAGAATCGTGAGACTAGCATGGTCTAGGCCACCCAGAAACTTGCCCCTTCTTTCCTGAGCAGCTCACGGGGAGCACACATTGTCCTTTGCTGCTCTTTGCCTTCAATTTTAAAGGAGGCAAGCCCCCTGACCTTGAGGAAAGGAATGAGTTAGAGAGAACTATAATTTGGAAGGCATGAGGGCATGCAAACCAAGGGCCACAAGAACCTGAATCCCTCATCTCCACTCTGAGCATTCACATACACTCTTTCCTCTGCTTGGGACAGTCTTCTCCTACCTATTCACCTGGTGAACCTACTCAGGGTGACCTTTACCTGCCACTGACCTATGATCCCTTCATCCTTTGTTTTTCCCCTATTAATAATTAGCTTCCTTTATTTTAATTTCCTGTTTAATATAGACTGTTATCTACATAAAGGAAGGGATTACGTGCATCTTGGTAAAAAACTTATGTACCCAAGGCTCAAGACAGGTCTAGCACTCAGCAGGTGTTTTATCTTAGTGAAACTGTTCCTTACAGCAAGGTGAAACCTATGCAAACGAGGTAAAAATCAGAGCTAACACTTACTGAGGGCGTCCTATAGACCTCCCTGTGGACCAGGGACTATTCTAAACACTTTTATATATAGCAATCCATTTAACCCTCAGAACAAAAATGTAAGGTAGATACAAATTGGTCTACAGTTCCTTTTCAAAGAATCTTGAGGCTATATTCCACAATCACACACATTACTATTTCTGCAGGAAAATATGTGACTATTCAAACCAAGAGACAAGACAGAAATAACACATAAATTCCTGTCAGGTCACTGTCACCAAATGAATTCAGGTAGGTTAGGTTTGGCTGCCTAGTGGTTATGAAAATTTTTAGGTTTTGAGGACATTTCTGGATATCATTTTATGGATGGGAAAACTCAAGCATGGAGCAGATAAGTATCTTTGCCAAGATTACACAGCTAGTAAATAGATTACACAGCTATGTAGACAGATCTATGCTCCTAAGCACTACCCAACACTGCCTCCAAATTAATTTGACCTGTCCAAGTGTCAATAGCAAACCCTAGAAAAGAATCAAATTGTCACTTCTTAGATTCAGATTTGCCTCTACTCAAGTAATACTTGGGAAAATGGATGGGATCTCTGTGTATAAGCAAGACTGCCGGGCAGTCCGGGTGGCTCAGTGGTTTAGCGCCACCTTCGGCCCAGGACCTGATCCTGGAGACCCGGGATGGAGTCCCACATGGGGCTCCCTGCATGGAGCCTGCTTCTCCCTCTGCCTGTGTCTCTGCCTCTCTCTGTGTGTGTCTCTCATGAATAAATAAATAAAATCATAAAAAAAAAAGACTGCCCAGGCACCCCCTCCCCTCCATCAGGGCCATGGCAAAGGGTCTCATCTGCTTAAAAGGCTATACAGGGCAGCCCTGGTGGCTCAACGGTTTAGCGCCTGCCTTTGGCCCAGGGTGTGATCCTGGGGTCCCGGGACTGTGTCCCACATCAGGCTCCCTGCATGGAGCCTGCTTCTCCCTCTGCCTGTGTCTCTGCCTCTCTCTCTCTCTCTCTCTCTCTCTCTCTCTGTCTCATGAATAAATAAATAAAATCTTAAAAAAAAAAAAAAGGCTATACAGATGGGGAGACAGGGACTGTATCTTTAGCAAAACATCCACTGAATAATTTTAGTAAGGCAGAGAACAGACAGGTAAAGAACCAGATTGGAAAGAGGTAAATTAATGCCAGTTCGTTTGTAATGCTCTTTTGGATATCCAGGTGCTTTGGGGTTAGAACAAAATGGATGGAAGATGAATAATTTGTGAAACACAAAAACAAATGGTCAGCACAGTGCCCTTCATGTTTATCTGTGGACTCAAGTGAGGGTAAGTTATAGAATACAAGTATCCATTTCCTGACACTGTGACTTTTAAAAGCATCCTGAGCCAACATTAAGCTCTCCGAGGGAAAAATAAATGGGAGATTCGGTCAATGAAAACATTAATAAAATGAAAAGAGTTGTCTTTCCCATATGAAATATAGCATGTTTGAAAGCATAAAGTACACAAATTCATATTTTGCAAGAATATACAGATGTTGAATGACAAACTGCTCCATATGGCTGAACAGTTGGTTCTAAATTAAAATAATGGCATGAGGTGAGGGAGGTTTAGAAATAACATTAAAATCACTACATGCTGTACTAATGATGCATGCAGCAGCCATGGCTATAGGGTAAAGGCATTTTTGCTGATGCAAAACGAACAGCTCTGTACAGCATCTATGTCAGCCCAAATGAAAAAGAGACAGAAAATAACATCAAAATGTATGCAGAAGCAACTAGAGTAGGTATTAAAAAGAAATTGCTATTTAGAGAAGAAACACTTGATAAACAAAGATCTCTTAGAACCCCCAAATAAATGCAAATATAGCATAAGCTTAACATCACTATGAATTTCTCTTCATCCTCCAATCTTGGGTTATGCCTAGATATCACATCAGAGAATAAGCTTTTCAGAAAATTTGGCATTCTTCACAGCCCACCAACACTGCAGTATTTTCATACTTCACATATATTCCTTATAAATTATATAAAGCAGCTACATTCTTGGCAGAAAACTACATTATGCAAGTGTGGAGTTACCACAACATGATATTAAAAAGGATTAGCTATTTCCATTTTCACCTGGTGAGGATTCTTTTCAGTATCTAATTCCCTCATCCTTGACCTTTGAAGTTTACATCCATTAAGGAAAATTTGAAATAAGGCATGTGAAAGAGTTTGTGTGGGTGGGTTCTAATCTTAGAGTTTTATAACATTTTAATGAGCAACCAGAAAATGCTTGGATCCTGGAACAGAAAAAGTGAGATATTTCAACAATGGTTTATAAATGGAATTAAGAGATTTTAATGAGAGTTTTACACATTCCACACCTAGCATAGCGCGTGGGACATGGTAGTCCCTCAATTAGTGTCACTGAATGCATGCATGTTAGAGTGAGCAAATAACTAAATGAACGAATGAACAACTCTCAAAATCCCCAATGTGCTTAGCTTAGTTCTTGTACCAAATAGCAACCGATAAATGCCTGTCAACTTAAATCGTATCACACACAGCCTTTGTGGCATGCCATTAGACTCAACCTGCTTCCAAGACTGCAGCTAACTGACAGCCTCCCCATTCAGGATCCACTGCAACCATCAACTTCATGCTCTCCTCTGCTCCCAACCAAGGGATTGAGCATGGATGGGATACCAGAGAGGGGTTATTCCCACCTAGCACGATCCCTCTAACAGCTCTCTTTGTTCTGGCTCCCTATCAGCCCGATGAGGCTCTCTTAGAACTTCACAAGTCTGAGGTTCTTCCTCCCCAGCCCTCCTGCCCTCCCTTCACCACTGTCAGACCCAAATTGCAGTTTGAAGGCTCTTCTTATCTACTTGAACTCTCTCTCTTTTATCTGTCTTGGGTGTTTTCTCTTATAAATCTCTTTCACTTCTAATTCTGTCCTATGTCTGCTCCCCAGGCAACAGAACTGACACAGCCTTCCAGTGATTATTATCATCCCAGACAAAAGAAGGATAGATCTGATTAATCCACATCTAGATGTAAATTAGTTAAGTCTTTGGCCTTCTAAATAGGTAACTTTTTATAATATATAATTCTACATTCCACAGCTGACCCACATTCTAGGTTTCTCAAAAAACTGGATGCAGCTTTTGGCTTTATAAAGCAATAGGACAGGTTTCAAACAGTCAAATAAATGGTTAAAATATTACAACCCAACAATTTTTATATCCCATTTCTACATATCCTACCTAAAATAATTCTGCATATGAAGAATCCTTAGTACAGTAGCCTCCCCTTATCTGTGGATTCACTTCTCACAGTTTCAGTTACCTGCGGTCAACCACTGTTGGGAAGTAGATGATTCTCTTTCTGACGTATTGCCAGAAGGTCAACAGTTGCCTAACACTGCATCACTCACTTCACTTCATCTCATCATATGGGCATTTAATCATCTCACATCATCACAAGAAAAAGGGTGAGTACAGTACAATAGGATATTTTAAGAGAGAGAGGCCATATTTTCAAGACTTTTATTATCATATGTTATCATTGCTCTATTTCATTATTAGTTGTTAATCTCTTACTGTGCCTAATTTATAAATTCTACTTTACCAGAGATATGTACATATGAGAAAAAAGCCTGGCAGGAGGCTCCTTAGTAGGAAAGAAATCAGCCTGCATTTTACCCTTCCCATGCCTGAGCACCCTCCCATATATAATGTGTCACTTCTTCACAAACCGCACCCCCCCCCACTACTTAATGTTACAAATCTCAAAGAAGTCCTGAGAAGTTACTTGCCCCAAGTAAAAGGCTGAGATAGTAATGAAACCAAATCCATGTGACTACAAGTCCAGTACCTCTTTCCACTAACAGTGCTCCTTATCAACATATAAAGCTTAAAAATTTTTTTTCAATGCACTTTTCAACTCATTGTTATATTGGCACTCATATTTCAAGAAAAAAGTCTTTCTGTCAATCATTCTCTGATCCCACTTTACCTCTGATTTCATCTGAAATAAAAAGATTGGGAAGAGGTAGAGTAAAAAATGTTTATATATATATAGAGAAATCAGACAAAACATATTTAACTTTGTCTCAATGATTATTTTCACAATATACATCTTTAGGGACGCCTGGGTGGCTCAGCGGTTTGGCGCCTGTCTTCGGCACAGGGCATGATCCTGGAGTCTTGGGATTGAGTCCCACATGGGGCTTCCACATGGAGCCTGCTTCTCCCTCTGCCTGTGTGTCTCTCTGTGTCTCTCATGAATAAATAAAATATTTTTAAAAAATAGAAAAACAATATATATCTTTATACTTGTCTGAGCTAAATTTTAAGTATTTCACTTAATTAATTGTAATGCTACTGATTAAATGAACAGAATGTTAAATATATGTATATGTATATATATATCCCAATTAAAAATTCTTTGTTTATGTTAGAGCTCAAGACCTCTGCCCCTGGCTGGCCTGATGATGTGCATTCATGATGTGTGTATTTGTTATGCTTCTTTTTATGATCATGGGTGAAAGAACCTAGAAACTTGGCAGGGTTAATTTTACAAAAAGGAAAAGTTTTCCAAAAATTCATTTCCTTATTATTCAAATAATTACTCATGGGTAAGAGCTCTTCAATGACCCTTGCAGTAAGGGCCAGAATGCCATCACACTAAGAATGCTGCTGAAAGCTGCCTTCTGTTTCTTTTGCTGGGAGCATTCCACCTTCTACTATGCATCTGAGAATAAAGGTCTGCTTTGGAAAAAGGGTTTTAAAGAACAAAATGGCTGGGGGAAGAAAAGGAAACTCAGTGATCATAACCATAGTAAGAAAACTGCCACAAATAAGCTGCACATGTATAAATCCTGGGCTTTCCCATTCTCATCGTAGCCCAGGCCTACCATCTCTGAGCCAACTCTAAGGGCCTCTGTGACAATGGGCAACTGGGCAGGATACACGTGCTGTAATTAAGATCAGCTCTTATTGCTCCAAGAGTCAAAATTCAAGCTACAAATTCGTCTGCCAAAAATAGAACTAAATTACCTATGTAAAAGTATTACTATAATTGCTTGGGTATTGTAAACTGTGGGACTTTAACAAGCTTTGTATTGAAAATGGGAGGTCTTACTACTTTTTACAAGGACAGAAGACATATAGTAATTTCGGTTTATGCCAAAATGGAAGGAGTAATAAAAGGGCTCAAAGAAAGGGTAACTAGATACACAAGTTGTACTACAAACCATGCCTCCGCACATTGGTGCTTCCACTCCTGTAACACAGCAGTGTATGATAAACCTGGAGATGTGGAGGAGAGGATTACACAAACATAACCCACTCCAAATATTCTTAGAGTAAATCAGCAGAGGAGAAATAGATATACTGCCAAGAGTACTTGCAAGTAAATTTATAAGCAATCATTTAATCTTACTCAAAATTTATAAACCAAATTGAGCATAACAATCCTAAAGTATTAAATAGTTTCTTCTAATTCACAAATATTACTACTATTCACACACATCATTTGATTATCCCCTACAATGTTTATCAGACCTTCTCAAATCACAGGTAGGAAAACAGAATGACAGTGTCTTAATTTGTTGTTGCTGTTCAAGTACACACACATTACTAGTGAAGAAAAAAGGAAGCAGAAAGAAGCTAGCCCGCCATTGACAGAGTTCATAAAAGAGTCTAGAACTGAGTCAACTTAATAAATTCTTATAGAAATCCTTCTACAGGTAACTACAAAGTAAGACAAACCCCCGGCTTTTAGAGAAGTGGAAAAAAATTAGTACCAAAACCTCTCAAGGCAGACCGTAAATACAACTGAGTACAAAGTGCCACGAGGATCTACAATACAGAAAGATAACATCTGATTGGGGAGGAATCCAGACAGGCTTCACAGGAATGCCTGTGTCTCCCTATTATTCTGCCATTTTAAAAAAGACTGTTTTAACTTGAAAAAAAAAATACAGAGAAACATACAAAAACAAAGAGAAAAACAACACCAAACGTCACCACTTTCATTCCCTTGGCTCAGTGAGCCTACCTACCCTCTAGAAAAACATCATCTTAACAACTTGGTACCTAGTTTGTAAAAATTTTTAATGAAAAAAATTTAAAATAGTACATATACGTCTGTCATTTAAAGTGGGCTAATACATATTATTGCACAACATGACATGTTTGTTTAATTTACTATCTTGATAGCCTTTTTGGATGGCATATAGAAGGAAAAAATTGAGAGAGGCATTATTTCTTTGAGATGCCCATGGCAATGATGCCCAAGGCAATGATGACCTTACTGGACATTCCTGCAAACCCTCTAATGTTATTTCTCAGCGGGAAGATAACTGAGAAAGTTATTATCTAAGAACATATTTAGAAGGCTGCCCTGGTCTGCCGAGCTCCACACTGTCAACTACAGTCCCTACTAGACACATGTGGCTATTTAAATTTAAATTAATTAAAAGTAAAAGTTTAGTTCCTCGGTCATAATAGCCACATTTCAAATGCTCACATGGCCACATGTGCCCAGTGATCACTGTGCTGGACATCACAAATACAGAATATTGCCATCTTTGCAGAGAGTTCTATCAGACAACATCCATGGTCTATCAGACAACCTTTTTATTTCAGCTGGCTACGGAATGCAAGTTAGTCACAAAGACTACATGGGTGAGTAATGGGGAAGGAAAATGAAGGCCACCCAAATCCAGAAGGCTCCCTCTGTATTAAGGTGATCCACACATAGTTGGCATTTATTACTTTGAACCCAGAATGTTTCTGGACATTTGAAAAGGAACACCTGAGAGCTGACGGGCTCGTGGGCTCCGGATAACTGCTTACTGATCGTATCCTTCACTCACGATTAGTAAAGTTTGGCTCATTTTACTAATGTACGTTAGTTTCCTAAGTTGCAAGTCATAATCCTGTGCTATCTCTCAGGTTAAGAACTATGAATGCAGCATAGGATTCAATTTAATGCAACTGAATAGTGTGGATGTGCTATAATTTATTGAACCATAAATCTATTGATAAGACATTTAGGTTTCTTCACATGTTTTGCTCTCACAAATACCATTGAAGTGAATGCTCACGTATGTCTATCTTTCATTTACTCAGACAATTACTGGGTATGATAAAATGCTGTAAGTAATTTTGCTGAGTCATAAGGTTATGAACATTTGTAATTTTAATAGATACTGCAAATCACCTTTTTAAAGAGTTGTAGCAATGTATTCTCCCTCTAATAGTAGAGCAAAAGCTCTTTTATCCAGACTATTTCCATCACTGGTATTATCTGTCTTATTAATTTTTGTCAATATGATGGTTTTTACTTGCTTTTCCTTCATCATTAGTGAAGCCAAGGATCTATTTACATGTTAATTGGGTATTTGAAGACACATAAATTATTTTTTCATGGCCTTTTTATGTACTTTGCCATTTTATTTATTAATATTTATAGGATAGCTTGTCTCTTGCTGGTTGATTTGTAGGAGGTTTTGGTTTGTTGGTGTCAACTTTGTGTTTTATGTACCACAAATTTCTGTCTTCCTCCATACTCCTGCCCCCTTCTCCTCACGGCTTCTGCTATTTGTTTTAAAGTTTTCACGTAATCAAATCTGTCAATATTTGCTTCAAGACTTCTGGGTTTGAGGTTTTTCTTAAGAAGTGGTTCTCCCATTCTGAGATTATAAACATATCTTTTTAAACTTTTAATATTTTCTTTTTTTACATATTAAGCTATAATCTATCTCATATTTATAATCTATCTCGTATTTATTTTTGCAAATGGTGAAAGATAAGGCTCCAACCCAATTTTCTTACAGATAGGTAGCCAATTGCTTTAGTAATTTTGGTGGGGGGAATTACCTTTTCTCCACTGCTTTAAAACATCCTATTTATCATGTATTATGTCTTATAAATACTTTAATCTTCTTCTGGACTATTTCAATTAGCAACTTACCTACAGTCTTCCATTACAAAAAATACATGGACCTGAGGAAATTTAGAGTTCTGATTCTAATAAAAAGTCCTTATTTTGATTAATCGAGGCTACGGTCAGTAACTTAGCAAACATTTATTTGGGGCTTATAATATGTTTTCAATTTACCTCTGGATCAGCTTTGCTATACAGTCCTCAATGGCAGCCCAGTATTTGGCATGCGATAGAAACCAAGTAATTAGTTGTTGAATGTGTTAATGCAAAATTGTGAGTTCAGTTCACCCAGATGAAAGTACATAAAAAAGTCATCATCTGAACAGTGTCAACTTTCAGCTTATTAGCAAAAAAAAAAAAAAAATATTAAAAGAGGAAATGATAGTTTGTATTCCTGAAGGAATACAACTTCATTAAAACTACTAAAATAGTATAACTCCCCCAAAATTATGTTGCAATGCATTTGATGGGCTGCTCAGGCTGCTGGCCATTCCTGTCTCCTACTGTCCAAGATAACAATCACATACCTTTTACTGTCTCCTTAAACCTCTAAAAGCCCCTCCCCATCAGAAGAAAACCTTTACATCTTCCCTGCAGGATGCTAGACTCTGCCTTCCGTCCTGTTAGAATAAATGCTCCTGGTTAGGACAAACTGCCCCCAGCTTACTTACACAAGGATTTTCTATCACCTCTCTTGCCTGTGCCATTCCTGTCTTCTAGATCATTTTCATCAGCACACAAACAACTGCAAATATCTTCATCTTTAAAAAAACAAACAAACAAACAAACCTTGTCATTAACCCCCATGGCTCTCCAGCTACCATATTTCCCTTTCCTCTCTACAGCACAACTCCTTGGAAAAGGCTATGCTAGCTGTATTTTTTTTCTCTGTGCCTTTTATCCCTTGAAACTAACTCCACTCAAGTTTTACTCCCTACTATCCCCCTGACTTGTTATGATCAGGTCACTATTAACTTTCGCATTGCCAATAACTGCAGTCAGGTCTTCCTGCCCCTATCAGCCACAGCCGACTCCGCTCTTCACTCTGTCCTTAAAATAATTCCTTTACTTGGTTTCAGGGACACCCAGTTCTCATGGTTTTTCACACCTCACTGACTACTCCTTCTCGGTCCCCTTACGTTAATCTTCTTCCTTCAACACACACACACACACACACACACACACACACACACACACACTTCTCTGGTTTCTACATGTGGAAGTGGCCCAGGGCTCAGTTCTTGAAACTCTTTTCTTTTCTAACCACACTCGCTCTCTAGGTAATCACATCTGGTCCTGCCAGTTTAAATATCCTGGTTGATTCTTAAGTTTTGTATCTCCATACACAACCTTAGCTCTGAAATTTTTAAAAAACTATATATACAAATACATACTCAATACTTTCAGTTGGATTTCTAATCAATATATCAGCCTCAGCATGTCCAAAACCAAAATTAAAGTAAAAAGAAACAATGGTAATAATAGGAGGAAACTCCTGCTCTTCCCTGGCATCTGCCCATTCAGTTACCACCTTAACTAAGCAACCAGTAGCTCTTGCTCTATCATTCCAAAAACCTTCTAGTTGGTCTCTACTTCTATTTTGCTACATTCCCTCTACCCCAGTTCTATTCTCTACACAGCAGCTCTCATAATCCTTTTAAATTATAAACCAGACTCTGTAATTCTTCTGCTCAAAATTTTCCAGTGACTTTCCATCACTTGGAATAAAAGCCACAGTCTTTCTAGAACCTATGAGGTGTGATCTGACCCCTGCTCATGCATCTAACTTCAGTGTTCCCCACCACTTCACTCACTCTTGACCAGCACAAGCCAACTATCCTATAAACAAGGAAATTAAATGATGCTTTCTGCGCCTTCATGGACACATCAATCTAGCTTCTACCTCAGGGTAGAAGCTCTTCCCCTCCACCTGACACAATCTAGCTGTGGTTATCTGCATAGTACTATTTTATTTAGGTCTCTGCTCTAAGGTAACCTTCTCTCTATTTTTCAGCCACATTTATTTTTCTTCATGATACTTAAAACTAGCCCACATTCTATTACATATTGTTTTATTATCAAACACCTCAACTAAACTATAAGCTCTATGAGACCACAGGGCTTTTCTTAAATTCATTTTTTAATCCTCAGAACCTAGGACAGTACCTGAAACACAGTAGCTGTGTAATAAATATTTGGTGAAGAAACGAGTAAACAAATGAACATGTACATAGTTTAATTATGAATACAGTTTAATGGTCTTAATACATAACACCAAAAGGCAAACCTATTTTTGGCATTACTCACTTTTCGTTGTTTTACAGAGTCCAATTTTATGAGCCAATATGAAGCCACTTTTGTTTTGTGATACTTCCAGTTATCAATGATCTGTTTTGGGGAAGAAACATTAAGAAATTAATCTAAAATTTTCCACAGAAGTAACAAAAAGTAAATGAATGGGTTGAAGTCAATTTTACTAATTAATTTGTGAAACAGAGGTACTATAATATTACTTGCAACAAAGAATGTGTACTTTCATGGGGATCC
Source organism: Canis lupus familiaris (assembly GCF_011100685.1). Lineage (NCBI taxonomy): Eukaryota > Metazoa > Chordata > Mammalia > Carnivora > Canidae > Canis > Canis lupus. Next base: position 64,424,322 of record NC_049227.1, on the reverse strand, counting down.
CTGGGTGGCTGAGAGGTTTAGCACCTGCCTTTGGCTCCTGATGTGATCCTGGAGACCTGAAATTGAGTCCCACATTGGGCTCCCTGCATGGAGCCTGCTTCTCCCTCTGCCTATGTCTCTGCCTCTCTCTCTCTCTCTCTCTCTCTCTCTCTCTCTCCCTCTCCCTCTCCCTCTCCCTGTGTGTCTCTCATGAATAAATAAATAAAATCTTTTTTAAAAAAAGAATGTGGGGATCCCTGGGTGGCGCAGCGGTTTGGCGCCTGCCTTTGGCCCAGGGCGTGATCCTGGAGACCCGGGATCGAATCCCACATCAGGCTCCCAGTGCATGGAGCCTGCTTCTCCCGCTGCCTGTGTCTCTGCCTCTCTCTCTCTCTCTCTCTCTGTGACTATCATAAATAAATAAAAAAAAGTTAAAAAAAAAAATTTAAAAAAAGAATGTGTACTTTCATAAAGACATGTGCAAAGACTCCTAAGTTAAAGAAGCTATCAGAATCCTAAGTTTTCTCTTCTTGCTGTAAAAAGCATACAGTCTCTAATATATGAAAGTCAAATGTCTTCAGGTACATAGAATTTGGGAAGAAATCCAAAACACAGATTTTTCATGTTAATTCCAAGAGCTATCTTTACCACATCACCCATAATAACAGAATATTGAACGTAGGCATTAGAAGATAGCCTACATATAATTAGGATTCTGTTATTCTTTTGTTTTGTTTTTTTGGGGGGAGTTTTATTGGTACAAATCTGCAGTTTCTGAATATATATTCTAGTAATATGCACTGTAGAAAACAGATTAAAATATTTCCTGCATATAGTATACATATAGTCAACAATCTAATGTCTTAAATAATTATTCATTATTTTTTATAAATTATATAAGCTTATATATATTCTTTATAAAATAATCACATCAGCCACGAATATTAGTTCTACTCTCTGATTATCTAATTTTTCTTCTACTTGATTCAAAAGGGTGGTATATAACTAATATCTCTAAGAAATAAAAGTAAAATGCTACAAAATTTTGCCTTTATCTAGAAAAAAGAACTTGATTGAATAATATGTAAATAAAAACACATCTACTTAATGCTTGAAAACAAATGTACATTTTTCCTTTTCCCATGATGTAACAAATATCAGCTTGTTTATAAGTAATATATATCATTTTCACTTTTAAAAATAAACATCTAATAACATAATGTATAATATTGGGGGGATTTGGTTATAACTATGTCATGATTACAAAATAGAAATTGCTACTATTAATTTTTTAAACTAAGAAAGTTAAATCTTTATTATTATTTGTTTTCTGTTTGTTTCTAGACAATTGCTTCAGACGTGAAAAAAGCGAAGTACATTTCTGGTTTCTATCCTACAATTGGCCACTAGATGGTGCCTTCTCCTCTGGAACAGCAAGAGCAACAACAAAAAAACAAAACAAAAAGCAAACAAAAAAACCCAAAAACCAAAGCTCCAAACAAAACAAAACAGGGAAGCCAGAAAACCACCTCTGTTACTGAGGGATTATCTAGGAATGTCAACTTGAAACAAATGTAAATATGAAATCAATCTTTGAAAAAAAATCAATCTTTGCGTGAAGGAATGCTCTTTCACAGAAATATCTGAATAACTTGGATCTTCCTTCTAAAATAGCAGTAAGTCATTGACTTTAATGTGAATTTTTAGGACTGTGTCATTTTAGAATGTTCCACTGGGTGGTGCAAATGTGTTTATGACAAGAAAAACATTCAAGCCATTTTGAAATTTGACAAAAACCACTCAAGGTCTCACACTGAAATATTCTTGACATTTTATACCCAAGGCCCTACTTTTTTTCACTACAACACATCCCATGTTATGTCCTTCTAAATCTTTATGAAGGAGGCTTAACTTTGATACTTCTTTCATCATTAAGAAAGGTAATTATTTAACAGTAATTATTCTCACTTGATGAGGCAATTGCATCATTAAAATAGGACTATACACTAAAAGGTATTTTGCATTACTGATTATGTGATCTCACTGCTCATGAATCATAATAAGTAAAATAACCCTTGTGTTTTCTAAAGCTTGTGGAGGTTGAAAAGAATATCAATTAAGTTTACCATGTCATTGAGAATAATGCCATCAGGAAATAAATTTTAATATTTTAAGAATAATAAAAAGTTGCGAATTCCTTGAAATTTCGTATATGTCAACTACTCACATCTTCTATCAGAAGTAATGATTCTGCATCTGATTTTCCCGGAAACCGGATCTTCATGTCCTTGAGGACAAATAAGGTCTGACTTGTTAGATCATCTTCTTGTTCCTTTGTTCTCAGTTGCCGCAAAGACTCACTCTTAAATTTGAAAGAATACAGATATTTGGAGGGGGTCTTATTTCATTGTGCCACTATAATCTGAAAGATATTTCTAGGTAAAAATGATGCACTTTTAATTGAAAAAAGAGACAATGAAAAAGAAAATAATTTCTTTTACATTTATTCTTAGGATTAAATGGATATGATTTCTCAAGAGTATCTTTCATACTTCCACACAGTTATAGTTTACTTAGCTCAAAATACTAAAATAAAAACAAGTGTTTAAAAAAAAGACTCCCTGGTCAGATCATTTGTTACATATACCTTAGGCAATTCTCTATTAGAAAAAATAACTACTGATTGTTACCAAGTGAAATTTATTCATTTGTATTTTCTAAACTTTTCCCTTTGCAATCATTATCCACATTACATAAACAAATTAAATAAATCGCTGGCCTATGGTATATAAAGACATCTATCTGAGCATCTACAAGTAAGCTTGGTTGCAAAATAAATTCCCTGACTTCTTCAACAGTGAATCTCTGGAATTCATGCTAAGGAAAAAATACTATGTGTTAAGTTACTATACAGAACACATTATCAACAATGTTAATACTTCAGTGCTTTAAGGATAATTTATCAATGTTTTGTTTTTCTGGCCTATTAATCAATAGTCCCATTAAGGAAAATTTGCCATCCAACAAATTCCCCCAAATTTACTGCACAATATACAAAATGATATATTTATTCATATGATTTTCAACAAAATTATCCCACACCATCAGCAAATAGAAAAAAATGCTATTCTTAGTGTCCATCTCCAAGTTCCATGATATAATGGAGTCTGCTTTTTAAGTTATAGACTAGGATAGATGAATAATCCAAATTCCAGAAGACCATGAGCTGAATTATATCAAGGATCTTTAGTTCAATCTGTCCTCCGCCCAGCTGATCCGTCTGCCATCTAAATCCTGAGTATAGTGTTTCCTGTAATCTCAGAGGAGCAAAATAGATGACTTACCATCTGAGAGTTAGGAGAGCTGGCATCATTAGTGTGAGGCAGATGCCTCATGTAGGAGGAAGCACGATTTAAAGAATGTGACCGAGACCCTGAAGTTGGCCGGGATGCTGCTATCATTTGTTGAGCAGAAAAGGGGCGGTTGTCCACACTGGAAGGTGACTGAGAAGAGATGGACCGAGGGCAACTGACTGAACGCCTAATGGAGCCTATTATAATGAAGAGGAATAATACAGTAGTAAAGTTAGTACAAGTTTTCCACTGTACTGGGTTTATTTAAACTAACAATTAGACCACATGGGAGTAAAACAGCAATAAATGTAAAAGCATAGACATTTCCATGAGACTATGAGTTTGAAGTTAATTCTTCAATTTAAACAGTGAACTTGCAGGACCCCTGTCATGATTAAGAATGACTACCATGAGGGCACTTGAGTTGCTCAGTGGTTGAGTATCAGCCTTCAGCTCAGGTTATGTATGATTCCAAGGTCCTGGGATCGAGTTTCATATCGGGCTCCCCACAGGGAGCCTGATTCTCCCTCTGCCTATGTCTCTGCCTCACTCTGTGTGTTTGTCATGAATAGATTAAAAGATAAAATATTTTTTTATGAAAGAGAATGGCTACCATGAGAACGATTTTTTAAACAGTTCCATTCTTAAAACATGACATAAAAGAACCAGAATAAAGGAAAACTAACATTTATGGAACATCTTCTATAAGCCAAGCATCTTGCTAGATGCTACACTTTTATCTTAATCCTCATGAAACCCTCTGAAGTAGGAATCTGCATTGCTTGGAGGCTCATAAGAACTTTCTAAAGGTCCCATGACCAGAAAGTGGCAAAGCTCAGGTTTAAGTCCTGGCCTTTATAACATCAGTGTCCTCCCTCTTTCTAAAGCATGATGCCATCTACTATCTTTGGATTAGACTGGTTATTTATTAGAATCTGTGTATTGGCTAAAAATATAATATTTTACAGCAAGATTCATAGGGAGGTATGGAAAGGAGTCTAGAGAGTGGCCAGAATAAAGGGATGTTATAGAACTTAGGGCCCATGAGAAAAAAAATAATAAAATAGAAGAAAAACATAAAGATTATCCTAATGGAGTTTAAAACATATAATTAGCTATTACAAGAGTAGTACTAGATGGATAGTCTTCTTATTCACAGGAGAGAAGAATTAAAAAAAAAAACAACTAGATTTAAGTTCCCATAGTAAAAGATTTAAGTCAAGAAAAAATGTCTGGATCTAGACAGTTATTATCAACACAAACTAGGGAAAACCACATAATATCTTCCCCAATGCATACTGAGACCATTTTTAAAAAAGAACTAACTATTCCAGGTAAATTTTGATTCCTGACACAGGGAAATAGAATATCACTCAACATTATCAACAATTATTTCCTTTTTAGTTTATATGTTGTGTATGTCCTCTGTTCTATATTCTCTCTCTGCTTGGGAAATATATCAATCTTCTTTAATTAAATAATTTAATAAAACTCACATGAAGGCGTGTTGAATACCCAAATATTTCTCTTCATTAGCTGTTGAAAAAAATTTAAACCTTTATAAAGGCAATGGACATAAACCTTATATTTAGGGATGTATTTCTATAGGATATTTTGAGTCGATGATGAACCTAATACCATTAGTTTCTGGAGAGTACAAAAAATATACTCTCGTAAACTATAAAAAAAAAAATGCTTTAAAAAGAAACCTTCCATTTGTTCCAATTATTATTTTCTTCTGAACCTAAAAGGCCCATCTGATTTTTTTTGAAAGGACTATCCTTCTAGAAAAGGGCTATGTGAGGAACATATCACTAGTAGAAGATTGACTAGGAAAATACATAAAAGCATGTGCTACCACCTACATCCTTATCCTGCTCTCCTTAAGGACTTTAAGTGATAGCTTGGACATGTATAACCTGATCACAGGTACAGAAGGAAAATATCCTTTCTCTTGAATCATCACAGATTCTCATTTCCCCCCTGCATACACTGAAAATTCAGACAAAATAATTAAATCACTAGACATTCCAATAATACTTAGGTAAATTAACAAAAAATGGTTGTAACTTGCATAAACAAGTTACAAGAAAAAATATTTCATATAGTTTGTATACGAACACCTTCTATCAACTCAAAATATATTTTTGAAACTATAGCAAGTTTAAATTTCCTAAATTAGCTCTCTACACCAGAAAACGCGACACTTAATCTGAATTTTGTCCTCCATCCTTAGCATCACTTTGGAGAGAAAACTCAAGGAGGGTATGTGGCTATGGTATTCCTTAGTGTGATATTAAAGAGAGAATACAAAACAAATGGAATCCTTTGTGGTAATTCCCTAATGACTATAAAAATAAAATATAACTAATAAGGAAAAATATATATAACTGAATTAAGCTAGCTTTAAAATGTGAGTGTACACTTAAAAACATTTTTAGTACACTATTTTTCTGACCTCAATTTGTTTTAGGTCTGAAAACAAAGAACAATCTCAGTGCTATAGAAATCTTAACAACATTTTCTCAACCCTACCCTAATCCTCTGTTGTCTCACGCTCTTAGGGATGCCACCTTAAACAACAGAAGAGGGCTTAAAAAACTGATGAAATCTGGACACAACAATGTCAGCTTCCAAAAGAGAAAGAGAGCCATACTTACAGAGTCACACTAAAAGTACTTAAGGCATCTTTAAGGAAAAAATGAGGTCATTGATAAAATAGCTTGCAAACTCTAGAGTAGGTGCCTGATAGACATCTTAAATAAGTAAAAAATAAATAAATAAATAAATGAAATGGAACATAATACATTATTTCCCCTCCAAACACATAAGCTCTGAAAACAGGAGCATTAGTACATATCTTTATAAAATATTCACTAAAAGAAAGTAAAGGAAAAGGAAAAGAAAGACCATTAAAAATCTTCATGATAGTTTGGTACAAGAAAGATAATAAAAAATATTCATCTGTTCATGCTGCATTCCTCATGGCATTTTGCCATAAGTATGGAAGGTCAGGTTCAAAACATACTCATTACCAGGAAACTAACATATTAAATAAACCACTGCTGGAGACCAACAAAGGCTCACAGTTGTGTTTACTGCAATGACTGAACTGATCCCTTTAGTGGAGCCCTGGGACAATGGAGCACACGGCAAAGACAGGAGAAAAGGGAGTTAAGAAAATCTCTGTCTTGGAGGCAGCATGGGTAAGCAGTATCCAAATGAGCCTGAGAAAAGAGCAATACCATATTGGACATTTGGGGATGAGTAAAGAATCGTAAATACATTTGAAATAAAAAAAGGAATGAATGACAGAATGGAAGAGAGAGAAAAAGTGAAAAGAAATAAAGGCAGAAAGAGAAAAGAGGAAGGCAGAAAGGAAGCCAACAGAGCAGCTGATTGGTTACTGTCCTGAATACATGCTGTATCCTGAAAGGCCCTCACTTGGGTGTGTAGCCCTATGAAAACAGGAAGGAACAAAACTTCAACTATTTCACAGTTGTGTGGTTCATAGATATGTTCAAGTCAAATACCTAGAGAGATACACATTTTTAAAAATAGGTGACCATATAAAATAAAATTGGTGACCAAAAGGGAAGGAAAGTGGGGGGAAACGGAACAAGTAGCCAGCAGATCAGCAGCCAAGAGGCCCATTTCATAAAATTTATGCAAAAATCCAGGACTTAACAAAAACTATGAAATATAGAAGAATGGACTCTAAGAGATCCTTCATTCGACCTTTTTGTTTCCCATTTTCAGACCCTGAAAGGGATTGTGGGGTGTACCCAGGTCACATCGGGGAAGGAAGTGGGATAGAATCCACGTTCCCTCACACAAAACAAGGGTTCATTTGGCCCAAGGTCTTTTATTGAGCTCAGTAATTTCAGTTCCATAATTCTTCATATAACAATGAAATTAGAAGATATCAACTTACTGGATTGTTGAATTAATTTGTAGTTGTTGGACTGTTTAAGGTTATACATAACTTGCTTTTCTCTTTTCTTATTTTGGTACTCTTCTTTCTCATTTTCATCAGATTCTGAAGAGCTGCTGCTACTGTCATAACTGCTGTCACTGCTGTAGTATTTCTGTCTTCTCATTACCTCAGAGCTCTCAGGCATGGAAGACAGAGGCTAAAAGAGAGAGAAATATGTTCTGTTAGAATCTGAAACAGTATTAGCAAATTATTAGCATGACTAGTTACCATTTTTAATTTCCTGCTTATGCTGGCTGCTTTTCACCAAAGCCTGAGACTCTCGCAAAGCATGACAGCTACCATGCTGCTGTTAGCCCATCATGCTAGTCGCTGATTGTTCTGTTTCTGCAAAATGTTCCTTTTTTAAATGATATAGTTCACTCATGATGAGGAAAATGCTGTTTCTCCATGACTTGAATAAATGACCAGAGCATCCACAAAGAACAGCAAGATAAAATATTTGAGATGAAAATGAAAATATAAAAATCAGAAACATAATCAGCTTTTCTTCATTCCATACAGAGATTACTCATTACCATCAAAACTCAGAGATTACTTTTGTTGTGTCATTGATGTTCAGAGTCACTCAATAAATGTGTGTGTGTATGTCTGTGTGTGGGTGTGCGTGTTGCTTGTGAGAGACAGACAGAAAAGAGAAGGGCGGGGGAAAGAAAGGCAGAAAGAATAAGAAAGCAGCAGCCAGTTAAACCAGGATAAGTAAAATGAGATAAAACACTGTCACCACATCGTAAAACAGAGCTTATGAGCCTATCCACTCATATAATGTGCAACACAAAGCAAGGTATTCCTCACGTGTCTAATTTCCTGTGCATATTTTTACAAAGAAAAATTTTTAGTTAATTGTCTACTTTCCAATTGATTATGAACAACTTGTGTCTCTTCTTATAGAATTTCTAAATCTGACATAGACATCTGGCCACAATGGAGCGACACTGCTTTTCATTGCCCATGCTACATAAAAACAGTGATATTATGTAAAAATCAGTATGGCATGAATTTTTTGAGGATAGGTGCCATGTAGAAGGGTAAATCTGTAGTGATTTAAAATGCCCTGTTACTATGTTCCAGTATTTCCATTAGATTTACTTGTCTCCAAGCCACTCAATCAATGTGTTTCCAAGGATGCCACCAAAGGAATGAGAGATAAGGGAAGTAAGACAGCTTCACTTCAGAAAAAATGTGTACAACCTAGAACAAGACATTTTTATGATTTAGTCATTTTAAGAGACTATTTATTATACAAACCATATGCCTCTTACTCCTGCTGGGAAAGGTTCCTGTAGCTGTACACTAGATTCTTGTTCTCTGTTAAACAAAAATGCTTTGATGCTAACATACACCATGATGAAACCCTTGGTTACCATGGGATTTCACTGAAATAAGGTGTATCTTCTCATGTATCAGTGTAGAATGAAAGATAAAGAGAGAAACAGCATTTCACGAAGTGCCCGGAAGACACAGGAAGCCAAAGCATGATCCTCTTAGAGTTACCGCCTTTGTAAAGGGTAAAAAATAACCAAAGCAGGGAAGTAATTTAATACACTAAGGCACCAACTCGTATTTGAAAGTATGTTTTTCTTTTGATAGACTAGTATTTACTGAGCACTAACGATGTTCAAAGACATATGCATTAAAAACACTGACTGGTGCACACAGCCATGGAACATTCTGATAGTCTTGGGGAATATGAATTCTAGAGGAAGCATGTTTCTTCAGAAGTCCTGCAGACCCCAAAGAAACAGTGGCACAACCAGGCTTGCCTTCTTTCATGTAGCCAGACAGCTTTAAGGTTTCTTAAAGAGCTTCACTACATGAATTATTTGATCTTATAAAGAATCACGAGGGGAAATGGATAGCTGAACCTTTGTGTCATTTATAAATTTGGGACTTTCTGACCAACACACTGTTCAAGCAGTAATTATCAAGAAGTGAAGCAGTGTGAACTTCCAACAGTGCCTTAACTACAAAATGGAATTTGTGAATTGGCATTGAGTTAGGACACAAACCATACTACTTATTCTTATGTCCAATTTTATTCTGAACTAGGTCACACACACAAAATATACAAATAGCATAAAGATTAATAAAACAAATATTTATGCCCCTACCACTCAGATGAAAAAAAGAAACAATGCTGATACTTTATGCGGTATTTATTACTTATATAGCTAATTAATATTTCTTAGTTTCTCAAATAAGTGAAAATTTATTATTTCTCCTAGTACAAGTTTCATTTAACCTTCACTATCTTCAATTATTCTTCTACCATAAACACACTGGAAAGTAATGCTTATCATGTGATATCATCCCTCTAAAACGGAAGGCTAAATGAAAGCCTGCTTTGAAGTTTGGCTCACCCCAAGCCCTCAATGTGTATCACATTAAAAGTTATAAAAATGCTTTCACTTCTGACTAATTATGCAGCTTTCAACCACTTTTAAATATTACTGGCATAAATATCTACAGAAACTACCCAATTCATCGCATTTCAACAAATACAGTTAATTTCTACTACTTGCCTAGAATAAGAGGAGTTGAAAAAAATATACAATGTGAACTCTGCCTTCCAGGAGCTTATATTTTTATTTGGATGATAAGCCTTATTTGATGAAGCAAAGAAAAGTATGATAGACAACTGTCTCAGGGCCTTTTCATTTGCCATTCTGCCATAAATATTGTGCCCCCAAGTTGTCTCTCAACTCGTTTGCTGAATCGCAATAATTAATACATAAAGCTTAGAAACTATTCACTTTTACAGATACTCTAAAATATATTAGAGGCATTATCAACAGCATCATGAACAATTCTTCAGTATCAAGCCCATATTTCAGAAGAACAGTGCCTGACCTCCAAGGTCTCTGATCTCTACCAGATACATGTCTTTCACGAAGTTCATCTTGTGCTATTTCACTACCCAGGAATCTTACATTTGAGTGACACCAAATTCTTTCTTGTTTCTCCAATACTCTATGTAATATCACACCTCCATGTCCTTGCCTTAAATATTCGCTCTACCCTGATATCCTTCCCCTGCTTCTAAATGTTTAGAACACTACTCATTTTTCAAGACCCAATTCCAATGTCACTTCCTTTATGAAGCCATCTATAGTCTAGCATTCTCTTTCTTCTCTATGTTGTTGTAGCACTTTCCACTCCCTTTATTACAGCACTTGCCACTATGTACCCTGGACTTTGCCTCACCTATCTGTTCTTCCACTGGCCAATGAGATCCTTGTAGACACATTCAACAAATTTAACTAACAGGCTTTGATAACCTTCTAGGTGTCAAACACTGTGCCAGGTGCTAGAGATGACAATGGGCTCACCCTCAAAGTACTTACAAGTTCATACTAAAGCAAACATGCACACAATTGTCACGAAGCAAACATGCACACAATTGTCATGACTGCTCTAAAAGTGTTATTTGTAGCACAGCAGAAGAAGGAAGATCTAAGTCAAACTAGGGTGTGGGGCTACCCAGGTGGCTCAGTGGTTTAGCGCCGCCTTCAGCCCAGGGCCTGATCCTAGAGACCTGGGATCGAGTGCTGGGTCAGGCTCCCTGCATGGAGCCTGCTTCTCCCTCTGCCTGTGTCTCTGCCCCTCTCTCTCTCTCTCTCTCTCTTTTTCTCTGTCTCTCATTAATAAATAAATAAAATCTTAAAAAAAAAAAAACAACTGGGGTGTGAGGAAAGATTTCATGAAGGCAGCAATGATTCAGCCAGATTAGAAGGTCTATAATCAATAAAGAAACAAAGGGATTTTTTTTTAAATAGGAAAGAATTACAGACACATGGAAAAAGAAAGCATAACAGAGAAGGATGATGTATATAAGGATACAGAGATTGCTTTGGTTTTTGGTTTTTGGTTTTTTTTTAAGATTTACTTATTTATTCATGAGAGACAGAAAGAGGCAGAGACACAGGCAGAGGGAGAAGCATGTTTCCCGCGGGGACCCTGATGTGGGACTCGATCCCAGGACCCTGGGATCATGACCTGAGCCAAAGGCAGATGCTCAACCACTGAGCCATCCAGGTGCCCCCAGGGATAGCTTTGTATTGCTGACATGTAAACTAAAACAACAACGACAACTAAATAAAAAGTTTCCAAGATTTTACAAATTCAACACTTTCCTACTCTACTAGCAAAGACTTGGACATACTAAAAAGGAACATGTAGATCGTCACTAAAGAGAGAATGAAGGTAAGGCAAACACCTGTCCATTTTTGTTTGCATGATAGCTTTCTGTTTATTCCTAGAAACCATACCTATTTTAACTAACACAATTTTAATGCTGCTAGGTCAGCAATAAGTGGGACTTCCCATGAGGCTCTTCAGGGTCATGATTTGCCTTACCTATAATGCTACACACCTCTGATGATTTTTAAGTCTAGAGATTTGAGAAAAATCTAATACTGAGTATGGAATAAGGGTGCTAGTTTTATGTCCCTCTTGGCCCTACCTCATAGGGCTTTCACTAGCATTAGGGAAAGAATTTAAAACTGAGGGAAACTAACAAAACAAAACTTCTCCTGAGTATATCTCCCTAACGCTATCTGCACTGGACACATAGTCCGTATGGTTCCTTGAAAGTGGCATCAGTCATTCTTACAGTAAGAACTATAAAGGTAAAATCTACTGCACTTGGTAGCATCTACTGCGATACTTAAGAATGTAGAGGTACTGCACCTTTGGTCCTCGAAGCTTGGAAGTTTTGCCCATCAATTTTTCATCATCAATTTCACATTGTTCCAGAAGGTCCAAAATATCTTCCTCCTTAAAAAATATTAAAATTATGATCACTAATGGCTCTAGAATTTTTCCAGGTTCACTAATCTCCATAAAACAGTGTACAACAAGGAGTCCTAGAACTATTCAACTAAAATTGCTCAGATCAAATGAGAAATAGAGTCATGGAAAAATCTCTTGAAGAAACCTTCAATAAAATCTGGCAATATAAACAATATATAGCTGAAATCTACTATATATTAATATCATAAACAAATGTATCCTCTAGTACTATTAAAATCTTGAGTATAATACAATTCAATAAATTAGTCTATTGAACATTTTTAAATTTCTAAAAGTTCACTCTAGTTTTCCAGAGCACAATTTCACCAGTGATTTCTATATTATTAGTGTATATAATATTACAACATTCAGAAGAAAATTGATGATTGGCCTAATAGTTTCATTTAGAACGATCTAATATTAGTATTTGGTAAATGGGCACAATTTAATTAGACTTTCAAAATTTTAACTATTGTGCAAGAGTATCTTTAGAACTTTGTGAAAGATTTTCATTCTATGGGCATAATGCCTTCTTATGTTCTTCTAAAGTCATTGTGAAGTTAAGGGGAAAAGTTACAAAAACATATATACTCAAGTAAATGTTGACCCAACCAGAGCAATATGAGTATAATACCTATGCTGAAAGAGGTATAATCAATAACTTCCTTGAGCTATTTATTCAACCTTTAAAATATTACATCTTCATTTATATATTTAAGACATATTTCAATGTCTTTTTTTAAAAAAAGGTTTTTGAAGAAACTAGAAATCTCACTGTGCAATGGAAATTTGTAAAAGAAGTTACTCTTCATCCCAATTCAATAAAGCTTAGCTATTAGAATACCAAAATACTTTTTCTATGATTTTTTAAAATATTTTATTTATTTATTTGAGAGAGAGAGAGAAAAGGACCATGAGTGAGGGGAGGGGCAGAGGGAGAAGCTGACTCCCTGATGAGCAGGGAACCCCATGAGGGGCTGGATCCCAGGACTCTTAGATCTTGACCTGAACTGAAGGCAGCCACTTAACTAACTGAGCTACCCAGAAGCCCTTTGCTATAATGTTTTGATTAAATAATAATCCTACAATGAATTCCAGTGACAGCAAACCAAGATAGTTCAAAAGAAACTCAGAGTTCTGTTTCTGTTTAGGAGAAAGAAGGTCATAATAGATAACACTTTCATTATAGCAGCTAGAAAAAGATAAACTAAACAATCATATTTTTTTAACAATCATATTTTTTAAGACATCAGAAAGTTGTGGATAAAAAATAGTTTAAAAGAAACTGTATATCAAAGGGGGAAAAGTTCTAGGTAAGCAAAGATAAGAAGCCACTTTCTACTTTGGGATCATTTGTCCAGTCTGCACACAGATGGGTAGAGACCATGTCTATAATAAGCAAGGAGATGCTGCTGGAATAAAGAGAATACAATAGAGTTTTCAACGATCATGTGTCCCAGTGCAACATCTAAAGAAATCCACAGAGCTGGTTCTCTTCACCTGCTGGGTCTCTCTGACAGCAATTTTACTGCGTATGTAGTGGAGTAGGAGGATACAGGCATGTGAAACCCAGTAATATCTTACAGTTTTTAGATACCAATAGAAAATGAGCTCTGTAACAAACACTGATAAATTTCATCCTTAAGGCACTTGAAACAAGATGGTAAACTAAAAATACTACAACCCAGACTGAACCAAGTTCAATTTTTCTTTCTTTTTTTACTAATAGAAATAAATTTGACATATAACAGTGTGTAAAGACACATTTATATATTTAATATGATTGCCATTGTGGTAATAGCTTCTCCATCATATCATATAATAATCATTTCTTTTCTCTGATTGGACTACTTAATATTTCTTAGCAAGTTTGATTATTAGAATACAGTATTGTCTATATTCATTATACCGTGCATTAGGTCTCTAGGATTTATTTACTACTAGTTGCAAGATTGTATCCTTAAACAATCTCTCTAGCATTCCTCCAGTCTCCAACCCTTGTAGATACCATTTTACTGTTTTTATGAGTTTGGCTTTTTTGGATTCCACATATTGGTGATATCCTATAGTATTTGTCTTTTTCTGTCTGACTTATGTCAATTAGCATAATGTTCTCAATGTCCATCAATGTTGTCACAATTTAGGACTTCCTTCTTCCTCATGACTGAGAATATTCCACTGTACATATATACCACATCACCTTTATCCATTCATCCACTGACAGGCATTTACATTGTTTCCAAATTTTGACTACTGTGAATAACACTGCAATAAACACGAGAGTGAATTTATCAGTTGGATATCCTGTTTTCATTTCCTTTGGGTATATACCCATAAGTAGAATTGCTGGATCATATGGTAGATCTATTATTAGCTTTTTGAGGAACCTCTATACTGCTTTCTATACTGGCTAAACCAAATTATATTCCCACCAACACTGTACTAGTGTTCCCTTTTCTCCACATCCTCCCCAATACTTGTTATCTCTTGTGTTCTTGATGACAGCCACTCTAATAGGAATGAGATGATAACTCATTGTGGTTTTGATTTGTATTTCCCTGACGATTAGTGATATAGTGCATTTTCTGATGTATCTGTTGGATTTTTGGACGTCTTCTTTGAAAAAAAATGTCTGTTTTAGCTATTCTGTCCATTTTTTAGTTAGGTTGTTTTTGTTCTTGGTATGTGATTGCATGAGTTCTTTATATATTTTGGATAGTAACTGCTTATCATATATATGCTTTGCAAAATTTTTCTTCTATTCTGCAGGTTGCCTTTTCATGTTGATTATTTCTTTTGCTGTGCAGAAGCTTGTAAGTTTGATGTAGTTCCACTTGTTGATTTTTGCTTTTGTTCAACTTTCCTTTGGCTCAAAGTGATTAGCCCCTTACCTTAGCACTCTGAAAGATGAAAGATATACCTTTTGGGGGGAGAAAATAATATCAGCTCAGTTTTTATGATTTTTTTTATAAACACTGTCTAACAAATAAAAATTGTAGGACATTCAAACTAACAGGAAAATGTGACCCATGATAAAAAGGAAAAAGAAAATTTAAAAAGCAGGTCCTTAAATGATCCAGATGCTAAAATTAACAATCAAGGATTTTAAAATAACTACTATATATATGTTAAAGAAAATTGATGAAAAATGAACAAAATGAATGGAAGATGCAGAATTTCAACAGAAAAATAGATTTAAAAAACCAAATGGACATTCTTGAGTTGAAAAATATAATCAAAAATTAATAAGTGATTGAAGAGGCTTATGGCAGACTGGGCACAGCAAAGATACGTTAGTGGAAATTATCCAAACTGAAGCACACAGAAAGATTTAAAACAAGGAAAAACAGAACAGAGTATCAAAGATACATGGGATGCTGTCCCTGTCTCTAATATATGTGTAATTAGAGTACCATAAAGAGATAAATATAAAATAATGCAGCAGAAATATCTGAAGAAAAAATGGAGGAGGATTTTTCAAAAATAATGAAATACATTAACCCAGAGCTTCAAGAAATTAAGAAAATTAAAAGCAGGATTAATACAAAGAAAGCCACACACAGACACATCAAAGTCAAAATGCTGGAGGGGAAAAAAAAGCAGCCAAGGAAAAAGACTATTACATTTAGAAGGAAAGCAAGAATAACGATGGTTGAATTCTGAATAGAAACAATAGGATTTAGCAGACAAATAAGTGATATCCATAAAAGTCCTGAAAGAGAAAAAAAAAAAAAAAAAAGAAAGAAAGAAAGAAAAGGCTGCCAAGAAAGAATTCTATATCCAGTTAAACTACCACTTAAAAAAGAAGGCAAAATGAAAGATAATTTCTGACCCCCCCCAAAATAAAAGAGAGACACAGAGAGAAAATTAATCAACACCACACTTATGCTACAAGGAATATGAAGTAATAAAGAACGTTTCTTCAAGCTGAAGATAATCCTTGTTAGACTCTGCATGACAAAATGCAGAACACAAGAAAGAGTATATATGTTAATAAATAGGAAAGGTTAGTTAGAAAACTATTAGACTTAGACAACCAGTAAGGATGTGAAAGGATTAAGAAACAGATAGGGTGAGACTAAATTTCAAAGCAAATATGACCCAACTAAACGGTATTTACCAGAGATATTTTTAAATATAAGAACACAGATGAATTGATAAATAGATGGAAAAGATAGTCATTCAAATAGTAACCATAAGAAAGAAACTAGTGTGACCACATTAGTTACACAAAGTAAACATTAAGACATAGAGTACTACCCAAGGGAAAGAAAAACAATTCATAATGATAAAATAAAAAGGATGAATTCATTAGAAAGACACCTTCATAACTTCTAAGTATATGAAACAAAAATTGACAGAACTAAATCCACAATCACAGTTGAAGTTTTAACAGTCTTTCTCAGTAATTGCTAGAATGAATAGGCCAAATACTTAGGATACAGAATACCTGAACAACACTAATAGCCAAATTCAACTCTATAACCAACACCTGTAGTAACACATTATTTTCATGTATATTTGGAGCATTCACTAAAATAAGTACTTAATAGAGCTAAAGCAAGTATCAGTTCATTTTACAGTAGGGAAATCAGAATGTTTTCTAACACCAATGAAATAAAGTTGAAATTTTCAACAAAAATAAAAAGAGAAGTTTTTAATGTATGGAAATTAAGCAATGAGTTTCTAAATAACCAAATAAAAACCAGAAATTAATTTAAGATGGCAGTTAGTAAAAATATAATATGTAAAAATTGCTAGATACAAGGGCAATATATAAAAATAATCAGATGTTTACATCCTAAGAACAAATTTAAAAGGGAAAAAATGTAAACTATATTATTGTCAATAGTAGCAAAAATATCAAATACTTAAGAATAAATTTAATTAAAGATGTGCAAAAACTATACATCAAAAGCTATAAAACAGTTGAGTAATTTAAAGACTCAAGTAGATGGAGAGATATGCCATATTAATGGATCAGAAAACTCAGTGCTGTTACTGCCCCAGAACTTATTTTATAGATTCTTCACGGTCCCAATTACAATCCCAGCAGCCTCTTTGTAATACAAAATTAATCAAAATATAAAATCAAGTCGATTCTAAGATGTATATGGAATCATAAAGGACCTAGAAAGGGCAAAAGCAACAATAATGAAGATAGTGTGATATTTGTATAAGAGACTCACAAACCAAAGGAATAGGACAGGCAAAGTGATGACATTTAAACCAGATTTTGAAGAATACAAGGAAGAGAATTAAGATTTGAAGCCTATTTTGTGACAAGTACTTTAAATCGACTATCTTAATTAACCTCCATTTTATCTTAGAAACCAACCTTTCAAGTATAGTTTTAATACTACTATATTAGTGATGTGCAAGCTATTGATCACATAGTTTATTCTAAAGTTATAAAATTAACACATAAGGGAGCTGGAATTTGAATGTAGATCTATTTAGCTCCCAAACCCCTAGGTTTTCTAGCAGAAAAAGAGGGGTTGGGGAGCATAGTAATGAGAAGATGAAATAGATGTGTATCCACAGAAATAACAAATAACAGTACAGAACAGGTGATGAAAAATAAACAAAGGTCTCCCACTCTTTTGATCAAGAAAACACAGGGCCACAGGATATAATTCTAATGGTGGAAACACTGGTGTATGTCAAAAGAAAGACTATTGGAAGAGAAGAGCATTGAAGTATACACATAATTCCTTCTGCTTCTGTCTTTTAGGTGTAGCCAACTGGAAAGTGGCTTTTCATCTTTTTGCAGAATTTGCATGAAAAGTAAAATCTATAATAAGCTTTATAACTTTAGAATCACTCAATATAACAAGGCATCCAAGAAAATGGAAGGTTATCACTATAGTGAAATGTCCAGTAATATAAAGTAAGTATAAGTAATATAAGTAATTTGATAAATAAGTCTACCTACGCTTATTAGTCCAATGGGACATTAGCAAACACAATGCAAGCAGGCAGAGGCTTGATTAGCACTTGTCCTCTTGAAATGCTTCCTTTTGAAATTCCAAGCTATCATGTTACAAGATCTGGCTACCTTGCTAAGAAGCATGTAAAGAGAAAGAGACACTGAGCCAGCTCCCCAGATGTTCCAGCTATCTTAACTGAGGCTACAGCCATGTGATGAAGCTCTCCTGGATTTCCAACCCCAGTTGAACTTCCACATAAAGGAAAAAAAAAAAAAAAAGAACTTCCACATAAATGCAACTAATAAAATTCACTCCAAGGAAGCCAAGCTGAAAAACTATTCAGCTGAGCCCAGCCAAGATTACAGAATATGAGCAAATAAATGGTTTATTATGCATCAAAAGATATTGATAAACAGATTACTCTGTGTGTGTGTGTTTGTGTGTGTGTGTTTCAATTACTTCTCACATGCCAGGTATATGCAGTGTATCAGGGAAAAAATACTGTATAATGTCACTTACAATCCAAATAATGAGAGCATCATAAACAATTAGGTTAATTCAATGGATTTTTTATTCAGTTACATATACACATCTCTGTAAGAAAACATGTTTATTATGATAGATTGATATGACAACGTAATATCAACATCTACTGTATAATTTGTCCTGTTAGACATCTTATTTATGAAATCACTTGGTTGGTTATGAAATACTACCATCTGTTAAAATAAAAGGAAAGTGCATCTTAAAACAAATGTTTTTATATGTGGGACTAAGGTGGGTTGTTTTTATTTTTTATTTTTTATTTTTTTTTTTGTGGGTTGTTTTTAAAAACATATTATTTGGCTTCATTCATTTTTCTCTTTATAAACATTCATTCTTTTACCTTCATTCTTTTCAAAGGATTATTCAGCTCTCGCTGGAATGAAGCTGCTCTTCCTGAAAGGAAGGTCTGAAAGGCAACAGCCAACAAATTTTCATACTTTTCAAGCAGAGTTTTATCTTCAGGAGGATAAATTCGTCTACAATAAATCAGACAAATCAACTTGTTTAAAAGAGGCTATTGTAGTGCAAGAGTTAAGTCCAATTACCTAGATACTCCTTGACAACCTACTCTCTGCCAGTTACTCTTCTAGGTTCTAGAAATAAAGAATTCAGTTATAAAAAATTCACAAATTTTCACCAGTTACCTACAAAAGTTAAAGTTTATCTAGAGAATGGTCATTAAACAATAAAGCTTCAGAGGGCATAGTATAAGGGTTTGGTTGTGGAGAGGTGGCTGGAGAATTGCAGTCGAAGAAATACAGATCTTCATGGGAGAGAGCAGGTGATGAGAAATAATCTGGAAGTTGTGCAATCACCATGTGTTTACTGACGTATACAAGAATGTGGGCATTAATCTTGATATTCTCTTTTAGGGTGGTGGAATGTGCCTCTCTAAAGGAGAGAAGAGGGTAGACATAGAATGAGAAGAATGTGTTCTCCTTGTTGCTGTTGATGGAAAGAATTGCTTGTTGTTGCAGTAAAGAATGTTTCACCAAGAGAGTAAGAAGCTCTGTGGCCCCCAAATCTCCCAATTCTGTTAAGCTAATGCCAAAGCTTGAGAAGATGGGCAGTCTTTCCAAAAATACAAGGAACTTGGGGGGAGGTGTCCTTTTTTAACCTGTCAAAGGATACCGTGGAGGGGTTCCAGTGCAACACAGTCCACACCCCTCTGTATTGTCTCATATCTGCCTCCTCAAAACATTTTCATTATTTGCCTGATTCCTGATATATCTGGGTTTAAACAAAGTAGAGCAACCACTCTGAATGGACAGAAAGAAAACTAGGAGACCTAAAACCTGACTTTCTCAAAATAATACATTACAAGTAAATAAGGTCACAGGATAGTATCAGATTTAAAAGATCTCATACATCCACCCATGAAGATGGCTAGCAGGAATGAAACAGTGCTCAAAGTAAATCTAAAAGGCTAAAAATGTAGAACAGTTGTTTTGACACTTCTTCAATCTGTATGAAAATGGAAGCACAGTTACCTATAATTTCCCATATGCCGATTTTCATGTTCTTCTTTTAAAATCTGCTTTCGTACTTGAGCGAGTCTCTCTTTCTAGAAATGAAGAAATTTTACAAATAAAATCTGAGCAATGAATTATGCAGTTCAAATTGTAGGTATATTGTGAAAATTTTCATACCAACTCTTCTTTCCGCCTCTCTAACTGATGTCTCTGCTGTTCCCAGTCTGAGGAACCTGGTAAGAGCCTTTTTATTGAATTTTGACCATAAAGCCTCCTTTGAGCCTCAGCTTTTTGTTTGGCCAAGTTTCTCCTTTTATCACTGGTCCTGAAAAATAAAACACAGGAATTCAAATAAGCCCTGATCTTCTCCCTATGAGGAAAATTAGCAGAAGAGGAGACATAGTGGAGATATGAATCAATGTTTTTACTAAATAAAATATATATATATTTAGTATATATATGTTTACTAAATATATATTATATATTATATATATTTATATTATAAATATATATTTATAATATATTTTTATATAATATATTATATTTATATATATTTAGTGAACATATATATAGTAAACATATATATATAGTAAACACATATATATATATATATACCCATACATCATATTCATCTAATCATCCATCAAATGTGGGTCTCCATATAGTAAACTGGAGGTTCCATACTCCCAGGGGTTGTGATGGAATACTCTGAGCAGTGTACCTTCTTTTGGATTTTCTTCAGATTAAAAATGTATGCTTACAAATGAATTTTGGGATATACATGGAGCCATACTAAAAGTAAAACATTGTATTAAGAATTGTGCAGATTTAAAAGACAAATCTAACACATATATGCCCATGGCACACTCCAACTAGGTAGAGTGAAAAGGCACATCTGCAATGTAAACTTCATCAGCACATGCTCTAAATGTTAAGAATTGTACTACATTCTCTTAGTGGAACATTACAAAAAATAAGAAAAATGAATTCCAACTTTCCTTTACTTTTAAGTCTAGAAATTTCTCACTATCTCACTTTTAAGAAGCCAAAAACACCACAGATTTTGTCCTGAATTGGTTGGCAAAGACATCATTGGCAAAGTTACGCAAAAAAAAACAAAACAAAAAACATAAGGCCTACTTATATAATAATTGTAAACACAAAAATATGTATAGGTATACTTTTGAATAATCTAAAATATTTGATGCACTCATGTAAGCTAAATAAACAAAAATTCCACTTTTTATATATCTTCTATTCATTTCTTCTAGGATAATTGAAATGTCAGTTAAATTTAGGCAAAGCATTCTTTGATCAAGCAAAAGAAGGGGCCATATGAAAATTTCTTACCAAGTTTATCTATCAAACAAAAAGGAAAATTATTATTTTCTTTTAATAATGCTTCTCATATAAAGCTACTTCAAGCAAGCATCTGCTAAATGCTTGGGACTATTTACAGTAAATAAATTGCTTGGGAGCATCCCACAACTCTTTAAGAGTTCTTTAAATGACGATAAGAATCAATTGAAATCATAAAATCCCTGGGTTTAAATGACCTCAGAGGTCCTTTAATCCAACACCCCAAACACTGTTTGAACACTTAAAATGGCAGATGACTCATTATTTCATTAGGCAGTTCAATTAAACTTCTAACAAATTTCTTTCATAAGGAGCCAAAAGCTTTCCTACAAAATAGCACTTCAAATATTTGAGATCCATGATCATGTACACTACAACCAGCCTAATAATAATCCTGTTAGTGGAGCAATCCCCCTTCCAAGTATATATCCAAAGGAGTTGAAATCAGGATACGAAGAGAGTTCTGCACTCCCATGCTCACTGCAGCATTATTCACAATAACCAAGACATAGAAACAACCTAAATGTTCATCAATAGATGAATAAAGAAAATCTGGTATATACATACAATGGAATATTATCCAGCCTTAAAAAAAAAAAAAAAAAAAAAAAAAAGGAAATCCTGTCTATGCTTTTCAACGGGAAGGTTAACCCTGCCTTAACAATTGTTTCTTTCTTCTCTTTACCCAGGCTGCGTGATACAGTGGGAAGATCTCTGAACAGAAAGGTAGGAAATCCAAATGTTTGAGGGTTGTTACGTTTTTAACTTCCTGAATGACCTCTGCTTCTTCTTGTAAGGTGAAGAAGATAATCTAGAGATTTTCCTCAGGTATTCTCCAATTCAACCTTATGCTCTGTATTGAATAATTATACCAACCCTGTTATTTAACCATATTTACTGTAGATTCAGAGCATGATACAGAGAGAAGGAAAAGCAGTCTGTAGAGAGGAAAGGATATTCAAAAAGAAAACATAAATGGGTTTGAAGAATGAAATCAAGAAATTCAAAATACAAAACATGAAAAAATTACAAAACAATCCCACATACAAGTGATTGTTCTATGCCAAAAGTGAGGAAAACCTTCCAAATGATGGAAGAAATACTTTACCTGATGTTTAGTAGCTTCAGTGCATTTAGCAGCACCCCTCTTTTTACATCATAGTCTATTTTCTGATCAGTTCCAAAGCTTGGAGCTCGATTAATCTGAAATTTACAAAGAAAACAATGAGATCAGCCACATTTTGGTAGGTTAATTAATATTCAATACATATTTGTTAAACCACTGCACGATCCCCAACCAATAGGAAAACTATAATAATCTCAAAGCTCTACATGGTAGATGGCCCAGTTACCACTGCCACACCTCCCTTCCTCACCACCCTAAATCAAGGAGTTGAAAGGAAATGAATGTTGTTACCACCCCTTTCCCCCTGCTGCCTTAGCTCAGGATCTTAGGTCAGCATTTGTGTCCTCTCCCTACTCGCCACTGTCTCCAGCCCAGTACTCCATGCATTCTTGGTTGTAAGTTAAGGGAAGTTACAGGTGACTATCTTGACAAAAAGGTTAGTGGACCAGTATTAACAATAACAATAATGATGTAACAAAAATAATATGCATGATACCAATAAAGTAATCATTTATGCATTTATTTAGCATGTAGAAACTAACAGTGCCCTCTTTTCACTGCTTCAGATCTCCTGGATGAATTCGTCTATTGCTGCCTAAAAAAATAAATTATTTTCTTCCTATCTGGATCAAACAATTAAATCATCAATTTTCATTTCCACTGATTATATAATTCAGAAGATACTATTTAAGGTAGCTTCAGACTAACCTCTATGAGCCTCTCTAACTGTATAAGGACTCATGGGAATAAGAGAGCCATTTGTGAGTGTTCTTTCCAACATCATTTCCAGGATTTCATTAAGATGAAAAATAAAAAGTAAAGTAACTGAATATACCCTGAAATCCATTATACAATATAGTACCACTTCAAGAGGTGGAAGTTTTGTTTTTGTCTTTGTTGCTATGAAAATGTAACTGGAAAAAAAATGTAACTGGAATAGCAAGTGTTTATGAAGACTACCTAATTAACTCAGTTGGCTAGAACACTGCTGAGTTCAAAACTCCAGCTTAGCTTCATGACCACCACCTAAGTTCACAGCCTATCTCAAAAAAACACGATGTCACTATAGTCATAGAAGAGAGTTGTCTTATATAATTCCATTCCACAAGAGACAAAATAACTGATGGTATGCAGTTTACAACTGGCAGCTATAGAAAATACAAGTAGTAGTATGCACATGGAAGCTAAACAAACAACAAAAAGATCCCCTGTAATCCCATCACCTCGTAGATTGTTATCCATTTGATAAATGGTATTGCTAACCATTTGATAAATGATAAATATTTGCTATGCATATATATTGGTATATTTATTTTACCTTCCAAATACATACCTATACTAACAATACTATTCTATAATCCAAGTTTTTTCCCTTAACAATATATTATGAAAACCTTTCATGCCATCATCTTGATGCATGGTATTCCACTTATAGGGATAGGCCAAACTATATTATGCCTTTGCTGACTGCTGATTTAGGTGGTGATGGACATATTTCTGCCGATGCAATGTGGTCTCAAGGAGAAGGGAGCAACTAGGTAATGGCAAGAACATCCATTTATTCCAGGCAAAATTTAATGCAGGTAGTTTATGAATCTGCTTCGAAACTTCAAAACTCTTAAGGATTTCCTCTTACAAGTGTGAAGAAAGGGTACAGTAACACATTTTATATGAAAAAATTTCAACCGGTCCATACTGATTCAAATCTCTGGAATTTGTAATACAATTAGCAATAGTTCTGTTGCTACAAAGGATAAGGTTATAGAATGAACTAGGCATTTAGAAACCAATGATTAAGCGGTTCACTGAAATGTTATCTATCTTTATAGAATTCCTTAGATGCTCCATTCCAAAATTGCTATCTGGAATACTACCAGACATATCCCTCCTCCAGGATAGTAGTAACCTCAGACACTCTCTCTTATCTATCTCATAATATTCCTGCTATTACCATAAAAAAGAAATTGGTCTATGAAGAAATATACTCACACAAGATAAACTAATACATGAAAAAGTAGAGAAACTTTTTTCAATTCACATCTTGGATTTTTCAAAAGTTTTATGAGAAAGTAAAAACTAGAGACAGAAGAAACTCTGAAAATCAAGGTTCCATTCAGTCAAAATCCTACTTTGGGGTGCCTGGGTGACCCAGTTGGTTAAGTGTTCGACTCTTGTCTTTTGCTCCGGTTGTGATCTCAGGGTTGTGAGATCGATCCCAGCATTGGACACCTCTCTCTCACAAATAAATTAATCTTTAGGGCAGCCCTGGTGGCCCAAAGGTTTGGTGCCACCTTTGGCCCGGGTTGTGATCCTGGAGACCCAGGATCAAGTCCCACGTCAGCCTCCCTGCATGGAGCCTGCTTCTCCCTCTGCCAGTGTCTCTGCCCCTCTCTCTCTGTCTCCCATGAATAAATAAATAAAATCTTTTAAAAAATTAATCTTTAAAAAAAAATTCTACTCTGTGATGTGGATGGCTTCTTTGGTTCTCATTTCCTACCCCAATTCTAGAACGAACAAAGTTCAGTAGATGTTAGAGTCTTAAAGTTCAGTAGCTTGTAAATGCATGCAAAAATTGCAAACTATTAGAAAGCAAATTAAATTAATAAATACTATTTATTGACCAACCAAATCATAGTTTTACTATCAAAACAAGGGCAATCATTTCATGCACATATCAAAGTATCCATAATAGATTCTATGCTCCCTAATTAGTGCTGTTCTCTCTGCGTAATTTCTTCCCACCCCAACCCCATCTCTCCCAACCTCCAGTCCCCACCACACCTTCTATAGCCTTAAACACTCTGCTCAGGCGTTCCCTCCTCTGCAAAGATTTTAAATTGTGAAATACACACCTGTACACAGGGAGATTAATCACCCTATTTGTTCCCTACTTATCCTTGTAACTATTACCATGAGACATATCTGAGTCCCCACTCGGCCAGGATAAATATTCTGTCTTTTTGTATCTCCACCCCCGACACAATGACTTATTGAAATTAATCCAAGTGTAATTAAAGTATTAGCAGTATATTCATACCCTACCCAATTTCCATATTTTTCCCCAAAAAAATGTTTCTGTGCTTGAAAATTTCTGCAATTTTGCTACTATGAATCATTACCTGCAATTATTCCAGTTAACTAAAAGTTATCATATTCTCAGATGCACCTTCTATCTTATTCCACTTGATGGTGCCAAAAGGTTTTTAACAACATATGTTAGAACCACTACAATTGCAGCTGGGAGAAAACACAAAGAAGCAAGATCTAAATAAGATTCTTTTAATTGTTTTAATATAACAAATGTTCATTATCCATAGTTATTGCTTACTGTAAAGTTTTTGTAATGGTTCTGACTGATCTGGAAAAATGATGAAGTAATGAATCAAAAATGAAAATATGTTAATGCAAACAGTGCTGTCTAGCTTTTGATTATTGTCGGGTTTTTAAATGGTTACTGATCTGGACGTGATGATGAAGAGGAGAGTAGAGTATGAAGAAATATTAATGCAAACAATGTTTTGAGCCTTTAAAAAAAATACAGAATCCAACCACTCAGTCAATTCCGATTTACCAAGCTCATACAAAGCTCCAGTTAGATAAATGCTTTAAACACTAGTTATCCATAGTCATTATTCCCTGCTATAGTTTCAATTCCACTTCATGCATGTGCCTTCACTTCTTCCCCACCCCATCAAAGATAAAAGGCAAGTAGCAGGAGCAGGAAAAAAAAAATAAAGTTAAAAAACAGGAAGGGGTAATTGCAGACAAAGAAGGAAACCTAAGGAAGAAAATGTCACGCCTTAGTAAGGTACAGAGTCAAATGCTTTCATATCTAAGTAATGAAGGAAGCAAAATTATAAGCAAAATTCCTTACATTTATCTTATTTCTAGGACTCACGCAAGAGCAAACTTTGAACATCTGATGTCTGTATTTGACTGGAAATAGAATATACTTTCCTGGCACATAGGAAATTGAACATATACACACATACACACACACACACACACACACACACACACACACACAAAACCATGAGCCCTCAAATTGGGAAAGTGTTCTTTCCTAAAAATATATTTTGAGTGTCTTGATTATCTATCACTTATTCAATTTGCTTTTTCAAGTTACAGATGGAACTTCCAACTTCAAAATCATTAACAAAAAATAATCAGCTTAAAATGAAAGGTACTTGTTGATTGGACCCTCTATAGTAATATGTTCCATAATGTAACTAATCTAGTAAACACGAGTGTTTGGGTATGTGATATTTTGCTGATAAAGTTTCCTAAACACAGTGTTCTGTGCCAATGCACTCCATGACTCCAGATCAGGGGTCGGAGAGGGAACTACTGAATGGGATAGTACTGGATCACAAGACTTCTAAGTTTTCTTCTGGATGTAACATAAATATGACTGGAAGGGAAGGTACAAAAATCTTGAACAGAGACTATTTTTATTTTTTCCTTATATCATTTCTTTATTTCCCTAATAGTAAATGATAATGAGAGAAAAATAATGATGACTCTGACCATACCAGAAGCTGGCAGCAAACCCAAAAGCACACAGTTAACAGTCTGGACATGAGAGGAGCCCCAGGCATATTATATGGCCTTAAGGAGAATCCATGCCAGCTGGGGTATGAGGTACTGAATACTGATTAATGAACCAATCGGAGCCTCTCTCTTCTTGGAGAGTTTGAATGGGGAACCCAATGAAGACAAGGAGGCTGTGGTCCTGAAGCCCAGGCACCCACACAGAGGAAAGACAACATCCAGAAGTCATGAAGTGGTAGAGGCCGTGAGGCTGGGAAAATAGTGGAGAAAGTAGATAACAAATCAGTAAAAGCAGATTCACACATATATTCAAAGTCCTGGCTTAGAAATTCAATCGATCTTAGTTTGGGAAAAGTAATATCAAACACATATCCGTCAATTCCTGGAAATGTTCTATTCTTTGAATTTTTGTTTTCTTCCTCCCACATGCTCCATTCAGGCCTCTTTCTGTTCAGTTCATGAGTCAACTATGCCAAGTACACATTGAAAAAACATTTGCGTTCATGCACAAGAACAGTAGTAACTTCTCTTTCTTAAAGAAATGCCTTACCTCCAGAAGCCATGGCTTTAGTTTTCTGTCCAACAAAATATCAAATCCCAGGACTTCGAAACAGACACTTTCACTTCCTGGAGGTTGGCCAGGTCTGCACATTCGATAGGCATGCAGGACATGAGGTTCTGCTACAATCAAAGTCTTTACAACCAATTCCTGCACGTATAGTGATTTAAAAAATAAAAAAAAAAAAGGTAAAAATGCCTTACTTTTTTTGTGTCTTGTTTACATATATGGAAATAAGGCCTGGACTTACAAACCAGCACCCTGGCCAAGTTCACAAAGCTCTATGGCATGTGGCCCCTGCCGCTGCTCTGATTCCGTTTCATGCAACTCTTACCCTGCTCATTACATTCCAGCCATGCTTGCCTGCTTAGGGCCCCTGGCATTAACTGTTCCCTCTTTCTGGAACACTGTTCCCTATACTCCCACACCTGGCCTTGACATTCAGAAAGGCCTTCTGTGACCCTAGAGTCAAAGGTAGCCACTGTCATCTCTTACTGCACCACTTCACGCAGAGTAGAATCAGCTGATCTTTCTCGTTTTGTTAGAGCCATGTCCTTGTGCCAACACTAGTGCCTGCCATTTAGTAGATGCTCAAAAATACTTGTGAACAAATAAGTAAAATAAAATGTGGCTTCTGTCTGTTAAATAAAGAAGGCTAGGATCATATGCTAGCCTTCTCAGAAACCATACAGAAAGGTTTAGGAGTGGCAGGGGAAAAAAATTCTAAGGAGAGTAAAGCACTCTCCTTACAACAAACAACATAGACAAAAGCTGTAAGGGCGGGAGGGACAGAACCTAGGAGAGGTGGGCTTCTGTGTGTGGTGATGATTTTGCAATTCACAAGGTTTATCTGAGATGAGAGTCCTGCTGACTACAGAAATAGCTGTCCACAACTGCTGGGAGGACACACAATACTACTAGAGTGAGTTACTAATGCTAACAAAACAAAGAGTTTATTGAAGTTTAAGAACAAGCTATGGATTGTGGAAAAACTGCTTGCTGGGGTTTTTTCTTAGAATATATTGTCTTTTTAAGTCCCTCTCTACAGGTACAGGCGATATAGCATGGCAGGTAAGAACTCGCCTCCAACGTCAAGCTTTCCGGGTTCATCCCTGGTTTGCTACTTGCTATATGTACAACCTCAGTCACGTTGCTTAAACTTTGTGAGTCCTACTTTTCCCAAAGGTAAAGTGGAAATAGTAATAACATCTACTGCAAAAGACTGATGTAAGACAAAATGAGACTCCATGTAAAGCTCTTGGCACAGTGTCTAGAACAGAGTAAACCTTCAGCGTTAACTACTACCATTGTTATAGTTTTCAACCATTCCTCCAGAACACTACCTCATACGTCAAGTCAAAGACAAACATTCCACTACATGGTGGGAGCAATAGTCACTACATGGGAGAAAAAAATGGGACACAGAAATTAATTCTGCTGTCACCCAGAATCCCCACCCAGATCATATTTGGGGTATCAGAGATGCCATGAAAGGTTATCCTCAGAACATTTTAATAAAAATAAAAAACTGATGGTAATACTAAAGTATATAAAGATAAAAGACCAAAAACCACTTCATGTAAGTCTTTCAATACATTAGTGAAGCCACGGGAGAATAAGAAAAAAAAGAAAGTTAAAACTTTGGCTAATAAGTGTCTGCATGAAACACCACAGGCAGGATGGGGAGAGTGAATATTAATAGACCCTGAATTATAAATCTGTGTTTATTCTACATAAAACACACATTTGTAAGGAATGCAAGGCAAGACTGCAGGTATATTTGAAAATCAGCGATGATAGAACCAAACACAAATCAAATTCCACTAATGCTTCTGAGAATGTCCAGCATAGTGTCATTGCTTTGAAATATGATTTGTAGATTTGTACCTAAAATATATAAAAAGCACTCAGTAAGGATGGTTTTATGAGTGATTATAATTGTAATCACCATGGCTTGATTTTCTATTGATTTCTTATTCGTTCTTGATCTGCACAAAATACATATCTCTGTGCTATATAGGGGGTACTATAAGTTAGTTTTCATAAATAGTTACTTTTTAGATAAATTACCCCTCCCAAGAAAGGTCATTAGAAAAAAAAATTTTTTTGGGGGGGGGTAGTCTTAAGTTAAATTCATGAACTTTGTAAACTGTGACATTAAGAGAAAAATTTACTGATTGCCTTCTCAAACTCTTCCCTTTTTATATATTATTTCATTAACTCATGCTAAGCATATATCTTTATATATAATTCTTAATAAAAGTAAATATAATTATAAAATATGTGCTTGGAAAGTTAATAAGTTTATTAAGTATTAAATAATTGCTTATTTGTAGATTGTTACTATACATTCTAACTAATGTAGGCAAGAATAATACAAAATTTACCCATTTATAGAAGAGATCATAAATGTTTCAGAGCTTAATAGATGCACATTGGCCATATTCCAGCTATATATGAAAATTATACTTTAGGCTCTAAAAGAAAGGTTCCTTTCCCTACCCTCTTATTTATATTAGTCTTACTTCTATACCTTCTATCTAATTTAATTATGTAGAGGAAGTACCACTTAAAACCAATTTTTCTCTCTGATTAATTTTCTCTACACATTCTTCACCAAGGCAGCTCAATAAATTCCACCTTTTCACAAGGACTTACTTCTCCAAAGAAGTGAAAACCCACATGGAAGTGAAAAATTGCGTAAAGAAAAAGGAATATCACATAGCATATAAAACTTTCTTGTTCTCACTGAGATCAAATGATCTGTTCATTAAATCATCAGGTATCATCATAAATGATCTCCCATCAACAAGCTACTGCCTCAAAATAACAAATTTCACCCTTTTGATGCATCTAACTTGCTATATAATAAATTATCATTATTAAATATTTTTATTATTAAATATTAACATTATTAAAATATTTTTTAAATTTCTGCAAAATAGGCATTGGTAGTAAATAAGTAGATAAACACAGCATTATCATAATCAAATTTCTTATTTGGATGTATTTAGACTATCAGGAAGATAGAATAGAAAGTTAACAGGTTGGTGGGTCTCTAACAAAATCCAGCTGACAAACATTTTTGCTGGAACCCCTGAATTTCTAAAAAGTTTTGAATATGCTGCCAACATTTATTTATAAATCAAGAGACTTAGAGCTTCCACTGACAAATTAGAAGAATGAATCACACTAGACCCAAAATACCATGTGGCACCAAAAGGCTGGTGCTGAATAGTATCCACCTCCTTCAGATGTCTTACACTCTTCAAATTACCACAGTTCCCAGCACACGCTATTTACTTCTATCCAGACCATTTCACTCCTTTTTACTTGTCTGACACCCAACAGTCTCTGGATTTACATTCTGTGATATATAGAAAATAAGGTGTAAAAAATGTCAACCAACAAAACAACAAAGAGATAAATATAATAATGCTAGCTTTTCTGATTTTCCCGAAAGAACCAAATTCAGCTATGAACTTTCATGTCCTTTTTCATGGTAGATTTATTTAAATTATATCGTATTTGCTCCCAAAGGAAAGCTAAATCATATTTCATAGTCTATCATATTAAGTCCTCTTCTAACTTTGAATACCATTGTGATACTTCTGTTAAGATTAATAAACAGTCAGTTTCACCTAGGTTACCTCCTCAGATCTGCTTCCTTTTCTCTCTTTACACATATCATTTGCAATGGATGCAATGTCATCCATCCATTAATTAATAATAATTAATAATTATTAATATAATTATTAATCCATAATTAAAGCCATGGCTTTAATTATCAGTTACATCCCAAATGTACACTTTTAACTGACTACTTAATCTTTTTTACCTGAGAAAACATTTCAAGTTCAATAAGTCTCTGTTAGAACTCATTGTCATAGCCTCATAATCTTTTAAAAATTTAGTCCAGGCATCAAAACCTCCAGGCAGCCCTCCTCTTATTCTCGCCCACAGAAAGCCACCATATGTGGTCTTCCTCTACAGTCCCACAGAATCCAATGCATGCCTCTGTTGTTGTACATGCTAAATTACATTTTATTAACAATTTTTGTGTGGGTCTTTCCTACCAAACTCTAAGTTTTTTGAGGAACTGTATCTTCTAAATCTTCAGATTATTAGCCAGAAACAAGCCTATACTACGGGTTCAGTAAGTGTTTACTGAATGACTGGATGAAATGAATGAACAGAACTCTTTCCCTTCACTTATAAAACTAAGCTCTACCTCTTTTCAAAATAAGTTCCTTTCTACTCTATTTCAAATAAAGCCACATCCTTCTCCCTATAATTCCTCCTTAAAACTGCAGAGGAACATTTGAATGCTTCTCCCTGATTTCTTGGACATTGAGTTAACCTCAAAGTTGACCTGTCATCTCTTCTACTGTGGTTCATTTTGGGCCATTCTTTTCACTTAAACTTCCTCTAGGTGCCTTCCTCTACCTACTCTTGGTCTATACTCGAACCCATCCTATACCCATTTTTCAGACTTATCCTTTAAATTCATAGGCTTTGGCCTTATTACTCTCCTTTCTGAAAATCTGGAAGGAATGAATCCTTACTGCTTACACCAAGTTAAGCTTTGATCTTTCGGACCTAAAATTTTGCCTTCATATATTGTCTCAGCCACAAATCCCCAGAGAATTCCCAAAAATACCATCCATGCCAACCCCAGCCACTTATCACTCTTCTTGTACATCTACGCCTTTACTTATGCTTTGTTTGCACCTAGAACTCCCTCTCCCCCATCCCTAGCAGTAAAAATACTGCTTATCAAGATCTGTTACAATTCCCACTTCCTTCATGAAAATGTTTTATCTGCCCAATCTAATGTAATCTCTTCTTCATTTAAAATGCTGATGATCCTTTAAATTAACCTGAGGAAAGAGTTATAATTGTGAAAATGGCATAATCTTACTGAAATATCACTCCAAAACTTAGCAACATCATGTTGATTTGCTTGTAGGAATTCTGTAAACCACTTGATGGAACGTTTGCTGCCTTTATTTTCAGTCTCATCCCTTTCAAAACGCTCATTGTGCTTGTTCACAGAGTAGTTTGTTAGATGCATGTATAACTGGGTCTGTAACAAGTAAGAACCAAAGTTGTTATCACCTATGAGACTCTAGAACTGTGAGGTTTCACAGAATAAGGGAACCAAGGATGAAAGACAATTTTAAGCATAAAATATATAGATCAACAATTTCAGGATGATTTAGGTAATTTTCAAATTAAATGGAATGGCACATTTCCAATAAAAGAATTATAAATGTAGTCATCTACAAGGTTACTTTACATATTATTCAAAAATATATCTACCATAAATAGTATTAAAATAATAATAATAAATAATTACATGAAAATGTGAAATTATACACTGCTAAGTAAGAAAAATGCTGTTTTTGTTAATTTGTTTTTAATGTTTTTAGTCACAGTTCTCACCCAAACTTGTTTTGGAAAGAGAATTTTCTGAGAGAACATTCTATGTTTTTTTCAAAGAAAAATAAAAAATGAAATCTCAAGTAAGTAGTATAAACTAAAAGGCAGGCCTACCAAACACAACCTCTGCCTTCCCATAGGGGCTGGGAAGCCACTTGAACTCATTCAAGAGACAGAGTGCACTTAGAATCAGCAGACAGAAGCACCACCCGATGCTGTGGAGTCATTAACAGTAATCATTAACAGTAAATTTATAGTATTCCTTTTAGGAGCTATTATGCCTTACTCTCTTTACATTCTTACATTTGTTGATACTGTTATCCTCAACTAAGCTTGAAAAAGAATCCAAAATTTAAAACCTCTCAGTATTGTCAACTAATACACATCTAATGGTTCCATATCAACCTAGCATAAACATTCATCAAATCTATCTATCCTACCCTCATGATTCTACTCCCAGAAATTACTTTGGATAGCAATGTTGCATCACAACGAATATATACTTCATGTACATTATCATTATCTTGGTTAAGATACAAATAGCCAAGTATATTTGTATCGTATTTTATCTTCACCGCAATTAACTTAGATCTACAGTAACATTTGAAGCAAATGTGCAGAACTGATCATTTGAGCTACATGTTGTTTACTAACCCAAGTGCTCATAACTAATTAAGAATTTATTTTTTCATTCACTAAACAGTATTTAAGGCGTACCTATTTACTACCTGCAGGAACTGGTACTGGGCACTGTAAATACAAAATAAGCAAGACAGACATAGTCCCTAACCTAACAAAACTTAGAAAAAGCTTTAAATTAAGTGATATTTTAAAAGAAAGAGCATAAATCTTCCGCTTGTCTAATCATAACTGCTTGATTTGAAGAAAAAGGAAAGGAATCAAACCATAGCCCATAGCATTTCCTATATAATGCTAAAATATAAATCATTTTTCAATTTTAAAAAAGGTTGGAAAGTTTTTGAGGGGCTCTCCATTTGGCAATAATTTCTTAAAATAAAGAATAACAACAATGATAAAAACTATAGCTATCCTAGTGAAAAAATGAGTAAGAAATGGAACTGTGCATTTTTCTTAAAACAGTATCTTTGTAAGTAGGATTGGAAATTCCAGTTTCACATCTACTTCAACAAAAATCTTCTAAGCAATTCATTGCCAGTTGGACATTGGCCATAAGGAGTGAAGATAGCTATAAACCAAATAGCAACCTGCAGGGAATGAGAAGGATATAACTATTCTCTACTCTTTTTTTTTTTTTTTTTTAGCATGTAGGTTCAATACAATGAATTGGGATATACAAAACTTTTGAAGAACTGGCCGACTGCTAAACTGTTAGCAAAAAATAAATGGTTATTATATTTCAATGCCTGAAATTCTGTGTCTTATGATCTCCATACGTGTAGTTTACCAATATTTAATTCTTATAAACATACACAACTCTTCATAAAATACATGTTCACTATTTTAAAAATTGGAAACAGGAAGAAACAAATATGTAAGAGTATGCAATCCAAAAACAAACCAATGAGAACATTTTGATTTATTTTTTCCAGCCATTTTTTAAGCTTACTTTCTACATAATTGTGATCACACTTTAGATAAAATATTTTGTATTTCATTTTTTTTTTCGTATCTTAATCTAGGAATTTGATTGTGAAGTCAAAAAAGGTGAACGTTGAAATTTTAGAGATATATTGGGACACCTGGGTGGCTCAGCGGTTGAGCGTCTGCCTTTGGCTCAGGGCATGATCCCGGAGTTCTGGGACCAAGTCCCACATCGGGCTCCCTGCGTGGAGCCTGCTTCTCTCTCTGCCTGTGTCTCTGCCTCTCTCTGGGTCTTTTATGAATAAATAAATAAAATCTTTTTTAAAAAAAGAAAATTTAAAGATATATAAGGAACATTGACACTTACACAGGAGAAGATAATTCTTTGTACATGTGAGCCAAAGCCACAAGATTACATGATTCAAAAGCACTTGGCAAAGTGAGACACAGAGGCTACATTTCCTGACTTCCAAACTTTCCTTATGATTTCCTTATGAATGTGCTTAAGCAAATCACATACATATAATTTAAGATATTAAGATAAATCACTTTACCATCTAAATGAGCTTCCAAATCTTACTCTTTGCTATATCTTCCCTTACTCTTTTCTCTCAAAACATGACTATCTGCATTAGAATGTATTATAACCCATTCTTACCCCACCAGTTATTTTAATTATAATTTAAGAGCTGACAAGTCTCAAATTAGGCCTATAGTTTGGTTCTCTCGTGAACTCCAGACCTACGCTATACACCCAAATACTTATAGCATAGCTCCATTTGGAGGCTGCTCAGGCATGTCAACCAAGCACACCAGCTTTCTGCAAGCCCTTGTATTTCCTGTCACGGTGAATAATTCCCCATCCACCCAACTGCCCATGCCAAAATTCTTGAGTTTTATCCTTCATTTCTCTCTCCCATTTCCTCTTCTACAGATCCAACCTGTCAGTATATTACAGCAATATTATCCATGTTATCATAGATATATCTTAAATCTAAGTTCTTATTCTTAGGCTAGCCCTACTGCTATTACTGCAGATAAGGCCATCTTTCTTCCCACATGTGGTTAGACTAGAAAATACCTTCTCCCTTACCCTCACCTCTCCATCCATCTACATCTACATCCATCTCTCACATTCCCCACACTACAGACCAGATGACCTTTTTAAGACAAAAATCACATTCCTCCTTTCCTTCTCTTTTTCCAGGCTCTTCCTCCTCATCTCTGAACACCCACCCTTCATAGTCTGTATTTAGCCATATTGAACATGACTGCTTTCTCCAAACACACCATACTATGAGCCATTTTTCTCTATGGACTACCCTACCCACCCTACCCTTCCCTCAAACTGGCTAATCCTTTATTATTCATATTTTGCTTCATAAACTCCTTCTTTAAACTTTATCTCCAGCTGGGTTAGATGTCCTTGCTATGCACTGCCATAGCACCCTCAGTGTCTTAGACCATTACACTTACCATCAGGTATTATAATTGCTTATTTTATTTTCTGCCTCCCCACTAGACTGTTGCTTTTGAGAGGTCAAGCACTGTATCTGTTGGTCACTGTTTTTCCAAAACCAGCAAAATGCCTAGAATGCAGTAGAGTTCAAATATTACTTGGTGGCTGGATATATTCACACTTTATGACCTTTAAAGAGATTATTCTTTTATCTTCCTTTCCAGTAAAAACTTTGACAGTTCCCTTATTCTTCCCTTGCCAGACTTACAACATTTTTCAATTAATTTAACATATAGCAATGCTTATGATCAGTCATTATGTAATTTTTAAAATATGAGCACTTTTTGTGCAGTTAGCTATGCACATAACATTGGAGGAGAAAAATAACCAGGCTTTTGACAAAATGGGAAACAATACTTAATTAACTATAATTTTTACTACAATTAGGAGGTCCAAAAATAGGGTCGAGGTTAACTAAACTTTTATTATATATAATAAATTGAAGTTTTTTACTTTCATGATAAATTATGATAATAAAGTGTTACAGTTTGACCTTCATAAACCATAAACTTCAGTTATGACTTTCATCCATGAATATATGGCTGCACAAATGAAATCTTAATGGAAAAATATCTATAGAGCAGCACCTGAGTGGCTCAGTGGTTGAGTGTCTGCCTATGGCTCAGGTTGTGATCCTGGGGTCCTGGGATCGAGTGCCGCATCAGGCGCCCCACTGGGAGCCTGCTTCTCCCTCTGTCTATATTTCTGCCTCTCTCTGTGTCTCTCATGAGTAAATAAATAAAATCTTTTTTTAAAAAGTTCAATTTAATAGATTTTAAAAAGCACACTGAAACTGCCAATTTATGTCTTTAAATTTGGTCAATGTAAATTTACCATCTTTTCTTTTGTGAAAACAAAAATTAATAACTCTACTTTCTGATGGCTCTTGCTTTCTCTGTTTCATATACTTTCTCCCACACCCTACATGTTAAACCATACCTTTATATAAAGCTTGCTCACATACTCAAATGAGAAGCTGAACACAAACTATCCCTATATTCAACTCCATGATACTTTGTCCTTCTCAATGAGACACTTATTTATATTTCTAAGTAAGTCATTTCTATTCAGGATCACAGCATACTCATATGCACTCTGAAATCCATTTCTATAAGGGCCACTGTATACACGTGTACATGTCATTTCTATACAGGGCCACTACATACACGTGTGCTTTGATCCTTGTGCTCACAGCGCCCTGCTAGAGGAGACATTTTTTTTTCTAATTTTCACAAAGCTGTCTATAAACTAGAAGCAGTCTTGTTTATGTACACAATTCCTGAGTATAAAAACTTGAGAAGAGCTACTTTGATTCACATAATCTTTACACACAATGCATGCTTTAAAAAGTACAAGTTGAACAAATGAATAAAGCCATCAATTCTGTCTGGTATCACTTACCAAATTAGACTCATTAGGTGGAATGTATTTCTCTGTTCCCATTCGCACAAGCCCATCATGGTACAGAAATATTTTCAGTGGATCACACGATGTTACCAGAATATAAATTCGTAAGTCAAACTTGTAGCCTTCCATTAGGAAAGGCTTTTCAATGTATTCTTGAACAATCAAATGATCCTGAGATGGAAGTTTGTCACCATTTCTTATCAAAGAAATTCTAAGTTTAAAAAAAAAAGAGAATTAAAAGAATAATTTGATAGGGGGTCAAGATGTTAACAAAATTACAGACAATACTCAAGAGGAAAATGGTGCAGTAGGGAACTCCAAAGTCTGTCCCTCCACAAAAGCAATGAACAGCCAAAAAGTTATCAGAATCAACTTTTTTGGAAACCTCAAAACTGACCAAAAGCTTGTAACAACCAAGTAACAATCAAAAAAAAAAAAAAAAAGAGAGAGAGAGAGAGGAAAAATAAAAAGCCAAATCTATGTAAAAGAGCTTTGTGGCATTTTAACTTATTTTGGTCCCATCCCCCAACCTCAACTCAGCAATGGCCTTGAACACAGCCCATGTTCCCAGTACAGGTACTGGTTCTGGAGGGAACAGAATAGACCTTATTCTTGTGGTAGTTTTGTTGTTATTATTGTTGTT
Source organism: Canis lupus familiaris (assembly GCF_011100685.1). NCBI lineage: Eukaryota > Metazoa > Chordata > Mammalia > Carnivora > Canidae > Canis > Canis lupus. Next base: position 64,386,088 of record NC_049227.1, on the reverse strand, counting down.
TTACCTGCCTGGTGGCTTCCTGAAGAAACTCAAAGGACTTGCTTTTACCTTGCCTAAGTAGGAACTCTCCTAGTGTTGAGGCAGCTGCTTGAAGGGGTTGCAGGCATTATTGAAAACATTTAAAGACAAATGAATTAGTTCCTGCTGCCTATGGCAACCAATAAAGGTTGGGGAAAACAATATATTAACTAAAAATATTGAGAAGAAAGATTGAAGTATGAGAATCTTTGGAGGAATAAGAGTTTTGAAAACCTCTTATTTTTGGGAATCTAGAATGCCATGTGCATACCCAAGGCTAAGTGCATGCTCAGGAAAGACCTATAAGTCCCTAAGCTCTTATCTCTGGCCAACCAACAGGCTCTGCACAAGGAGGAAATGAAGACTAAAGCTGAGTTTTAAATTGCCTAGTTAAGTGTTGATGGCTTGTTCCAACACACTCATATACCCCATCTGCAAGGACTGGGAGTTTTGATTTGGGGAAAGTTTTTTTTCTTCATTTGTTTTGATTGCAAATATTTGAAGAAATCTCTGTCCACTTACTAGCTGAGCACTGACCCAACAGAACAGTAATTTCAGTGCCACACAACAAAAAATACAGACTCCACAAAATTATTTCAGAAAGATCACTAACCCAATAAGCAACCATAATAAGCAGCAAAAAAAAAAAAAAAAAAAAAAAAACCTTGTAGAAGGGGGAAATCTGATTTTCAGAGTTGCTACATTATAACATTCAAAATGTCTAGTTTTCAACAAAAAAAATTATGTATCATACAAAGAGAAAAGATAGTATGGCCCATACACAAGAAAATTACCAATTAATAGAAAGACAGACACTGGGCTTACTAGAAAATCAACTATTTAGATCAACTGTTTTAAATTTGTTCAAAGGGATGCCTGGGTGGCGCAGTGGTAGAGCATCTGCCTTTGGCTCAGGGCATGATCCCAGAGTCCCAGGACCGAGTCCTGAATCGGGCTGTGTGTTTCTCATGAATAAATTAATAAAATCTTTTTAAAAAATTAAATAAATTTGTTCAAAGAATTAAAGGAAACCATATGCAGAGAACTGAAGGAAACCATAAGAATGGTATCTCACGAAATAGAGAATATCAATAGAGATATAGCTGGGGTTTTTTGTTTTGTTTTTTTGTTTGTTTGTTTGTTTGTTAAAAAGAGTGGAGGGACCCAAACTGAAATTCTGGAGTTAAAAAACACAGTAATTAAATAAAAATTCAATAGAGAGGCTAAACAGAAGATACAGGAAGTCAGGGGGAAAAATCAGTTAACTTGAAGGTAGGTCAATTGAAACTAGTCTCAGGAACAGAAAGAAAAAAGGATGAAGAAAAATGTACAGAGCTTAAGAGTGTTATGGAACACCATCAAGAATACCAACACACACACATTGGGAATCTCAAAAGGAGAAGAGAGAACGGAACAGAAAAAATATTTGAAGAATTAATGGCTGAAAACTTCCTAATTTGATGAAAACTATTAACTACATCTAAATACATCTAGGGCAGCCGGGGTGGCTCAGCGGGTTAGCACCACCTTCAGCCCAGGGCGTGATCCTGGAGATCAGGGATCGAGTCCCACATCAGGCTCCCTGCATGCAGCCTGCTTCTCCCTCTGCCTGTGTCTCTGCCTCTTTCTCTCTCTCTCTCTCTCCCTCTCATAAATAAATAAAATCTTAAAAAAAATAAATACATCTAAAGAACTCAGTGAACTCCAAATAGGATAAACTGAAAGAGATCCACAGTAAGCATATTATAATAAAACTGTCAAAAGCCAAGACAGAGAGAATCTTGAAACCAAGACTAAATCTTCTTATTACACTTAAGGATCCTCAATAAAATAAATATCTGATTTCTCATCAGAAACAATGGAGACCAAAGGCAGTGAGATGATATATACAAGGTGCTGACAGAAAGACAGAGAAAAACAAAAACAACAACAACAACAAAAACGACTGTTAACCAACAATTCCATATCTAGCAAAAGTATTCAAAATCGAAAAAGGAATTAAGACATTCCCATATAGGGCAGCCCGGGTGGCTCAGCGGTTTAGCGCCGCCTTCGGCCCAGGGTGTGATCCTGGAGACCCGGGATCGAGTCCCACGTCGGGCTCCCTGCCTGGAGCCTGCTTCTCCCTCTGCCTGTGTCTCTGCCTCTCTTTCTCTCTGCGTCTCTCATAAATAAATAAATAAAAATCTTTAAAAAAAAAATCCTTAAAAAAAAAAGACATTCCCATATAAAAACTGAGAGTTTGTTGCTAGTATAGTTGGCCTATAAGAAATGCTAAAAAGAATTCTTCTGACTAAAATGAAAGGACACTAGACAGTAACTCAAATCCACATAAAGAAATAAAAAACACTGGTAAAGGTGACTATATAAGTAAATATGAAAGTCACTATTAATGTAGTTTAGATTTATAACTATTCTTTTTTCCTATATTATTTAAAATGCAACTGCATTCAACAATAATAAATCTATGTTGATGGGCACACAGTTTATGAAAATGTAATTTGTGACAATCATAATATAAAAAAGGACAGAGCTATATAGAGGCAAAGTGAGGTCTTTTTTGGTTTTGTTTTCGTTTTACTATTGAAGCTAAGTTGATATTAATCTAAATAAAACTGTTATAAATCAAAGTGTTAGTTATAATACCAGGGAAACCACTTAAAAAAAAACCCTCCCATAGAGATTCAAAGGGGGTACATGCAACCTGATGTTTATAGCAGCATTATCAACAATAGCCACTATGGAAAGAGCCCAAGTGTCCACTGACTGATGAATGGATAATGAAGATGTGGTCGACATACACAATGGAATATTACTCAGCCATCAAAAAGAATGAAATCTTGCCATTTGCAGCAACGTGGATGGAGCTAGAAATGTATTATGCTAAGCGAAATAAGTCAGTCAGAGAAAGATAAATACCATATGATTTCATTCATGTGTGGAATTTAGGAAACAAAACAGATGAATGTGTGGGAAGGGAAAAAAGAGAGAAGGAGAGGAGGGAAGCTAACAATAAGACTCTTAACAATAGAGAATAAACAGAGGATTGATGGAGGGACGTGGGTGGGGAATGAACTAACTGACGATGGTATTATGGAGGGCACTTGTTATGATGAACAGTGGGTATTATAGGTCAGTGATAAGTCAATAAATTCTATTCCTAAAAAAATAATAAAAATAATAAAAAATTTTAAAAGCTCAAAAATATATAGTAAAATAAATGACAAAATTAAAATGGCACACAAGAAAATATCTATTTAATACACAAGAGAGTAGAAAAGGAGGAATTGAAGAATGTTAACTATACTAAGACATAGAAAACAAATAGCAAAATGGCTGAAATCTTTCCTTATCAATAATTACATTGAGTACATTAACTCTCCAACTAAGACAAGCCTTGCAGAATGTATAAAAAAAAAACCATGATCCAATCACACACTGTCTACAAGAGATTCACTTTAGATTCAAAGATTCAAATAAGTTGAAAGTGATCAAATGGAAAAGATACTCCATACTAAAGGTAACCAAAAGAGAACTGGAGTGATTATACTAGTACTAGACAAAACAGCCTTTAAGACAAAAATTGTTATAAGAGACAAGGAAGAACAATATATAATGATAAAATGATAAATCAAAATGTTAAAATAATATGTTTTTATTAAAAGCAGCCTCAAAAAAGTACATTGTAGAAAACATTAGAAAGCAAAAGGACATATGAATATTAAGTTGTATAATCAGCTAACATGTCTAGTTTGTGGTACTTTAGCTTAAAACGTGTTTTAGTGATATTCAATTCAAATACTGTGGCTCCATAAGAAAAAAGCTTATTCGTAAAGCAAAGAGGATACTTATTTTGCTTTAAGTTTCTAGCTTCTCCAAGTCAATTTAGCTCTACTATATCAACTGAACTTTACCATCCAAGCTTACTCTAAAATTATTATAAATGCAAATTTTGGGTGCCTGGGTGACTCAGTCAATTGAAGTGTCTTCCTTTGGCTCAGGTCATAATTCCAGAGTCCTGGGATCATGTCTTGTATTAGGCCCCCTGGTAAGCAGGGAGTCTTCTCCCCCTCCCTCTGCCTCTCCTCACTGCTCATTCTCTCTTTCTCTGCCTCTCCCACTCTCTCTCTCTCAATTTCTCTCTTGAATTAATAAAATATTTAAAAAACAAAATAAATGGAAATTTTCTGCTTAAGGAAAAATTAGAAAACATCTTTTTTTCTCTTATTTTATTGTCTCCAATTATCAGTCTTTCAACTGATTTAATTTTTAAATTTAATTCATTAAGCCTGTGGAACAACGTAAAAGGGCTCAATAAATATTTAGTTCCAAAAAAGCAACAGAGACCCATTTTATTTTTTTTTCATAATAAACCATGAGTGAAGGCTCACATTTATTCTTTTCCCCCAGTTTTTTTTTTTTAAGCTTTTATACATTCTAGGTGAAAAATACCTACCCATGACCCATTGCACCATTAGCTGGTTTTACTATAAAAGTTTTCTGCTTTCTTTTTTTCTTCAATTCTTTCATATAGTTCTGGAACTGTGTATATTCAGCAGGGAATATCCATGTTCGAGGAACAAAGGTATAATCCAAAGGCCGGGACTTGATCATTCTGTAAATTAGAGATAATATGAAAAGTAATTTCTATTCAAACTTTTCTAAACTTTCTTTCTCTATGCTGCTGACATTTACTACAGAGATTTTAATTCCCACCATTTCTTCATTTATTGATTCATTCAACAAATGTCTATAAAGCACCTATTTTGTGCTAGACATTATTCTGGACATTGAGGATACATCAGTGAAAAAAACAGACAAGATTCTCTGTTCTCTATACTAATTCATATATTGATAGATCATTCATTTGAATACATACTTTATTACTAAGCACTGGGATATAAAGACAAATTAATATGGTTTCTACCATAAGGAATTTATATATAGGCTATTAAATACAATGTGGTTAGTGCAATGAAGACATACATGGCAAGTTAACATATGGAAATAGTCATTAACTCTGCCTATGGGATGAGAAGGTGGGTAGCAGAAAATGGTTCACTGCCAGGTGCCATTCATATTGCTCCTTTAAAAATGATTTTGAGTCCTCTGGGCCACCCATAAGGAACAGCTTTGATCATCTTTTACTCCACTGTTTTTGAAGTTCAACTACTTTTCTGAGAAAACCATGTGAAGCCTCTGAGTATACTAAGTCTTGTTTTGTTTGTTTGAAACACATGTTCAAAACTTTGCAGAAGTAATTCCCTTTCCTCTGAAGTCCATTCTTCCTATAATCCCTGTTACTAAATTGTCCCACCTACACAATCTCCTAAGCCAGAAACCTAGCAGTCATCTTGGACACTTCTTTGATTCTTATATCACAGCAGCTTTCCATTCCTGTCAATTCTGGTTTTTTCCTATTTTCCATATGTATTTTCTCTTCCCCATTCCCACTATCTCTCCTTTCATTTATCAGATGTTGACAATCACCTCCTTCAGGGCTTCCTCCCTCCTTTCTACCTTCTTTGAATCCATTATCTACAGGCCCACCAAGATTTTGTAAAACATATCTTTTCTTAAACCCATTAAAAAACATGTCATTTCTCTCAGGATAGACAGAAATATTTCCTGAGTAGTTAAAGAGGTTAAAGAATCAATAATTAAATGATTGAATAAAACACAGTAACATGGCATATGCAGCCTGACCTTCATATTTATCTGCAGCATCATCTGAGGCTGAGCCTCCTGACACCTTATAAAACCACAGAAACTGCTTAGAAGTTCCTGAAACATGTTGATTTAAGTCTCCATATAGTTTCTCCCATTGTTGTCTTTGCCTAGTCTCCTTGCCTCCTTCTCACAGGGTGAACTCCTACTATACACTTTTCAATATCAATTTTGCATTTGAATTCTTCAAAAAACCTCTCCTAGAAATGACGTCTGTTATTATCTTTGTCACTGCCATACATTGACTCTCCCCTAACATACTACCATCAAACTGTATTATATGTATCACTCTTTCTCCCTTAATAAAAATTGATTTGTAGGCAGAGACTAGGCCTTATTTATCTTGTTTACTTGCTAGCAGTCTCTACTCTATAGTAGACACACAAAAAATATTTGTTGAGTGAGTGGGTGTATAAGCTTTCACAGGATGCACACAAATATTTGATTACATGCCAGTTTGCTAACCTTTCTCTGTTTGAGTTGTCTTTTTTAAAAACTTTCTCAAATTATCACTCAACTTCCTTAAACTAAAAAAAAATTAATCAACAGAATATAAATCATGAAAAAATTCTGCAGTTCATTTGGTATAATACTTGAGAGCCTTCAAACAGTTTTTCCCATAAAAGCAGACTGTTACTCCAAATAGTCTCAGAAATAAATATATGTACATGTATATCCTTGGGTGGAGATATATACATGTGTCTATGTGTACGTGTGTACACATATGCACCTACTATTGTGCCTGGCACATATTAGATGCTCAATAACATACAGATGCTCAATAACCACTGTATGAATACACACACACACACGTATACAGTGTATTATGTTGCTAAACTGCAGTAAAAAGAAGCCTGAGATTCTGGAGACCAGGATTCTGCTCCAGCTCTGCTATTAACTATTTGTTTGACTTGTGCAAGATACTCACTTCTCTGATTCTCAGTTACCTCCTCTACAAAGTGAAGGAAGACCAGGGAACCTCTAAGACCTGCTATCGCGAAAATTCTATCTCTTCCATCAAAATATTATTTCAAATCAATGTAACCTGGTGAAAGATGCACTATAATATTCAAAACAAACTTTGAAAAGGTCTTCTCTATTATAAGAAAATGAAGATTACTTAGTCATATTTCTTGCTAAGAAATCCTTTCTACAGATCTCCCCCATTCCTGGAAAATGGTTGATCCTCTGGAAAATAAAAAGGTAAACATTAATATTCTCATGGACTTAATGAAAACATTCATTTATACTACAATAGAGTTACATCCATCCTGCGAGTTTAATGTTTTTTTTAAGAACTGATTGTTATTAATGTAAAATAGTTAAAATTAAATGACCTCTAATGACTTTATAGAATTAAAGAATCTACAATAAGCAAAGAATAAAATTGCAAATTTTTTAAGAAATCAGACAGTGTTTACACAGATATTAAAGTTACAATTTTCTGTATTGAATAACTGGTAATTCAAGTTCCAAATTATTTCTAGTATTTCAAAGTCACTATATTCATACAGATAAGAATTGTAGAAATATTGACGAAAATAGCCTTGTTTGTTCCCTATTGTATTGTCAATTCTGTATTACACTCTATGCTAACAAACTATACAAAATGTTGACTATCTACAATTCTGTGTATTTGGCTTTTCAGTTTGATGTCTATTTTTTTAATATGTTTGCTTGACATTCTAAAAATAAAAGAATGAAGTCAAATTACACATAGCAGACATTACAAAGTATTTCCACTTCCTGATACCTCTGTGCAATGTATTCCACATCACTTGTAATGCAAAGCACCCATGTGGGAAAAGTTTTCTCCTATTAATTCTTCCTTAAAGATGGAAAGAGGTTAAAAGATTGGAAGGAATTCAGGCTTTTATGCAAACAGTAAAACTGGACAGCAAAAAACAGGCTATGAGGCTATGTAGGTAGGTTAGAAATGAAATTTAATGTCAACACATTAAGAACCCTAAGTAAAATTATAATGGAATTCATATACTCTCCTGAAACCAATAATTGGTCATGATTAATCCCCACCTGGTAATTTTGCAGCTCTGCAATCTTCTCCTGCTGAACCGCAGAATCACACCATATAAGGTTACTTGTTTCATCCTCATCTGGAGTTTTCATAAATCCCATTTCATCTATTACTAAGCGAACTGCAAGTAAATGATGAAATTAAGTGAAAATTAAAATACTTCTGAAATATATTCGTTGTGGAAACATTTTTTGATATATGCAAATTTTATCTCACAGTATTTCATTTGCAAAATATCCATTAGTTATAGCATACCCTTATTTTTAGTAACGACAATTTTTCTAGGGCCAAATTATACTCACAGTAACTGAGAACTGTTTTTAGATTGCACTCAAAATCTTTGGTTTCAACCCTCTGAGATTTAGCGGGTACACAATACTGCTAAAGAGTTCAGTGACTATTCATGGCACAGTGAAAACATACACACAGCTGAGACAACACCTCTACTCAGGAAAATGTACTTCATGGCTTTTTTTGTGACCTTGGGCTAGGTACAAAAGGGAAAAGGTAAAAATAGTTCCTGATCATTAGACCCATCCTATACTTTCAACCTCCCCAGATCAAATTATTTTTAGCAGTTAAAATCAAGTCAGCTGGGTTAATTCAGGATATGGAATAATGAAGTAGAATTCACAGTAGAGATCTGGAAACTGGCCTCCTATCTGCTTCTAACCCTTTAATCCTATTGAAAAAAAATTTATGCACAGAGGAAAGTTTGTTTTTTAGTACAAACTATTCATATGCTCCTCTCTGATTTGGATATCACAATTAACATACTAACATTATTCTTCTAATGAATTTCAAGTTTAGAATAAGGATAAGCAAAATATTTAGGATAAATTTGAGTTCCAACAGAATTCTGAGTCTTAATAGAAAGGTGTAATTATATAGCAGCACTTCAATATTTTTATTTGTAAATGTTTTCCTTTTACTGTGTATCTTATGTATGAGGGGAAATGGTAAAAGGGGATCAATTGTCTAAATTTACTTGGCTCAAGTATAAAACTGATAAGCAGACAGACACCTGTTGGTCTCAAGTCCTAGAGATTCTTGATTGCTTTTTGGCCAACGAGAAAGAAAGGACTTTTTATGCAATGGTTCAGAGCACAAGCACAAAAGAAGAGAATAGTGATGATCTTGGGGCAGAGGAGGAATGCTGAGCTGAAGTTGCAGTTGTCCATGAGAGCCATGGGGCTGTTCTGAAGGTCCAGGTGACAAGGTACAAAGCAAGAGTTGGGATAAGGGATGTTCTCTTGTCTGCCCCAGACTACCATGAAGCTTTGATGACTTGAAGGCTCGGGACCTGCTGTGCACCCAGGCCTAACAGGAAGGGCAAGGGCAATAACCACAAAGCCTGGGAGACTCCTTTAACTCACTCCTAAGCAGAAAAAAAATAATAAAGCCAGAATAGCAGCTTAAGAGCAGACCTGTCCCTGATTGCAGGGGAGACATTGTTTGGGGCTGCTCAGAAATAACTGAGACGACCTTACAGAGAGAAATGGAACCGGTGGCAGTTACAGACGGAGGGAGTATAATGAGCTACTAAAAAGTGGTTATGACTATACACATGAACCAGTGAGGCTGGGACCATTCAGGTTACATAATAGTGGGAAAGATCCATTCTTTCCTTAGATTCACAAAACCAAATCTGTAAGGTTAGTCATATATAAATCCCTTTTATTATGAAATTCAGAGCTTGGAGAACTAAGTTGAACTTCAAAGGAAAATACAATACCGGGTATTAAAATGTCACTTTTCTCAGGTAAGCTATTTAGTCAAATTTTTATTTGAACTGAAATTTTAGAAATCAATTGGAATCTTTTAAGGATATCATCCTCCACTGCATGGAAAAGAAATCGCTTTAACGCATCAGTTCCAAACAGAAAGCTGATGACAGCTAAAGCCTAACTCTACGCCTTTAAATGCTAATATTTTAGGAGCTCTCTTTTAAAAGGGGGTGAAATAATAGCCTCTGTACTGAATTTCTACCAAACCAAATGCCCTATTGGTAAAATAGTGATAACCATATAAACTATTTTCTCACATTTCCCTTTACATACTTACATATCCCCTTCTCCAATCCTTCTTGTCTCCGTTTAATAAAAATTACCAAAAATACATTCCTCACAATTTGTCCTGTGATCTTTGGCCTTGACCCATAGAGCTTTCAGAGGCTGCTCAGGAATTTTAAAAATAGGAATCCATGAAACTCTCTGAATTTTAGATACAGAAGGTACATTTATGTTTCTCATTTCAAATTTCAATTCATATTTTATTTAAGCAGCATGACACAGTAAATAGAAAACTGAATTTGGAACCAAATGAATTTGGGTTCAAGTTCCACTTTTGCCATCTGTGTGAACTTGGGTAAGTTGCTCACTCTCACTGGGCTTGTTTCTTTAACTCTACTATAAAGGATGTATAGAGAACTGGGTGTTATAGGCAACTGATAAATCATTGAACACTACATCTGAAACTAAGCATGTTGGATAATTATATTTAAATTTTAAAAAACCCATGTGGAATTTCATAATGTATTAATTATAGAACTACTGAGAGAATGCACTTCATTATTCCACAACATGTCTTCATAAGAAATTTCTCCCAAGACTCAGGAATACAGAAGTCATATCTCCTTTGAATGATCAGTATGATTTTATCTTCTGCATTCTATAACTGATTATTTTTAAATATTTGCTTTGGTTGCCAGGAAGCTCTGAGTCAAATCTATGTCCATCTCCAACTATAGAGACTCTCACGGAATGTATTTTGTATCCTTATCAGCCACAAGATTCGTCTTATTTTGCTCTTTATTTTTCCATGTTTATTTTCTTATGACTATTAGCCACTTCCAATTCACTATTAGAATGAGGAAAGGCAGGAGAATGGAAGGAAGGGAGTAATGCAGCCTATTTTAGAGGGTTTCTGGAAGAATTAAATGAAGTAATGCATGTGGAAATGTTTGGTCAATGGTTATAAAAACATGACTATTAAAACTACAGCAAAGTATTCTACATGAGGGAAACAGGCAACACCTAGGGCAAAAACACAGGTGTCCTAACTATGGCTTGAGTGTATTTCCATTATATAATTCAAACTGTTAAGAAAGCAGTAAGAAGTAAGCTGTTGTATATCACTAGCTTAAATAAGGGAAAAGCAAGGAAGCACTTCCTCCCTGACACATGGCCAATTCTCCCTTTCCCTCCCCTCCTTTGTATTCTCCCAACAGTCCCTGATCCAAGGACTGAGTAAGAAATTCTCTTAAACCCTGAGCAGGCTCAGCAAGGAGGTAGGAGTCAGTATAAAGAATGCTAAGGCAACTTCAGCCCTGGGAAAGTGAGAGGGAATTGCACTTAGACCCTCTCCTGTAGATCAGGTTCCTGATGAACCCCACCGGAATCTTAAAAGTAAGTAAGAGGATAAATTAGCACCACTCATCAGTCACTTTAACAGTGGTCACCTTATTCTTGTTTCTAGAAAACATGCTGCAAATAAACCCTGAATCTTGCCATCTCACCCTCCCATGCTAACCTGTTTCAAGTCCCTGCCTCTAAGGACCATTTGTTGAAACACAGTATCAGGAACCTCAATTGCAGTGAAATATTCCACTGATTGCTCAAGAACTTTGGTGAATTACTGTAAATGGAAATGAGACTCTTAAAGACTAATAAGGGTAAGAATAATTAACATCCTTGAAGTTCATATGATTTTCCTTAACTCTTTTAATGCAAAATGGCTAAGAGGAAGATTGGTTGAGTACTTCTGGTATTTGTTAAAGAGTTCTGCAATGGTGGGCAAAAATATCTTTAAAAAAAAAAAGATTTTATTTATTATTCATGAGAGACACAGAGAGAGAGAGAGGCACAGAAACAGGCAAAAGGAGAATCAGACTCCATGAAGGGATCCTGATGTGGGACTCGATCCCAGGACTCCAGGATCACACCGTGGGCCGAAGGCAGGTGCTAAACTGCTGAGCCACCCAGGGAACCTCCTGGGCAAATGTATCTTAATTTAAAACAATTATTCTTCTTATCTATTCTGTATACAACAGAGAATACATAAAACTGAAATTTCATTAATAAAAAAGCAACAGCATCATCAAAACGATTTCTTAAAACAGAGACAAATGTTTTTTTAAATGTGTTTTTAATGTTTTTAAATCAGGTTCTCATTGTTTAATAAAAATCTCAAATTTTGTACTTTTTATTTTTATTTTTTTAATTCAGTACTTTTTAAATTTTACATCTAATACTTTAATCTATTTAATGTTTATTTCATACTTGATTTAAAAACTAAGTATTAATCAAAACCACATATATTTAATACCATCCCATTAATAGCTACAGCTTTTCATTTACATTGATGTTCTACTTGATTAATAACATGTTAAATATCTCATAAAAAGGAACATTTCATAGAAGGCATTTAAAAATCAATTACACAAAAGATAATTATCTCCCTGAATTTCTACATTGTTTTCAACATCAAATCAATTTTTCCAACAATTATGAAAACCTTATGAGATCCTTAGAAGACCTACCAATTTCAAACTTTGTTCCAGCAACATTTGCTGTGATGGTTCCCTTCTTTTTCTTCTTTCTGACTTTCCTTTTCATTGTGCTTTGATAAGGCAATTCTGTATTCAGATCCAGGGGAGAAGGTCCCTGAATAACTTTAAAAGAAATGTAAACCAACCAAACATCATTAAAATAACAAAAATTCCATAGCAGAGAACACAAATGCCCCCCCAAAAAAGGTAAAACTGTAAATTCTAGTTCTTTGAGTCCTCAATTAATTTTTAATTCTTAGAAAAAATTCTCAGTGATGATCTATAATATATTCATGTTTTGTAATGTGATCACATCAATCTGCTTACCTCTTTCTTGAGGCAAAGATGGCATTATTGCCTGTGCCTGTTACAATGTGTGCTGTTGTACCAAGCTTTCAGGAAATCTGGAAGGCCTGCATTAGTCTAAGTAGGATATGGCTCCAAATCACTGAAGGTTCCTATCATATTATCTTGATGGAATCCTCAGATTTCAGGGCACTGAAGTTCTGGGATGAGAAAGTACCTGTAGGGATTTTAAAACAAAGTCATTTAGAAAAGGACTTTTATGGAATTTTTCTGTTCTTTTTAAAAGTCAAGTGAGGGCAAAGTTAATCAACAAATGTTTGTCAATTTTATTAAACCTTATGAAAAATGCCAAGTGATAGTTCCCTGTCCTAAAAAGTGCACAGTCTGGAAGGTTTTATTTAAGTTATACCATATTTACACACAATAAATAACATGCCATACAAAAACAATAATAATAACCACATTCACTACCATCTATTGAACACTTACTATTGCTCCCTATTGTAGTCACTTAAGCCACTTAATCTTCCAACAAAACCATGAGGTAGAAGCTTTTATCCCTCTCTTCAGTTAAGTAAATTGATCTCAAAAAGGACAGATCTTTACACAAAGCATGACAAAGTGGAGATTAAAATTAACATCTCTCTGATGTCAATGGCAGTGCCCTTAACTATGAACCCACACAACTTTCAACCCAAGGTCTGAAACTTAGGGGCAGCATTACTTTTAATATGAAACAATGTGTCAGGACAGACATCACATACCAACAGAATACAGAGAAAAGGGATTCCTCATTAAGGAAGAGGGGCAGTGGTTGATGGGGAGGAAGGTGACAACTGCATAATGCAGACCACATTTGAATTGTGACTTAAAAAATAAAAACAATTTTGAAAGGCAGAAAACAAGGAGTCTTTATTACCATGACCTTATTTGGGCACACACAGGAATGCAATAAACATTTTTTAATGAACTAATTTGATTTGGCTACACCTTAGCATGGCCTACATGACACCTATATTTTCACTCGGTATGTATGAACCTAGGTATTCATGCCCTGACTACACTACACTGCCCAATCTACACTATCAACTTTCTAATTTCTCCCTTCACATTGTAAGAATCTTTGAATTCTTGTAATATGTCTCTAAACACAATGAAAAATTATATAACCTATCATGATAAAGGTATGGGATTAATATCTTTATCAGGAGATTATCAGGTTTATCAGAAATTCAGCTACATAAAATGTGACTCATATACATCACATCCAATAGTCATTTTTAATAATAAGATTCATTATTAAAGGGACGCCTAGGTGGCTCAGTGATTGAGTGTCTGCCTTTGGCTCAGTGCATGATCAAGTCCCGCATCAGGCTCCCTGCATACATCTCTGCCTCTCTCTCTGTGTCCCTCATGAATAAATAAATAAAATCTTTAAAAAAAAAAAGATTAAAAAAAAAGATTCATTATTAAAGAAAATTTAGAACGTAGTTTGTTCTCAGGTACCAATTAAACTAAAATAATTATCTAGAACAATTCAATATAAAAACTAGGAACTCTTATTTATTATAGACCAACTGTGGGCAGGCACTGTTAAGAATCTAAAATATCTTATCTCGTTAGTTTAGATACCATTTCTGAAGTTTTCCAGATATGGAAATTAAGGCTTTCTAAGTTAAATAAATCAAGGTAACAGTTTATAAATAGAAAACCTAGGCTCTGAACCCTGTTCTGTCCGATTGTTCATACTATTCACAAAGCCCCACTATTTTCAGACACTGTGCTAATACACTATAAAGATGTAAAAAACAAAAAACAAAAAAATCTTGGCAACTCAATTGCAGTACAAACTGCAAGATATGGGTGTATTGTGGGAAATCACAATACTTCAGACCAAACAGTGAAATCACAGTGAATATCCCTAGACTGATCTCAGCTCCCAATTCCAAGCTGGAAATAGACTGGATTACCTTTCAGAATAAAAGAAAGGAATGGTCTAAAGTTCAGCGTGATTTCTTTCTGGAAGCTCTGTGATACCTCAGGGAGGTAACTATGTAGGTTTACAAGTCCTTGTCCAACACCTTGTTACCGGAGTAAACAAAGATCCCCTTATGGTAACAGAGTACGTGTTACATTGAAAGTAGGTGACAAAGTCAACAGGAGTGTGAGACAAGGTCTGCCTAACTATACTGACACTACGTTAGTAACCGTCACAGGCTCTAAAAAGAGATTTGTTAATTTCTGACTTAAATAAAGTGCCTAACTACTCTGATTAGTGTAGACCTCAAAACAAGCACTGTTACCTCTTCTCCCACCGCACAGTAATTTAAAGGCCTTAAATTTAGTCTTTTCATACATATGCCTTACTACTTAATTGCACTTATGTTCTGGTGAATAACAGTAAGAGTGCTTTAACAAACTCAAGAACTTCATTCTACCAGTGAATTCTAATCATTTCACTTTATTCTTAGTAAGAGATAGGAGACGACAGACTGATCACACCACTCAAATGAGCCGTAGTTACCTACTTTTCAGAAGTACACAGCATGTTTCAGTTACCTCCGAAATACTTGGAGCCAAAGGTTTCTTAACCTCAGCTGCAAAATAAATCACTTAAGGAACTTCTGAAAATCCTGGAAACCAGGTCACACCTTAGGCCCCGGTGGGGCCCAGGTATCGGCCATACTTTAAGTTCTCCACATGACTGTATCATGCAGCCTAGACTAACAAACTCTGTTCTAATGACCCTGAAGCAAATAATAGTTAGTTATACACTTATCAGAAACAAATAAAACAAAGGAAAAAACTTTGGAACCTATATAAAAAGAGGCCAAATATTTAGGTGAAAAGCACCCATTAAATCTTCATTTCTAGTTCAAGTAAACAAATTGGGGGGTCCGGGGAGGAATTAGAATATCAGCAGAAATTAAGACAATAAGCAATTTTATTTTGCAAATAAGCCATTTCCAAAAGGAATCAATTTCCCAAAATGCCAAGCAAATGCGAACCTTAAATGTAGAGGCTCCAGTGCTACCATGCAAAACAATAGATACATAGGACTAAAACAAAAAAAAAAAATTCTAATTCCGATACATTTGTGTTGGAGTGCTCTTTCTTCCCCATTCTTCCCTTTGGATTACAACCCATCATGTAAAATCCAAATAAATTTCCACTTTTCCCCTACAGCCTCCTCTGACTATGACTGAAGAAATTAATTTCTCCCTCTTCTAGTCTATCACAGAGACCATTATTTGTACCTATCATATCACCAACCACAAACTCTGAAGGTAAGTGTGTGAAGACATGTGGTTTCCTTCTCTCTTGTTCACTCCCCTGCTCCCAGAGCTTAGAATATTTCCTGACATAATGCTAAATAAGCACTTGTTCATGATGCCAGATGAGAGCAACCAGAGGTGGTCACGGAGCTCTGAGAAGCAAATACGTATCATTTACAGAACACTTTCACATTTTTAAGTGAAAAAAGCAAAGTACATAAAAGCTTACATTTGGGTAAAATAACAGAAGCATATGTGGAACACAGGCATAGAGTAGTGGCGGCCTATTGCAGCTGTGGACAGCACATAGAGACTTACTTTTATGTACAACCTTTAGTGCATGTATTGCCTATTTAAAAAGTAAAATACATGTGATAAAAGTTTGTTTCAATATTACTATGTTAATAACAAAACCCATCAAACTTTGTATTTCATTTGTTTTCCTTAAAGATGTATTTATTTATTTGATAGAGAGCATGTGTGCACATCAGCGGGTGTGGGAGGCACAAGGAGAGAAGCAGTCTCCCCACTGAGCAGGGAACCCCACATGGCGCTCGATCTCACCACATTGAAATCATGACTTGAGCCCAAATCAAGAGTCGGATGCTCAACTGACACCCAGGCACCCCAAACTTTGTATTTCATTTAGATGAAAGTATAATATGGTAAAAAGGGCACTGAACAAGAGGTTAATTTGAATTCTTATCCTTTATAAGACAGACTTACCAGATAGACAACTTAATTTCTCAATGTGCATAAGGAAGAAATTGGTTTTTCCCAGACTTAGTCTAAAATGCCAACCAATGAAGAAAGCATTGGTGGTATTTTTGAAACAGGAACACAAGACATCTTTTGTGTAAATCACCTGAGAGAAACTCATACCTTCCCAACAAATCCCAGAAATCCATGCCTTAGTGAATACTATATAGAATGGGTTCTTCGTACATATTGGTGAAATTTTAGCTTACCATTGATTACTAAAATGAGTACTGAGTGTTATGCTGTATGTTGGCAAATTGAATTTAAATAAAAGTTTTTTAAATAAAATAAAATAATCTTTATTAAAGGTCAGTGGAAACCAAAATTAGTGTTAAGGTGAAAATACGTAAAATAATTTAAGTAAAAATTTAATAAAAGCCATTTTTATGGTGAGGAGAGGGAAGGAGAAAGAAATAGAAACTAGTACCTACTATGTACTAGGCATTTTCACATAACTTTGTATTTAGTCCACTCAATAAATGCCCCAATATGTTTTATTCCAATTTTATATATAGGAAAATTTAGATTTCATGGCTAAGTAACTTGCCCAAAGTTACACCTAATAGGTGACAATGAAGTGGCTTATCTCTAAATTCCATGACATATCCTACTTTGTATGCTACCATCAAAATTCAGTCTTTAAATAGGACATATTGAAGATTTCACAAAGAAGCTTAATTTTGCTTGCTCTCATTCCCTTTAAAAGCTAAGGAATGAGAACAAGAGAATCAAGCTGTGGTTTAAAATGTGGTTGAGATCACAAAGTTGCATCAGATTTAATCTATCTTCTTAGAACATCAAGGCAGATATCCATGTCCAGACTCTGTCTTCCTGTCTTTTCCTTCCTGAAGATACTGTAATTCAAAAATACCGTTATGTATCAGCATCTGTTCTCAGTGACAAAACAGATAAAAATTTTTCTTTCTTTGTGGTGCTTGCATTCTAGTGTGGGGCAAACAATAACAGCAGACATATTAAGTAAACTACAGAAAATGCTAAGTACTCTGAAGGGAGGAAGCACAACTGGTTAGAAGATCAAGAATGTGGGGAGAAAGGAAGGAGAAGGGTTGCAGTTTTAAATATTGTATCCAGATAGGCCTCATTGGGAAGGTGATATTTCAAGAAGGGTAATGACTTGTCCTCACAAGTGGAGTTGATTAAAATCTGATGCATGTGTACATATATATGCATGGAAGTATGTGAGGACGTGAACACGTGTGATGGGGAGGGAATGGGGAAACAGCATTTCTGTGGTACTCAACAATCTTAAAGCCCTCCAATATGGTTCTTTTTCCTAAATCCTGGTGTTCCTAGATATTTATCTTCTACATTGATTTTAATCTACATTTACTTTTTTTTCACACTGATAAGGAGAACACTCAGGTTTCACAGTGTATATAACTAGTTTTATATACTTTTGATAGTATATCACTCTTCTGGTGGACAGGGAGAGAGGAGGGGCAGGGAGATCCCAACCTCTCCATATACTTTGTGTCCCCAGTACTGACATTAGATTTTCACACATTGCTGATGATTCTCTTTGGTTCTTGTTTCTTAGCATCATAGTTTTTGACATCCCCCTTCCATATTTGATATCCTATTGTATGAGTTTTCAGTTCTCAAAACCCATCAAGAAGAATCTCTGTTAGTCAGGACAAGCTACATTTCAAGACAAGAATAAACATCCCCCAAATCTCAGGAGCTTAAATACCTAAGGTCTATTTCTTAATCATGCTGCATATCAACCAAAGACTGGCAGGGGTGTTCTGCATTTCATAGTCACACAGGAGGACCCAGGCTGTTAGAGCAGCCATTATCGTAAAACGAGTCACTGTGGCAGAGGGAAAGGGTTTTTTTTTTGTTTGTTTGTTTGTTTTTTAATTTATTTTTTTATTGGTGTTCAATTTACTAACATACAGAATAACACCCAGTGCCCGTCACCCATTCACTCCCACCCCCCGCCCTCCTCCCCTTCTACCACCCCTAGTTCGTTTCCCAGAGTTAGCAGTCTTTATGTTCTGTCTCCCTTTCTGATATTTCCCACACATTTCTTCTCCTTTCCCTTATTTAGAGGGAAAGGGTTTTGGAGGATCTTGTATATGCAACTAATGACACAAAATTTCTACTCACAGGTCAATGGCCTGAATAAGTCACATGACCCCTGCCAACAAGAGTTAGGAAGTACAATCATTCTATATGACCAATAGGAATGAAAGCCAGAGGGCACCTGGGAGGCTCAGTCAGTCAAATGTCTGACTCATGATTTTGACTCAGGTCATGATCTCAAGGATGAGACTGAGCCCTGTGTAGGGCTCCACACTGGGTATAGAGCCTGCTTAAGATTCTCTCTCTCCCTCTGTCCCTCCCCCCCACCTCATGAAGGAATGAAAGCCAGTAACACTAACAACCATCACTCATAACAGACTCCAACCAATTAATTATTCCCTATTTGAACCTTGCCACCTACCCCTAGACACGATTTTCTAGTTTTCCATAGCTCCACTTTATAGTAGTATTCTCTGATTGAAAAAAAAAAAAAAAAAAAAGTTTGCTGAGACTTGCACTGGGCCCAGTCTGTCCCTTGATTTTATACAACAGATAATTAAACTTCTCTCTCCTTAGCTGTTAAGAATTATAATTACGCTGATGAGGAAAAGGAAGAAGACAAGGAAGAAAAGGAGAAGGATGAGGTTGATGCAGTCACTTAACATAAAACATGCTATGTGCCCAGGCATTCATCTAGGGTTTTTTTTGTTTTGTTTTGTTTTGTTTTTCATCTAGGTTTTTTACATATAAAACTCTGATCTTCACAACCATAGAAGATGCTCTGTTATTATTAACCCCATAGTTACCTAAATATAATGAACAGGTATAATGAACAATGATATTGAAACACAAGATATTAGAAATTTTTTAAATGATAGTTCTGCAAGTCACCTCAAAATAATGCTCTCTGCATTTCTATACTGAAACTATTTGATGAAAGATGTTTCTACTACTTCAAAATAATTGGAAGATAATAAATGTAGCTAAAATTATACCAAATTAAGCTTTTACTATGGGGAAAAAACACTCTCCACACACATAGTGTGTTATTGGAGAGAGGTTATTCCAAGTAGCAGTCAGAAATCCATTACTTCATGAAAATATCAAAATGAAGCAGTTGTTTTTTTGTGTGTGAAATAGTTATATTACCAGACATCAGGTCATGATTACAATTGTGTCTATTTTTGTGCTATAACACATCATTAAATTTTAGCACTTGGTCCCCAAACCAAATTTGATATTTTTATTTTCAAAAATTTAGTGCTTTTTCTTATGTACAAGTAAGAAAATGAAAGTAAGTGAAACATGTGCCAAGGTTTAAACATTAAAATCTAAAATGTTTCTTATTGATGTTATCAGGAATGGATTTAATGTGAGCTTTAGACCAGGGGCTTCTCAAACTTAATGTGCATGCTAATCATCTAGGAATGTCATTGAAACTCAGATTGATTCATTAGTTCTGGTGAGGGGGCCTGTGAGTCTGCATTTCTAACAAGTTCCCAGGTATGCTAGTCCACAGCTCATACTTCAAGTAGTGAGGCTCTAAATGACCACAGTGTTTAATACTATACTGACACAATTTTTTTAACTTATTGTCCATCTGTGTAACATGTGAAAATTACAAAATTATAAAATGATTTTAAAATTCATATAAGTGATGTGAAATTGCATATTAATGTTATAGGGCCCCATGAGTCAAATAATAAAATAA
Source organism: Canis lupus familiaris (assembly GCF_011100685.1). Lineage (NCBI taxonomy): Eukaryota > Metazoa > Chordata > Mammalia > Carnivora > Canidae > Canis > Canis lupus. The sequence goes on along the minus strand of NC_049227.1, from coordinate 64,365,662 downwards.
AATAAAGATTAGGAAATGTTGGCCTAGAGTAGTGATTCTCAAAATATGGTCTCAGCAACAGCTGTATCAGCAACACCTGCAAACTTATTAGAAATGCACATTCTTGCGCTCACCCCCGAAATTTTTTAATCAAATTCGGGGGTGAGGCCCAACAACTGACAAGCCCTCCAGGTGATTCTGATGGAGGCTAAAGTTTGAGAACCACTGGACTAGAGAGCCAACAGCTGGTAGCATGGGCAAACTCCAGGAAAGTGGAGGACAACACTGCTACAGTCTACTGGAGTCTATTCCCTCCCCACTAGTCTTCTAAAGTAGAATCACCTGACCAGGAAAAAGTGCAGGAGAAAGTATTTGCCAAGCAGGACTCTGAGCAGCTAGAAAGGAAGACATTTGCTACAAAGGATCTCATTTACTGGAAACAGCCCTGCTATGTAAGATGTGGTTTCATTAATCTAGAAAAACAGTTTATACCCTTTGTTTGAGCCCAAACCAGCTACCAATGTTGATCAAATAAGACATCCATTTTAAAGATAATCTATCAAAAATCATTAAACATATAAGGATTAACAGCAACCACAAAGATTAACAATATACCCTCTCCTCCAAAGCATTGGGCCAGGAGCATAATAAGTTGATCTGAAAAGGTCATAGCTGAAAAATGGGGGGGGGGGGGACTCCAGAGGGAAGAAGAGTTGCAGATGAACATCAACACTGTACATTGTGTACATTGTTGGTGCACACACGCAGTGAAAGTACTATACACAAGTAAAAATAAATGAACTAGAACTACATGATGAATCACACAGATAATGCAGATAAAAAAGTTGAGGAATACAAACAGAAGTGTATTATTCATATAAAGTTTAAAATTACATAAAATAATAACATATGGTATACATTGAGAGAGAGAGAGGATCACTTAGGAATTAACACATATAAAATAAAAGTGTAAAGAACTACATGGGGATGATAAACACTAACTCTGACACCTCTTGAGAGAAAGGAGTAGGATGCAACAGCCAGGCTTATTCTACAGAGAAAGAGCACCAAAGATGTCATTCTTAACATAAAGAATGAATATATACTCTTATCATGGTTTAGCCTTCTAAAACAGTAAAATAAAACAGTCAAGATTCTTTTGTTTGAATCAGTGTACTTTTTTTGGAAGTATTGTGTTCTAAGTTACACTGTTGGAAACTTAGGTCTGATCCTGACTCACAAGTAATATGGAGTCACTTTAGAGCTTAAAGAGGAGTAACACAATCCAACTTTCTTATTAATAGATTATGCTGACAGTAATCATGAGCTGGATGGAAGAGAGAGAAGAATGGTGATAGGGTCCTAAGAGGGTGTTACAAAAGTCCAGAAGAGAGATGGTATGTGCTTGATCACAGATAGAAGCAATAGACACAGGGCAAAAGAATACTGCTACTACAGAATAAGAAGTTGGTAATCAATAAAGGAAAATAATCTCAGACGACTTGTAGGAACTGGGTGGTTCATTCACCAAGAGAATGCCTGCAGAAAGAAGAGTCATTTTGAGGGGTAAGATGATTTCAGTTTTATATTTGCAGAAAAGGATAGAGAGAAAAAAAATAGAAAATAACACAACAGAATTAGAGATTGTAAATAAGGAAAACCTCCACTTTTATAAATAAAATTGTTTTAATTAAACACAGAAAGGTCTGCTCCAAAGCTAACTACTCCTATTTTTGTGTTCTCTGCCAAGAAATTACAATAGATTTTCAAAATGCCCAGCTGCCTGACTGGTGAACAAATGACATCACCCAAACAACTGCCCTAACAATAATACATTGGCACCACTCATTGTGTGTACAAATTAAAAAGGTTTTCAGAGAATCTACTTACTCCCTGAACACAGAAACTTTTGTATCCCTTTCTCAGACTGGGTATATTCCCAAAAGCTAGATCTGCAGTGTTTTCGACCTGAAAATAACCATTTGATCAACCACTTCTAAAAACCTGAAAGAAGGCCAAGTGTGACATTATATAAGAATAAACAGAAGAACTATTTATTCATTCTAGTTACAATTAATATTGACTTTGAGCAATAGTTGTTCCCACTAATGTACTGCTTGTTTTTCAAATTGCCTTACCCTGCTTAGTATTTCTTCAATGTTTTTTGGTTAAGTTACAACAGCCATAATAAAATGCCCACTAAACTATGTGGAATGTCTTATCTTTGAAATTTAGCCTACTATGACACGAAAAAATAGAAACTGATAAATAGGAAATGTAACAGAGCATATCTTGAAGGCATTATTAATAGTTGTTTCATTTTCAATACTTAGCATAATGAAAAGCGCAAAAAGCTTATTCAGTAAATGTTGAACTAAATAAAGTTCGGAAAGGTAACATCTATAATTCAGCTAATAAAGTGACAAAAGACAAGGTGATTTCATAATGTAGCCATCAAATAGTTAAGTAGAATCAAAAGGTACGTTTCCTCAGAATGTAATACTGAGGTTCTATCTAATTCTCCAGTAGCCTAATGAAAGTCTCACTTTTTATTGACAGTTGAACATCACATCCTCAAAACACCCAACTTATGTTTCACTACATCAACATTTCTCTTGTTCTAAGCTATGGAGTTAGAACTGTGGTCCTGTGGACCCAGCTCTCCTTAACTTGCAGTAACATAGATCACAAGGTGAAAGAAGGGACTAAGGGAAGCGGAAAATTTCTAAAATATCCAGTTCTCTGTTCTCTGCCAGAAAATGCACAATAGATATCAAAATGTGCAGCTGCTTAGCTGGTGAACAAATGACATCATCCAAATGTCATCTGATAGCAACATTTATAGTTTTAAATGTCCGAAACTTAACTCTTTAACTTCCACTGAAAACCTGGTACCTCCTCTTTTGTTCCTTATCTTGGCAGAGGACATCACTATAGCCAAACATCCAAGAGACAGATAAATCAGAATCATCTTTTTTTTTTAATTTTTAAATTTATTTATTCATGAGAAACACAAAGAGGGAGAGAGAGAGAGAGAGAGGCAGAGACACAGGCAGAGGGAGAAGCAGGCTCCAAGCAGGGAGCCCAACACGGGACTCCATCCTGGGTCTCCAGGATCAGGCCCTGGACTGAAGGCGGCACTACACTGCTGAGCCACCCAGGCTGCCCCAGAATCATCTTTTTTTTTTTTTTTTTTTTAAGATTATTTATTTATTTATTTATTTGAGAGAGAAAGAGAACCTACTGGGGGAGGGGCAGAAGGAGAGGGAGAAGCACCCACAGCCCTGAGATCATGACCTGAGCCCAAGCAGATGCTTAACTGGCTTAACCACCCAGGCACCCCAATCAGAACCATCTTTAACTCTTCCTTTAACCTTCTTATTTGATACCAATTCAATGCATACTTTGTTACCAATTTTAGAGTATAAGTAGTTTTATTATTTTTATTTCTACCTACTTCTAAAATGAGTTTTAAATCTAAAATATATAAAATTCATTGGGTTGTTGAATAAGCCCCCATTGTCATCCATATCAGTTAATAAGTTAACACATGTCAAAAGAACACTAGCCATTCACTAATTCTTCCTTACTAACAAAATACTTACTGGGTTGTTATGGGTGGCATTGTGTCCAATCTGAATAACCACATTTCCTAGACTTCTTTACAAGTATATCTGGCTATGTGACCAAATCCTAGTTAATGAGATATAAGTGGAAGTTGTTGAGCAGCAAGATAGACAACTGACAGATACTCATTTACTTGCTTTCCCCCCACCTCCTTCCAGCCTGGAATGTAAATGTGATTGCAGGAGCTACAGCAATTCAAAAAGACACTGGTTTTATTATGGAAATGATACGTCAGTCTTGGACTGCCTACATCCAGAGATAAACCTCCATCTTGTTAAGGCATTATTATTTTAATTTTCTGTTACCACCATCTAAATGCGCGTTATAATGGACATCTTATTCCAATAGAAATTATTGTTTTGGTTTCTGAAAAAGATATACCAGCCTAAATACAAAGTCATGAGCACAATGCCTTTGGACATTTATCATTTTTGCCACAGCCTACACTTACCCATTTTCTGTGAACAGTAATCTGGATATTTGCTGGTAAAGCACCATCCCCCATCAATCTACATGCTTTAGATGGGGTTGATGCTGATCCTGGGTCCAAGGCTGGACAAATGACTTAGATCTAAAATAACTGTGAAATCTCATCTCGTTGGGCATGGAATTGGTTCAGAGATGAACACAGGATCCAACCAAGACCAGCAAGAATCAAGCCCCGAACTCATTTTCAGATTCTTAAAGAATATAGCTCTCTTTTGAGCTGGATTCGAATATGAGAGAATACACACTTGCTCACACCTACACAAAACCTAAGGATGCAGTCACATAAAGAAGAGAGAAAGATAACACATCCCCCAAATTTTCAGCAACAGAAACTAAAAAATTTCTTTTCTGCTTAAACTTGGTTTATAACCTTATATAAAGTTGGTTATAAACTTTGTTTATAAACAAATAACAATGTATTTAGGTTCCGCTTTTATTTTGTTTAAAGAAAGAGAATTACCTCAAAATGTCCTTGCATAAAATGCCACAACTCAAATGGAATAAAAGGAGGCTTCATTGTACGTTTCCTCCAGGAGACAAATGGCTCCCAGGCAGCAGCTTTAAAAATGTCTTTTAATTTACATGTTCTTCAATCTCAAAGAGCCTGAAACATAGGAGCTAAATTGCTGAGCTACCATATCAGAGGGATATTATTTGTTAGGAGGTTTTGAACTTCAAATAAGAAATTTTCAGTTGTGGGCAGCCCAGGTGGCTCAGCAGTTTGGCGCTTCCTTTAGCCCAGGGTGTGATCCTGGAGACCCGGGATCGAGTCCCACGTCGGGCTCCCTGCAAGGAGCCTGCTTCTCCCTCTGCCTGTGTCTCTGCGCCGCCTCCCCCTCTCTCTCTGACTCTCATGAATAAATGGATAAAATCTTAAAAAAAAAAAAATTTCAATTGTATTAAGTTCTAGAATCAAGTAAATCTGTCACAGTTTTCAAATCTCTGTAAATTAAATTAAATCCCATTAAAATTACGCCATGGTCTGAGAGTCGTGCAAAGTTTAGAAAATCCATACAGAAAAAAGAAAATATACAGGTCGAGCTCATGTAATGTTCTGCATGCTTCCATCAGCTAAACTAAGAGGTGTATAACTATCAGATCTTAAGGAAGGAAAGAACAATAGGGCTATTTTGTTGCAAAGTGCAAATAAAATAGGTGCAAAGTGAATTTATAAGATCACTCTTTGTTAAGAAAAAAAACATACCAACAGCCTTCATCTAACAGACCCAGTATTAAGAAAACTAGTTAAACAACTATATTTCAATAAGTTTAGCCTTTTTTTAAAATAAAAATATTTCCCAAAAGTCGTTCCAGGCACTTAAAAACACTGTATCTATCTGGCACCATGATCTTTGAGGTGAAACTAGTCCTTTTATGGAAATGCAAAGGAGGGCAGCCTGGGTGGCTCAGAGGTTTAGCGCCCCCTTTGGCCCAGGGCGTGATCCTGGAGACCTGGGGTCGAGTCCCACGTCCGGCTCCCTGCATGGAGCCTGCTTCTCTCTCTGTCCCTCTCTGTGTCTCTCATGAATAAATAAAATCTTTGAGAAAAAAAAAAGGAAACGCAAAGGAAAGATCTTTGTCCTTTATTTTAATGAACAATAATGAAACGCAGAATAGAAGCGGTGCCTGAAGTTAACCAGAGCACAGTAATATGATATCCACAGATGCTATACTCTCAAATAGTACTATTCTCTAACTGATCTTTCCTTCTTGGCCTCTACCTTTCCTTCTTATATGAAGTAAGTAAATACTATAAAGGTGTATCACAAAGCTGTCTAAAAGTTTGCTTATCCCTTCATTATTTCATTACATTTCTAATTAAGGCAATAAATACTTTCTAATGCTAATCATTTTATTAGGTGCTCTTGTGAGGGAAAAAAATGCACCTAGCCTTCACCATATACATTTTCTTTTAGAGAAGGTATCTAATAAATACCCAAATACCCAAGAATTCATCCAAAATATATATGATATACAACTATATCAACATAAATACACTCAAGAATGAAAGTTGAGGGCAGCCCCGGTGGCGCAGCGGTTTAGCGCCGCCTGCAGCCCGGGGTGTGATCCTGGAGACCCAGGATCGAGTCCCACATCGGGCTTCCTGCATGGAGCCTGCTTCTCCCTCTGCCTATGTCTCTGCCTCTCTCTTCACTCTCTCTGAATGAATAAATAAATAAATCTTAAAAAAAAAAAAAGAATGAAAGTTGACCCTAAATATCTATAACATTATGCATGTAACCATATATCCATAACATGTATTTTGGTGTTAGAAGTTAAATATTATACTAAATCGACAAAGCTGATTTTCAGTTGTGCCTCAACTTTACTATTTTTTAATCTTATCTATTTTCAAAATTATCCATATATATTAGCCTGGCTAGAAAAAAATGTGTATTCTTTGGAACAACTTTAATCAACATATTGCATAATGATTGTCTACTTTTTTAAGAAAGATTTTATTTATTTATTTATTTATTTATTTATTTATTTATTTATTTATTTATTTATTTATTTATGAGAGAGAGTGAGAGCACAAAGATGGTGGAGCAGAGGAAGAGGGAGAAGCAGACTCGCCACTGAGTGGGGAGCCTGTAGCAGAGCTTGATTCCAGGCCCTCTGAGATCATGACCAGGAACAAAGGCAGATGCTTAACTGACTGAACCACCCAGGTGCCCCTTATCATCTGCTTCTGTCTTAAACTGGCTTTGGTGACTATTGCATTGCTGGACCTTATACTAACAGATTATTTTTTAAAAGCTTCATTTATTTTTCCCAATCAATCTATTGAAGAGACAGGTTGGCTTTCATTAAGAATATGAAAAAGATAAATCTTACAATAATATATACTTGGTATGCAATTTTAAATATTGTCTCTACCTACATTATTGTTGTCTTCTGTTATCTGTTATTTGATTAAACATTCACTTGAATGTCTTCTTTAAACAGCTATAATATAAGCTGCTGTGTAGTATACGTATGCTGCATTCTCCACAGCACTTCACATCTTTAATATATGGGTGGGCCTCATCCAATCAGTTGAAGGCCTTAAGAGAAAGCACATTGAGGTCCCCAAGAAAGAGGAAATTCAACCTCAGGTTGTCTTTGGACCTGAGCTGTAACATTAACTCTTCCTTTGGTCTCCAGCTTGCCAACCTACCCTGCAAATTTTGGGCTTCTCAATCACAGTGACATAACCCAATTCATATACATTCATTTCATTCATTCTCTCTCTCTTTTCCCACTTCCATCTCTTCCTATCTCCCTATATACACACACACATACACATACTATTGGTTCTATTTCTCTAGGGAACCCTGACTAATACATTCATTATTCCATAGGGTCAGCTGTATTTCATGAGACTGAAAATCTATTTTAAATACTCCTGAAGGCTTCCTGAAGAAGTTTCTGAAGGAAAATATATACCAGCCTAAATACAACCTAGGCCTAAACTAAAGATGGTATATTATTATAAAAAGAATGAATGGGACAATTGTATAAAGAAGAATCTATGGGATTAATCTCTAGAATGGAAGGGAGGAAATGAGTAGATAATATAGACTACTCCATAATTACCACCATATTTCTTTGATTCTAAGCCATACTGTGTTGTTTTTCAACATTTAAAAACCTCTAAAATCGTGATGCACCTTATAGTCACTGTCAGCTAGGTGGCAGTCCTGAAAAGCTACCATATGCCTGTGCATAGACATCAAAATTTGCAGAATCCATGCCAGAGGCTGAGAGAAAAATTCAGATATATAACAATAATGGAATATTCTTTTTAAAAATGTTGCAACAATTACTCTTCATGACACAGAGGATGATGTTGCCTGGAAAAGCATGCGCTGTGAATGAAGAAGAGATTCAAGTGTTTGTCTTTGAATTGGAAGAACTTTAAAGAATGCTTTGATCCATTTATTTTACGTACAGTTTCCTTTTTTGTATGCATAAAGTAATGACACTTTTATTTTTTTTAAGATTTTATTTATTTATTCATGAGAGACAGAGAGAGAGAGAGCCAGGCAGAGACATAGGCAGAGGGAGAAGCAGGCTCCATGCAGGAAGCCTGCTGTGGGACTCAATCCGGGGACCATGGGATCACACCCTGAGCCGAAGGCAGATGCTCAACTGCTGAGCCACCCAGGCGTCCCAGTAATGACACTTTTAAAACTACCTTTCAAAGTCTCTTCCAATGTGTATACAATTATACTATGAAAGAACTGTTCCATAATTGGAATTGCAGAGGGGTTTTTTTCCAAGTAAATAAAAGATCAATGTGTCTTACAATGAACATGATCTTAACTATGATGAAAAATAGTAGTGTATTGGCTATCAGAATGTCAAGTATGTAGAATTAATGACAACTTCAATGACATGTAGGCCTTTACTCTATGCCAGCAGTTCTTAAAATTAAATATACATCAGAATCTCCTTGAGAGCTTAACTAGGGTTCCCAGGCCCCAAACCCAAGCTTGCAGTTCGAGGCAGCACAACTCATACAAGACCTCACTCAACAGCAAGGTTGAGAATCTTCATGTACTCTGATTTGGGCAACATCAGCTCAGAGGCAGAGTTGAGCCTGTAGAGAAAGGATTTCAGTATCTGCCCATGCAGAGGGAAAGGGGAAGCAATGACTGCCTTGTGAGTGATCCACTTTCAAACCCAATTCTGACACCAACAAGTCTGTGTCATAACTGCACAAGGCGCTAACGTTTCCAATTATTAATCTGATGACAGAAAAAATAGAACTATGACCCTCTCTAGATCTAATATTCTAAAATCATTGGCCACATACACACACACAGAAAGTTTAATTTATAATTTAGGGCATTCATGATCTGGAAAGGTTTTCTACTCAGGCCTCACTCAAAATATAACTTCCAAGACTGCAATTAAAATTGGACCCAGAATGCAGAACTTGCAAAATAGTGGAGTGAGGAGTTCAGCAACTCTTCTCTCCCAAAACAATAATAAAACTGCACAAAGTTGTCAAAACTCTTTCCAGGACCCTGGAAAATGCTCAAAGCCATAAATGAAAGCTTTATTCAACAACAGCTACTGAACTCAGGGTAGTAACAATGAAAGAGCCATCTGAGTGTGGAGCCATCCAAGGGTGACACACCATCACCCTCCACTTCCATCAGTGCAGTTGTGCTACCAGCGCTGGGAAAAGCAAGAAAGGCAGCAGTTTTGCTGCTTGAGGGAACTGACCTGATTTGGAGCAAAATGTCACAAAGCACCACGTCCACAGGCATTGTCACAAAGAATAGCAAGCTCCATGGCAAATATTAGAGAAGGCCAATATCATAGCTGCATGTGGTTGTGACCTTAGCAAACATTATTGGACCAGAAAAATACTGGAATCATGGGTACCTACCCACCATCATACCTAATTCCCAAGAAAGTTGCCTGCCAGTTTCTCTGCTCTCCTTACTCACCACCTTCACTCCTCACCCACCTCTAAGGGGATAAGAATTTTAGTGTGAGATCCAAAGGCAAATAGGTTAAACCTAAATTCATGTTTCTGATGAAGACAGTACTCCACTTCGGCTAGGCAGGAGACAGTTCTATCTACTTCTTAACTCTCAATTGAGCTCTAGTAAAGCAGCTGAGTTCCAAGCAGAACAGTTTTATTATTAAACACTAATAAACGTCAGCTAGGTCACTGGCCTGGAAAATTATCATTTCTTTTGGCCTTTAGTGACACTGATGCTAGGTAACAGAAATATTTTTCTCAACCTAGGACTTCCTCATGATTATCCCTCCCACAGAAGTCCCATCTTCTGCCATCAAAGAAAAATGAGAATGCTGTGGAAGGGGAGGAGGGCGGGGGGTGGGGGTGAATGGGTGACGGGCACTGAGGGGGGCACTTGACGGGATGAGCACTGGGTGTCATTCTCTATGTCGGTAAATGAACACCAATAAAAATAAATTTATTATTAAAAAAAAAGAAAAATGAGAATGCCGACTTCATAATCTCAATCTACAACACTGTGAAGTGGAATTTCCCTTCGCCCAGAGAGGTAGTAAGCTGCAGTGAGGAATATTCATAACAAACATTAAAGACATAAAGTTAATAATAAACAATAAAGAAGTTCACCCTGCCAATGCTTTAATTTTGTAATTTATTTTATATAATTTATTCTTCTTACGAATGAGTTAAAGATTAGCAGATGTTTATTACAATATAAAATCTATGTTCTCAGAATGAGAACATTCTCATTCATCACAGTAGAAAATAAGAAAAATTTACACAAGAGTAATTTCCCCTCGAATACGCAAACACTTTGAGAATCACTGGTACTCCATAATGTCTTGAACTAAATTAATAATTTTAAACAATTGTTGCAAAAAATTTCTATTCAATTTCATTGTTTACAATTATTATCTGAAAGTAAACATGAATATTCTTAGAAATTTATCAAAGACAACCATTTGATAATATTCAATGTTAGTGCTTTCCTGGTTACATTACTTTACTCAGGTTTACTGTTAGTAAAATGGCCATGAAGTAATCAAGTAATTTGGTAAATAAAATGTTTAGGTCTAGAGAGAATGCAAATACACTAGAACAAGTTAGTCATGACAGATACTGGTTAAATTTCACGGTTTACTCTCTAGATAATACTGATTCCAAGCAATGTTACATCAGTAAATTTGAAATGTTATTTATAAGTAATATCTCATATAACATAAAATTAAACATATTGCTTTCGTGTACATAAATTATCTATCACTTTAATCCATTGAATGTAGTACTATTAACATTAGAAAACTGAACACAACAAATTAAAAGCCCAACAACTGAAATCAAACTCAAAACAATTTATATTATTAGCTTACCCAGGTTAGCTTATAATTTTCACTCACTAAAATATTCCAGAAAACAATTTAAAAATACAGCAAAAACCTAAACTATATAATGTGTTTATGCTCTTGACTGGATAATTCCAGGGTAGGAACCTATCCTAATAAAAATCACCCAAATGTTGAGGCATGTTAGTGAACAAGGATGTACATCAAGGCACTATTTACAGCTGTAACGGAAAATAACCTAAATGTATCCAATTGAGAAATTTAGTAAGTTATGATATAGCCAAACAACAGGTTATCATGGTCATTGAAACTGGCTATGAAAAACTTTTACTCATGTGAGAGGCATATAATTATTTGAGAAAGAATATGAATGATTCACAATAATTTAAGTAATACATTTTCTTTTACCATGAATGGATGAGTGATAAAATTAAAGAACATCCATTTTAACTTATTAAACCTAAACAAATATACCACCACTGTGATATTATATTCACCATCTATCTGCCTTACACATCACATTCCATTTGTTTTGTGAAAGTTCAGAATATTTTAAAGCCAAGAAATGGACATCATCAATTAGGAATCATATGTCAGGATGAATTTTTCTAATAACAACCTCTAAAAATAAATCTATAAAATTGGCTAATTCCAAAAGAGACTGATTCCTAAGTAGTACACAAGCATTACGAGTGTGAATTATATTTTGCATTTATTTTGGTACTTGGAATATTTACTAAACTAACTCTAAGGTTAACACTTCTAGAGTAAATAAAAATGTAAACTAAGTGATCTCAGATTCCAGGAATTCAAGCCAAGACTCAGATCATCAAGTAAAAATAGTCAGCGGTGAAGTTACAGTACCAGTTATATTTGCTTGAAGTGCTATTCACACCCCAAGTCAGAGAAAATTAGGAACACACAGCACATACTGAATTCATTTAAAAATTGTTCCTTTTAGAAAAGAATGGAAAGAAAGTAAACTCCTAGAAATCCTCTTTTCCTAATCAAAGTGGAAGCATTCTGTTTTTTAGGTATTGATTTCAGTTTGGTCATATCAGGTTTGGGATAGCAAACAGCATGTCCACATAGAAACCCCAGGCAGAAGTCAGAAATTAAAATAACAGCTCTTCTTCCCTTGCTTGCCTTTTCCTTATGGGTATTATTCAAAAGATCTTAGTCTGAGTTCCCCAGAAAAAAACCCTAAAATGAGGATTCAAGTACAAGTAGTTTATCTGGGGGAGTGCAGGAAACAGGGGAGTGGGGAAGTGAGACAGGGAAGAGGAAGGCAGCCCATAAAGGGTGAGTGACAAAGCCAGCTACACTGGGTGGCTAGAGTTTAATCCCTGAGAGAACTCGGATGACCAGCATAAAATACATCTGCTTCAGAGTGAACCCAAACAGGGGTCAATCATTGCTTGAGGGCTGCTATAGGGGTGCAGTGGGTATTAATTTTATGGCACTTCCAGCCCTCCTGGGGAGTGAGAATGAGAGTTGGGGGAAGGAGGCCTGCACAGGCAAGGAGTTCCTAGTCCCATGGCTTCTGGAAAAGTCCTCTTAAGCCCCAGGGAAAGAGATGTAGACACTGGCAGGCAACTGTAAGTAAGTAAGAAGAGTATAATGAGATGGGAAGGTGCCAGGATTATGGGCAAGGCACTGAGGATATCAACTAAAACAACTATCCCTAAATTACATTATTTGTGCCCAAGACTTCAATTTCATTACCTAATGATCCATCCCAAACATGGCCTTTACATTCAACCAACAGACCATCTACCGCAGCCCAGCTACCATGTAAAAACAAGTTAAAACATTAGCACTGGTTCTTAGCAAGGTCTGGGGTTCAGTTTCCATACAGACAACTTAAGAACAACAATCCGATTTAGGTGGGTGGTGCCAGAAGATTTGATATTGTATAGCAAATATACTATAGTTTATATTGTTTCTTTGTTGTATTCGCATAGCAGGTTTCTGTATTAACTTAAAGTGTGTGTGTGTGTGACTTTGATGGAGTTGATGGAGAATGGTCACATGTGGACCCCACTCAGTGGCACACTGCTAGAACCTTAACTGGCTGTCAACTCTTCTGCATGCCAGGATCTGCAGGACTCGGCTCTGCACCCCAGCCCTGAATGCATCTTCTGGACCCTGCAGCAGTACAGCTCACTCAGTGTTATCTTCTAGCTCTTGCCACATAATCCTTGGTTCTCCCTGCTGTTAAGGTTTCAAGGCCTCTGCCATCTCCAGTAACGAACTCCCCATTCTAGTCCCTGTACCCTGTAAAATCCCATCAACAGTCCTAGACATCCTAAAAATAGAAGGTAAGAGAAGGACAAAGGAAGAGATGGAAAGAAGGGATTTAGACCAGTTGAACCTCTAGTTCCTAACTCTCCTTAGAACACCAGATTCTATTGCCAAGGCTTTTCCCTCACATTTCATACTTGGTGTCATTTTCTATTGTATGCATTCCCAAAGCAAGCATCTTTGTGTCATTTTCTATCTCAAAACATTAACCCCAATAAGCGCATGTCTACCAAAAAACCGAGGCAAGAATGTTAATACCAGCTTTAGTAATAGCACAAACCAGAAATTGTGGTATATACATGGAATTACTTAGAATACAATACTTAACTTACAATACAAAAGAATGAACTACAGCATACTATAGTTTGCAACATCAATTGCTAACAGCATACTAATGATGAAGAAAGCTAGGTACAAAAGTCTGTGTCCATATATTCTGCATGATTTCATTTAGATGAGGTTCAAGAATAGGAAAAACTAAAACTGGACCACTTTCTTACACTGTATACAAAAATAAATTCAAAATGGATTAAAGACCTACATATGAGACCTGAAACAATAAAAATTCTAGGAGAGAACACAGGCAGTAATTTCTCTGACATCAGCCACACAGTATTTTTCTAGATATGTCTCCTGAGGCAAGGAAAATAAAAGAGAGAGAGAAAAAAAAAAAAAGAAAAACTACTGGGACTACATCAAAATAAAAAGCTTCTACATAGCGAAGGAAACAACAAAACTAAAAGGCAACCTACTGAATGGGAGAAGATAATGGAAATGACATATTCAATGACAAGACAAGAAACAGAATCTTAATTATAGAGAACAAACTAATGGTTACCAGAGGGGAGGGAGGTGGGGGGAATGGGTGAAATAGGTGATGAGGTTTAAGGAGTGCACTTGTCATGTTGAGCACTGGTGATGTACAGAATTGTTGAATCACTCTATTGTATACCTGAAACTAATATGACACTGTATGTTAACTATAATAGAAGTAAAAGAGGAAAAAGGAATGGGAAAAATTAAATCTAAAACATTAGAATAAAGGCCAACTCTGGGCAGGATCAGGGATCATTGATTGAGAATAGTCAAGAGGGAACATTCTGGGATGCTGTAAATGTTCTGTATCTTGACCTAGGTGATGTTTACATAAATTTATACATACTTAAAATCCATCAAACTGTACCCTTAGGATTTGTGCAGTTTACTCTATATATTACATATATTTGTGTATGCCATTTCAAATTTTTACAGGGTAGTAATATATAACCATCAGAAATAGGAGGAGAATGAAGAGACTCTAGAGTCACAGAATTCAAAGGAGAACAAGATTTCCAAAAAGGTACAGTTTAGGCAACCATATGAGTATACAGAAGGGAAGATCCAAAAAGAAAAAGACCAAGAAGTAGTCATTTTATTAGAAAAGTAGAGGTTGTGATAATTTTGCAGGCAGCAACAGAAGATTACTCCCAGTTTACTAAATAGGAGGAAGAGATTGCCTTCAAAAAGTAACAGGGGAAAAAAAAGATACCATGCAGTTTAATGGAAAGAAGGTCTAAAGGAAAGATTTGGATTTTCTAGGGTTTTTTTGTTTTTTTTTTGGTGGAGAAGGATATGATAGGGAAAAAAACCTAAATATGTTTGATAGACAGTGTATTAAAAGTAATTAAAAATACAAGAGAAATGAAATGCCTAATAGGCTAGGCACACACCAAATCCACCACTACTTGTTTTATAAATAAAGACTTAGTGGTACACAGACACTCTCATTTGTTAATGTATTGTCTAAGGCTGCTTTTGCCCTAAAAAGGCAGGATTGAACAGTTGTAATAGAAACCATCGGACCACCTTCATTTATTGATCCCTTAATGAAGATCCTCTAGGAGTCAAGAAGAGATAGAATTAATGGAAGTAGAGAGGTTACCCTGGGAAAAGAGTAAAAAATGTGTGATTATGACAACATGTAGTGAAGAAGCAAAGGAGGGGTATAAGGAATTAGTCCTGGGGCACCCAAGTGGTGTGTTGGTTAAACACTGCTCTTGGTTTGGCTCAGGTCACGATCAGGGTCTTGAGATAAAGCCCTGCCTCAGGCTCTGTGCTCCACACAATCTGCTTAATACTCTCTCTCTCCCCCTTGTCTCTCTCTCTCTCTGTATCTCTAAAATAAATATTTTTTTTAATTAGTCCTACTCTATTCTAGGAAATGAGCAGACCACTGAGTACCCATAAACAGTCAGAAATGGTTTCAGCTTCCCAGAAACTAAGCCAATTATAATAATATTAACAACTACTACTGATGCATCTACAACTACAGTAATGACTAATGTTAATATTATACAGCTTACTGAACAATTCCACCTGGATATTCTCAATGCCACCACAAATTCAAAATATCCAAAACAAACTCACAATGTTGGCACCTTCCTCTCCCTCAATCCCTAGTAATTCTATCCCTAAGTCCTATTTTATTTATCCTCTGAATATCTCTGGAACCCATCTACTTGTTACTATCCCCTCAACCTCCACATTTAGTCCTAGCTACCATCCATCTCTCATTTAGACCACTGCACTAGGTTCCTAAAAGATCTACTAATATCTGCCATTAGTCCCCTGCAATCTACTTTCTACAATACAGATTCCGAAAAATATACACATACAATGGAACATTACTCAGCCATAAAAAAAGAATGAGATCTTGCCATTTGCAACAATATGGATGAACCAAGAGAGTATTATGCTAAGTGATGTAAGTCAGGCAGAAAAAGACAAATACCATATGATTTCACTTATATGTGGAATGTAGAAAAACAAATGAACAAAGTAGAAACAGACCCATAAATACAGAGAACAATCTGGTGGTTGCCAGAGGAAAGGGGGTGGGGAGAGGTGGAGTGGGAGATACAGACTTCGTTATGGAATGAATAAATCATGGGGATGAAAGATATAGCATAAGGGATATAATCAATAGTAATTTAATAGCACTGGTGATGTATAGAATTGTTGAATCACTCTATTGTATACCTGAAACTAATATAACACTGTATGTTAACTATAATAGAAGTAAAAGAGGAAAAAGGAATGGGAAAAACTAAATCTAAAACATTAGAATAAAGGCCAACTCTGGGCAGGATCAGGGATCATTGATTGAGAATAGTCAAGAGGGAACATTCTGGGATGCTGTAAATGTTCTGTATCTTGACCTAGGTGATGTTTACATAAATTTATACATACTTAAAATCCATCAAACTGTACCCTTAAGACTTGTGCAGTTTACTCTATATCTATAGTGACATGGTGGCTACACTTGTGAGCATAGCATAAATATATAAAGTTGTCAAATCACTATGTTGTATACCTGAAAGTGATGTAAAACTGTGTAAACTACACTTCAATTTTTAAAAATACAAATCTAATCATATATCATGTCATGTTACTCTCCCATTTTCCTTCACCACACCACCCTAGCAGACTTAAACTCTCCTTTGATAGCTTTTCAATACTCATCCGATAAAATCCAAAAGCCCATTCATGGCCAAAAAAGACCTTTCCAAAAAAAGTCCTTCATACTAGTCAATTAAACTAGGCTAACAATATTTCCTAGAAATTAGTTCCAGGTTAGTTAGCCAAAAAGAAATCTGCATGCAATTTTGAAGACACAAGTAAAGCAAAAGGCATTGTGCTCTGAAGGTCAGTATGAGGCATCATGCACTGTTTACTTGTACATGTTGACATTGATCTGTTTGCTCCTCTTGTTGACATAGGAGGCATCTGAGCCTGCAGTTACTCCAGCTCCTTGCCAGATCTTCAGCTTTCTGAATCCCAGCACATCTAGCTTCCCTGGCCCAGGCACATATGAAGTTTGTTGAGACTGGAGGGCGCAAGAGTTAGGTATAGGCTCTAGTTTGTTCTTATGGGTTCCAATTTATTCTAGTGGGATCTGGTTGCTACTTCTGATTGCTAACCCTGCTGACCCACCACCAGATACAAGATATAAGCCCTCTATGAACTTCTTCTTATCCCTATCATAAATGTCTTATTCTTTATCACTCTTAGTGATTCTGCTTCCCCGATGGAACCCCAAGCTGACATAAGTATCTAGTAGCCTGCCCATCTTTCCAGCCTGATTCTCAGCCACCTTCTCTGTCACTCTGTCTCATAACCATGCACTGCATAGTCCCACTGCATAGACTGTAAATGCTATTCTTTCTGACTGGAATCCATCCTCATTTGTCCCTGGCCTTCACCTAGTTAGGAGCCCACCTTCCCTGATGTTATTCTACAGCATCAGGTACCTTTCCTTCGCAGCATTTATTGTAGCAATTATACATTTATTTTTAATTAATTCTATCCCATTGGCCTATAAAATTGCAAAGAACAGGAATTTTGATTCTGCTCACAGGTGTATTCCAAGAACCTAGAAGAGCACCTGGGACATGGTAAACTGTCAGTAAATATTTGTTGAATAAGTGAAAGAATGGGTGAATACTGGCTCCATGCTGGGCACTATGTTAAATGCTTTATGTAGTTTAGCTCATATAATACTTATAAAAACTGCTTTGAGACCAGTACTATTATCCTTATTTTGCATATGAATAGATGAAATTATGTTGCTACAAGTGGTAAGACTCATATCCTTCCATTTATGTCCAAAGAAGAGTTTTACTTGGGCATTCACTCTCTTAATCCCTTTGCCCTTCACAACACTATAAGACCAGCTAAATAGGATTGTTTATTTTTTCCTGTGACAAATGAAGAAGCTCATATTTAAAAAGTTATTTAACTTGCCTAAGGCCAAGCAATGAACCAGCTACAGCTAGAACACAGATCCAACACCAACTTCATCAAGTTTTTTAAAAATTTGACCCCTCTACCTCCTTGCACCCAGGCCCCAAATTTATTTCTATACTGCCATCCACATTCAGATTCACCAAATCTCAGGATGCCTGGGTGGCTCAGCGGTTGAGCATCTGCCTTCGGCCTAGGGCATGATCCTGGAGTACCAAGATCGAGTCCCACATCCGGCTCCCTCCATGGAGCCTGCTTCTCTCTCTGCCTATGTTTCTGTCTATCTCTCTCTTCTCTCATGAACAAATAAAAAAAATCTTTTAAAAAATAAAATAATAAAATAAAAAGATTCACCATATCTCTCCTATCATGACAGACATCCATAGTAAACTCTCTATGAGCATTATCTTCATTTTAGAAATCAATAAAGGTGACGGGAAAACATAGCATAGCACCTTAAACAACACATAGTTGTATGCTAATGTCCAACAATGCCATGGCTTATTTTTAATCAGGATCATTTTCACATATCCTAAACTCTTAAAAAAGGGAATGGAGAAAAATATGTATCATACCATATTTATGTGAAAAAAGGTTTTCAAAAGATGCAGTTAATTTTCCATAAGAAAAAGGAAGAAGAAAGAAAAAAGAGTAAGGAAGGAAAGTGAAAGGAAGAAGGTGGAGGGAAGGTTTGAAAGTTAAATTTTCCTTCCAAGCAAAATCAAGCCAGCTTTTTCAGTCACATAGGGAAGTATGATTTCATTAGCCTCTACACAATATGCTTAGTCATTAATCCTAAGTAAAGCACATGGCCCCTGACAATGCTGTCCTAAAAACCTGTGTGACACATTCTATATTTCAATTTTCAATCACAAGAGATTCTTATATAGTTCCACAATGTCAAAGGAGATAATTTGAGAATGATGACAGCAGAATAAGACGACAGGGCAGATAATCACATTGACAACACATGTCAGTCTTCGTAAAACTCAACTCAACAGTTTAGATACTTCTCACAAATTCTAGAATCCAATCCGAGTCAATTATTCCTAGCTTGGGTTCTATCATATTGGAATGCCCTAGAAACAATCCTTCATTCAAAATCTACATTCAAAAAATGTTCTTCCTTCTGTACTAATGTTTTACACCTCCAAACTGTTCTATGGCGTTAAGTGAATTTAATCTTGCGTCTACAAAGACTAAAAATGTAAAAGGATTAAGCACTTCTTCAGGCTTACAATTCTTCAACTTTCTTCATCTCCTTAATAGTAAAGCTTTTTAAACTAAAGTATCTATAAAACCGGGATCCCTGGGTGGCGCAGCGGTTTGGCGCCTGCCTTTGGCCCAGGGCGCGATCCTGGAGACCCGGGATCGAATCCCACATCAGGCTCCCGGTGCATGGAGCCTGCTTCTCCCTCTGCCTGTGTCTCTGCCTCTCTCGCTCTCTCTCTCTCTCTCTCTCTCTCTGTGACTATCATAAATAAATTAAAAAAAAAAAATTAAAAAAAAAAAGTATCTATAAAACCTCAAAAAGGTAATTTCCCAGACACGTCGACTTTAAATATTTAATTTCAACTTTGAATATGTGATGCCTGTTGGTTTATTAAGCATTTAATTTTTAGGTGCACTGACAAGCAGGAAGGCAACTTTTATTCCCAGTCACAAAACTTAGTTCTTTAATTTCCTTTGCAAATATATGACTCTCCCATAGTACACTTGTGCATTATGCATTTTTGTAAGTCACCGGCACTGCCAATGAATAACATGTACTAAGTGCTTACTAAGCACCAGGCACTATTCTAGGAACTTTATATCCATTAACTCATTTACACTGAAGACTATATGTACCCTATGAATGAGTTAATACTTAATAGGTAGAAAGAAAACACACAAAGGAAAGAGTAAGATAAGTATGCATATCATCTAAGCAAAGTTGATGTAGCAATTTAAAAATCTATTTACTGGACAGAGGAAATGGTTTGTTGTTATTTGAAGATGTGCTAAATGTAAAGAACACATACGTCCATGAAAAAAAGTATGCTTCCTTTTTCTTTTTTTTGGTTTTATACAGTTTTTAAAAGAATGCTTTCTCAATCATCATTATAGAAGCTGTTATTGAAAACCAAGAAGCAAACTAAAGAGAGAGGCAGAGGCACAGAGGGAGAAGCAGATTCCTCACAGGGAGCCTGATGCAGGACTCAATCCCAGGACCCTGGGATCATGCCCTGAGCCGAAGGCAGACACTCAAATGCTGAGCCACTCAGGAGTCCCAAAAGCACAGTGTTTTCTACATGATATGAAGAGTATTTAGCACATTGCCTAAAACATAATAAGCATCACCAAAAAAGTAAGCTATTCATAATTGCTGATATTATTAACCAAGGGAACCAAACATGATACAAACATGTACCATGTTCCACACATTGCACTACAGCCTTTATAATTAAGCATTTCAACACAGACTGCACCAGAGGAGCTTTAAATAATATCAGTGCCTGTAAAATACTTAGGAATAAATTTAACTGAGGATGTGACAGCTGGAAAACTACAAAATATTGATGAAAGAAATTAAAGAAGACACAAATAAAGACATCCCATGTTCATAGAATGGAAGGATAAATACTGTTAAAATGTCCATACTACCCAAAATGATTTACAGATTCAGTGTAATCCCTATCAGTCCAACTCTTGATTTTGGTTCAGGTCATGATCTCTGGGTAGCAAGTCCTGTATGGACTCCGTGCTCAGGGCAGCATCTGCCTAAGATTTTCTCATTCCCTCTCCTTCTGCCCCTCCTCCCCCACTTGCAATCTCTCTCTAAAATAAATAAAATATTTTTTAAATAAAATAAAAATGAACAAAAGAAAAATCAACAACACAAGAAATAACAGGTGTTGGTGAGGGAGGATGCACAGAAGGGGGAACCCTCTTGCACTGTTTGTGGGAATGCAAACCAGTGTAGTCACTCTGAAGAACAGTATGGAGGTTTCTCAAAAAGTAAAAAATAGAGCCACCCTATGATCCAGCAGTCCTACTTCTGGGCATTTAGTCACCAGTCACCATAGAGCCACCCTATGATCCAGCAATTGCACTATAGGTATTTACCCAGAGGGCACAAAAATACAGATTTGAAGGAGTACATGCACTCTAGCCTTGGAGAAATGTCTAATCAAGTCCTTTGCTCATTTTTATTTATTTATTTATATTTCCTCAAAAAGTTAAAAAGAGAACTACCCCATGATCCAGCAGTCCTACTTCTCAGTATTTATCTAAAATAGTTTAAATC
The DNA here is from genome assembly GCF_011100685.1 of Canis lupus familiaris. NCBI lineage: Eukaryota > Metazoa > Chordata > Mammalia > Carnivora > Canidae > Canis > Canis lupus. The sequence continues at coordinate 64,344,373 of NC_049227.1, read as the reverse complement.
AAAGTCATATAATATTACATTGTGTGTTAAAAAAAATACATTGTGTGTTAACTAACTAGAATTAAAAAAAAAGAAACATTAAAAAATAAAATAAATCAAGGTTACAACATGAGGTATGTGCATATTCACCCCAGCATGATTCACAAAAGCCAAGATGTAGAAACAACTTAAAGGTCCATTAGTGGATGAGCAGATAAAAACAATGTGGTGAGGGTGTCTGGGTAGCTCAGTCAATTAAGCACCTGCCTTCAGATCAGGTCATGATCTTGGGGTCCTGGGATCGAGCCCCATCGGGCTCCCTACTCAGCGGAGAGTCTGCTTCTCTCCCTCTCCCCCAGCTTGGGCTCTCTGGCTCTCTCTCTATATATATATCAAATAAATAAAATCTAAAAAAAAAAAAAAAAAAGAGGGACACCTGAATGCCTCAGCGGTTGAGCATCTGCCTTCGGCTCAGGGTGTGATCCTGGGATCCAGGATTGAGTCCTGCATTGGGCTCCCTGCAATGGAGCCTGCTTCTCCCTCTGCCTGTGTCTCTGCCTCTGCCTCTGCCTCTCTCTGTGTGTGTCTCTCTTGAGTAAATATGTAAACCCTTAAAAAAAAAAAAAGGAATGTGGGGTATACATACAAATGGAATGTTTTCAGCTTTAAAAAGAAAGAAATCTTGCCATATATGACAATACAAATGAACTTTGAGGGTACTATGTTAGGTGAAATAAACCAGTCACTGAAGGACAAATATTGCATAGTGCCATCTTCATGAGGTATCTAAAAATGCCAAATAAGTAGAAACACAAAGTGGAATGGTAGCTGCCAAGACATAGAGGGAGGGGTATATGGAGAGTTGCTATTCAGGAAGCATTAAGTTTCAAAAGAGAAAAATAAATAGTGATGGATGGGTCCCAGCCCCAAACATTCCAATTTAATTGGTTTGGGATGTAGCCTGGGCACAGAAATTTGTTAAATTGTGATTTAAATATACAGCCAAGTTTGAGAACTAATGTTTCAATAGATATGTTATTTCATTTAGTCCTCATAGATCATATTATTAATTCCATTTTACAGAACAGAAAACTGAGATTCAGAGATACAGTAACTTGACAAAGACTTAGACCTTTTCAACTCTCAAAACCTACCATGTTGCCTTCTGAACTGTAAATATCTGTTTCTTGCAACCTTCAAATTCTGCCAGGAAAAAAGTCAAATAGTTGCTTTGCAAATCTGCACAGTAGGTTAAAAGGCCTCCTTATGAATTTTGAGCTCTGGTACAGGTTTTTGTTTTTGTTTTGCTTCCAAAAACAAACCTTAACCCACAGACGGTCATGAAATCAATTTACTGAGATTCAAAAAGCATTTTTAAATGAAATAAAAGAATTGATAAAAATATAACAGTGCCAGACTGCACTGCATGTAACAGAAAAAGTATTAACTATAAGTACTGAGTCTTGAAATTTTTATTCCTATGTGTGTGCACCTGCACGTGTGCCTGTATATGTGTATGCGTGCACATTATGGCAAGTAGTAAATCCTATCTCCTACCATGAGTTGCACCATGAGTTTCAAACATATTTGATGTTAATAGTTCTTCTAGGTAGAAATAAAATCATAGGATAAAAAGATAATCCTGAAAATGTTATTCATTTTCTCTTTTTTTTTTTTTTAAGATTTTATTTTTAAAATAAACACACCCAATGTGGGGCTCAAACTCATATCCCAAGATCAAGAGCCACACACTCTACGACTGAGCCAGGCAGGCAGCTGTTAGTCATCTTCTGATTTGTGTACACTCATGTTTTTCTTTAATCTTAGAATGTCTTCCTTCGCTCTCCAGCATTCAACCACCGCTTAGTTGTCCTCTCCCTTCCATCTCCTAGGCAGAATTAGCTGTTCTTTAGTGCATCACCATTGTTAACAACATCTACCATATTTTTAAAGTATTTTATTTAAAGAGGGCAGTGTCTCATTCCCAAAAATATGAACAAAACAGAGCCTGATACATGGTGGAGCTTAATTTTTTTTAACAATTAGGGACAGCAGCTTACTATTATTTTACTCATGAAATTTTGATGATACAAAATATAAATTAAGAATGAATTGCATCTTCTATCTTCCTGAATAATCACAAATTAGCACTAAAGTTACTTTAATATCGGGCTTATCCATATCTAGTCTAGATGATACTCTTGTCTGCCAAAGCCTGTATCAAAGAAAAAAGAAGACAAACTTTGAAGTTAGCTCTACTGGATTAGCTTACATTGTCTATACCAGTCTACTCTCTTATCTATTTTTTTAAAGGTTTTATTTATTTATTCATGAGAGAGGCAGAGACACAGGCAGAAGAAGCAGGCTCCTCACAGAGACCTGGATGTGGGACTCGATTCCGGATCCCAGGATCACACCCTGAGCCGAATGCAGCCACTCAACCGCTGAGCCACCCAAGCGCCCCACTCTCTTATCTCTTTTAACATTAAAACACCTTCTCCAATTCCTATTTCTATACTTGCTATGAAATTAAATTAAAATAGATTCATTAAACACTTACCAAATAAAATACATTAAATAAATACACTTACCAAATAAAAGTACATTCCATTTTATGAATAACAGGGAAAAAAACAATTTTACTAAAAAAAAAAAAAAAAAAACAATTTTACTAAAATGCAAATCCAAAGAAAACAAAAAAGCATTTATTCTCTCTCAATCTTAACTTCTTAACACCATCAAAGTCTTTTATTCATCTGTAATCATCTAAATAAAGGCAATTTAAGTCTTTCCTATTTCTTGACTGTATTGAAATATTGGGACTATTTAATTATTCAAAAAGGTATTTTAAAAATATATATTATAGGGACTCTTGGGTGGCTCAGTGGTTGAGCATCTGCTTTTGGCTCGGGGCCTGATCCCGGAGTCCTAGGATCAGGTTCCACGTCAGGCTCTTTGCATGGGGCCTGCTTCTCCTCCCTCTGCTTGTGTCTCTGCCTCTCTTTCTGTGCCTCTCATGAATAAATAAATAAAATCTTAAAAAGAAAATAAGCCTCTCAATGTTTTAAAAAAACAAAAACCAAAATATATATATTATATATTCAAGTATATAAGCATATGTATACAAATATACATACGTATGATTTTAATATCTTATATTCCTGACCAGCCTAAAGTCAAATATTGTCACAGTAATCTGAGTAACTAAGACATTTAATCGAGTAAGTACCAGGGAGCATGGAAACAACATACAAATTTAAATAAACTAGAATTAAAATTTACTTAACATTAGAAGTAATTTAAATTTGTAATAAGATAGAAATGAAAATTAAAATTGGAAGAATGCCAGAGAGCATGCTCCATAAAAATCTATTTCAGGAATCCATGGGAAAAATTCTGCCAGTTTTTCTGCAAAGTGAACCTTCGAATTTTTAGTTATAAATTTATGCAATCTTAACATGTGAAAAAGAAAATCACATACCATTTCTTTGTTTCAAATTTTTGACCCAAATTAAATGGCTCTACGATCTTCTACATTATGCAGCTTCACCTAACATTATGGGCCCAACTATTAAGAGTCAAAGCCAGCCATGGATGTAGCTAACCGGCAGACAGCAACGCTGATTCATCTCGGGGAGAAACAGGCAGCAGCATCCACAGATCTGATGATGCCCAAAGAAGGTAAAAATTGGTCATAAGCCAAGTATTTCCTTTTGGAGCACAGACAGGAGTACTGTAAGTAAACATAACTCAGAGCTTGCTACATTTGAATCTTAACTCAAATGTGGTCCTTTGGGGCTAGGCAAAGAGGTAGGGGAAGGTACATGTAATAATTTCCAAAGCCATACTGTTGTCTCAAGATTGGAAAACTCAGGTGTACAACTGTGTTTTCCTTATTCATTTAATTCCATTAACAAGAGTTATGTGACTATTTCACACCAAATATTTAAGTTTGTACATTAAATATAACTCCCTCCAGGTACCCTATAACAAAGCAGTGAATTTCTTACTTTCTTCATTTCAGTGCATTAGATTTTGTATAACATTTATCTCACCTACTAAATATATAACTAAACATCACAGAGTTAAAATAGTAAGCTTTCGTCTACTATGGAGTCTGAGGCAACTGCTTAAGCAGGCCATCAGGATAAAAAATGATGCAGACACCAACCAGAGAGGGAGATTGAGTTACGAATGTGCCCAGGGGGACTATATGAACCAGCTCTTCTTTCTCAGCTTCCCAGTCCATTTAGCTGGCTCCTCAGACAAAAACCCACCAATTAAAGGATGCAACCTAACCAAGGGACCCTAAGCCAGAACCATATCCAAAACTCAAATAAAGATAGATAAATTACAGTCATTTAGGAAGAAAGAAACAAACAAAGGAAAGAAAAAAAGGAGAAAGATTGCCCCCCTTAATCACTCTTTAAAATGGCATACTGGAGATTTTACACATAATAGAGAAGAAATGCTCTTTGCCAAAAATCAAACATTCATCTAGCTTTCCTGTAAGAAACTATCAAATCCAACCATGAAAGCAAGATTAATAATAAATAGGTGGCATAAATCTAATCTTTCAATCCTCCAATATTTTTATAAATGACTTTTATAATTCACCTTATAATGCATTTTTTAAGAATCACATTAAATCAAAAGCATACCAAAAGGTATCCCAATAAAGCAAGATGTGTTTTAATATTTGCAGAAGTAAATGAAAACTAAAATTTATTTTACTATACATATAATACTGCATATTAGTAATTACTAATAACTAATAATTATATAATTAATAAGATTGTATTTATTATAAATAAATGAACCTTTATTTCATTTTTTTTAAGATTTTATTTATTCATCCATGAGAGACACAGAGAGAGAGAGGGGCAGAGACACAGGCAGAGGGAGAAGCAGGCTCCATGCAGGGAGCCCGATGCAGGACTCGATCCCGGGTCTCCAGGATCAGGCCCTGGGCTGAAGGTGGCACTAAACCGTTGAGCCACCCGGGCTGCCCAAAATGAGCATTTAAACCTGGACATTCTAATCTGGCAGTGATGAAAATGGAAATTTCTCATATGAAAGACATTTGGCTATGTTATTATCAGATTCGTTGCTTATAATTTCAGAAACAGTTATGGGGGCTAGGATATAAACTTGATTCTAACTCATTCATTAGTTCAACACATATTAAAAGTACCTAACTGACTCCAAACCTAAGACCATGACTTTCCTACTAAATTAGTTTGGACAAGAAAGATCTGGGCCTTTCATGGTCTTGCAAGCCCTAGGAAAAAGAAAGGAAAATTTGCTCTAGCCTCAGAAGCCTACAGACAACCACAGTGAATCTGAGTTAGTGCTAGTGGGTAGCTCTAGAATGCTTTTAATGATGTAGAAAATGGATACAAACTGTAGGACTTGCTTAAGGCATTCTCAAGGGATTACAACTGAAAGAAAATTCTACTCTAACAAAGACTCAAAAGATTTTAAAAATCAAACACCAATTACATTGTTTTGATAATTAGCTTTAAAAGACTACTTAAGGAAGAAAACTAACCTTCTGGAATGCTTGCAAAATTACTACAAACTAATTTTACTGCTCTGTTCAAAAAATCCAGGGCCTAATTCAACTTTTACAAAGTGAGAATTTACCAAACCCCAACAATTTGCTCTCAGGCTCCCTCTACAGAGATTGATTGATGGTTTAAAAAACATTCTAGAAAAAAATATTTTGGCCTGAAGAAAAAAAAAATTACACTTCTCTGCAAAAGAGGTAAAAGTGGTAGCTCCACCTCTTTTATTTGTATATAAGGCTGTGCTACCTCAAATAAGCATTTAGAGCCATATTCCACATCATAAATTTGGGAATTGCATCACCCACTCTCCTGTGCTGCAAAACTGACTTCAAGGGAAGTTTTAAAACTAGTCTAGGGACATTCCTTTAGTCTACTTTAGTGCTGCAATAGACTTCTATTTAGGTAACATATACTTGGTAGACTCCTATCAGCCCAGCAGATTCTCAAACCATGAGATTCTTTACTTGACTGAAACAAATAATTTGAGGAAACAAAGCCTCAGATGCATTGCCCCTCAAAATAATATGCATGAAGGAATTCCTAAAAGATATGCAGAACTTTCATTCTTTGAGATACTATAATGTCCATTCCTGGATTAAGCCAGGTTATCAGAGAGCTACGTACCTGGGCCGTACCTCATTGCTGGTCACGGCCACCCTAACAGAACTGCTTTAAGAAAAAGAATAGTTATTTATTGAGCACATACGCTCTTTACTCACATCACAATGCTCTTGAGATGGATGTTATTTTCATGTTAGAAAAGAAAATAATCAGATCTTGAGAGGTTATTTCCCCCAGAGACACAGAGCCTAGATGAAGGACATTATAAAAAACAGCCCAATGAATCCTGCTGACTTTCAATGTCAGGGCATTGAGGAAATTGTATGACACTATACTGAATCCACTCTTAAAGAAACTATAGCAGATATTTCATTCTGGATTCTAGACAGAAACAACTGTGTTCCTCTTAGGCAGTTAGTTTGTTTTTCTCATGGATGAGTTTTCCAACCACTAAATTTTTTTGCGTTTTCCTCTTTGCCTGGAAGTTAGAAAACTCAAATTAAATGTGTGCCCAGCTCTAATAAACATACAGGATTTCAGAACATGGATTTTGTGAGCTAATGGTTCCCCTAGCTCATTTCATTTTGTTGTTTTCTTTACTCATATTCTCAGATTCTTTTTCATCTCACCTTGAAGTTTATCCTATTACAAACTATTTATTTTCAAATGCTATTTATCAAAATCTTGTAAAAACTCACCAAGTTCTACATTATACAATATATAAGTTATACTCAATAAAGTGCTGGGGAAAGGTACAAAAGAAAAGCCATTACAATAATCAAAATCAAAGAACAGTAATTCAAATATGTCCTAGGCTATCTTTGAGTCAATTCTTTACAAAATAGTCTAAATTACTTCATTCTTACATAAGCAATCACTGAATTAATATTTTTATTCTATTTATTATAACATAACTTAAAATACAGTTATATATAGATACATGGATTTATTAAATTTAGAATGGGGATAATTTTGAGGAATTTCATTTCATAAAGATTGCACTAGAAAGTTCTATTCGTCTTTTTATCATACTTATCCTAGGGAAGAGAAGTACATATTGGTGAGTAAGTGTGGAGGAAAAAGCATCTTTTGTGAAATAAAAGTATTAGTGGAGAAAAAGGAAAACAAGCACATGGAACAACTTGATAAAACCAATGCCTGTGTGAGATGCACATGTCCATGCCTTTGGTTTCACTTTTCTCTGCCTTGGTTCTTAGTAGTGGTTCTCTTTTTTTTTTTTTTTTTTTTTTTTTTTTTGATGTTGGAATTCTTTACCCTCTTTAAATTTTGTTGACTTTTAGTTTTTGCAGGTTATACCCATCAATACTTACCCTATTAGAAAGTAAACCTGATACATGTTTAAAACCATTAAAAACCATTATGCATTTACAAAAATATTTTATTTTTAAAAAAATTTTTTCAAAACAAAAAGTGGTGCTTTGTACTTTTAAAAAATATCTTTAACATCTTGATTCATAGAGCACAGATTCTCATATCTGCTTATGCATTAATTCTGAGAAGTTGTTTTAGGTGGAAGCATATGAAAAAATTTGGCCTCACAGAGATATGTAGTTGGAAAAAGAAGTATTTTAATAATCTGCTCAGGTAATTATAGATATTTGAATTTGACACAACACCCAAATTCAACAAATTGTAATTTCTTAGAAACACATGAGGCTGGTAGTATTTTAATAACCAGAACCAAATAAAGAAAGCACAACTGAAAGCACAACCAATATCTCTCATAAAGTTAAATGCAAAAATCTTTAACAAAATTTTAGCAAATTGAATGCAACAATATGTGTGTATATATGTGATCAAACAGGATTTATTCCATGTGTGCAAGGTTCATTCAATATTCAATAATTAATCAATGTGGGCAGCCCTGGTGGCACAGTGGTTTAGCACCGCCTGCAGCCCAGGGTTTGATCCTGGGGACCCTGGGCATGATCCCTGCATGGAGCCTACTTCTCCCTCTGCCTGTGTCTTTGCCTGTGTGTGTGTGTGTGTGTGTGTGTGTGTCATGAATAAATAAATAAAATCTTAAAAAAAAATAAAGTCCACGTGATTATTTTTGAGACCATGTAATTATTATGACTAATGTAATTAACAAGTGAAACTGAATTTTGATAGAATGTTTATTTTGGAGGAGTCACTTTTTAAAATGTCCAGTGTAAAAATTAGTTGCTATAATTTAACCATATGTTAATAGGAATTGTGTTAAACCCATACATCCATTTAGGGAGAATTGACGTCTTTACTGTGTTGATTCTTCCAATCTATAAACATGGAATGTCCTAGGATTTAGGTCTTCCTTAATTTCTTTTATTAGCAATTTATAATTTTCATTATACAGATATTACCCGTGTTTTGTTAGAATTATACTTAATTATTTCATTTTGTTTGGAGCAACTGTAAATGACATTCATTTTAAATTTGTTTCCATTTGTTGTTGTCAGCAATATATAGAAATGTGATTGTTTTTTTGTGTGTTGATCTTGTATCCTGAAACCCTACTGAAGTCACATTTTGGATCTAGGTTTGTAGATCCTTTGAGAGTTTTTCTTCTTCTTTTTTTTCATCTGCAAACCAGGATACTTTCTTTCCAATATATTAAAATTAAAATGAATCTTTAATTGTTTTTCTTGCCTTATTGCAAGTGCTAGAACTCCTGGTATTATGCTAAATAAGAGTGGTGAGAGTAGACATCCTTACCTTGTTCCCAATTTTATTTTTATTTTTTTATTTTTTAAAAATTTATCTATTTATTCATAGACACAGGGGGGGGGCAGAGACACAGGCAGAGGGAGAATGTAACATTATTAAGCTTTAAAAGGGAGGGAGATCCTCATATATACTACAAAATGGATGAACCTTTAGGGCATTACATTAAATGAAATAAATCAACCAAACAAAGACAAATACTATATGATTTCACTTATACGAAGTATCTAAAGTAGTAAAATTCATAGAAACAGAATATAAAATGGTGGTTACTAAGGGCTTGGGAAGGGAGAAAGGAACTCATTGCTGTTTAATGAGTATAGAATTTCAGATTTGTGATATGAGAAAGTTCTGAAGATCTGTTTCACAACAATATAAATATATTTAACACTACCAACTGTACTTAAAAATGGTTAAGGGCAGCCCGGGTGGCTCAGTGGTTTAGTGCCGCCCCTGTCCAGGGCGTGATCCTGGAGACCCAGGATCAAGTACCATGTGGGGCTCCCTGCATGGAGCCTGCTTCTCCCTCTGCCTGTGCCTCTCTTTCTCTCTCTCATGAATAAATAAACAAAATCCTTAAAAAAAAATGGTTAACATGATAAATGTTATGTAATGTGCTTTTTAACACAATAAAAAATTATATAAAAATAATAACAGTATTAAGTGGAAGAAAAAGCTGCATTTGTAGAATGCCTATGTCAGAAATCACACAAATACATAAATCACAATATTCTCATATTACTCTGAAAGAAAAAGTTATTACCTTTTTCTTCTAGAAAGCCTGATAATCCTTTTCATAATACCATAATATGTACAGTTATATCAAAGAGAGGAAAGCTCCAGACCATTAGGTAATTTTATTTGGAAATCTAAATATACATATTTATAGATATTGCTAAGTATATTTGCTAATTTTATTCCCAGTAGAAGCTACACTTTAGGAACCTTAGTTCATATTTATATTTTTTCTGATTCCTTATGGATTCTAAAAACAAAATTCACAGGTATACTCTCAGGCATGTTATTGAAGTAAACATGCTATACTATAACCAAAGAGGAACACATTTAACTTTTAATTCCTTAGTTAAAGATGAAAATAGCTATCACATATTCCATGCCCAAGATAAATTTTTAAAAAAGAAAATGCCTCTTATTCTGAAATGACAGCCCCCTCACATATGGAGCAGTAAACTTTTCTTTCTTCCTAAATACTCATTTGGCACTGATTTTTGACAAGTGAAAATGCTTTTCCACATACATACAGTCCACTTGATTTTAAGAAGCACTGATAACCCCTTTCAAACTTTCCTCAGTATTTAACATGTCTACTTTCCTTTAATTTCTGTAGCAAGTTACAGAAAAAACTTGTTTCGATTTTCCAATAATAATGGGGTGAAATGTGTGTGTTGGCCAAGGGAGACACTGATGTGAACTAAACGTAGGTGTCAGAGATTATAAAAAAGTATTCAATGGGGGCACCTGAGTGGCTCAGTCAGTTAAGCATCTGACTCTTGATCTCAGCTCAGGTCTTGATTTCAGCATCATGAGTTCAAGTGCCACATTGGGCTCCACACTGGGAGTGGAGCCTACTTAAAAAATAAAAAATAAAATCTGAAAATAAATAAATAAACAAACAAATAAATAAATAGGTGAATAATCACTGAGTTTGACAAGTTATTCTTTCCTCAAATACCCTTAAAGAAGTAAACCATTAAAACTATCTATTAAATGAATAAAAGTCATCCTTTTATTTACATATAATAGTAAATACTAGCATCTATTGTCAAAATTGGTATCTAAAGGAGCAGTTAGCTATAGATCAATTTTTAATCCTACTATGATTGTGCTTGCAAATTACACCTGTATTTTTCCTCTCACTTGATTTTTTATATTGTTGAAATGAAGAAACAGTATCTAATATTCTAGATTGAGACATGCTAAGCAACTAAGTATTATCATCTTGCATGTGATCAAACCTAAAGCTAAATCAAAATGCCCCCATCTGATTTCATGTAAATTAAGCTGATTATAGAAAGTGTCCAATTTCTATCATTTCTCTCCATAAAGTAGCAAGCACATATTTGTTGAGTAACTGCAGACTGACTGATTCTAAATATAAACTGAGACGTGTGCTAAAATTATTGTCCTGATTTTTTAGCAATCACTATGAATATCACACATGGTTACAGATTCTATTTATTAAGTACCTTGAAAAAAAATAGTTTAAATATTAACAAAATTACAAGTGAAAATTTTCCTATCAAATGCAATGATTCTAATTAAATTCACAGTTGCTAACTGTTCCTACCAATACTCCACACATATGGCCATTCATTTCACAAAAGCTGTCAAACCTAGTATTAGGACTACGTCAATTAAAGCAAATTTTACACAAGCAAGTTTTAAGTGGGGTCACTTCTCTTACAAAAGAAAGATGGTTTTACCTTAAAAGAGAGGTACATCTAAGCAGCTCTAAAATTCTAATCCAACAAAAAGCCTCAAAATAATCTTGAAGCTGTTTCCTGGATTACTACTGTTCCATCTTCCAAATCTACAAATGCTCAATTTACTTTAAAAAGTCAATTTCATGAAAATATGCTAATGGAGAAAGGAGAGTTTATGTAAAAATAAGCTAATGCCATCTTGTTGAATTAGATGTGACGCAGGCCAGACTTTGCAAAGTAGTGAGTAAAAGAGATAAAAATGTTCAAAATAATCCTTTGTCAAACATAATGTTCCATTTCACATGGCTAAGCGGAAGAACAAAATCACATAGAAGTTAGGAAGCTCCGGAGCCACAGCACAATCTTTAAAAATCAAATAATGTGGGGACACACCTGGATGGCTCAGTGATTGAGCACCTGTCTGCCTTCAGCTTAGGTCATGATCCTGGGGTCCTGGGATCCAGTTCCATATGGGGCTCCCCACAGGGAGCCTGATTCTCCCTCTGCCTATGTCTCTGCCTCTCTCTGTGTCTCATGAATAAATTTTTAAATCTTTTAAAATAAATAAATACATAAATACATAAATATCAAATAATGTGGATGGTTCAGCATACCCAGCGAACCAAGAATATTATCAATTTCAAAAGGAAGGAGTCCTCAGAGACGTTCCAGTCAGCCTCAGGGAAGACCCAATGATCACTTGACTACCTAACTCTAAACCTTCAAAGGAGTCAAAGGAACTCTCTAGGCCAATCAGTTACTTGCAAGTAAAAAGTGAAGGAAAAAAGAGTAAATTTATCACTCACCTTCCCAGAGCCCAAAGAATCCCAACACTTTGGCTTTGTCAAAAAGCCAAACATACTCCTAATGTATTATGGGCAGGAGTATGTTAACCAATAAATGTTCAAATGGGAATTAACAGAAATAGGGTAATGGAGAATAAACAGGCAAGCCTATTTCAATTTAAGTTTTTAAACTCTAAACTAATCCTAGGAAAACTGTTGGCTAAGCCCAGTTCAACTCTGACAGATAATGCCTAAAAGGAATGTAAATAAATAAACCACTTTCTAAGAGCTTAAGGAAACTGCTTTAAGTAATAGGTCTCAACTAAGCTCAGGACAAATTCTTTTCAAAATACTGTGTACCTCAATGTCCAGCTTCCACGAGGAATCATCTGTCAGGTCTTAAAAGGGGGGGCGGGGTGCCTATTTTGGATTTGTAAAGCTGATGCTTCAATTTTCATTTCCTTTCAGGTCTCCCAAGACTAATGGCACGTTATAAGAACCTGCCTCTGCTCTCTACCTGTGCCCTCAAGATAAGTTCATATCCCAGTGACTCCCCTTCCACTAGTCCTCAGAAACTCCGAGACAATTAATGGCCTCCCTGCCTCAATGGCTTCTGATATTCCAAGTAGGATAGGGGTGGGACCCCAAGGAAACATGGGTGAGAGACTGGGGTAATAAGAGACCTGGCCAAAGCAAAGGAGATAGTGTCACTCATCCCTACAACTGGTGTGGTAAAGGAGGCATAGTCTCTCTCCTCCTTGAGGGGAATCTCCTTTGGTGGAGGGTTACTGGGAACAAAGGGAAGGAAGCATATGAATGCCCAGGGGACTGGGAATGTTGTGTCCCTCAATGGCCACCTGTTCTCAGAGGCTGTCTCTAGCAATATCCAAGGGGGCAGAAGTCATCAATGTCCACTATACTCTGTTGTACCTTGTAACCAGGCTTCTGCTGAGAACCAGAAGAAGGTCAGAAATTCCCACCCTCATCTATGTGGATTCTCTAAATTACAGTGCAGGAGTGAGTTCATATGCCTTGCATTGCCAGGATATTGAAGCTGTGGAGACCTGGGAATCTGATAAAGGAAGACGGAAGAGGTTGAAATTTGAAAGAGATAAGGGTGGGAATAGATGCCTGAGGGGAGGAAGTTAAGGTCCACAAATACAAAGCTAAAACCAGAAAGTAGTCCATCATATAGTGCCTTCTCTGACTGGCACTTCTCTTGCAAGTGACTTCTCTTGCTGGCTCTCACCAAACAGGATCTCCAACTACTTACATCTTCTCTCCTCGGGCCCCAACTACTCACCTTTCTCCTACTACTCATGATTTTTTCAACTGGCAGACAATATTACATTAGTTTTGGGTGTAAAACAGTGATTCGACAATGCTATATATTATGCAACGCTCACCACTATACCAAGTGTAGTTACCTTGCAAAGTAATTACAGTATTATTGACTATATTCTTTAAGTTGTACTTTTCATCCACATTACTTATTTATTTTATAACTAAAAGTTTGTACCTCTTACTCCCCTTCATCTATTTTGCCCAGTAGCCATGATTTAAATAGTTTTGTTTTGTTTTTTTTCTAATCAAAAGAGGTTGCCTAAAAAAGTGTAATCTGAGGAACCACAGACAGGAGTGAGTACCACTAACAATAATATGTCAATATCTTAGAGTTAATTTGTAATGTTAGCCTACCTAATAGAAAATTATCTAAATATTTTTAAAGTTCACTGTCCAGTTTTAGTTAAGTGAAAATCAATGTTATAAAATTTAAGGTAAAAATATTTTAAAAGTAATATACATACCATGATTAAAATCATGAACAGAAAAAATAATGGAAGAAAATACCAAAATCACATCAAAATATTAATAGTGCACGTCTTTAGTTACAAGTATGATCATTTTTTCCGTTTTATATTCTTATAGTTTCCAATTTGTTCATAATTCTATAATGGAAAGGGAAAGCGGGAAAGCTTTTTAAAAAAAGCAAGCTTCCAGCAGCCCGGGTGGCCCAGCAGTTTAGCGCCGCCTTCTGCCCAAGGCCCAATCCTGAAGACCCAGGATGGAGTCCCACCTCGGGATCCCTGCATGTGGCCTGCTTGTGTCTCTGCCTCCCTCTCTCTCTCTCTCTCTCTCTCTCTCTCTCTGTGTTTCTCAAAAATGGGTAAATAAAATCTAAAAAAAAAAAAAAAAAACCTTCTTTGAAAGAGGAAAAATGTTACTTGCATAGAAAACTCCTCCTGAAAAAAAAAAGAAAAAGAAAAAGAAAACTCCTCCTGGGTTCACTTGACAATTAGTCCTTTTTTTTTCTTTTTTTTGACAATTAGTCCTTTTAATATCAGTACCCAAGAACTATGCATTTACTGGAAGGGCACCTGGAACAAAGAACATGGAGAATGTGAGCAAGACCAGCCAAAGAGAAACTTGGCCTGCTTAGTAACCTACACTACTAGCTCCCTATGACCACCAGACGAGGAGCAGATTTCAAAGCCTGATATGCAAGGTTCTTCACAATCTGTCACTGTATATTCAAACAGTATATAAGCACTTAGCTAAACCTCCTTGTCTGACTTTTTCTTTTCCTATCAAAATCTTCCCATCTGGCAGAATGATTTAATTCACTTCCATCCATGAAGAGTTTCCTGATTCTCTTACGAAACTAGCCTCTACAATTTCTCCTTCTTAAGGTGTTGATACAGCATTTATAGCACCACTTTCTCCCAGTACTAGGCCAATTCTAATTATTTTGTTGATTACTCATGTGTAAGTAAATACCTCCCCAGCTAGATGTTAAGTTCCTTGAAGTCAAGAATTTGAATGGTCTGCAGACCGTAGTCATTCAACAAATGCATATACAGAAAGAGAGAAGAGTGAGAAAAGATGCAGTGCTAAAACCAGGTTGGTGTTATATTCATACTTGGTGATGTTACCTAAATAAAATGTGTTGCCTCTGTTTTAAAATGTTCCCACTGACCCTTCATCACTAGGACATGTACTTTCTTTTTTTTTTCAAATAGCAGTGGGATCATTTTTGTTTTTGTTTTGTTTTCATAGCTTATTTATTCATACCAATTCTGCCATTCTCCTTGTAATTAAACAGCCTGGACTGCAAGATGCCTCCCCAAGGTTCAGGATATAGTCTACAGCCATACAAAGAACAAAAAGAAATTACCTCCTAGAAATAAAATTTAAGAGTCATCACAAGATCCTATTTCTCTTATAGTCCTGTGTGAACAACATATTTGTGCCTCCATTTTATGGCCTTATTCAGGCAATGGGCTTTAGTCTATCAATATCCTCATCAAGAATTCTCCAATGTAAATAGTTCAATACTTTAGAAATGACGGACAAATATAATTATGTTTCTATCTGCCATCAAATACTATTCCAGTACTTAGAGATAATGAGCATTTGTACTATAGCAACCTGCCTCTGGAGACATCAACAAGAGTTTCACATCTTAAGGGAGAATACATAAATCATAAATGAAAGCAAATCAAATGGCCAAGCAACAGACAAAGAAAAACCCAGCATCCATTATTTTTTCAGGAAGAGCACGCGGGTCAATATGATTGTTGACTCTGAAGGGCCGAGCAAAAACAAATCAATGCAGTTTCCCACTATACAGAACTTCGTTTTGCTACAGCACATATATTTTTTTGTAAGTCAATACTTGTCCAGATTCCACCACTTACTAGCCATATGATCTTGAACCTTCTCTGTATTTCAGTTCCTTGGTCTGTAAAATGGAGTTATCACTTCCTAGCCAAACCACAGTCAAAATGAATCAAATAACA
Organism: Canis lupus familiaris; assembly: GCF_011100685.1. Lineage (NCBI taxonomy): Eukaryota > Metazoa > Chordata > Mammalia > Carnivora > Canidae > Canis > Canis lupus. Next base: position 64,328,510 of record NC_049227.1, on the reverse strand, counting down.
TTAATAGTCTGGGTTTATCTATCACCCTATCATGGGATGACACATCTCACAAAAACGGTTCAGTCACACACCCACGAACTAGGTAACTGTTCCTGCAAATGTTTCTGCTAAGTTTTAAACAAGAAAAAGATTTCCAGGTGTTCTGGTCTTTTTTATTTTTATTCTTTTTTACTTTTCTAATTGATTTTTCCAACATTTGAGCACCCACCATATATCACTGCCAAAAATGTGTTAAACATCTCCTGCTATGACCTAGCTCTCCTTTGCAATGTAGTCCAGATATTATTTTTTGGCATGTGCTTTCTAAGAAAATAGATTTTTCTCCCCACCTAATTCAAAGCTCTTTCTTACTAAAAGAACAATAATTCCACATACCATAAGTTTACAGGTTGTTGCTATTGTTTGAGATCACACTTAAGAAAATTAAGTTTATGTTTAATACCGAATGGACGGACCATCTCTATGTTCGCTTACACTTGGACACACAACTCCTTAAAACAGTGGAAGATCCGTGGGCTTTGGAGTCAGCCAGGCTTGGATTCAAGTTCCTGTTCTGTGACCTTGAGCATGTAATTTAACTTCCAGGCTTCCTCACTCTCCACCTTCAGTTCTGGGCTGTTGTGATGACTTAAAGAAACAATATACCTGAAAGGAAGTGTCTAGACTCTGAAATTATTATTTCCCACTCCCCTTAAATCTTTCCCTCCTACGCCAAGACCAAGCAAACCTACTCTGAACACAAGACAACTTGGACACAGCATCTATTTCACACTCGGGGAGGAGGGGGGGATGCTATCCAACGAAAAATTGAGTGGACGATGCTTCCAATGGAGCAAGAAGTAAAGAAACTGACAGGGGTAGACCAGGGCCCCCTACTTCTCTGACACGTACGAAAAAGACACTAATGTGACACACTTTATAAAGGTTGCACCGCACACTCACGTTGGTTTGTACCACGCTCTGGGAAAAGGACGGAATCAGGGAACAAGCAGCAGGGAGCCTCGGGGTTCAGCGACCCGACCCCGCCCGCCCGGGCGGTACCTCTGAAGCCTAGAAACTGGGGGGAGCGCGCCGCAAACTGACCTCGCCCCCCACCCCCTCCCCCATGTGCCCGAATCTCTCTGGGGCACGGATGGTGCTGAATCACTAGCTCCAGCAGTGGCAGCTGTCGGCTCCGCTGCTCCCGCGGGAGCCCGGTCCCCAGGGCGGCGACCGTCCCGGGGTGGGGGTGGGGGTGGGGGCGGGGGAGGGGGAGGGGGTGCGGGGCCGACACCCCGCGGTGGGGGGCCGTGGGAGGGGGTCGCGGAGGACCGGGGCAGCAGGTACTCACCGGGGCGAGGACAGCCCAGCGCGGTGGGCGGCTCCCCGCTGCAGGCGGCCCCTCTGCGGCTGCCCCGCTTCCCCGTCGCCCCCGGCCCGGGGCTCCCCTCCGCCCGCCTGCCGCCCTAAGCAGCGTCGGCTCGGGGCTCGGGGCTCGGGCGCTGCCCCCGGAGCAGCTGGAGCAGCTGCGGCTGCCGAAGGGGGTGGCGGCTACCGATCGGCCAGACCATCCGCGGGCTGCGGCCGGGGGAGCGCGAGGCGCGGAGCGGGGCGAGCGGGGCGGGCGGGGCGGGCGGGAGGAACCAAGGCCGGGGCGCGGGGGGCGCATCCTCCGCCTCCCGGGGCGCCGCGAGGGCTCGGGGGCGCCAGGCGCCGCGGGCTGCGGCCCCAGCGCGGGGCCTGGCTTTTCCGGGCGCCCCCCTCCGGGTTTGCCTTGGTTCGGCTCGGGGCTCCTTCCGAACGCGGCGAACAGAGGACCTAGCGACGGGCGCGCCCCGCCTGGGCGGCGTCCGCTCCCGCTCCGCAGCGGGGCCCCGCGGCGCCGCGTCCTGGGCGCACCGACCCTGGGCGCCGTCCGAGTCCTCCAAGGGCATCTCTTTCACCCAAGCTGCTTTGTGGAGCGAAGAACTCAGCGGCATCCGAGCCCAGCCGGAAAGTTAGCAAATAAAATCCAGTAGCCACCCCCCGCCCCCACCCCACCTCCGTGTCCCGCAGGTGCTCTTTGGAGGTTCGGGGGGAAATAAGGATCCCAGAGTTGGAGCTCCACGAATGTCCCGTCCTGCCTTGGAAAACGTACATCTAGGAGACCCTTCTCACGGCTCTATACGAGATTATTAAAGAAATGCAGAAACGTGTCAGGTTCATTGTTGAGCATTTTAAGGAGAAGTGTCTTGGGAGTGGGGAGGAAATCATACCTTTATGTGAAATGCACTTTCATAGAGCTGGAGAGCGAAGCTCCTGCCATGACATCCCGTAGACTTCTGTTGAGAGCGCTTTTGTGGCCTCTGACCCGTTCACAACCAGGCTCGAGCAAGCAGGTTCATTTTCAGAGCATGGTGAGGATGGAGACAAGTGTACAGTTTTCCTTATGGGAAGAAAAAAAAAAAAACACAGTTGACAACTACCTTTAAAATATAATTCAAGGGAAAAAAATATATATATAATTCAAGGGGGCAAAAAAAAACTCTCCAAATAACTCCCCCCCCCCAAATAAATTCCACAGTTCAGAGCCATTCACTCTGAATGAAAGCTTTGTCCTTTTTTTTTTTTAGTTAACATGATTTTTTAACATGAATTGAGCACATACGATGGACCAAACACTACACTGAGAGTGTTTCCAGTTTTATTCCTTCGTTTACTCTAAAAACTCCTGTAAAATCGGTGATATCATCGCTATTTTTAAAATAGACTGAGCTCAGAAAGTTTGTTGTGCTGAGTTCACCATCTCATGGATGATGAGTAGCAGAACAAGCACTGCAATCTGGAGTTTTTGACTAGTGCCTTTCCACTTAGAATGCTCCAGGAAACATACACTAAGCCTTACCATATCCATGATTGGCCCTTGAATGTAAGTTTATTAATCCTTCCTTTGTGAAAACTAGGTTTCATGGTGGAGAAAGGGACATTTAAATTTCTAAGGTGGACTCCTGAGGTTAGGAATAGGGATCAGAAAGAGGAGGCTGTATTTCACTCAGAATTAACCTGGAAACATCATTTAAAAAAAAAAAAATGCATGGTTAGGGTCACGTGAAGGTGAGGAGGAACTTTTTGTTATCTTTTTGTTAATCCAGTACCTTTTTAAAGTCATTTTTAGATCATCATAGACTCTACATTGTGCTTTATACTACACTTAAACTATGATTCTATATTACACTGTGCACTATTCTTCCCAGAAAGGAGTAAGAATTTTTAAATGGGCTTAATGCCATAAGTCCTCATATACTTTACCAGAATTTAAAGTAACAAGGCATTAATAACTCTCATACCATGTTAAGGAAGCTTTTTGAAAAGAATAAGTGTAAAACTAAATTGTTACCCTACGCCGTGCCATTGTTACTTGTGTTAACTGTTATTGTAAATGTTCACACATCAGTACCAGCAAAACAGAAATCCCCAGAGCTCCTTGTTGCTGAAGAACTAGGTGCTTGGATCCCTAGTGAGGCCAGGCATGTGTGACTCAGGGCCAGGATGGCCTCAGCCTCAGAAATGTGTGATTCTTCTCTCCACATACAGCTGTTTCACTTTCAAAGGAGACAAGAAAAGAACAGAATTGGAATAGACAAGATGCCTTTTGAATTAGTATTTTCTCTCTGATTGACAGGGACATAAGAAGGAAGGATATGGTCTCAGGTGGCTTACCTGAGACCAAACTGGGATTTAGAACCTGGTTACCAGTGACATCGCTGGCCATCTGTTGATATAACTTGAACTTCTTGGAGGGTATGTTTCTGAATGAAGAAGGAAGGGGATATTTTGTGCCAGTGGCCTTGAGAAACTGTCAAAAAGAATGAAGGGATAGTGTGATGCCTGCATTCCCTCCTCTCCCAGAGACATCAAATGCTTTTGAACCCATTAGGGAAAGAAGCTAGGGCCAGAAACTGAGGAATTATTTTCATAAATGACTTTGCAGGATTCCAAGTATAAAAAATACTACTTTGGACTGTAGTGACACAGAGCTAGGGGAGGGGGTCTTCTCTCACCCATTCTGCCATAGACCTTCATGCAACCTTGCCACTAATAAGGAAGGGTACTGGAGATATATTCTCATAAAGGGCATTGACATCCAATACATGGTCAAGATAACTTGACTAGGAGCCAGAGCAGCAGAGCATAAATGGAATTGTTCCTGAGCACCTGGGAAAGGCAGCTGAGGATTTCTTGTCATAAATAAGAGAGCTTGGGTCGGTTAAACTTAGATGATTATTAAACCTTATTTAGGTAGCAGTATTAAGGTGAATTTATTTGTATTTACAAAACCAGTGTGACCTAGGGACATTCAAATACTACTACTTTTTAAATGACACTGATAAGAGAGCTAGAGAGAAAGAAAATAGTTAACATTTTTGATAGAACTACAGTGCAAGCCATACCATGCTGAACTTCGATTCAAGATTATGAAGTACCTGGGGTTTCTGGGTGGCTCAGTTAAGTATCTGACTCTTGATTTCGGCTCAGGTCATGGGTTCAAGCCCCCAGTTTAGTACACATAGGTACTGAAATCAATAAAATGTATATCTAACTGTGGATTACTGTTTAAAAAAAAAAGAATATTAAGTACCTACTATGTGTTGGCCACATACTAAGGCATGTGGTGACATTAACACCCTAAATTACTCTTGGGAATATTTAATAGTGTTATTTCTGTTTGCTTTTAGCTATCACTTTTTCAACCTTAGTATTTCTGAGGTACTATTATTATGTGAAGTACTATTTTCATCCTCATTTTATAGATAAAGAAACTGAGAATCACAACAATTAATTTCAAAGGTAACAAAGGCAACACAGCTAGAAAGTGGCAAAGCTGGGTTTCAAACCCAAACCAGTACATGACATCACTCTCCACATACTTTTACTGCCTCCTGCTACAAGCAAAGCAAGTTGTACATTGCATTTTTTCCTTACAATAGAAAATCTATTTTGTTTCTGTTTTTTAAAATCTATTTTCAACTTTCACTCTTAAAAGGATAAAAGGAAATGCATCGTTTCTCAAAGACGATTTAAATGACAGTCCTCCCAGTGGAAACATTGGATATCCTTTTCCAGGTTTCTGTGCTCAGAAAAGAGACTCTGCCACAAGAAGTGATCATTGGAGCATAGAATTGGCCAGTGATTTCTAAATACTTGCTGCAGACTCTGATTCCAGGAACTCTTGGGTAAGACCTTGGAATCGATATTCTTATTAAGCACGGTAAGTGATTCTTAATGCACAACCATTTGACCAGTTTGACCACACCATACAGGACAAGAGCAACGTGGGTCTCACAACTATCCAGTCTCCTAGACTTAACCCTTTAACTCCATCACTTGTTGAAAAGGAAATGGGAGGCTAGTATTCACATTTATTTTACAGAAATGTATTTATTAAATTGTTACTGCCTTTTTCAGTATTAGTTTGGTCATTCTGAAAAGTTTTCAAATAATCCTCAAGTTAAAGATTATCCTCATTCACAATTACTTTTCTATGTGGATATTTGGAGCTTTACATAAGAGAAAAAAGAGCCTAATTAGAACAGCAATAAATTTAAGTATTAACTTTTAGAGAATTAGCAGGTTTATAACAGTAAGTCATTCCATCCAACATAATAGATTTCATTTGTTTTTATTTTATCTTGCATTTCCCAAGAATATTTTTATAGTTTTTTTCATATGTGTTCTACAGCTTTCATACCAAATTATTTTTTTGGCATTTGTCTCCCAAATGAAATATTCTTCCCATTTCCTTTTCTATAAGATTTTTGCCTGAATAGAGATTGGTTGCTTCCGTAATTTATTTTTTACTAATCCAACACACTAAATTCTATTATTACTTGTTTTTTCATGAGAATCTCTTGGGTTTTTTAAGAAAACAGGCATATCAACAGCCTCTGGAGCTTTATCTCTTTTCCTGTTATTTATACCTGCTATTTTGTTTACATTTGCTAGAATCACCAATCCAAGTGTTCATAGTGATTGATGCCTGTCTCACTCCTGATTTTAAGTGAAAGATTTAATTTTTGCCATTTAAGATTTGTTATTGGGCTTACTTTATTACATAAGTAATTTCTTTCTGTTCCTGTTTTGCTCCAAGTTTCCCTTGGCATCGCTTGCTTGACCTTTATCTGATGTCTTTTAACCATCTATTGATGATGGTTGGGTTTTTCCCCTTTAATTTTTAATGTAATCAATATGTAGATAGACTTCCTGGAATTGAACTGCCTTTCCCTCCTCAAATAAAGCCTGTTTTGTCATAGTGGATTAGTCTTTTGACTCATTCCTCTATTATACTCTCTAATATATTATTTAAACATGTGGCTTTTATAGTTAGAGATGAAATTGGCCCACACTTTGTTATTGTTGTTGTCGTATTCCTTCTTTGGCTTTGCTATTTGAGATCTTCTGAGTTCATAAAATGAACTGGAGAACTTTCCGTCTTTTTCTAAGTACCACACAGCTTAAATAATATTTGATTAGATTAAAAATTCAGATTAAAAATTCAGCTGTGAATCCATTTGCCTGCTGCCTCTTTCAATGGGAGACCATTAATCACTTTTTCCATCTCTTCTATAATAATTGGTCTAGGGTTTTTTAAAAAAAAAATAATTGGCCTACTTAAATTTTCACTTTTTCTGTATTGTTTTTGATAATGTATTTTTCCTAAGAAACTATTCTTTTCTTCTAGGTTTTTATTTTTTTAATGTACTGCTTCAGAGTCACCTTTAGTATTTAACTTTTAATAACTTAAAATTTTACTTCTTTTAATGTCTTTCCTACTTTCACATTGTTAGTCTTGCTTAATTTTTATTTCACTCTCTTCTCCCTATCAGGATCACATAGTAGTGATCTATTTTATTGGTATTTTAAAAGAATCAGTCTTTGAATTTATTATTTTCTGCTATTTTATTTATTTTAATAATTTTAATAATTTCAGCTTTTATCAATATTTATTCTCTCTTCAAAAGTTTTGTTTTCGTTGTTATTTTTACTTGGATTCATTAAGTACTTAATTTCTTTATTTACACCTTTCTGCTTCCACAATTAAGGGCAACACATTTTCCTCTGAATTCAATTTTGCTGTTCCCCATTGTTTTAGTGTATATTGTTTAGTTTTCCAAAGCTTCTTTTTTTTAAAGATTTTTATTTATTTATTCATGAGAGACACAGAGAGAGAGAGGCAGAGACACAGGCAGCAGGAGAAGCAGGCTCCATGCAGGGAGCCCGACGCGAGACTGGATCCTAGAACCCCAGGATCACGCCCTGGGCCCAAGGCACATGCCAAAGTACTGAGCCACCAGGGACCCCTAGTTTTCCAAAGCTTCTAAGCATTTCCGTATTTCTCCTTGCTATGATCTGAATGTTTTTGTCTCTATCAAATTGGTATGTTGGAATCCTAACGCTCTAGCCCCTCTTGGTGTATTTCTATGCATTTCCATTGTTATGTTTTGTTTAGGTTAGTTGTTGTTGGGTTGGGTTGGGTTTTTTTGTTTTGTTTTGTTTTGTTTTGTTTTGTTTTTTCCATTCTTTTTTAAGGTTGAAAGAAAAGGAAACTGTGTTCATGTCAACCTATGCCCGGAATCTCCCTTCAGCCTAACTATATGTTTATCTATAATCCAAATTAACTTTTATTTAAATTTCTTAGTCCATCAGGCAGTAAAGATTTAATCTCAGTCAATGCAAAATCTTCCCTCCTTTTCTCTGGAACTGGATCATGGTTCTAGAGTTTGTATGTGGTGCTGAGATGTCAACATAGAAGTGAACATGTGATCTGAGTCATCTCTCTTATTTTGCAGGCTCTACCTGCATAAAAAAAAGACTATCTCTGTTAGTTATTATTACATGTTCTAACACCTCTTTTCATATTGTAAAAAAGGTTACATAAAGGGCAATGAAGCTAGGGTTCCTACCTAAGCCCAAGTAGTCCATGCTCAGTTAGGGCTTCTCTGGAAATCTAATATCTGCCAAGAATATATCTGAATGACAGACTGAGGAATTTCCTGGGGAAAAAAAAAAAAAGATTCATCCTGAGGCAAAAATAAATACATAAAAATAAAAGAAACAAACAAAAAACCTCAAGCACACAAGCTTGATTCAGTAACCATTCTTCTGTGCCAGAATTGGAATATAGCTTGATATCTTTTGCTCACATTGTTGTCCTCTGGTCCAACTCTCAGGTTCACATCCTGGAAAGGTGAGGGCTGAAGAAAAACTAAAACCTGATTTATTGGGGGACACTTGGGTGGCTCTGAGCATCTGCCTTTGGCTCAGGTTGTGATCCTGGGGTCCTGGGATTAAGTCCCACTTCAGGCTCCCCAGAGGGAGCCTGCTTCTCCCTCTGCCTATGTCTCTGCCTCTCTCTGTGTGTCTCTCATGAATAAATAAATAATAAAAAATAAATAAACCTGTTTTATTGGAAACTCAATTAGGCATTAAAGGCACAAAATATTAATATTTGGGACCTCCCTGAACAAAGATGGGTGGGAATATTTTTGTTTAATTTGGGGTTTATTGCTACTTGTTTGTTTTCCTAATTTCAGCTGGGCCCATTTTAAGGATAGTAACTTATTGCAGGGATCAGCAATACTGGCAAACTAGAGAGAAACACTACCCAAAGTGGCAACAGAATCTGATTTCCTGTAAGCTCAAGCAGAGGGGAAGGGAAATGGCAAATGCTCTAGAATAACTGGATGTCCTAAATTCTGAGACAACTCCAGCCAAAATCATTTCTCTCCCTGAAGTGACTGAGGAACACACTGAGTGCAATTAAAGGTACTTCATGAGAAGATGAAGAAAAAAAACTAGAAAAGATGGAACAAGAAGGCAAGAATACCAACTGTTGTACTTACTGTGCCTCCATTTTTGCCCACAGCTGCTGAAATTTAAGGAAACAATCTTGTAATCAAAGTTAGATAGAAAAGAAAACTGAGGCCTATTTTCCAGAGTCAAATAAGAAGTCAAAGTTTGGTCCAAGTATTAAAGTTTAGTTTATCTAGTTTATAACCCATAATGTTATCCCTCTTTCCTTCAGGAAGGAATGATTCAAAATCAATTGCCATCAAGGCAGATAAGAAATAAAAACTCTCAAATATTTGTCCTACTGACTTTGACTCTATGATTTTATGATTGGATTTGAAAGACTACAAACTTATCTGATTCAAGCAAAGAAAGTGATCCTCAGACTTGTGCAAAGTTCCCATACAAGAATGGTATGATTTGAAGAAGGAACATGGTCCTTCCTATCCAGGGCAACGCCACTTCTTCACTTCATCAAGGATGTTGTTTAAGGCTTTCTGTGTGCTACTCCCAATGACAGACACCTTTTTTCTTATAATTTGCCTGTCTAGTTATTTTAAGGATGAGACTATAACATCAATTTGTTAATAACTTTAATAACAGGACTTTAGTCAAGTTCATCTCCAGAAAAAAATTGTAAATAATTTAACCTAAATCATCCAGAGAAATATGATCCTGGTAGAGATTATTATAATAAGGGAGCTAATATTAATAGTTATTTTTTATAATAACAGTTCTTTTTTATTCACTTTTCAATAAGCAAGATACACTATACTAAGTACTTCATTTACTTCATTTAATCCTCACTTAAATCCCATGAAGAGACCACATTACTACCATCTTATGGATTTAAAAACTGAAATTTTAAGTATATTAAGTAACTTTCCTGATATTACAAAGCTAGAAATTGCCAAAGTGGGACTTAAGTCCAAGTTTTTCTAAATCTAGCTCTCTCTGATTCCTAAGCTCCCATCCTCATTGTTCCACCCTACTGCCTTACTAAGAGAAACTGGTATATTCTATCCTACTTGTGGATGCAAGTATCCCAGACATATGACATTTTATCACCAGGCCAATTCCTTAGGAAAACCCATTCCATTTGGCAAGCAAATAATACAAAATTAAGCTTGCAAAACTTTTGGCTCATTCTCACATTCCAAGAAGAGTAATTTCCTTAGAAGTACAAGGAATGAAAATATGACTCATAAAAAATAATTCTATCAAATATATTTCTGTACTGCCTCTGACCTTGCTTTTTGGCTTAAATCACTGCCAAGACTAACAGATTCCATAACACTTTCAGGATATAGAGAATAATTAGTGAAATTCATCTAATGATACAAATTTTAAAAGTGTTTTTAATATGAGGTAACATTTATCTTCCAAAGGCTATTATTCTCTTTTCCTTAAGGTATCAAATAATAATCCACATGATCACTTTGCATTTTTAGTGAGTAAAAATAGATTCGCTAACATTATTGCCTATTCTTTCCTTATAACTCACTGCCAAAACAAAATAGATTAGCATTTTACATGCTCATTATCATCTAAATATTAAAAATAAAACCAAGAACATGGAAATGAGCAAAACCAGACTATATCACAAAAATGAATCATTTAATTCATAAAAGATTATTTTGTGGTCATTTGTCCATAATTCTCAAAAGAACATTGTCTTCCATATAACAAATACCCAATAAATATTTGTTGGACAAATAAATGAAATCTTGATTATAATAGATTGGAATCAGTAAATCAGCAACATTCATAGGCAGAGTAGAAAATTGTTTTTCTTGCCTGCTGCAAATATATTCATCCTATACCAGTAACATAACACCTATTTTGGTGCATTTCTGTCTCCCATTGGTATAAACATGGTATCTTCTTAAAACCAAAAGATAAACATGAAGGCTAAACTGATCAAGTAAAAATTCTCCAAGACTTTGAATGTAGAGAATAGTTGGAATCTAGGAGGGTTGGAATTCATTCCTTCCAGTTAACGTAATTTGACTAGATAACTAACTAGTCCTTATTATCTGGACACTAGGAATTACTCTAGTTCTTGTCTAATGTGTGCTTGCTTCTTTACCTTATCTGCAGATTTTACTGGTTCCCCAGTATCAATATGCCAATATGCCAAGATTTTCTGCTTAAATTATCTGGAATGAATTTCTATAACTTAAAAATGAAGAACACAATAATTTAGCTTCTACTTAGGATGTACAAAATTGTAAAGATTATCACACTAAAACTAAAATCTGAAAAGAAAAAGAGTAGTTTATCTCAAAGGCATAACTTTCCTTGAGGTTCAGAGAGTTGAGATCACAAGGCAACTGAGTAATCTTCCAATGAGGCCACAAACTCTTTCAAAGAAAGATGGAACACATGAATCTTTTTATCTATAGCAGGATAGGGGAAAAACTGGCTGCCACCATGCAAATGGATAAGAAAAAGAATAGCCAAAATTTTTAAAAAATGTTACAGACACTTGTGGGCTGATGCATCAGTCTGAGATAACATCAGTTTGGGATAACCCAAAAACAAAGGGAGATGGCACTCATCTTCAAGTTTTCCCACAAGCCTCTCCAAGGTATTCACAAAAAGAGTGGTGGCAGAGGAGATTTGAGAGAGCCACATCACTAATGCAGGTATGAAGAAATAATACGTGATTGTTAGGAAATGAGCACAAGGCCTTACTTGCCTCCCTGTTTTCTTCTCTCCTATCAAGCAAAATATTTAAATCGCTGGGAGAAGGGGCAGCAAATCCTCATGCCTACAGGTTATAGGCAAAAACTCAATGCATCTAAGGAAGGAACAGGAGCAAAATTCACCTACTTTTGGAGGAGAGGCAAAAAAATTTTGGATCTTGAATCTTACCAAAGTTCTGCTGCCATTGGAGGAGAGACAAGAAACTCCTGCACAAGACCAGCCCCAGATATAAGGCAGAGTTTGGTTGCCATGGCCAGAATGTGTAGACATACTGAGAAAGGTCAACTTCCAACACTCAGCTGTATAAGGCCTGCCAGAGAATGAGGTTGGAACTGGACAACAGAGAATCTCTCTTGCAACAACATTCTACTATTGGGGGAGGGGCAAGAGTATGAGTAGAGATTGAAAGCTGAAAGTGGAGCAAAACCAATGAGAGAAACCCTTTAGCACTTCATCTCCCATCCAAGGCACAAAGGAGTAGTAGCTCAACTGTTAGAAAACTTGAGGCCTTTGGTACACTGAAGGCAACAAAAGCAAAAAATACACCCAAACCCAGTTCAACTTTTGGCTATATTGATTCAAGCCCCCACTAAAGGTCTAACAGAAGAAGAGGTATTCCTCTATCCAGGAATGAATACTATTTACCTTAGTCTCTACTGTCCTGCACATAATGTCTAGCAGTCAATAAAAATAATTACAAGACTTTTAAAAAGCAAGAAAAAACAACCTACTGAAAGGAGATAAAACAATAAACAGGAATAGACTAAGATGACACAGATGTTGCAACAATCAGAATCTTTAAAATAATTATGATTACTATATTAAAGGATCAAATGTAAAAGGGAATACAAAAATCAATGAGGAATTTCAGCAGAGAAATAGATCAAGAGCATCCTAAATTTCTGAGGAAATTATATTATCAAAGAGACTATGAATGCAGACTATGACAACATTTAACTCTGTAAGATTTAAAATAAACTTCAGGCTCCCAAACTTGCACCAGAAAAAAAATGAGCTGTGAAAGCAGAACAGGATTGTCCAGGAGAATTTGCTTATGGAGTGGACGTGGGATACAAGAGAAAGAGAGGAGTCAAGAAGGTCCTATTCATTCTGACTAGTGGAAGTATGGACATACACTGATTAAAGAAGCATATTGGAGAAGATTTGGTGGTGATGTAGGACAGGGATTGGGGGAGGCAATAAGGAGTTCCATTTTAGACATGTTAAGCTTGAGATATTTATCAGACATTCAAAAATGAAGTAGTCAAGAAGAAAGTTGAATGTATGAGTTTGGAGTTGGGAAAGATGTCTGGGCTTGAGAAATAAAATTGGGAGTTAAAAGCATATAGATGGGATTTAAAGTCATGAGTCTAGCCAAAAGTATTAAAAGAATGGATATTCATAGAAACAGTAAAGGCCCCCAAACTGAGTCCTAAGGCATTCTGAAGTAAAAGGTCTAGAAGGAGGAGGACCCAACAGAGGTTACTGATCCATTATGCCTAGATATACCTGATTTGTATGGGGGATTGTATAAATTCTGAGAGACTAACAGTTATCGCTAAGCCATATTTGATTGGTCACTTTAAAGATCTGGAAATATGCTTTATTTAAATAAAAAGTCATAATATATTTTTACCTGTACTAGGTTTTTGAGCTATTTATTTTTTTAGCCAAAGTTAAATAATATAATATGAAAAAATGTCATTTGCTGTTCATACAATATTTTTTTAAAAAGGTAGATGGTTAATTTTAAAACAATCTGCATTTAGCTATATGTCATACAACTTACACAAATCTGTCAATGTAACAAATGAGATAATAAAAGCAGAAATAAAAAGTTTTGCAAAATTTATTTATTTATTTTTAAAGATTTAGGGACACCTGGATGGCTCAGTGATTGAGCATCTGCCTTCAACTCGGGGCATGATCCTGGAGTTCCAGGATCGAGTCCCATATCAGGCTTCTTGCATGGAGCCTGCTTCTCCTGTCTCTGCCTCTCTCTGCGTCTCTCATGAATAAATAAATAAAATCTTAAGAAAAAAAAGATTTTCTTTATTTATTTGAGAGAGAGAGAGAGTATAAGTGGAGCAGGGTGCAGAGGAAAAGAGAGAAGCAGGCTCCTGGCTGAATAGAGAAGCCCTATGGAGAGGGCTTGATCCCAGGACCATGAGATCATGACTTGAGCCAAAGGCAAATGCTTAGCCAACTGAGCCACCCAGGCACCTCAAGTTTTGCAAAATTTACACATAAACATGAAATATTCCAAATGGTAGTAGACAAAGTACATTTGCATGAAAATTAAATGATGGCTTTTATATATTGATGAGAAAGAACATTAAAGTTTTTCAGTTTTCTATATTTTGAATATGAATTGTGGCTGGATATTTTTCAGACTCAGTTATGAAGTATGACATATTTCTGTGCAATAATCATGCAGTCTAGCTTCTTTATTTTATTTTTTATTTTTATTTTTATTTTTATTTTTATTTTTATTTTTTTTAGCTTCTTTATTTTGATGCTTTGCCATCTAGAGCCTTGCCTAACCCTGAAGGACTACCTCTCCCAGGGACAGCTAATTCCTAGAGATTCCTAGCAAGCTGCTAGCATGTATTTCGAATGGAAACTATCAATTTAGAGCCCACACATCCAACCACTTCTTCTAATGGACTCTCAAATTCAAGGTGACTTTTACTTTGCCCTAACAACCCCAGGGCCAGATATCAGACAACTAGCCCGTTATCTCCCACAGACTGCTGAAATTATTCAAACTAACAAATCCTATACCTGCTGAACCCTCCTCCCTTGTTCCTTCCCTCAGAAACAATAGTAAGGTTCTTACCCACATTTTCCCCTTTCCCTTTGCCTCCCCACAGACCATGATATTCCCTATGTGGACTTGCAGAGTGTGCTGGGCCTTCTCTCTCCAGGGATCTGTGGGTATAAACTTCCTTCATAACAACCATTTCTGTTTGCATTTTACAATGTGTAATTAAAACAAATCTTAGGTAACAGATTAAAGCATTCTGCATTTCACCTCACAGTAGGAGCTTTGCTATAACAATATCAAAACACAAAAAACTAGCTCAGAAAAGGCAAAAGTCTTCCCAATTCTAGTTTTTCTTTTTTTCTTTTTTTTAATGATTTTTTATTTATTATGAGAGACAGAGAGAGAGAGAGAGAGAGAGAGAGAGGCAGAGACACGGATAGAGGGAGAAGCAGGCTCCATGCAGGGAGCCCGATATGGGACTCAATCCAGGGTCTCTAGGATCATGCCCTGGGCCGAAGGTGACACCAAACCACTGAACCACCCAGGCTGCCCCAATTCTAGTTTTTCTTAATGTCTGGCTGGCTTCTTACTTTGAGAAACAAATGGCATGTTGTCACCTCTGGTTTGCTGCAGGGAGTATTTGTTAAATTAGGAAAATAAAGCTTTCCACTTTCATCATGTAGCATAATTGAAGACGTCAAGGTATAAGGTTTTCAGTCGGTAGAAGCCTTTGTCATTTTTCCTTTTTCTTTGAGTTACTTTTTTGATTCATCTTTGAAATGATTCAAATCTTACTCCCGTTCTACCATATTTTCCAGTTTTCTTTTCTGCTAATTCTGTGCAGCCATTTTATTTTTACCTCTGTTATGTATATCTCAAATTAACACAAGTTGAGTCTTACTGAATTGCTCCTTTGACATCCTTTTATTGAAGTCCTTAATAGAGGAAATTAATGATATTTTAATATGGGAAAAGGGATGTGAAGAACTTTTGCCCTTAAGACATCTAAAGTGAGATCAAATGTTTATCTTTTGTGAGAGGAGATGCCCTAAGTCCCAAAAAGATTTGACTGCTGTGTCTAAGGAGCACTCTGGTGTATCCTTCCAGGGCCTCTCTCTGTCCTCCACTTGAGAGTCACTGAAGCCGTGTGGTGCCCGTAGATGGAGGTTCCCCTGAGTGTTGTTGCCATGCCACACCATACTCTGACTTACATTCAAAGAAGTGCCAGGAGTCAGAATCATCTCATGGTGCTGGTCTTTGGGGTGGTTTTAGCTGAAAGCTTTATAAAATGATAGATCACAAATAATAATGTTAATAATGATATCAATGTCAATATCATTTAGAAGTTCACAAAGAAATTAGCTGAAAGTAGCCAGGTAGAGGATCTTATTGTTCATATTAGGCTGAATACAAAATAAAATTCATCACCATATTAGTTTTTACTTTATCATTTATTTTTATAATAAATTCAAATTTATTATTATTTTAATTCAAAGAGTTCTCTGTCAAGTGGTTGGGATCTTCTGTGGGGAGGATGCTACCAAAGGAAGCCTTAAAACATTGAGAAAATTTAGATTATATTTACCTAATTGTTTTTCCAGTGAAGAGACTGGTGTATGTAAATAATAACTATTGTCAATTACTAATCAGTTTAGATTCTGGATTAGGTATTGAGGTGGGTGTCAACCACCTTGTCATTTTAAATGTTAATACACTAATTCTGGAGTGGATCACAGCTCTTCCAAATGAATTCTATTCTTCTGTATATTATTATCATATCATATTCTATCATATTATATTGTATCATATTAGGCTGTATGAACCAAGTCTGATAGAAAGATAGAAGTTTCAAGCAACTGAACCCAATTTAGAGTGATGAAGATGGAGCTGACAAGGAAGCTAGAAAGGTCAAGTAGAAGGGATGAAAGTATAACTGCAGACACTCCCATTGTCTTGCAAACTGGAAAGTCTGCCTGCAGAAGTATGAGAGCAGCTGGGAAAGTAGGAGATGCTGCTGGTTGACTTGGATGGAATACAGCCTTCTCATACAGCTACAATTGAGCTAAAAAAAATCTTTCCCTTACCCCTCATGGGGTTGTTTTTGTTATTCTTTTTTATGTTTGTTCTGTTTTACTAACTCATATTCTTTTGATCACTATCTAAAATTAAACAGGTCATGACTTAACACAGGTTTGTACCTTGCATACAAAGTTGAGTCCACATCTCACTGGGACAGCAATTGGGTCTGCTGTACTGGGCTCTGGGACTTAATGCTGGAGCTTCCTGAGAGGTCTTGCTCCTTGCTCCTTCTCCATCCCTTTCCTGCTTCACCTCTCCACCCACCCCACCTTGGGGTACGGGTAGGGGCAAGAGCCCAGAAAAGTCTTATGAAGCCCTGTCTCAGATACACTGCAGCTTGCTTGTCAATTTGCAAATTGAAAAAAATTCTTAGAACATTTGTAGTGCACCTCAGGACTATGTTACCAATTGTAAGATTCCTAGAGATAGCTGAAAGACTGATATCAATGCTAGACTAGGTCCAAAGACACAATACTATTCATTAACAATAATTACAATGAGGGACTCCTGCCTGAGTGGCTCAGTGGTTGGGCATCTGGCTTTGGCTCAGGGCGTGATCCTGGTCCCAGGATCGAGTCCCATATCGAGCTTATTGTGAGGAGCCTGTTTCTCCCTCTGCCTGTGTCTCTGCCTCTGTGTGTCTCTCATGAATAAGTAAAATCTTTAAAAAAAAAACAATAATTACAATGATAGCTGGTATAATTATTGTGTTAGACACGACATTATTTCCTCCAAGCATGCTAAGAATTTTATGAGCTAAGTACTATTATCATCCCCATTTTATAGTTAAGAAAACTGGTTTAGAGAGGTAACCCAAGATGACACAGTGTGTAGCAGAGCTGAAATTCAAACCCAGGGCTACACAACCTCTATCTCTACTTCTGCACAAAAGATATGGTCATTTATTCCCTAAAAGTCATTCTCAAAATTTAACTCTCTCTCTTTATGCCAACATTGTCTCTTACACAGACTATCCTAAGTCTCCTAATTGTACATAGCCAAAGTTTATTCCACTTCTTATCATGCACGTTATTACCTTTTTTTTAAAGGTTTATTTATTTATTCATGATGGACAGAGAGAGAGAGAGAGGCAGAGACACAGGCACAGGGAGAAGCAGGCTCCATGCCGAGAGCCCTACGCGGAACTTGATCCCGGGGCTCCAGGATCGGCCCCAGGTGAGCCACCCAGGAATCCCGTTACCTTTTTTGATATTTGCCTTCCCTGAGCTCTCTAGAGAACAGAACCAAGTCTGCCTTACTCCTCACTCTATCTCCCAGGCCAACCACTAAGCAATCACTCAATAAAAGCTTTTTGAATATTTTTAAAGTCTCATAATATTGGAGTCTCCACTTTAAAAGACATGAAAACATACAATGCATGCATCCTTTGCTATATGTATTCCTCATGAGATGAATATGTTAAAAACAAAGAATATGGTTCCCTATGAATAAAACTCTTCTTATAGCACTCATATCTATAGAATCACAAAATATGGCTGAAATGATCAATTCTGTCATTTAAAAATTAGGACCCAGATCAATTACATGACTAGACCAACATCACATAATTATGCATAGCAGAGCTAGAACCAGCATCCTGACTTCTACGTTAATAATCTTTTGAAGTCCACCTATCACTTAATTCAGTTGGCAGCTTCCCACTTATGGAAATAAAAATTCAGGGGATTTTTAATTGTAGGGGGAAGCAATCTGATCAGTGAAGCTTCAGAGAACCTAGTACCATGTGTACATTTAAAGAACCTGGGAGATGAAAAAGGTACCAGAATAATACTGGCTGAATTCTTAAATGTATTCGATACATTCAGTGTCAAAGCACAGTATAGAGACCAGGTGCTTGGGTGGGAGTGTTGGTAGTAAGGCAACAAAAGAAACATGGACTTCTTTGTGAACATAAAAATGCTTTTTCCCTTTTTAGTTTTACATTTATCTTCTCTGCTTCTTTAGCATTGTGACTATTGTTGCATTATGTTACACAGCTTGGAGCCTTTCATACACATCCAATATGCATAATGTGGGAGCAGACTCCTTCCCGTCTGGCAAATAAATAGAGTCCTGTTAGTGCTGGTACCAAGACAAATACTCCGTGATGTGATTTCTGAGAGAGCCGTAACACTCATGAAGCCTGAGCATCTTTTAAAAACTTACTTAACAAAACCCCTACTTTGACTCACAATGTATTCATTCTGCCAAAAGTCAAATGTGTGAAATTCAAACAATAGACATGCACGTTACAAAAGTGTGATGATTTCTGTACCAAAGGAATGAAAGCTTAATTACAATCATATTTTTAGACACCATCTTTGAAAGATACATTTTTATCATTTGTATGTCTTTTAAAAATGTGGGAGTTTTTTTATAGTTGATTGGCATTGTACCCGGAATTTTATGTCATGTATTAGGCTTACTTGCTATATTCTCCTTAGAGAAATATACTTCACTCAACTCTAACTAAAAAGTCATCTAGTTTGTATAAGATTCCTCAAATTCCCTACACATTGCTTTCTCCCTTTTTTGTTTTCCTATAGCACTTTTAGATACTTCTATTAAGCCACTTATCACACTGCATCATAGTTATCTATTGATATGTCTATAAAAATTCCCATGGGAGATGCTGTCAAATTTAAATTTTTATTCCCTGAACTTTTTAGCTATGCGTTTATGGTTGCATGCAGGCACACTTATTACATACCAGATGCTGTGCTAACAATTCTACATGTATTATCTAATTTAATGCTTATCACAACCCTATAAACTAGGTATTATTATTATCTTCGTGTTACATATAAGCAAGTAGAAGCTGGAAAGGGTTAAATAACTTGCCCAAAGTGGCACAGCTAATAAGGAGGAAGAATTGGCATTTAAACTCAGATCTGGGTGACCCCTGGGTGGCTCAGCGGTTTAGCGCCTGCCTTCGGCCCAAGGTGTGATCCTGGAGTCCCAGGATCAAGTCCCATGTCGGGCTCCCCGTATGGAGCCTGCTTATCCCTCTGCTTGTGTCTCTGCCTATCTCTCTCTCTCTCTCTCTCTATCATGAATAAATAAATAAGATCTCTTTAAAATAAATAAATAAAAAATTAAAATAAAAAAATAAAATAAATAAATAAATAATAAATAAAATAAACTCAGATCTGTCTTCCTCCAGAGTTTATTTATAGCAAATTCAGTAAAAATTTATAGTTTGGGTTATATGTTAACTTTTCAAAACTCTGATGTCATGAATATAACAAAAAGTACTGTTTCAAATAAAATATTATAAAGTAAATAACCAAGGAATTGGCTTAGCAATCATTGCTCTAGAGCAAGTCAAGTCCCTGCCCCAAATCCTTCCCATTCCTTAGCAGTCCTGGTGGTTCTTGCTCATTTGGCTTTCCTCTGGGCTACTGCCAATCTCTGCTCCACTTCTTGGTTAGATGCCTCTAACATCCTCAAGGCCTGTTTTCAATCTTGTTGGTCCTGCTTCTTAAAGCTTAAATGTGTTGCCTTTTAAAACGTATTAATTTTACTGGAATGACTGGGTATCCACATGCCAAAAAAAAAAAAAAAAAAAAGGAATCTAGGCAGATCTTACACCCTTCACAAAAGTTAACTGAAAATGGATCATAGACCTAAATGTCTTTTGCTGGCAGTCACCCCTGCATCACCCAATGGGCTCATGAACAAAGTAGCCATGATGACAAAGATGAAGGTTGTACAACATGGACTTCCACTCACTAAGACTTACCTGGCTATGACCACTGCTGAGTACCCAATCTATCAGCAGCAAGAACTAACACTGAGCCCTCTATATGATACCATTCCCCAGGGTTATCAGTCAGCTACCTGGTGGCAGGTTGATTATCTTGGACTGCTTCTATCACTTTCTTCTTACTGGCATAGACACTTAGTCTGGATACAGATTTACATTCAACACTTCTACTAAAACTACCATCTGTAGACCTATAGGATGCTTTATCCACCATGAAGGTATTCCACACAGCATAACTTTTGGTCAAGGAAATCCACAACAAAAGAAGTGTGACAAGGGCACCATGCTCATGGAATTCATTGGTTTTACACAATCCCCACCATCTGAAAGTTGCCACTTTAACAGAATACTGGAATGGCTTTTTGAAAATTTGGTTATGACACTGGCTAGGTGGCAATACCTTATAGGGCTGGAGCAAGGTTCTCCAGAGACTGTATATGCTCTGAATTACTGTGAGATATATGGTGTTATTTCTCCATAATCAAGGATTTATGGGTCCAAGAATCAAAGGATAGAAATGGAAAAATACCACTGATAAGACCCCTAGTGCCCCACTAGCCAAAATTTTTGGTTCCTTTCCCCAGGACATTATGCTTTGCTAGCTTAGAGGTCTTAATTCCAAAGGGAAGAATTTTTCCACCAGGAAACACACCATGATTTTATGAAACTGGAAATTAAGACTGCTTTGCAACCACTTTGGACTCTTTCATGCCTCTAAATCAAAAAGAAGGGAGTTACTGTGTTAGTTGAGTGATTAATCCTGACTACCAAGGGGAAATTGGACTGCTACTCCATAGTGGAGGTAAGGAGCAGTATGTCTGAAATACAAGAGATCTCTTAGGACATCTTTTAGTATTACCATGTTCTGTGATTTATGGTCAATAGAGAACTACAACAATCCAATCCAGGTAGGACTACCAATGGCCCAGACCCATCAGGAATGAAGATTTGAGTCACTCCACCAAGTAAAGAACCAAGACTAGCTGAGGTGCTTTCTAAAGACAAAGGGAGGAGATCCCTGGATAGCTCAGCGGTTTAGTGCCTGCCTTTGGCCCAGGGCCTAATCCTGGAGACTTGGGATCGAGTCCCACATTGGGCTTCCTGCATGGAGCCTGTTTCTCCCTCTGCCTGTGTCTCTGCCTCTCTCTCTCTCTCTCTCTGTCTCTCATGAATAAATAAAATCTTTTTTTAAAAAAAATAAAGACAAAGGGACTACAGAATGGGTAGTGGAACAAGGTAGTTATAAATACCTGCTATGACCATGTGACCAGTTTTTAAAAATATGGACTTAATTGTTATGAGTATTCCCCCTTATTTTGTCATAATATGCTTGTGTATGTGTGTATATATATTATCAAATGTCTCTAATTTCTTTTTTCTCTCATTCTCTGTTCATGACGTATTTTAGACTTATAAAATATTATTAATCTTACACCATAGTATTTATGTTATGGGATATGAAGGAAAAGAGTAACCATTATTTAAGGACATTATCTCCTTTATTGAGGAAGAGGTTAGTGCTTTTCAGTTGCAAGCAGAGTAGTTGTATCATGTTAGGTGAAATTATGGCCTTATGTTGTCTTTATTTGGAGATTAAGTATGATTTAAGGTAATGTATATGGCTGACAAGTTGACAAGGGGTGGACTTGTGATGGCTAATTTTATGGGTAAACATTTTTTGATTATTTTACTTTTTCATGAAAAACACACAGAGAGAGGCAGAGACATAGGCAGAGGGGAAAAGCAGGCTCCTTGCAGGGACCCCGATGAGGGACTCAATCCCAGGACCCCAGATCAGGCCATGAGCCAAAGGCAGACTCTCAACCGCTGAGCCACCCAGGCATCCCTATGGGTAAACTTCTGATAGTTAATTTCATGTGTCAACCTGACTGGACCAAGGGATGCTCAAATGGTTGTTAAAACATTATTTCTGGGTACGCATGTAAGGGTGTTTCTAGATGAGATTAAATTTAAATTGGTAGACTGAGTAAAGCAGATTACCCTCCTCAATGTGGGCAAGGCTCATATAACGTGTTGGTGGCCTGAACAGAACAAAAGCAAGGTATAGGAGATTTTTCTCTCTATAGTTGACTGTGTGAGCCAAGTCATTGGTATTCTCCTTTCAAACTGGGATTTGCATCATGGCTTTCCTGGTTTTCAGGCCTTTGGAACTACACCACCAGTTTTCCTGTGTTTCCAGTTACAAACAAAGATCATGGGACTTTTCCATAATTGTGTGAGCCAATTCCTTAATATTTTAATTAATTAGTGTAACATGTACATGCATACACTCTGTTTCTCTGGAAAAACTCAACTATTGGGGTGGGTAATTTTCTTCAGGATGTAAATTATTTTCAAATTCAAACATCCATCTGGCTTTTAATCCTTTTCAAGGACTATCTTCTCACTTTTTTTCCTTCAGCACTGTCTGGATATAAAGGAAGTATCTGGATACAAAGGAAATAAAATCTTGAATCTATCAAATTCTAGCAACCTTAAATTTTCTGTATTTCATTGCTTCATCTTTATTAGTTTTTTAAGAAGTTAAAAAGGACCACAAACTTTACTAAAAGTAAGTAAGGTAACATATAATATATACAGATGGCACATGGTGCCAATTTTATTTGCAGATATTACAGTACTGCAATTCATGTTTACAAATTACACCTTTGCCTCAGCCTTGGCTAAATCTTGAACTATTGCAGAATTTAGCTGTGCCAGAGTGCTGATCTTAGCATGCTTAGATGTGGCCTACTTGCTCTTGATAGTTATATGCTTTGTAAGCCTATGATTCACCATGACTATATTCTTAGCCAGGTGTTGCATAACATTTAGAAAAGATTCTTCAGTGTATGACAGATAATATTGTAGAGTTGGTGTCCATTCACCATTATCGAGAATTTTCAGCACTAAGCAAAAAGATCCTGCCGCAATCGGAGAAGGAGGAAAGGGCACCATATCATAATCCAACATAGATAGTTCCATCAGGTATTTGGCCAAAGTATGTTGCTCAACATCAACCTCTGCAATCTTAGATGCTCTCCAAAGGAAATGCAGGCTTAGACGGCAGCACAGACCAAAATTTAAAGATCTTAAATCTTCATTTCCATCTGCCTGATCTGGTGTTTAAGTATTTTCAGTCACAAAGGCAAAGTCACCAATTTCTGGAGGGTACATATCTTCATTTTTGCTTGCAATAAACATGGCAGTGACACCAACCAGCTACAGCATCTTCTTGGGCACACAGTTATTCTGCATGAACTGATCTATAATGGAAAGAGTCATGTAATGGTCTCCTACAGTAACCTGAATTTCATTTGAACCTGTACTAGCCAATTAGGATGGCTCTCATGTTTCCAGTGACTTTACGACCCAGTAGGTATTTTGGTTTGACTGCTTGTTCTTCCTCAACTTGTCTCAGATAAGCATAAATATCTTTCACATATTCATTACAAAGGTTTGGATCAGCTCCATCTTCTGCATTCACACGATTCACTGCAAGAATTACATCAGAGAAAGCCTGACAGAGGTATTCTTCTGCAGGGGCACATCCAGATGTTTCCATTGGGCTTGGAGAGGGAGTATCAACCAAAACAGGCTCAGAGAAAGTTTTTCTTCTTTAATGGGCTCAGGTTCCAGCTCTGGTTCCGGCACAGGTACAGGCACAGTCTCAGGTGCCTTCTCCAGAGGCTTTGGTATTTTTTTAGCAATGACTTTTCCAGGAACCGAAGTTTTTGCTTCCTTTTTCAGAGGCAATTTGGCCTGTGGTTGTTCTCTGACTTTGTTACCAATGTCTCCAAAAGCAATTCTTGGCCTCAGTCGGGGCTTGGAGGCTACAGCAGTGGCCAGAGGCATGCGCTTTGCGCATGCCATACTGATCTTCGCCATATTTTCAACAATAACTTTTGTGTTGCTGGTGACCCAGAGCGCCATTGGCTTCCTCTTCACCAGGTGGCAGCTCAGTGGGGGAGAAGCAGACCACGGAGCCACCTGAGAGGGGACCTGAACCCTCCACAGATCAACAGCCCTTCCTCCAAGGCACACCCTCATTGCCTCATCTTTAAAACAGAGGCAATAACACTACTAAACCCATAGATTGTTATCAGAGTTAAATAGATAAAGCATGTAAATGCTTAGAACAGGTTCTAAAACATAGTAGATGCTCAGTAAATGTTAGCCATTATCATTGTAGTGGAAGAGGGGGCTTCTGGTTCTCCTTACTTACTTCTGCTGATGGTGTAGCTTGTCACCTGATATATGGAAGTGAGTAGGACTGGATTATTATCCCAGGCATCACTGGCTCTCATAGGCTTGATGGTTCTTTGAGACTCAGCTGAATCCCCATCTGGTCTCCCTATTTTGGGTGGTCTATCTGTGGCTCTTGCTTACAAGGTTTCCTGGCATCCTGCTGCAGAGGCTCCCTTGTTGATATATTGACTTTTTGATTGACAATTATTTTCTGTGCTTCTGAGGAGCTGATGTCATATTCTGCATTTTGCTCTGTTTACCATTTATCTTTTATAATGTCTGTGCTCTTGTCATATAGGCTTTGGCTTTGATGATCCAAACTAAATCTTTTTAGAAATCAAAACAAAAACTTTCCTCTGAAGTCTTAGCCCTTAAGAATCAAAAGTGCTTTGGTTTCAGAATGTGGTGCCTGCTGAGTGTTTTAAAAATTCCACTTAGCATTTCTACACACTTCTTTGGTGTAGAACTTTATCTACTTTGCCCTGAAGCAATGAATATTAAAGCCAGTAAATGGAGAATTTAGAAGCAAAAAATATATATGTAATTTCAAGGAAAGAAACAATTCCCAAGTAATAAAAATGTGGTAGATATGATGGACTGACCTGACATAGAAGATATACCATGTACCTGCTTTAAATGCATAGAAACACTGAATAAAACGCAAGATATTTTTTCAACTTATTGGTGAACTCAAAATTAAGAAAAGGAAAACCTGAAGTGCCAGGAATCAGCAGAAATTCAAAGTTAGAATGGTAAGTAATAGCTTGTAAGGTTATCAGGACTCAATATAGTCCTTAAAAGCAGAGAGCTAGAATTTTAATGTTTGTATAAGGAGGAAAATCCATGACATAGGAATCATGCAGGGGTAACAATAGAGTTGAGGTAGCTACATAAAACTGGGTAAGGGGGTGCCTGGCTGGCTTAGTTGGTAAAGGATGTGACTCTTGATCTTGGGATTGTAAATTTGGTCCCTACATTGGGTGTAGAAATTACTTTAAAATAAAATCCTTTAAAAAAGAATAAAGCTGAGGAAGACTTTATGCTTTCCTTCACCATGGACTTCCCAATGGTTCAGGAAACCACCCAAAATAGGGACACCAGATACCTACATACATACATATAGAACAGACATGTGGAACTAAATGAAAAACTCAGAAACAAATGCATGACTATGTGGAATCTTGGTATGTGACATGTGTAGAATTACAATTATTGGTGAAGGGATGAACTATTCAATAGATGTTGCTAAAAAATTGCTACTCACATGAAAAAAATTACCCCAAGTGCAAAAATATACTCAAAATGACTAAATTCACTAAATAAAGAAAAAAAAAACCCTTAAAATTCTTAAAAGATAAAAAGAAAAATAACACAAGGTGTTTCTCGTATGTAAGGCCAGGGATGTTAGATTCTGTCCTATAGGTTGAGGGAAACATTGGAGTGTTTCAAGCACAGACATGACCCATGCAGAAGATAAATGTTCCTTGAAGAATGACAATGGAATACTGTAAAATTAATCAGATGTTAATGTCAATTGCAGTGCCTGCTCCATATGAAGTTCAACATATCCCTGAGCCTTGTATGCAAGCTGTTGATCCAGCATATGCTTTTATTCTCTAAACCTATTAGGAATACTACCAAAAACAGTTTATTTTTGGCTATTAGGGCCAGCAATGTACCTTCATGCTCCTACCTCATTATAGCAACTCTTTATCCCATGCCAACATCTAGTCTTAGGGACTTTAGTGGCTTTTACATTGAATAGGACATTACTATGTTATATTTCATTGATGATATCATGATGATTGACCTGGTATGCAGAGGGTAGAAACTCTTCTGGACATTTTGGTAAGAGGCAGGAATGTCACATAGTAGTAAATTCACAAAAATTCAGAGGCCTCATACCTCAGTGAATTTCTAGGATTTTGATTTCTAATTTCTACAAACATGTTAAATTACATCATCCAAAGTAAAGGATGAGTTGTTGTATCTGGTTTCTTTAGTACTAAGAAAACAGTATAACAACTAGTGGGATTCTTTGGATTTTTGGAGGCAATACATATACTCATTTGGGTATGCTATTCTGACCTATTTACTGCATAATTAGAAAAGTTGCCAATTTTGAGTGGGATGCAGAAGAAATGCAAGCTATTCTTCCACTTGGGTCATGTAACCCAGCAAACATGTTAGTGCTAAAAGTATATGTAGTAAACAGGATGCTGCATGGAGCCTTTGACAGATATCTATAATTGTATTACAGTGCAGACATTAAAGATTTTGGAACAAAGCTATGCCACTCTCAAAATATAACTATACGTCTAAGAAACATCATCTGATTTGTTAGTGGGCCTTAGTAGAAAGGGAATACTGACTTTCATGGGCTGTAATGTAACATGCAATCAGAGCTATCCGTCATGCACTGAGCATTGTCTAATCCAAAGTCATAAATGTTGGGTGTGTACAATGGCACTCTGTCATAAAATAAGTTATATAAATGAGACTCGTCTTGAGAAGGCCCTGAAGATACAAGTAAGTTGTAGGAACAAATAGCCCAGATACCTATGGCTTTTATTTCTGTTATAATTTCTCCTTCCTTTTATGGGATGTTCCCTATGGCCGGTTGACTTAGGGGAAAAAAGTGATTAATTTTACATATGGTTCTACATGATATGCTGACACTACACAAAAACGGACTGGGCCACTACAGCAATATAGCCCCATTCTGGAAAGGCCTTGAAGGGAAATCCTGCCAGTAGGCAGAACTTTTTTTTTTTTTTGAAGATTTTATTTATTTATTCATGAGAGACACAGAGAGAGAGAGAGAGAGGAAGAGACACAGGTAGAGGGAGAAGCAGGCTCCATGCAGGGAGCCCGATGTGGGACTCGATCCCAGGTCTCCAGGATCATGCCCTAGGCCGAACGCAGCACTAAACCGCTGAGCCACTCAGGCTGCCCCAGTGGGCAGAACTTTAAGCAGTAAATCTGGCTGTTCATTTTTCTGGAATATTAGAGGCGGAAATCTACTCTACATCATGGACAGTGGCTAATGATTTAACTAGATAGTCAGAAAATTGGTAGGAACACAATTGGAAAGCTGGTGACAGGAAAGGAGATATGTGGATAGATGCCTCTGGAAATGAAGATATTTATGTCTCAGGTAAAAATGCTCATGAAAGAACAAGCTCAATAGAATAAGCTTCCAATAAGCAGGAGGGCATTATGACCAATTCTGTGGCCATCAGTCAACCTCTTTCCCTAGCGACCTCATCCTCATCTAGTACAATCATGTCAAATTGTCCAAGGCAGCAGAAATAAAGGTTATATATTTGCTTAGCAATACAGACTTCTAATCACCAAGGCTGAGCTGGCTCAATAACCTAAAAACCAACCATAGGGGATCTTCCCCAGGGGACTCAGAGAACCTCCTGACTGATTGTATTGCCTATTTATATCATGAAAGACAGAGCACTTTGTTCTCACTGTAACAGACACTTACTCAAGATGTAGATTTGTCTTCCCTGCCTACAACACTTCTGCCAAAGCCACCATATATGAACTTAGAGGATGCCTTATTTACCATCCGTATATTCCACACATTGCTTCTCACCAAGAAGTTCATTTTATAGCAAATGAAGTATGGCAACAAAACACACAGAATTCACTCCATCACCCTGAAGTAGCTGCTGGCCAATTAGGATGGCATAATAGCCTTTTGAAGACTCAGTTAAAAGCATCAGCTAGATGACAGCACTTTACAAAGCAGGGGTAATGTTCTCTAGACTACAGTGTTAATTCTAAATCAGTGACCAATATATGAGGCTCTCCCATTTCCAAAAGTTTATAGGTCTGAGAAGCAGTTGCCTGAAATGGGAATGTTTCTTCTCAATATTACCTCTAATCAGGGCTAGAGTTAGGATGAAATGAGTGAAGCATTCATATAGGGCACAACATTTGAGTGTCAAATACTTAGTAATCAAGATTAATAATATTTCATGCAATATTTTCAAAATCAAAATTAATGCAAAAAAACATGATAAATAATACATGAAAATTTTAAAGGATGTCTTTGTTTATTTGCCTATGACTCTATGTTACTGTGTAAAGGGAACAGTCATTTCCCATCAGCTCAAAGTTCCTGGGCCCATAAGGACATCACACCCTCACTAAGAGAATTACAATGGCATGCAAATAGATTAAGCAACTGTGGGCTATCTATATAGTCATATTTTTTAGTTTTTTTATTGCATATTTTCCCTTTATACAGAGGTACTTCCCTTTGTGATCCTCTATGAAAACTTTTGCTTCCTGTATTACTTTGGGCTGCTGATATAGAGTTTGGGCTCTGATGGTCTAGATCTCTTAGTTCCCAAGGGTGACATATTTCCATCAGGAGACACAGCAGTAGTTCCATTAACTTGGGAGTTGAGATTGTTGCTTGTCCATTTAGGGTTTGTTACATCTGTGAATCAACAAGAAAGAGAGTTAAATGTATTACTGGGGTGATTGATTCTGTCAAGGGAATATCATGTTGCTACTACACAACGAGGTAAGGAAGAGTATGTCTGGAATATAAGAGGTCTCTGGGAACAACTCATAATACTTTCATGTTCTATGAGATAACTAAAAAGAAAAAACTACCAATATATGTCACAACATAGATGACCCTTGGAAACATTATGCTAATTTGAAGAAACCAAATGTAAAAATCACATATTGTATGATTTCATTTATATGAAATGCCCAGAGAGGGCAAATCTACAGACTCAGAAAGTAGGGTTTTTGTTTTCTGGCTGAGAGTAGGAATGGAGGGTGTTTCCAAAGGGACATGAGGGATCTTGTTGGGATGATGGAAATGTTCTAAAACTGAATTGTGATGATGGTTAAACAACTCAGTACATTTACTAAAAATCATCGAGTTGCACACACAAAAAATAGTGAAATTTATGGCATTTAAAATATCTCAACAAAGCTGTTTCAAATAAGTTGGTGGAAAACTACAATTCAATATATAGGCAGGACTTTTAAGGACCCAGACCCTTCAGAAATGAAAGTTTGAGTCACCTACCAAAGAAAGAACCATGACCTATCAAGGTATGTGCTGAGGGCAAACAGGTAGCAAAAGGAGGTGACTATAGACACCAGGTACAACCATGTGACCAGTTGCAAAAACAAATGATCTAATGTAAAATGTGTTAATAATAGCCTAGCATTTCAGAATCTAAGTTATAGGCTCTCAAAAATGTATGTGATCCACCTAGAAAAAAAAAAGTTCATGATCCAAAATGTATAAGGAAATTTGTACCCTTTTTGGAAAAAGAATGTGCATGATTTTGATTTGTATAAGAAATATTTGCAACATGTTAGATGGAAGCTTGATTTTATTATGATCTTTATTTGACAATATAGTTTAAAGAAGTATGTACAAATGTTAAGTTG
Organism: Canis lupus familiaris; assembly: GCF_011100685.1. Taxonomy (NCBI): domain Eukaryota; kingdom Metazoa; phylum Chordata; class Mammalia; order Carnivora; family Canidae; genus Canis; species Canis lupus. Next base: position 64,298,700 of record NC_049227.1, on the reverse strand, counting down.
ACAGGAAGTAAACTGTAGCTGTTTTTCACTGTTTTAGCTTAGCCAAGTTGGATCTCTTTCCTATAATGCCCTCTCCTGTGTAGTCTCAGGTTAGGGTTGGCCACAAGAGAAATTTCCTCAAAATCTGTATGGTGGAAAAAATTTAAAGCTACCATTTTTGTGTTCCAAAGTTTGGTGCAGGGTGCCATCACTCTGGCAGCTCACGGTTGCTATTGTTGACCTTGCAGTTAACCTTGACGCTGTGGGATACCATTGGGGTATACAGCTTTTCCAGCTTTCCTCAGATGTCTTGTAGTGTCCTGAGCCAGGTATATGTGAAACTTCATGGTAAAGAACACCAGCTTCGACAGCAGGTCTCTCACACCATTGAGGTTCATGTTGTCCTCATGGAATCAAGTTTGTTCTCATGGGTTCCATTCACCATTGCAAGATCTAGTTTGTCCTTTCTCTCCCCCAGTTCTCATCTGTCTCTCTTGAACTGCCAGCCCAGCTTACCTCTAGTGATATGAGGCTCCCCACTAGGTGCAAAGGCCATACATGTCTGACATAGACTTCCTGACTAGCTTCTTCTACATTTGCATAAAGTCTATCCCATAAAATAAATGTCTTATTCTATATAGTTTGTAGTTGTGTTTCTTCTCGGAATGAATTCTGCTGATACAGAAGAAGCTGTGGCACTAAGGCTGGCAAGAAGAAACCAAACCAAGAAGGAACCAACATTTTTTTTTTTTTTTTTTTTTTTTTTTTTTTTTTTTAGGAACCAACATTTTTATTTAGCATTTGCTTTGCATCATATGCTATACTAAGTACTTTGTATGATCTAACCCATTTTAATCTTCACAGGGATACCATAAAGTAGACACTAGTTTCTCTCATTTTGCAATGAGCTAAATTAGGGTTAGAAAGTTGATGGAATGGTAATATAGAACATCTGATCAAGGACTAGCCTTGAAAGCAGTACCTGTATCTTTGTTTTCAGATTTCCAGCTCTGTACTTATGCGCTACTCTTTTAGAGTTTTCTCTTCATGTTCTCCTCCTAGTAGGCTGGGATTACTTCTGAAATTTCCAGAACTAGACATAGCCCATGATTGCATTCTTTTAAAGACTTACTTTTATGAAATATTTAATCTAGCCTTCCAGATACTATTAAGTTTCTTTAGGTCATGGCCCATGTGCTACCCCATTATCTGTCTATAACCCCAGAAATGCAGTTGTAGGAAAATGCCATCTTAAGAGGATACTTCCATTAAAAATGCATGAATCAGACTTCAATGTCTTTATTTCATAAACTGTTTATATGCAGTCACTGATTTGTATTGAGAAAATTATACATAATGCCCTTTTTAAAGTTTCTCTTTCTAAAGACAGAATGCTTTCCTTTAATTAAATTTGAATATTCCAGATATGTTGGTATAGTCATGCTTTTCCTTGCTTTGATATTTCAAGAGAAAAATCATGAATTTTACATTTATTCATATCCTCTTATTTAAAGCTTAGAAATTATTTTCCTTTTTTTCCAAATTATTTGGGTCACTTATTTTCTAAAGATATAAATTGAATATTTTGATTTTTTAGAACAAGATAAATGATATAAGTTACTTACTGGCGCCATCAATTTATTTTTCTGAAACTAGAAAAAAATTAGTTGAGAATTCATAAATTAGACCTAGAATCCCAAGGGAATCACAAAACTCCTCCTCTGGATCTTCTTTCTTGTAAATATTGCATGTCTTTAAGTGAAGAGAGCTCTTGACCTTGTTAAGCCCAAGTAATATAAAAATTTTATTTCCATTCAGAAACCATTTTTCATCATTATATTATATCCTTTGAGCGTATGCAAGTTGTGATAAATTAGCCAATACTGCTATGAAAGTTTAAAATGCATTTTGTCTTAGTTACCGTTCCCTAGTATCTAGCCTAACTGAAGCCAAAACAACTCACACTTTGACCTTGTAATTGTCCTCAAAATCCAGTAACACACACACACACACGCACACGCACACACACACACACACACATAAACTCTAAGGGTGAAAAATTGATCTTTATTCTTATATTAAAGCTTCAAAGAAAAATTTTTAAAAGGATACCAGGGCATGGATCCAGGAAAGACATTATACTGATTGTTCACTATCATATTCTGTGTGTTCCCTCAGACTATGAGGCTTCTTATTTTCATCAGAACTGCAATATTAATCAAAAGAAATAGGTAAATGCAATTAAATCAACTACAAATGTTTCTTTCTGATTTGCTTCACTAAATTGGAAGCCTCAAAAAGACCAATCTGACTTGCAAATTATAGTATGAATCATATTCCTAAAGGAAAAATTTTACTATCAGATTCCACTTTTCATAAATATAAAATAGTCTCCAAATACCAGTCCAATCCAATTAAATTTTCTAATAAAAGCCTTAAATGCTCTCCAGAATTTAAACCCACACAACTTAATTCCTTCTGTATCCTAGCCATGTTTTATATTCTATTCCCAGATAGATCTGCATGTGAATGTTCCTTCATGAAAGTACTCCTAAATCCCCTTATCTAATCATGTCCCCAGCCATTCAAAACATCATTCTTGAATCTTCCTCTTTGTGGAACACCAAATACTATTAACATTCTTGTGCAGCTGAAATGAGGCTATGGAGTTTGGAGTTTATTTTATCAATAGTGAGAGAAGACTAGAAATAATTAAGAAAGGGAGTGATATAATAGGTTTATAAATTTCTTATCTTTACTGTAGTGGCCAGGCTTAAGGAGATATTTTTGAGAATAGTGATTTAAATTCCAAGATGTCCATTGAAAGATGAATGGATAAAGAAGATGTTATATATATATATTATATTATGTTATATTATATATTATGACATATATATGCTATATATGCTATATATTATGGAATATTACTCAGCCAACAAAAGGATGAATTCTTACTATGTACATCGACGTGGATGGAACTGGAAGGTATTATGCTGAGCAAAATAAGTCAATCAGAGAAAGACAATCATCATTTGGTTTCATCATATGTGGAATATAAGAAATAGTGTAGAGGATCATAGGGGAAGGGAGGGAAAACTGAATGGGAAGTCATCAGAGAGGGAGAAAAATCATGAGAGACTCTTAACTATAGGAAACAAACTGAGAGTTGCTGGAGGGGAGGTAGACTTGGGATGGGGTAATTGGGTGATGGGCATTAAGGAGGGCACATGATGTGATGAGCACTGAGTGTTATCTGTAACTATGAGATACTGAATACTACATCTGAAACTAATGATGTACTATATATTGGCTAATTGAATTAAAAAAAATAAAAAGTAAACTCTGAGCTAAAGTGATAAATAAGAATCTGATTTAGCCAATGATTCAAACCATAAGGAAACACTGCTTAGCAATCTTACTGGAAATGTAAATTTGTAGTTAACCTTATGATCAATTTTCTTATGACAGGTTATTTCTTAATTTAATATCTATTAACATTCTAACTATTACTTATCAAAATGAAATTTTAACTGAATCACAATGAAAGTATTAAAAGATAAAATCAGTGGAATACTATTGGCATGAGAATTTATTCCTAGTAGTTTCACTGGACAAATAATATCTTTTTTTTTAAAAGATTTTATTTATTTACTCATGAGAAACACACAGAGAGAGAGGGGCAGAGACACAGGCAGAGGGAGAAGCAGGCTCCATGCAGGGAGCCCCAAGTGGGACTCCATCCCAGGTCTCCAGGATCCGCCGTAGGCAGCACTAAACTGCTGCGCCACTAGGGCTGCCCATGGACAAATAATATCTATATCAGAGGTTAGGTGTAGGTCTTTGCTGGGTTTATATTGCTCTAAAAAAAATGTACTGTTTGCCTTTTCTTATCCCTATTTTACTTGGTAGTGTCATGATAGTCCTGATCCAGCCCCCCTTTGAGGAAGTATTGCTCAATGGGAAAGATATGACTCCAGTCGTTAGGGCCAGTGGTTGCCTCTTCTTGAGCAATCAGGAAGTAGGACTCAAACCTTTTTTTAGTCTCCTAAGCAGTATAGCAGATGATGAAGAAAGAACGTAAGAGAGAACAAAGAATAGAAAAGAGAGGAGAAAGGAGAGGAGGATACAGGAGAGGGGAGGACAGGAGAGAGGAGAGGAGAGGAGAGGAGAGGAGAGGAGAGGAGAGGAGAGGAGAGGAGAGGAGAGGAGGAGATGGGAGAGGAGGAAAAAGGAAGAGAGAGAAGAAGAGAGAGACAGAGGGAGAAGGAGTTGACTTTGGTCTTGTGACAGAGTTTGAGAATAAGACACTAATTTTGGATGCACCATGCCCTGAGATATCACTTTAAATGTCTTCTAGATAAGTATTTCAGGGAACTTATACCAGGTTCTTAGGTATAATGATAAAGTCTCCTAAGAAACGTGTACACAAAGGACAATTATATCTCTAACCTCTCACCTGAGCTCAAGATTCATATATCTGATTGTCTTTTTGACATTGATACTTGAATGTTTAATGGTCATCTTGAAATTTGAATGGGTTCAAAACCAGACTCTTGATTTCTACTCTCAATGCCCACCAAACCTGCTTCCTCTCACTTCTCCTATCTTAATTAATGTCAAATTTCATCTTTTGAATTGCTCTGGCTAAAAAAAATGATGTCTTCCTTGATTCCATTCCTCCTCCAACATCACACAACCAATTCATCAACAAATCCTATTGCTGACTTCTAATTTCATACCATTATAATCAGTAAAGGTACTTGGTATGAATCACTCTTCTTAAATTTGCTGAGAATTCTTTTGTGATCAATCATCTATTCTGGGTAATGTTCCATGTGTGCTTGAGTAGAATGTATATTCTGCTGCTGTTAGATAGAATGTTCTATAAATGTCCTTTAGGTCCATTTGGTCTAATGTGTGGTTCAATTCCAACATTTCCTTGATGATTTTCTGTCTAAATTATCTACTCATTGTTAAAAGTGGGTATCAAGGGCAGCCCGGGTGGCTCAGCGGCTTAGCGCCGCCTTCAGCCGAGGGCGAGACCCCAGAGACCCGGGTTTGAGTCCCACGTCGGGCTCCCTGCATGGAGCCTGCCTGTTTCTGCCTGTTTCTCTGTGTCTCTCATGAATAAATAAATAAAGTCTTTAAAAAATAAAAAAAATAAAAGTGGGTATCAAAATGCCCTACTATTACTGTATTGTTTAATTTTCCCTTCAAGTCTTATTAGTGTTTGCTTCATATATTTAGGTGTTCTGATGTTGGGTGTATATATATATTTAGGATTGTTGTATCTTCTTGATAAATTGACCCCTTTATCATTATATAATGACCTTTGTTTCTAGTTACCATATTTAGCTTAGTCTTTTTTTTCTAATAAAAGTATAGTTTCCCAAAAAAAAAAAAAAAAAAGTATAGTTTCCCCTGTGTTCTTTTATTTTTATTGGTATTGTCTTTCTTTTATAATTCCTTTGCTTTGAGCCTATGTGTGTCCTTAAAGCTGGAGTGAGTTTTTTGTAAGCAGCATATAGTTGGATCTTGTTTTGTTATGTTTTGTTTTTCTGTTCAACTACTGCATGCCTTTTTATTGGACAATTCAATCCATTTACATATGAAGTAATTATTGATATGCAAGGACTTATTAATGCTATCTTATTGTTTTTTGGCTGTTGTGTAGTTCCTTTATTGCTTCCTTCCTCTCTTGCTGCTTTCCTTTGTGAATTGATGATTTTTCCATTGTAGTATGTTCTGATTTTCTTCTCTTTATCTTTTGTGAATCTATTATAGGCTTTTGCTTTGCACTTAGCATGAAACTTACAGAAAATATCTTATAGATATAAGTCTATTTTACACTGATAGCAACTTAATCTTGATCACATATAAAAGCTCTACTCTTTTACTCCCTCCTTCCTGATTCTGATATCATGGTTTACCTATTTTTATATTGCATATTTATTAACAAATTATTTATCCCTAATTATATTTTTAGTACTTTTGCCCTTTAGCCCTCTACTGGGGGAGTTAACATACCACCATATTGCAGTGTTAGAGTATTCTGAATTTGACCATATATACATTCTTACCTTTATCACTGTGTTGTATATTTTCATGTTTTCATGTTACTAATTAGCATCCTTTCTTTTCAGCTTGAAGAACTCCTTTCAGCATTTCTTGTAAGATAGGTTTAGTGGTAATGAATTCCTACAGGTTTTGTTTGTCTGGGAAAGTCTATCTCTCCTTCATTTCTAAAGGATAGTTTTGCCAAGTAAAGTATTCTTGGTTGAGAGTTGTTTTTATTTTTATTTTTATTTTTATTTTAACACTCAGAATATATTATTCCATTCTCTCCTGGCCTGAACGTTTTCTGCTGAGAAATTCACTGATAGCTTGTGGGGATCCTTTTTAAGTTATAAGCTCCCCACCCCCAGGTGCTTTTAATATTCTCTTTTTGTTCTTGATTTTTTACATTTTTTTAAAGATTTTATTTATTTATTCACGAGAGACACAGCAAAAGAGGCAGAAACATAGGCAGAGAGAGAAGCAGGCTCCATGCAGGGAGCCTGATGTGGGACTAGATCCCTGGATTCCAGGATCATGCACTGGGCTGAAGGCAGATGCTCAACTGCTGAGTCACCCAAGGGTCCCGACAGTTTTTTAATAATGTGTCTTGGAGAGAATTTCTTCAACTGAAATTGTTTAGTGACCTATAAGCTTCATGAACTTGGATATCCAAATTTCTCTCCATATTTGGGAAGTTCTCAGCCATTATTTCTTTAAATAAGCTTTCTTTCCCCTTCTCTTTTCCTTTTGGAATGCCAATGATTTGCAAATTGGTCCTTTTGATGGTACCTTGTAGGTCAGGTAGTCTTTGTTCATTCTTTCTCATTCTTTTTTCTTAGCCTTCCTCTGTTGGAAAATTTCAAAGTTCTTGTCTTCAATTTCACGGATTCTTTTGCTTGATCAAGTCTGTTACTGGTGCTCTCTACTGTGCTTTTCATTTCATTCATTGAATTCTTCAGCTCCAGAATTTGTTTTATCCTTTTTTTTATGATTTAGGTCTATTTGTTAAATTTCTAATTTTGTTCATGTATTGTTTTCCTGATTTCACTGAAGTATTTTTCTGTGTTTTTTTGTAGCTCACTGAGTTTCCTTTAAAAAGCTAATTTGGATTCTTTATTGGGTAAATCATGGATCTGCATATCTTTGGGTTAGTTACTAGAAGATTATTATGATCCTTCAGTGGTGTCAAGGTTTCTTGATTCTGTTTTGTTGTTGTTGTTGTTTTAATGTTCCTTGTTTTTTGTGTTGCTGTCTTCTTATTTGAAGTAGTATCAGCTCCTCCAGTCTTTACTAAATGTCTTCTGGTGAGAGGTACCTTCCATCAGCCTTGCCAGAGATTCTGAAGTTTTCTCAGACTTATGAAATACATCTGCTCCATCCATCTTGCCCCCTCTTGTGGTAGACTTCTTAAGTTTTTATGCCTTCTTTCAATCCTGCAACACATTAGGTAGGCCCAGTGCTGACAGCCTCTTTTGTTTTCCCAAACAGTGGTGCTACAACTCAAGTTTGTGATCTCTTGCTCCTGCAGATTTGGGCCTGCTTTCTGTGCATGCTCATTAGCCATCTTTTAAAGCTTGCTTTTGCCCACCATCTTCAGAACCATGCACAGGTTGTTGGCCAGAGTGTAGAGGCTGTGTGGGTAAGGCACATAAGGTGCTGGGGTTGCCATTGAGCCAATTGAGGGTATCCACAGATGGGGGGTTTTCTCAGCACTTTGTGGGTTGGCTTCTTGATAAAGTTTATAACACCAATAATAGTATCCACTGTCTTTTTAATGCCCTCTGAGTCATATTATCACTTTCTCCAGACTTTTCCCACCCTCTAGTCATGGAGCTCTCCATTTAGTTCTCTAAATGGAGTGTGAGAGAAATGAGCTTCTTTGGCAGCATCCACACAGCTGGGAAAGCTGGGTGCTCACCCACACTCTCTCCCTTTCTCCCACAGGAGAAATCATGGGCCCAGGAAAAGCTCTCTTAGCCTTAAACTATACCACTTTGGCAAGGGTGGAGTTATTTGGGTAAAATCAAACTGATTCTCTTTTTCATTCCAATGCATCTAAACTCAAAACTCACACTCCTCTTCTCTAACAGAGTGCTAGATACTCTCTGGAAACCTAGACTTCAACAAAGACTCTCTCATCCATAGGTGAGTATCTATGTCAGTGTTCTCCAGGGGCTCCTGGTTTGTGGTCAAGAAGGGCTGGAGCTACTTAATGCATCAATTCACTATCTTTAGCCAGGATCAAGGTTCATTTGCTTCTATGACCCAATGCATGGGTAGGTGAGACTCCTTCTGGTGCCTTTGGACCAGAGCTATGGTGTTGGATCACACAGCTCTCACAAAGTCATTTTTATTCATGGATGTGTGCTGAATATTTGTTGTTAGGGAGGGGGGAATAACACATAAAACTCAAAACCAATAGCACTATTACCCATGCCTGAATGAAACTTATCTAACACATGTATTTTTTTATGTAAGGTACATCATAGCTTCCTTGCACTTAGGAACACATTTCTCCTCCCAATCCCTCCCCATATTCCACTGAGAGGTGAAGAGACTCCCCACCACCCACTTCTTAACAGCATTACTGGGGGAGGGCTACCAGTTTCTCAGATTTCACTGTCCTCATTGTAGTCCCCCACCTCATGACCCTCAAGCATGACCCAAGCAGAGCCTCAGAAGCTGTCACCAGCTCTGCACTCTGAAATAATAATTTAAAATCTTCCACCAATTCCATTCTCTAATCCAACACACTTCCCAAATGCAAGGAAAGGAGGATGGGATATCAAGAAACTTCATTAAGAGATAAAGGACAAAATGATTTTAAGTGATATCAATATTTTTAAAGTTCAAATTATGCTGCTGCTGTCAAACTGACAAATTAAACAACTCAACAAATGACCATGATGCAGGTCAAAGGGAACTGATGCTGTTCCCTTCATTGTGAGGAAGAGGATACAAACAACCATGTAGTCTTATGTCACCATAATGCTGATATCACTTCACCTTGGCTTTAAAATATATTTTAACATCTGATAAAGCTAGCTCTCTTTCCTTTTTTCCCACATTTTTGTGTTTCGTGTTGGTGACTTTTCTGTTTAAAATGGCCCCCAAGTATAGTTTTGAAATGCTATCCAGTGTTCTCAAGTACAAGAAAGCTGTGATGTCTTATAGAGTAAATATAGGTTAGATTAGCTTCATTTAGCTATGATTTATACTGTCTACTGGCTGTGAGTTCAATGTTAATGAATTTATATTACATATTAAATAAGGTGTTTTAAAATAGAAACATACATAAAGCAAGGTGTGTATTGATAAGTTGAGGAAAGTGTTGTGACTCCAGACTAACAGAAATCTAACCATATATTTATCCTACAAGTAATGGCTCTGTGACTATAGAAAATAAGTACCTCACATAACAAGAGTTGACTGCACCTTATATGAGAAAGGAATTTCAAGTTCCAGCTAAGTAGTACTTGCAGGAACTAGAGGAATACCTGTAGGAGTAGACTGGTGGTTGAAGGTAAGGAAATATAAGACTAGATAGGGAAAATTTTATTGATATAAGGAACATCTTCTCATGGCTTATGATTCGACATTCTGGCAAGGATCCCTGGAGCTAGTCCTTTTTTTTTTTTTTTTTCCTGGAGCTAGTCCTAATATGGTTTCAGACAACATTTTGAAGCTTGAACATAATGATGCCTACATAAATGAGGTGGGGATACTAGAAATGCTTTGGAATGTATTAAAGATTCAGAAAGCTCCAGATGTTAAAATTTTGAATAGATACTTAAAGTGAGATTGGAGAACCCACCATCTAACTTTCTTTCATGAAGAATCCAGAGGACACATCCTTCACTAAGGCAATGAGGAATCCACAAATGAGGTAGCTCAACAATAAAACATACTGTCATGGAACAGATTGTCCTACTTATTACTGGAAGAGTTTGTTTCATGACAAAAACAAAGACTTTATTTCAAGACTTGTAGCATACACAAAATTTGATCATATCACTGGCCATTAAGCATAAAAAATTCAGGGTGAAATAATGCAAAGAATGTACTTTGCAACAGTATTAGAAATTAATAGCAAAATCTAGGAAAACCTCTTAGTTTTAGGGTTACATTTATGTATATGATATATTTTGAGTTAGTTTTTCTATATTTTGTGATATATGTATCAAAGCTCTTTTAGTATGGACATCTAATTGTTGTGGAACCATTTGCTTAAAGACTATCTTTCTGCACTGAATACGTAACTTAACCTTATTACACCTTTATCAAGGATCCATTGAAAACATATGTATAGGTCTATTTCTAGATTCTCTATTCTGTTCCAATGATCTCTTGTCTATCTTTATGCCAATAGCACATTCTGTTGATTTACTGTACATAACATTTAATTTTATGTTTTGACTTTACTGGGCTAAGGGATGCCCATTTAGCTGGTGAAACAATTTCTGGATGTGTCTGTGAGAGTGTTGCTGGAACAGATTAGCATTTGAATCAGTAGACTGAGTAAAGAATATCCACCCTCATCAATGTAGGTGGGCATGATCAAATCTGTTAAGGGCCCAGATAGAACAAAAGGGCAGAGGAAAGTTGAATTCTCTTTTCTTGAGCTAGGGCATCCACCCTCTACTGCTCACAGATGACAGAGTTTCTGGTTCTGGGGCCTTTGCACTCCAAAACTTACAACAGCTGTGCCACCCTCTTGCATACTATCAGCTCCCTTGATTCTCAGGCCATCACTCAGACTAAATTATGCCACCATCTTTCCTTGTTCTCCAGCTTGCAGACAGTTATTGTGGGATTTCTCAGCCTTCAGCACCATGTGAACCAATTCCTATATTAAATTTCCTCTTATATGTATCTCTATATATCCTATTTATTTTGTTTCTCTTGGGAAACCTAATACTCTGTAATTTTACAATAAATCTTTAAGCCAGGTAGTATAAGTTTCCCAACTTGGTTCTTTTTCAAAGTTGTTTTAGCTATTCTAAGTCTTTTGCAGTCCATTTGAATTTCAGAATCAGCTTGCCAATTTTTTTTTTTAAACCTGCTACAATTTTGCTTGGGATTATACTGAATCTACAGATGAATGTTAGGGGAATTGACATCTCTTTTTTTTTTTTCTTTTGGGAATTGACATCTTAAACAGAGTCTTTTGATCCATGAACATGGTGCATCTCATTTATTTAGTCTTTCCTTAACCTCTTACAGAAATGTTTTATAAGTTTCAGTTTATAGGTTTTGCACATCTTTTGTCAGATTTGTTCCTAAGCATTCCATCTTATTTGATGCTATGGTAAACTGTATTTTTAAATTTCATTTTCTAGGGATGCCTGGGTGGCTCAGCGGTTTAGTGCCTGCCTTCCGTCCAGGGCGTGAACCTGGGTTCCGGGGGTTGAGTCCCACATCGGGCTCCCTGTATGGAGCCTGTTTCTCCTTCTGCCTCTGTCTCTGTATCTCTCATGAATAAATAAATAAAATCTTTAAAAATAAAATTAAAAAATTCTAATTGTTTATTACTAAAATATAAAAATATAATTGATTTTAAAATAATGACCTGGTATCAGGCAACCTTGCTAAACTCATTTATCAATTCTAAAAGCTATTTTTAAAATAAGTTCCACTGTATTTTCTACATAGATAATCTTCTATAAATAAAATATTACTTCTTCCTTTCCAATCTGGATGGATTTTATTATTTTTCTTGCCTAATTGCATTGGATAGAACCTCTAGTAAAATGTTGAATAGAAGTGCTGAGAGTAGCCATTCACATCATGTTTCTAACCTCAAGAAAAATATATTTAATCTTTCACCACTGAGAATTACAATAGCTGTAGGATTTTTGTAGAGGTCATTTATCTGGTTGAAGAAATTCCCTTATCCTAGTTTGTTGAGAGGTTTTTTTTTTTCTTTCCTAATTAGGAAGGGAAGTTGGATTTTGTCACATAATATTCTGCATTTACTGAGATGATTTTATGCTTTTTATTTTTTGATGTTAATGTGAATTACATTGATTTTCAAATGTTAAGAGAACTTTACATTTTTAGGATAAGTCCCACTTGGCCATGATATATTATCCCTTCTATATACTGTTAGTTTGACTTGTTAAAATTTCACTTAGAATTTTTACATATATATTCATTTTTGATACTTTTCTATAGTTTTCTTTTCTTGTAATATCTTTGTATGATTTTGATATCCGAGTAATGCTTGCCCCATAAATTGAGTTGAGAAGTATTCCCTCCTCTTCAAATTTCTGTAGAATTGGCATTTTTTTCTTTTCCTTCTTTTCTTTTCTTTTCTTTCTTTCTTTTCTTTTCTTTTCTTTGTTTTCTTTTCTTTTCTTTTCTTTCTTTTCTTTCTTTTCTTTTCTTCTTTTCTTTCTTCTTTCTTTCTTTCTTTCTTTCTTTCTTTCTTTCTTTCTTTCTTTCTTAATGTTGTGTAGAATTTAGCAGAGCTTGGAATTTGTGACTAAGGGTTAGGGCAAAAATTTGTTAGGTATGACACAAAAGCATGATCCCCCCAAAAAAAGATTGATAAATTGGACTTAATTAAAATTAATAATTTTTCTTCAAAAGACACTGTTAATAGAATGAAAAGACAAACTACAAACTGAAGGAATATATTTGTAAGAACACATCTGTTTAAAGACTTGTATCCAAGATATATAGAGAGCTCTCAAAAATGCAATAATAAAAAAAAGAGAGAGAGAGAAACCCAGTAACAATTAGGTAAAAAATTTGAACAGATATTTTGCCAAAAAAAGATACATGGATGGCAAATAGGCACATGAAGAGGTACTCAGTATTAACAATCATTAGGTAAATGTAAATTACAACCACAGTAAGATAAAGTACTTTGTTACAATGTCTGAAATGAAAAAGAATTGATTATACTAAAGTGCTAATGTGAAGCAAGTGAAACTCTCATACAATGCTGTTGGGAATGTAAAATAGAAAATTTTAGGAAAACAATTAGGCAGTTTCTTTAAAAGTTAAACAGGGATGCCTGGGTGGCTCAGCAGTTGAGCATCTGCCTTTGGCTCAGGGCATGATCTTGGAGTCCTGGGATCGAGTCCCACATCCGGCTCCCTGCACGGATACTGCTTCTTCCTCTGCCTATGTCTCTACCTCTCTCTCTCTGTGTCTCTCATGAATGAATAAATAAATCTTTTAAAAAATTAAAAATAAGAAATAAATAAAAGTTAAACATGTGTGTGTCCCATTTAATCCAGCCATTCTCTTATGTATTTACCAAGATAAATGAAAGTATATGTCCATATGAATACTTGTAAGCAAATATACATAGTAGCTTTATTAGCCAAAAATTGGAAACAGCCTGGAGATTGATCAATAGGTATAAACACAGCCAAAAATAGAATACTACTCAGCAATAATAATCAACTGCTGATACATGAAACAACATGCATTAATCTAAAAAATTTTTACACTAAGTGAAAGAAATCAGGCCAAAAAATATACATATTGCATGGGAACATTAGATAAAATTTTATAAACTTCAAATTAATTTATAATGACAGAAAGCAGATAAGCTACTGCCTGGAAACAGATTGGCAAGGAGAGGTAGGAAGGAAAGATTATAAAGGGGTGTGGTGAAACTTTTGAAGATGATGGATTTGTTCAATCTCATGATTGTGGTGATGGCCTCATGGGTGTGTGTTTATGTGTATATTTTACTTTTATTATTTATTTTTAAAGATTTTATTTATTCGTGAGAGACACAGAGAGAGAGAGAGGCAGAGACATAGGCAGAGGGAGAAGTAGGCTCCCTGCAGTGAGCCTGATGTGGAACTCCATCTCAGGACTCCAGGATCACACCCTGAGCCAAAGGCAGACACTCAACTGCTGAGCCATCCAAGCTTTTCTTGTATATTTTATTTTTTAAAAAACATTGTGCATTTAAGTGTGTGCAGTTTATTATATGTCAATTTTTCTTCAGTAAAGCTGATAAAAATTTAAATACATTAAAAATATCATAAAGAAAGCAAATACTCAAATTATGAATGGAGAGAAGATAATTTGCCACAGTATAGTTTACAGAGGATTGAGATTCAGTAAACCTCCTAAAAAATCATTAAGAAAATAGCTAACAGTTCAATAAAAAGTGGGTTAAAGTAATGAATAGAAATTTCACAGGTAAGGATGCATACGTGGTCCTCAAACATAGGAAATTTTATTCAATTTCTTCAGTATGGAAATTAAAAGCACTTTCCAGATTGGTTAAAATGGAAAAGTTAAAACAAAAGCATGTGTACGTGAGGATGTGGAGCAATAGGAAATGGATATAAATGGGTATAACCACTTTTGAAAACAGTTTCCTATATTCAGGAAAACTGAACACACTTAAATTCTACCACTCCACAATTCCATTAGCTAGGTGCCTAAGTAGATTGTTAAATGTGTTTATAAGCAAGAATACTTACTGCAACATTGTTTAAAAACTATATAATTTTTCTCAATATCCATTAATAGTATAAAGGTTATGTAATTTATGGTCTATTCATACAACAGTATGTTATAAACATGTACAATGAATGATCTATAGAATATGCATCCACATGATTATAACTTAAAAACAATGTTGAGTGAAAGAAGCAAGTTCCAGAAGAATTCTTACTTATAATTTCAAAAGCAGACAAAACTGAAGTGTATTATAAGAGCTATATGCTTAGGTAGCAAAATAAAAACAAAATCAAAAGTCTCACATTAAATTAAAGCAAGAGAATGATAAATTCAAGGTTCTGTTTATCTTTGGATAGGGACGATAAATGAGAAGGTCTCATACGATGTATCTAAGATACGGTAACATTCTGTTTCCTGCCCTCGATATGGGTACATGGATTTTGGTTTATTATTACCACTGAATTTGTACATTTGTATTTTGCATACTTTTTTGTTAAGTGTGCTCTATTTCACCATTTTGGAATGTTTAATAGGAAGTATGGCAGAGAGATGACAGGTAGGAGACTGGTTGTAAGGCTAAGGCAGTTATCTATGCAAAAGATAAAGACTTGGAGCTCTGTATTATCTATATATCAGGTAGTTATCTTGAATAATTATTTGAAATTAAATGAGTTAATGTCAGTGCTTTGCATAGTATATTCCCAAAACAAGACTCAACCATTATTAGTTTTCTACTTTTCTGATTCCTATACTGTATACGTATATAAGTAGATAGAAAAGAATTGCTATACTACATAAGTTTTCAGTACTGATTCTGGAAGACCAGTGCAATCCTAAATATTCTCAAGGGTTGCCTGACCAACTTCGTGTTGGGACTGTTAATTTGGCTTTGAATACAATACAATAGGGTAGTGGTTCTCAAACTTCAGTGTATTTAAGGATCACACTTAAACATAAGGCTTACATATACACATAAGGGTCATACTTTGTTAAGAGGCAGATTAATTAGAACTTACACAAAAGATTCTGATGTAATAGACTTGAATGGGATCCAGGAGCCTGCATTTTAAAAACAAGCACTCCCCAATCATATTCACACAGATGATCTAGACTAGACTTTTGGAAAAGCTGGTTTTACTGATTAAAGTTCTGGAATGAGACTGATCTGGGTTCAAATGAAGTATATCTAGTTCTTTATTTCCTATGTGTAAAATCTTGGGCCACTTATTTTACCTATGACTCATGACCATCTTGTGAAATGGGACTGTAACAGTTCCCACTTTCTAGGACTGCTATGTGAGTTACCTGAAGTCATATATTTAAAAGGTTTAGTGCAGATCCTGGCACATAGAGAACTTCTATACATTTTAGTTATAATTACAACTCGTGGTAGTGGTGGTGATTTTGTAGTCAATTCGGCTTCTTAATTCCCTACAAAAGGTTGATTCAAATCCCTAATACATGCATTTTATTTTATAGATTTATTTATTTGAGAGGGAGAGAGAGAGGGTGGGAGGAGGGATAGGGAGAATCTCAAGCAGACTCCCCACTGACCATGGAGCCTGATGTGGGCTTGATTGCATGACCCTGAGGTCATGACATGAGCTGAAATCAAGAGTAGGACACTCAACCAATTAAGCGTGCCTCTATTATTTTAATAACCAAAGTCCTCTTTATGATTTTTTAAAAGATTTTATTTATTTATTCATGAGAGACACAGAGAGAGACAGAGACACAGGCAGAGAGAGAAGCAGGCTCCATGCAGGGAGCCCAACATGGGACTCGATCCCGGGATTCCAGGATCATGCCCTGAGCCAAAGGCAGATGCTCAACCCCTGAGCCACCCAGGTTTCCCTCTCTTTATGATTTTATACAAATTTCTGATAGACTTATATTTCCATGGACCCCTCTGGCTCTGATCTTGCTTCTGAGCAATTTTTGTTGCTCAGGCAACAAGGCAAAGGCAAAAATGGTCCTTTATATTTTATTATTTCCTTCAGAGCAACCACAAATATAAAGCTGTTGCATGTAGCAAAAATTTAGTTGAAGACCTGAAAGCTACCTTAAGTGCTATGTAGGACACAACTTGGAATCATATGTTAGACCTCTTAGTTGCCATTGCCTGCACCATATAAAAGCCCCAGTCTTCTGACATACTGCTAGTTGTTCCCTTCCCATCTCTCTTCCTCACTTGCTAGGCCTTGGATTACTCTGGAATTCTGAATTAGAGCAATTCAGTTCTCTTTAGCCACTCCTAACCTTTCATAGTAACTCATAAAAAAACCCAGTACCTTTTATACAGCAAGATTCATCATCTTCTTAGAGAATTATAAGTAGTATATAATATAAACCAAGACACTTAGAAATTAATATTAAGAAAAAAGTATTTGCCAGATTGAAAAGAAACAAAGAAAGAAATCAAAAAATCACCTTAATTTCCTACCATGGTTCTGCACATTCCACACATATTATTCAAATAACCCCTTCAACTTCCAGATCACAAAAACTAAAAACTCATATTTAACTTCATTCTCTTTAATTGGATTCTCAATAACTATTTAACAGAATAATTTAGAAATTAAACTGCCTTTTCCTTCTTTACCCTATTTCCAGGAAATCAGTGTTTCCAAATAATGACCTTTAATGTAAAGAATTTTTAATACACTTGTGTGAAGTGTAGAGAACTTCTTGAGAATCTAGAACCTGGTTTTCAGTCCTGGTTTTGCCTCAAGACAATTTAGCAAATCACTTAACCTGTTTACTCTATTTTTAAAACGGGGTGAAGTGTATTAGTTTTTTATTGCTGCTGTAACAAATTACCACTAATTTGATGGTTTTTAAAATGTCGTAAATTATCTTTCAGTTCAGTATATCAGATATCTGACCTGGATCTCAATGGGTTAAAACCAAGGTGTCAGCACTGTTGTGTTCCTTTCTGGAGACTCTAGGAGAGACTCTATTTCTTTATTCTTTCTAGTTTCTTGAAGCTGCCCACATTGCTTGGCTCATGGCTCCCTTCTTCCATCTTTGATATCAGCAATGATCTAGAGATCTCGTATCACAGGACTCTGAATTCTTTTGTTTCCCTCGCCCACTTTTAAGGACCTTTATGATTACATGGGCCCACAAAGACAGTGCAGGATAATCTCCTTATTTTAATGTCAGCTAATTAGCAACCTTAATTCCAACTGTGACCTTAATTTCCCTTTGTCAGTTGAGGTAACATAGTCACGGGTTCTGGTAATTAAGGAGTTGGACATCTTTGGGAGGGCATTACCCTGCCTACCACATCAGGTAACAGTATATTTCTCACATATTTAACCAAAAACTTCTACGATTTTATGATAAAGTCCATCACATTTTGGGTGGCAGGGAGGAGGAATAGTCCTTTACAGTACCACTAAGGAGAAATACTTGTGTTTACTAATACTGTTAAATAATGGACATTGTTGTTTTACTAAGTGCTCAATTTCTAGTCCACCCTTTTTTTGGTACTGGGAAATTTCCCCACTGATGAGTCCCAGGACTGCTAATCGGTTGCCTTATCTTGTGTAAGCAAAAACTTAGCCCAAGATAGGCCAATTGAATTCTCTCATTAGAAACGGAATTGTGGGAAAAGAAAAAGACTGAAAACAATATATATTCTGTTGTTGTTCCATTGGCTGTTACATGGAAAATGTCAATCAGCAACAACTATTTCAGCTCTTTGGAGCTGCCTGGTTCCTGAGTATGCCAAGCCTGATTCTTCAGCTTTCTTTTCTTTCCTACAAGCATCTGTATATTCTTCCAATATTGTTTATATTAGATAACTTCTAGTATGCAATCAAATTGGTACTCTCTCATTCTTTTTGACCTCTGACTACATTTCCTGTTTTTCTTTCAGCTTGTCTGACCACTCCAGACTCCTACCACGTCAAACTCCTTTTAGAACTCCCCTCTCTTTTGTTTCATAATTGTCTACCCTTACATGCTTTTTTATTCTTTCCATGTTCAATGAGATTTCATTCAGAGCTGTGGCTTTGACTGTTGTCTTTAAACTTATTTCACAACTCCTGTATTGCTCTAACTCTACATTTGCCTGCTATTCATTATCCACATTTAATTTTTTATTTTTTTCATTTTTATTTATTTATGATAGTCACACACAGAGAGAGAGAGAGAGAGAGAGAGGCAGAGACACAGGCAGAGGGAGAAGCAGGCTCCATGCACCGGGAGCCCGACGTGGGATTCGATCCCGGGTCTCCAGGATCGCGCCCTGGGCCAAAGGCAGGCGCTAAACCGCTGCGCCACCCAGGGATCCCCATTATCCACATTTAGATGTCACACTACCACCTCAAACTCAATATACCCAAGTCCCAAGTCATATACCTCTCATTAATTTAAAAACTAGTTTCTCTCCTTCATTCCTAACCTCTATTATCCAGTCACCAAGATGGAAAATTGATTAGAAGCTATCTTTCTTATTTTCAATGTATGGGGTATCTGTTGCTTTTACCTATCCTATATGACAATTTCTCCAATAAAACTGCACTTTTCTCATTCCATGTCAGTCATGGTACCCTGTCTCCTCCCTTCAACAGAAATGGTCATGTGAATTATACAGAACCAATATGTATAATTATTTATATTTATTTTAATTATTTTACTGATATATATATATTTAATGATTTTATTATTTTAGAGAGAGAGAGAGGGGGTTATGAGCAAGGGGAGGAGGCATATGGGTGGAGTGAGATAAAGAATCTCAAGCAGATTCCACACTGAGTGTGGAGTCCATTGTGGGGCTCAATCTCATGACCATGAGATCATGAACTGAGTTGAAATTGAGTTGGACATTTAACCGACTGAGTCACTCAGGTGACCCATTGTTATATTAGCATAGTTATATATAAAATAGTAATTATAATATGTAGATACTGGGAAAGAGAAGAACTGTTCCTTAAGTTACTAAGCTGGGAGGATATAAATCTGTAATGTACAGAGAGCCTGTTTGGCAAAATACACTCAATATACAGAAACAGAATTAGGACAGATAAGTGGAGATACATAGCCTTAAACTCTCAAATTTAAGTCTAAGGCTATGGACAATCTAAACTCTCCAGTTCATTAATCCAAAAATTCTGCTTACATTTTTTTTTTAATTTTTTTAAAAATTTTTATTTACTTATGATAGTCACACACACAGAGAGAGACAGGCAGAGACACAGGCAGAGAGAGAAGCAAGCTCCATGCACCGGGAGCCCGACGCGGGATTCGATCCCGGGACTCCAGGATCACGCCCTGGGCCAAAGGCAGGCACCAAACCGCTGCGCCACCCAGGGATCCCCTGCTTACATTTTCTTAAGCTACTTTGAATTGGGCTTCTATCCCTTACATTATAGGAGCCCTAATAAATACCAAGTCCTATTGATTTTATATCCAAATGTCTCACTTACATCCTTTCTTCTCCACTGCTGCTATACACCTTAATGACTTCGTCATTCTTCTATTACAGCTACCTTACAGGTCTGCTTGCTGCCAATCTATTGTTCATCCAGTTTATCTACCATTCTGCTAGCAAAGTTAGCTTATTAATAAAATGTGGGATTATAATACTCTTTTCTTTAAATATCTTCAATGGTTTTCTTTTGCATGGTGAACAAAGCCCACATTTCTTAAATGGCATGCAAGGCTTCCCCCAGATGAACATGATCTATTCTGAAACTGTTCATTCATTTACTCATTCATTCAACAAATATTTATTGGGTACCTACTATGTGCCAGACATCACTCTGGATACAGTGGAAATAGTGATCACAAAATAGCTTACATTCCAGTGGGAAGGTTGTAATTCTTTTTTTTTCTTTTTTAATGATTTTATTTATTTATTCATGAGACAGAGAGAGAGAGAGACAGATAGCCAGAGACACAGGCAGAGGGAGAAGCATGCTTCCTGCAAGGAGCCTGATGCCAGACTCGATCCTGGACCCCAGGATCACACCCTGGGACAAAAGCAGATGCTCAACTGCTGAGCCATTCAGGTGTCCCGGGAAGGTTGTAATTCTTACAACATCCTTTCATAACATCTGATTTGGTATGATACAGGGATAATTGTCATGTATAATGATGCAACCAAATATTATCTTTGATGACCTCTCCTAACTCATCAGAATGGTCAGTAAGCCAGGTGAAGAAGCTCTCTGGGTCTTCATGCTGTCACTTCTTGCTGGCTTTATTTTGTATTTGACTTAACATTTCATCAAATTCTTTCCAGATTTCCATTTGATTTCAATGGACTTTTGAAGATTGACCACTATTCTCATTCAGATGAAATTCTTTTGAGAGAACTTTATTTTGAAAGTAAAGGTTTTCATCAAAATAAAAATCTACTCTGCAATCTGATTTAATATCTTCAGATGCTGTCACTTCAATTCTTATCAAATAATGCAACGCCTCTCCATCCTCCTCCACAAGCAATGTGGACGGCTGACAAATGTTGTCACCCAAAAATTCGGGATCAAAATTTGGTGATCAATTCCAACCTCTTCTGAAAAAATGGTTGGCAGAGTTTGTTTTATTTCTGTTCTACTTTCAAAATCTCCTCATTAGCATATTTATTAAGTCTATTTCATTTTGTACTTCATCAATAAGTTCAATTTTTTCTTGCTGTTCTTTTTCTCCCTTTGGCAAGTACTGAGAGGTCTGATGTCTCCTCCAGCTTGTGAGCAGGAGGCAGTCTTGGTTTCCTCCTTTGAGGTGGGAGCAAAGACTGGGGTTTGGCGGCCATGCTGAGGAAACTCCAAAAAACCTGGGAAAATGCACGTCTGGAAGAAGCTCCGATTATCCCAAATTTGGAATAATTACAAATTATTACAGTGATTTACATAATTACTTACATGTTCGTTTTGCCTTATACAAAATCTTGAGGGAAGAGAACAGATTTTATTAATCTTATACTCTTATGCTTTGCATACAGTAGGAACTCACTGAATGCTTATTGTTGAAACATAAATACAAGAAAACACTGAACGTTATTGCAAGGTGGGCATAGGGTTACCTTCACTGTTTATTATATGACAAAAGTTATCCTAGTACTTTTCACAGATGATTTAATTTAATCCATATTACTTCACACTTTGGAAAACAAAGACCAAGTGAAATTAAGTAATTTATGTGAAAGTTACAGATGGTGATTATAATGGAACATGAATCCAGATTTTTCTGAATATAAAACTCAAACCTTTCTACTTCATTACACACCACTCTGTTTGTTACTATCAATGAATAGTATGAATATAGTTTTATTTTAGTGGGCCAGATTCACCTTAGTCAAAGATGGGCTTCAATTGTAAAAGTTGAGATTTCATGAAAGCCCTTGCCCCATGTTTCGTGATTTCATAAAGAAACGAATGTTTTGTAAATTTGAGTGTTATTTTTGGTCTACAGGTATTGTCAAAAAATGCATAGTACAAAACTAAAATAGCAGAAATTTAGCCATAGTTTTACTAACACAAACTAGGAAAAGCTGACTATCCAAAACAAACATACCTTTTCTGAGAGAATGTATTACATTTTAAGAAAAAAAAAATGTTGATTTTATTCTCTCCTCCATGTTTTCTTTTTTCTTAAACCACTTTCAGTTTGTATTCTAATCTTACACAAGAGATAAGCTACAATTCTACTGTTAACTAGTTCATTTTTGTTGACTTTGAGGTGACTTACCACAGTCAACTCTTTTAGTCTCCTCATCTGTAAAGAATACCCAAAAAGATGAATATCAAACTTCAGATAATAAATTTGTTATCAAGTAAAGGGATTAGAATTATGCTCAAGAAGAAAACTCCTTATTGTACTACAATGATCTGAACAATTAGAACATATTTGTAACTTATTAACTATAAAATTACTTCCTCATTTCAGAAGTATTATTCTGCCCTTTGCCTGATATTTAATGTGGTATTGTTTGGTTTAGGACATACAATTTTGTACAAAATGAAATATCAGATTATGTGGATTATTAGCTATCATTCAAAATAACCATAATCTTATGATGGTTAAATCATTTTTTACTTGCATTTATTTGATGCAAAATAAAATAAAAAACAAATCACCTGGTCATATTCTCCAACAATTATCAACTTCTGCTTATCTGTCCTGGTGATTGTAAAGGAAAAATAAATCTTTCTGGCATAGATTATTTTTGAGGGTGTTTTGCTTTTAAAAAATCTTCTAAATCAAGTTGATAATATAAACTATAAAATTAATAAAAATAATAATCTATTAATTTTTGCCCACTTTCTCATTCCTGAGATCCCTCTAGGAATAAAAGGGTCAAGACTCTTAGTTCCTAGGCCTTATTTTTCTCATCTGTAAAACGTAGATAATAAAACCTAACCTTAAAGAGGATTGAGATTACATTTGTCTCTCACAAGAGGGTATATAAAATCTAGTGCTATTACACTTACCATTTGAGTGATCTTGGCCAAGTTACCTTAGTTCTTTGAACTTTTGTTTTGCTCATGTATAAAACGGGGCTAATCTGTCTAGTTTATGTAGGTTTGTTGTGGGGATCAGATAAAAAAAAAGGCATGTGAAAATGTTTTTATATTTAGTAAAAACTTTTACAAAGTACTAGAAAATGTAGGACTAATTATTTCCAAAGTGAAATATAATCTTCCCGGCTAAATAGTGCTGCCGATTCTTAGATAAAATATATAGAAGAGGACTCAAAGTCATTTCTCTGTATGACTCCCTTCTTACTGTGTCTGCTTTCCTACGGAAAGATACAGTTCTGCTTTTGCACTTGTCTAGGTTATAGCAGAGTCATTAGTGGCAAAGGACAGCAATTGCCCCATGTTATTGCTAATCGTTTGAAGGACAGTTAATGAAATTGCTGCCCCTTCTGGAATGTAAAGGAATTCTTGAAATGTAGTTTTCTATGTGCTACATAAACAATGGTTTCCTACAGAGAACTCTTCTCTAATAATGAAAAGGCAACTTGTATATAATTACATCTAAATGATTGTTAATGTTAACTGAAAACTATTAAACTATACTCTTAAAGTATAATCTTCCTTGAATCAGAGAAGCAGTGTAAGCTAATACAACAAATAATAGCATAAGGAAAAAAGAATAACAAGAGATCTCTAATTGTTGATCATTCTTTTCATTAATCATTAATTTACTTTCTTAACTAATCATAAACTGAGAAAGGGAAAAATTTTGTAAAGCTGAGTATTTTACTTACTAATTTTCCAGAATGTAGTTATGGTGTATGTAACTCTAATAGTAGTCAATGCTCTCCTCTGCAAACTACTGATTTACTCAGCAGATGCCTGTCTTCTTATTAGAGGCCTAGAACTCAAAATCATGTTAAGGAAAGGGACAAATTTGTCTATAACCACTGTTTTATTATGAAAGCTAGTCTCTAAAAAGGCATGCATTTTAAAACTTACCCCAATGAAGACAGTATGAATATTCCAGGTTTCTAGAAAGACTCCCTCCAAAATAAAGTACATTAAAAGGTTGTCTTTAATTTGCTATATATGTGGTTTAATGTTATGTATTGAATTTTCTATATAAGTAGGGCAAATGTCACATCCACAACACAAAACTAAATGTGATTGGAAAGATGTGACATTGTCGCAACATTATTGCATGCTGACACAAAACCTCCATCTAGTCCAAACCCTTTTCTGCTATTTTTATATTACTTGGATTTAGTGGAAACCCTTAAAACAACCCAGTAGTCTTTCCCCATTTATCTATGGGGGATATATTCCAAGAACCCCAATAAATGCCTAAAACCAGATAGTACCAAATCCCAAAGGAACAATGTTTTTTTCCTGTGCATGCATACATACCTGTGATACAGTTTAATTTATAAATTAGGCACAGTGTAACAGTATATTGCAATAAAGTTATATGAATGTGGTCTCTCTCTGATCTTATTGTTCTATACTCACTTTTCTTGTTCCTTAAGGTACTACTGACCTTCCTTCTGGTAGGTCAGGAGAATCCTCTGCTTCCTGATTGTGGATAACTAAAGCTGTGCATAAAGGGGACTACCGTATAATGAAATTCTCTGAAAAGTAAACTGTTATCTCTTACATCTCAAGTCGATGTATTTCAAATGAGAAACCAATTTCCCACAACATTCTACAGGTTTCTGATCAGTGTTGCAGACAAAAGAATGAACTTTGGAGCCCATCCACCCAGGTTCAAATCTTGCTTCCACCAGGTAATAGCTGTGTAACCTAGAGTAAATGTCTTAACTTCTCTTCCCTCAGTTCGCACATTAAATAATGATACTAAAGCTACATTATGTCACACGGTTTTGAGGATCAATGTTAATATTTATACTGTACTTGGAATAATACATAGCACACACGGTATACATAATATAAATATTTGTTAAATTTAACAGAATCGGTAATAAGAAACGGTAAGAGTTAACTGAGGAACTTCTTCAGTTAGCACTATTTTGGTTAGTAATGAAAACCTTTTTTTTTTTTTTTTTTTTTAAATTCTGAAAACTTGTCCTTGGCTTACTTGCAGGTCAGCAGGTTTCCATGAAGTCCTAACTGTGCCAGGTCTAGGCCCATGGAGACGCAAAGTTAAGTTTCTGTGGTCTCGCCCTCGGGAAGCGACAGACTTTGGAACAAATGCTCGCAGGGAAGTTCAAAGGAACATGCAACAAAAATATATTACGGCGCCGCACAAATCACCCGGTAAATAAAACTCTATGAAAACTCACGTGCTCTAAGATGGGTATGATCAATTGGGAATGCGTTTATTTACATCTACGCAGAAAGCTGCTAAATCCAATGCACATTTTTTTTTTTTTTTTTTTTTTTTTTTTTGCAGAAGTAGGATTTTCTTGATCTCCACCTGGGAGGTCTGATAAAACCTTGAGGGGCCCCACGGAATCCCGGAAAGCCAACCGCCCTGGAAACATCAGAGGGCTTGGGGCTGCCGCCGGGGAACCGGGAAGACCGCGTGTCACGGGCTGAGGGGCTACCTGAATCTCCTCAGGAAAGAGGGGCTCCGAGCCACGCTGGAGAGGAGGCGCGAGGCCGTCCCCGGGGCAGAGGCCGCCCAGACACTGCGGCTTCCCCGCGCTCGCCACCTCCTTCGCGCACCGGCGGCTCCCGAGGCAAGCCCGGCCCCCGCGCGGCCTCCCGCGGCCCCGCTCCGGGGCACGGGGGACGCCAGGCGGGGACGCCGCGGGGCTCCTCGGAGCTAGCGGTTCCCGCGCCGCTCCCAGACCTCACGGAGGAGCGTCCGAGCTCAACCCCGGCGACGCACGCCGGCTCGGCGGGCCGCGGGGGCGCCCGTGGGGTCACCCCGCTCCCCGCCCCGGATCAGGCCCCCTCACCCCGCCGCCCGCGTCCCGCGTCCCGCGTCCCGGGCTACACGTCACTTCCGGCGCGCGCGCCCGCCCGCCCGCGGAGAAATACCGGGGCCGTGAGGGGGGCGGCGGGGGAGGGGGCGCCCCCGAGCAAGGGGGGCGGGGCGGGGGAAAGGGGAGTGTCCGGCCGCCGCCGCCGCCGCCGCCGCCGCCGCCGCCGCCGCCGCCGCCGCCGCCGCCGCCGCCGCCGCCGCCGCCGCCGCCGCCGCCGCCGCTACGGCTGCTGCCTCCCGGGCTGAGTGAGGAGTTGGCTGAAGCCCTGCCCTCCGAGCCCGCCCAGGCTTCCCGCCCGGACCGGGGCGCCCGCGCGCCGAGCGGTGCAGGAGCAGGGCTGCCCTCAGCCCGTGGAGCGGCCGGCACGGCCCCGGCCCGCGTCGCCCCCCGCCCCCCCGGCCCCTTCTTTCCATCGCCCCAGTCATGGGGAACGCGGCGACCGCCAAGAAAGGCAGCGAGGTGGAGAGCGGTGAGTCAGGGGCCGGCTCTGGGGACCCGCCGGGCGGGCCGGCGCGGGGCTGCGAGCGCCCCTCCGGGTGGGAGCCCCGAGGCCGCGGCCACGGTCCAGGCCTCGCGGCGGCCGCCGAGCGCTGCTCCGGGGCGGGGGGGGGGGCTGGGGAGCAGCCGCCTTCCTCCCCTCACCCCCTCCCCCCAGCTCCGCCGGGAGGGCCGGAGATGGAGGGAGAAGAGGGCTCCCCGACATCCCCTTTCTCTGGAGCGAGGGGACGCGGTCCGGGGGGAGAAGCCCCTGGTACCAGCCCAGCCCCCGCTTCCCTGCCCCCGACCACCTCTGCGGCGCCACAGGTAGCGCTGCCGGCGGAGTTGGCTCTCCTCCCTCCATCACTTGGGTCCAGCCCAGCCTTCTCGCGCGGTGAGGGGCTGCTCGCGCGGGCCCCGGCAGGTGAGGTTAGTTCTGAGGAGGCAGCTGTGTCGCGGAGACCCGGCGTCCGTTCGGGCTCGGAACGGAAGCTGCCGCGAGACCGAAGCGCAACTTTATCCCTGGAAAAGCAGCACATTCGGGCATCTCCCAGAGTGTCTGTGAAACTTAAAGGTCCCTCGGAGTTGAGGTGCTTCCAGAACACGGTGAATTTCCCTCCGATGGCTGGACGTGCAGGCGCTCTGCAGGTGACACCGAAGAGTAAAAACTCATGCGGATTTCATTTCTCTACAGTTCAGTCAGTCAGTCAGTCAGGATGGTTGTGGGAAAACAAAACGGAACAAAACAAAACTGATGTGCCTCTGTCGGGTTCACCTCAGATTTTATATAATTCACAATTAATCAGCAAATGGCATTGGTTATGTCGCCGGGAGTAAATGACATCCTAGCGCTTGAGGGAATGCCAGATGATTTACTCCAGTGTGTGTCATCGGTATCTTTAAGTGTTTCTATGTTTGTGACATGTTTTAGGCTGATTTTGTGGTTTAGCATGAAGGAAATAGCTTTTTGTTTGTGTGTGTGTGTGTGTGTTTTTCTTTTTCTGCATCAACAAAGCAGAATCAATTTGGAGAAAGATTTAGTCATTCATTTTGGTTAATGAGAGTAATGAGATCAGATTATATGGTTTATGTTTCACCAGTGAGGTTTTTGGAGCTGATTTTCAGGAGCTCCAGAAAAGTTTGAAGTACTGTCATACAAATTATCAGTGACCGTGCCGTACTATGTTGATAGGGAAATTTCTCAAAAGCTAATGTAGAGGTAGAACTTTGTCATCTTTTATTTTTAACTGCACAAATGTAGTAACTGTACAGGAAGTAAAAGAATGTGGAGAGTGTGAAGAATTTTTGTCTGATGAATGATCACTTTTCCTTTTAAATCAAAGATAAAACGTGCTCACTGTGTTACAGAAGAGTGTGCTCGGCAATTGAATCATGTTAATGATTTTCATTAGCAGATACGGGTCTGTGTAGTGTTTCTATTTTTAATAATGATAGCAGACTCCTCCCTGATCTCTGTATTTCCATTATTAAGTCAACAAACTAATACTAGTACTGTCTTCTCCTGGAGACAGTACTG
Organism: Canis lupus familiaris; assembly: GCF_011100685.1. NCBI lineage: Eukaryota > Metazoa > Chordata > Mammalia > Carnivora > Canidae > Canis > Canis lupus. The sequence goes on along the minus strand of NC_049227.1, from coordinate 64,270,831 downwards.
ATTTGAAGCTCAGAACTATGGGATAATGTTGGAATATCTACAGAAAACAGAATGGAAACTTTAAATGCTTGTCTAAATATATTTAAATTATTCCTATGAATACATTCTTTCCTGAGCTTTAGCTATTAGTGACAGCCTATTTAGTAAGTATGTTAGCCAGCTTTTTATGTAAGTTTATTTATGGAAACTGAAGGTCAGTATAATAGTTTGAATAAATGTTGTGAAATGATAAAAGAAAATAGCAAATGAAATCTCAAAGGGACAGTTACTGGAAATGTCATGTGTTGATCACTTTGTAATTTCATTTGGAGCAATGTTATCAGGTGTGTGATGCTGCTCTTCTACTGTAGTGAATAAAGGAAGTTTATTGATATCTCTTAAAACTTAATGAAAGAATAGCTTTTACCATTACAAACCTAACTGTTCTGTGTATTTTAAAAAGATTATTCTTGAAAATATATGCCTTTCAAAATTTGAATGTAGTTATTCAAACTTCCGTTGATGCATAATAGCATTAACTTTTAGAAATATAGGCAATCTTGAGCTCAGTTAGAAATATAAGCAATCTCGAGCTCAGCCTGTATAATCATTCCATTTCAAAGCCAAAGAGCCTGACCTCTGAAGAAGCTGAAGTTGAGATCAGATTATTAGTGATGTCAGAGTAAGGAACAGAAGAATCTGGTTCTCTGACTCCATCCTGCATCATGAAATAATCAATTATTATATATATTTTCAAAATGTCTGCCGAGTATATTGATTTCATTTGGAGACTCTAAGTAAAAGCTCAAGAAATTTACTGTCTAGGATGAGAAAGAAAATGTACTTATAAAAGTTATGATAAGTGCTAACATGGAAAGTGAAGTTAGAACTCTGAAAACTACCCATAGGAAAATGTTTGATTTGAAATGATATTAAAACGTATAAGGTTAAGATTTGAGGTTTGGTTAGAACCATGCCTCATATAGGTGAGCTTCATTATCAAATATTCCAGAAGAATAAAGCTTTGATCATTTGGTGCTTCTGTTGTATTCTTGAAATCTCTCTACTCTTAGAATGAAACATTTTCTTGGGTAGGACTTGGAGATGCCATTGTCATTTCCATACTTTCTAGAGATAACATTATGTTGGGTACTTAATGTTCTATTATAGTGAACTAGGAAATTGTATTGATATATCTTAAAATTTATTGAAAGAACATCTCTTACCATTATATAACAACTGTTTTGTGTATTTATAAAGACTTACTTCCAAAAATATGTGTTCCAAATTTGAGTGTAGTTACTTAAACTTCCACTAATACACAGAAGCGTAAATTTTAAATATATGACTATATAATTATCTGAGAAGTTGTAAACTCTTGTCATTCACAATTGTTTTACTTATCCAGTCTCCCACTTCTTTACCCACAATCACCAACATAAAAAAGCACATGCCACCATTTTAATGTGGGAAGGTTTTTTTGTGGTTTACTTCCTTTTTTAAAAACAGTAGTCCCCACAGGTTGCCTGTGGGGTTCGTATTATACTTTCATAACAAAGATATTGAGGTAGGTGGGTGAAGTGCTGGTAAAGATTTGGATGCAGGGACGCCTGGGTGGCTCAGCAGTTGAGCATCTGCCTTCAGCCCAGGGCGTGATCCTGGAGTCCCGGGATCGAGTCCCACATCGGGCTCCCTGTGTGGAGCCTGCTTCTCCCTCTGCCTGTGTCTCTCCTCTCTTTCTCTGTGTCTCTCATGAATAAATAAATAAAATATTAAAAAAAAAAAAAGATTTGGATGCAGATTCTCCTATGACTGCAAGTGGTAGAGCCACCATGTAACCTAGTGTTTACATAATGATCTTTCAATGTTTTCCAAAGTATCTCTTAAGAGCTTGAAGGTGAATAGAAATTAATCAAAGAAAGTCGCCAGTAGAGTAGGTTCAACCAAAATGCAAGTTTCATAACAACTAACATTTTTGGAGGGCTTACTATGAGCTAGCTTGCTTCTCTGTATACTTTTCATGTATAATTTCACTTAATCTTTCCAACCTTATGAGGTAGTTTAATTGTTTCCATTTTATATATGAGGAAATGGAGGCTCAAAGAACTTAAATGACTTGCCTAAGTGCTTACAGCAAGGATGTCAAGGACCAACATTTGAACCTAGACAGCCTAACCCCTAGACCCAACATCCTAACCACTGTGCAAATATCCTATGTATATCCCATGGAAAAGCTGATTCTAAAATACACAAAATAGCTTAGACTTCACTTTATTTCAGTTTATTATCCATTATAGGAACTTTTGGTTGTTTTGGATAGTGACTTCATTTGTATATATTAAATATCTTAAATGGGAGAGTTGCTTTTTCTCGTACTGTTCTCTAGATTGTTTCCTCACCTATAAAATGAGATCGAAGGTTAAATTACCTTGAAAATCTAAATCAGATTTAGTGTAAATGATGAAATTTCAAATTAAGCCATATAAATCAATTGATATACCCTTCATTGCTATTTGTATTTAATTATTTTTTCTCATTTGTAAATGTGCACTTGCCCTTCCTGATAAATAGCCAATCAAAACATTGCTATTTAAACTTATATTGCCTTTTTAAAAGTATTTAGGAATTTGCATTATGGTTTACAGTAGTACTATCCAGTCAGATTTTCTGCTGTGGTAGAAATGTTTCTCTGTTGTCTAATGTGGTGTTTATGGGGCTATGGAGCAGTTGAAATGTGACCGGGATGACTGAGGAACTGAATTTTTAACTTCTATGTCACTATTAATGTTTGGAATATTGGACAGCACAGGTTTAGAACATAACTCCCTTTGTGTTTAATAAAAATGCCAACCCATCTTTTCATCATCTTGGTAATTTGGATCCTCACAAGTATGCGTTGATTGACATAATGCTGGATTTATCTTTTCTCATACTAGGAATTAACTTATTTCTAAAGCATTTCCCCTGAATAAGCCTTTATAAATTTAGTGAATGGATTACTATCGTAATTTGTGTATAATCTGTAAAGTTAACTACAAAGTTAATTTCTGTATTGGGTGCTACGATAATTTTTTTTTTACTTTTTTTAATACTGAATCTCAGTGAAAATATTTTTATTGAAAATTTTTGTAGATTTAAATGCTCTTTAGGAAAAATTTAATGATCTCATACTTCTGTCCTTAAAGCTTTCAATTATCAGATGTTTTTAAGGGAAAATCAGTAGCAGATATTTGTTCCAATTTACTAGCTTGGCAGAAGTACTTGGGAGTAGTTTTCGAGTTAAAAATTTTTAAAAAAGAAAAAAAGGGTCATAACAGCAACACTAAATAATCAATACATATTATCTCATCCAGTTACATGATGTTGTAATTCATTTTGTGCAGATTATCTAATGCATAAAATTATCGTGTTCAGGAACCATTTTTTCCATTCTCCTAGTCAGTGTCCTTCACTTAGGATACAGACAGATTGTTGCTTTTCATTGCCGGCAGTGGGATAATTAAAGACATGAAAGCCAGCTTAGAAAAGTAAGCCACAGCTGAGTAGCAGAAGCAGCACACGTAAAGATCCTAGGTAAGCCAGGTTAGGTATTAACATCCTTCAGATAGGAGTTGATCATAAATCATTTTGATACTCTATCACATTAATAAAATAAAACAATTAGTATAATTTACAAAATTACGTATCTAGTTGATATCAATGTTACTATACATATGTGACCAGGTTTTTTCAGGGGAATAAGTCTTAAATTTTTTTTTTAAGATTTTATTTATTTATTCATGAGAGACACAGAGAGGCAGAAACACAGGCAGAGGGAGAAGCAGGCCCCATGCAGGGAGCCCAACATAAGATTTGATTCCCGGTCCCCAGGATCACGCCCTGGGCTGAAGGAGGCGCTAAACCGCTGAGCCACCAGGGCTGCCCAAGTCTTAAATTTTTAATGAAAAAAGTATATTAAATAGAAAAATGTGTAATTTATGAGAGTAAATATACCCTGGTCAGTACCAACTTATTTTGGGTATTTTAATTTAAAAATATTCCTTCAAGAGTATCCTATATAGTTATTTTCTTTGTTGGTTCATTCATTCATTCCACAAAATTGAGTTCCTAATATGTGATGGACTCTATGCAAATCTATGGGAGTAAAGATCGAGTATGACACAGTACCTGCTCCAGATTGTCTGCATTCCAGAAAGAGGAGACTTACTTGTCAAGAAATTAGTAGGGGGAAAAAAAAAGAAATTAGTAGGGGGGAAAAAACTGTTACAAATCCTTTCCTTAAAGCTCAGTGGAGAAATCAGTAGAAAGTATGGTCATTTTTACTGGTGTGGGGAGGGTGAAATTCAAAAAGGACTTCAAAGAGTAGGTGAACTCTGAGTTGAATATTGAAAATGGTAACTGTTCCAGCGGGATTACAGGGGTAAGTGTGTTCTGAGTAGGAGGAACACAGTGAGCAAAGATGCAGAGGAGTGAAACAAAATAGGATATATAGGAAAAGGAAAGTAAGTTGCCCATTATGACTAATTGATAGAGGATAGAGTTGGTGGTAGAGAAGGGAAATTGTATAATGAAAGATAAGACTGAAAAATGGACAGAGGCCATGTAATGGATAGATTTTGAATTTGTTCCATAGGTATTAGGAAGCTATTGTAGACATTGTAATAAGAGAGAGAGATGATAAAATTTGAGTTTTAGAGAGATCACTTTGATAGTAATGTGAAGATGAGTTACTGTGAAACAAGTGGGGTACAGGCAGGGAGATCATTTAGAAGACTCTTGTGCAAGTAAGGGACTTTGAGGATCTGAATCAAGGTGGTAGAGGTAGGGATGCAGGAATAATCTGAAATTTGAGAGCTTTGGAAAATGAAAATAAGCAAATTGTACTTGGAGAATGAGGAAAAAGAGAATTTGGGGAAAATGCTCAAGTTTTTAGTTTCTGTGCCTTAGTGGATGGGTTGTGATGCCAGTAATAGCGTCAGGAAATTAATAAAAGGAGAGGAGCAGAATTGGAGGGCATATTGAATTCAGGGTGCTTGTGGCATTTCTGAGAAAAATGATATCTGATTGGTTATTTTATATGTGTATTACCTTTAATTCTTCCAGCCATCAAGGTGAAAATGACCTTGGATGGTCAGAGGATATGTTCTGTATAACATCCTCATTTTGCTCCCCTTTTTAAGGGTAGCTGGCCTTATAGAACTATAACATCTGGCATAATTCCTATAAATTAAGAAGTATGGCTACTAAAACCTTAGTTTTTTTGTTTTGAAAAGAGTAAAAGCTAAAGCACTGATGAAAATGCTTTAACTTTTGAAGAAACAAAATCATTTAAAATCAGATAAGGGATGCCTGGGTGGCTCAGGGGTTGAGCATCTTACTTTAGCTCAGGTTGTGATCATAGGGTTCTGGGATCGAGTCTCACATCAGAGGGAGCCTGCTTCTCCCTCTCCCTATGTCTCTGCCTCTCTCCGTGTGTCTCTCATGAATAAATAAAATCTTTAAAAAATAATAAAAATAATAACATCAGATAAATTATTGCTTTCATAATTAAAGTATGCATCCTGTAAACTGCTGAGCTTTATAGAGCCACATGGAATAGTGGAAAGAAAATGTAAAATATAGTACCAATATATATTTTACCAAGTAAATATGTTTTCTTCCTCTAGAGTGCTTTCAAATAGATCCTAAAAAGTTGGGCTATAATTTAATAGTAAGAACATGAACTTACAATTAGAAAAAATCTAGATTCTGTTTTCTAGTACTTTCTATTACTTTTTAATGTCTCCAAGCTATACTGTAAAATTGAGAAGAATGGATTTGATAATCAGTCTCTGGTCTTTTCTAGTTTTATAATCCAGTTGTCCCAATATATTTGTTAAGAGAAAGAATGTACATTTAAAAAGTACCAAGACTTGGAAATGAATTATAGAAGGTTCTCACAAAATTATGTGGGTAGAGAAGTGGCAAATGAGCCTCAATGTGAGCATATATAAGGTAGTGTATTTAGGGAAAATTTTTTTACCTCTACTTAAAAAATGATAGCCTCTGAATTTTAACTTCAGAAACAATTTTCTGAATCACCATAGTAATCTTTGAAGATATCCTCATGTTCTGTTATAGGTACGGGATTATTTAAATGTTGGTCATTAGAGGAGTGTATTGGAAATAAAACATAGCATTCTACTATTCATGTAAAACTCTTCGCATACTATGTGTAGTTGGATTTCTTTATGTTTTTTAAAAAATTTTTAAAGATTTTGGGGGATCCCTGGGTGGCTCAGCGGTTTAACGTCTGCCTTCAGCCCATGGCGTGATCCTGGAGTCCCGCCATCGAGTCCCTCGTCGGGCTCCCAGCATGGAGCCTGCTTCTCCCTCTGTCTGTGTCTCTGCCCCTTCCCCATGTCTATCATGAATAAGTAAATAAAATCTTTAAAAAAATTTTTTTTAATTTTATTTATTTGAGGAAAAGGAAGAGAGACAGACAGACAGACATGAGTGGGAAGAGGGGCAGACAGAGGGAAAAGCAGACTGCTTGCTGAACACAGAGCCCAACACAGGGCTTAATTCCAGGACCCTGATATCATGACCTGTGCTGAAGTCAGACGCTTAACCAAATAAGCCACCCAAGCACCCCAGTTGGGATGTTTTGTGTATAGCAGAACAGGGGAAAGTTAAGACCAGAGGCAGTTAATAGGGTAAAAGAATGGAAGATCTATTGTATGAGAATAAATTTAAGAAAAAAAGAACTTTTCAAACTAGGACAGTTATGGCTATATTGTGGAAATGTATAGATCAAGTATCATTGACAGAAAATCTGGGATTGTTCATCTAATTTGAAATACTAGAACTCATGGGATAGTCCTCAAAACTTACAAAAACTAGTTGTAGAGCAAATAAAAGAAAATATAGCAAAACATTGATAAACTAGGCTTAGAGAATAAGTATATTTACCTACTTTTTAATCATTTATGTTTAAAGGTAAAAACATTTGTGTTTATAAATTCAGCTGGTATTTTTAGCAACTTAAAAATTGCTAGAAAATTTAAATGCTTTTTTACTCTTTTTTAGGTCTTATAACCCCTTCAGCTCCTTACCAAATTCTGAAAAAGTCATCAGTATTAACAGATAAACCTTTTTCTTACTCTTGAGGTTTATTACTATAATGCAAATAATAAATTGTTTCCCCTGATATGGAGGTGTAGCTTGAATTGCTTAAATGATATGAAAGGATAGCTTAAATTTTTACCTTAATCTTATAATTCTTCCATTTATTTAACTTTTAAAAATTTCTTGGGAATAATGAAGAGTTGCCTTTATGTACTGTATAATCATTTGAAGATTAGGTAAGTAAAAGCATAATTATGAGAATTTTGTAGGAAGCAGAGTATAGGATGTTTCCTATAGTAATAATTTGGTTTTTAACTTTTTGGTTGTCATGTAAATTAGATTCAGTAATGTTCTATATCTATGCAGATGATTTTCTGAATTAAATTTGGGACTCTTTTAAAGAGAGAAATGCACTAATTGACAATTTACAATGATGAATGATGCACTAGCACATTTGACATTAAAGCTGCTATAGAAAATCCACTGTAGATATATCTTATCTGACTTGCTATTTACAAGGTAAAAAGTCCTAGGTTTTATGGCCATGATTTAAAGTTGTATTCCCTACTATTCATATAACATTAACTTTTCACTGGCTTTTGAAATTTTTGTTTTCTTCTAAAATAACTGTTGAATCTAAACCTTAAAGTCCTTGCAAATCTGTTTTCTCCATCTGGACTTTGTCCTTAAAAAATTAAAAATAGGGACGCCTGCGTGGCTCAGCGGTTGAGCGCCTGCCTTCGGCTCAGGGCGTGATCCTGGAGTCCTGGGATCGAGTCCCACATCGGGCTTCCTGCTTGGAGCCTGCTTCTCCCTCTCCCTGCGTCTCTGCCTCTCTCTCTCTCTCTCTTTCTCTCTCTCTCTGTGTCTCTCATGAATAAATAAATAAAATCTTTTTTAAAAATTTAAAAATATTGTCTTGAGATCTCACTTTAGAGTCCAATTTAATAAAATGAGTATTTAATTTCTATATTACTTATTTTTAAGTAGATGACCATATAGCATCAGCAGACGGTTGCCTGTGAGCCACAAACTTGAGAGAATGTGTTTGTACAGGTATTACTTAGTTTCTTTTGTAGGAACTAGTTCTGCTAATAATTTAGCTGCTCTCATCCAAGGAGGATCTTCCTAACTGAGTAGGAGCCATGAAAGGTTAAACTGGGGAAGAATATGAATCCCTCTTTAGGCTATAGTCTTGAAGTTACTAAATAAGCCATAGTTTATCTGGTAGAATGACACAGAGACAAAACAGTCATTTATTTGTCATTATTCAATCCTTTAGTCATTTTTAGTCATTCTTAGTACTTACTGAGTGCCTGCAGTGTACCAGACTCTGTGCTAGTCCACAAATGGAAATATGTGAGTAAAAATAAGACGTGGTTCCTGTTTTAAGCTGGCAGACACATATATACAGGTATTTATGATAAAATGTACAGTGATAACTTTTATCATAAGATTGGTAGAATGGTGAAAATACAACATAGGAGTTTATATAAGAATAAATATAGAATTTCTGAGAACATCTTGGGAGATAGACTGTAACTGACTGAAAGAAACTGGCTTTGAGTCCATTCTGGAGATATTTACGTTTGTGATTATAGCACTTACACTGGTATTGATTTCTCAGCTGTTTCCTAGACTATGTATTGTGATCTGTAAGGGCAGAGATAGGATGTATCTTGTTTAGTGTTTTAACCCCTAAATTTTGGCAGTTCCTAGCTCATAATGGAAACTAAAGTCCTGGATAGTTAAATGGATAAAAAATTCAAGCTTCTTGTAGAAATGTTTACTCTTTTTTTCTCTCCCCTTAGTTGGCAGGTACTTTGTCTGCAATATATTGACTACTTGGGCCTGTTAGTTGATTTTTTTGATAGGAGGATCCCTCTTTCCCTCTTTCTTAGCATACTTAGTATATAGTAGTTTGACATTTATATGTCAAGATTATATCACTTTAATTGGTATGGAGAGGTTGGTCTCAAGCTTCAAGTAGGAAGACATTGAATTAGGAAAAACTATCATGATCCCAACTTCTTGAAAAAAATCCCTACTCATTTGAGGCCTGCTATAGTCTGAATGTTTATGTCTCTCCAAAATTCATATGTTGAAATCTTAATCCCCAAGGTGATAATATTAGAAGGTGCAATCTTTCGGAGGTGATCCGGTCATCAGGGCTTTGTTTTGCCCTCATGAATGAGATTAGTGCCCCTAAAAGAGAGGCCCAAGAGAGGTCCCTTGCTCTCTCTGCCAGATGAGATTACTGTGAGGAGATGGCTGTTAGTGAAAAAGTGCACTCTTACCAGACACTGAATCTGCTGGCACCATAATCATGAACTCAGTCTTCAGAACTGTGAGAGAAATAAATTTCTTTTGTTTATAAGCCACCCATCTATGGTATTTTGTTATAGCAGCCCAAATAGGACCAAGACAAGGTGTATACTATTAAGCTGTACTACTATGTTCCCATCCTTGTTGCTTTCATTTACAGATATCTTGGTCATTTCTCTTCATTTGTCAAAAACTTTGGCACCTGGCTCACAGTCTTTCTCTATACTCTAAGCCCTGCATTTATCCTAGGTGGCTTCGAATTCTATGTGGATGATCCATTCCTTACCATTGCATCTCAGTTCCACCACATTACCGCCTATCCCCTTCTGTTCACTTCAAATAGCCAGTCTCACTGAGAATCTTGCCATATTTATTAACTGCTCAAGAATCACCAATATACACATGCCATTTTCTGATCCCAATGTCCCAATGTCTCCTTTTTCCTTGCTTTTTAAATATTCTCACTATTATTCATCAGAATCTTCCATCCATTCATCCATCATGTCTCTCACTTCATTTTCCTTCTTAACCGGTTTGGATTACATGGTCCCTAAGATCCATTGCACTTTTGTCACTTTATTACTTTTTTCTGACAGAAATCTAACTGATAAACTCAACTATCTGCTTTCTCAGTGCTTTCAGCTAAGAGCTAAGCACTGCTGGAGAAAGCCATATAAAAGGGCACTATAAATTCAGCCTGAAATAAGCTGTCAACATGATTTGACAATTCTACTGTAGTTCTCTGATAACCCTGTTCCATTCTTTATAATTTGTTTTATTCTCTTCACACTTCTGAAATTCCCTAATTCTAAGAGATGATCTTACCTCAGATCTCACAAAGAAAATAAAATGTATCAGGCAAGAACCCCTTCAACTTCTTTCTATCAAACATGCATATCTCTTGTATTTTAACTTTTAATCTATCTTGTTATTCTGTTATAAAAGAAGAATTGTCTGTTCCATTTATCTGTTATGCCACATATCACTCCTTTATTTAGTGGCTTAAAGCAATGACAGCATCTATTTTGCTTAGGAAAGTACAATTTGGGCAGAGCTCTACAAGGCTAACTCATCTCTGCTTTATTTGATAGTGAGCTCAGTTCAAGGGCTAGGGCCTAGAGTCACCAAAAAACTTGCTCATTCGCACTTTCTTGTTGTGCTGGCTATAGATAGTTGGAACATTAGCTGAGACTTTCTTTTTTTTTTTTTTTTTTTTTTTTAAATTTTTATTTATGTATGATAGTCACAGAGAGAGAGAGAGAGGCAGAGACATAGGCAGAGGGAGAAGCAGGCTCCATGCACCGGGAGCCCGATATGGGATTCGATCCCGGGTCTCCAGGATCACGCCCTGGGCCAAAGGCAGGCGCCAAACCGCTGCGCCATCCAGGGATCCCTAGCTGAGACTTTCAGCTGAAACATCTACACATGGCCTCTACATGTGGCTTGGGCTTTCTTATGGTCACTGAGTTCTAAGGGAAAGGGAGTGAGCCAGGTGAAAGCTGTATCACCTTTTATGACCTAGCCTCTGAAGTCAAGCAGTGTCACTTCTGCTGCCTTCTATTTATTAAAAGTAAGTCACTTAGATGAGTCCATATTTGAAAGAAGGTGAATTAAATTCCACCCTCTGATGAGAGGAGTTTAAATGACTTTTTTGACCTGCTTTAAAAGCCACTTCATGATGATACGTTTTCCTTTAACAAGGCCAATCCCTCCATTTCTTTGGATCCAATCCCTTACCGCTTTCCCAGGGAATTTTTGCTATTGCATATTCTTCTCTTTTATGTTCAACCTGTTTTCTTTTCATTTATTTTTAAATTATTCTCTTTTTTCTTTACCTTCCTGTTTTGCTTTTTTGATTCTCTCCCTTTTTCCTCTCTTACCCAGTAAAGTGAACTGACCTATCATTTATATAGTAATGTGGCCACTTCAATTGCCTTTGGTGGCCAACCAGGTAATTTAAATATGTGATAGATAAAACTCAAGAACAGGATTTAAAAAAAAAAAAGTTTTTTTCTCTTGCTATAGTATATTTACAATTATGGTGCAGAGAACATAACTTATATCTAATGCAGTTCAGCTTTTGAAATACAAATTGTTTGAAAGTTGCAGTCTTCCTATTAGTACTTCAGTATATAACATAAAAACATAAAAAAATGTTAAAATGAGAGGGGACAAGTGGCCAGAATTGTATGTATGCAGAGAGGTGATTTAATGCTTGGTCTCACAATTTATGCTTTTTCAGGAGGAAAAAAGGATATTAAGGTGTGAAGTATAATGAAAAGGACTGGAGTTTTGTTAAGGTCTGAAGATTGTTGGAGTTAAGATTAAAGAGAGAGCTAAAAAGGTAGACGGTTGTCAAAGGATAGAAAAAAATGAGTCTAGGGTGTAGTGAATGTACATATTAAGTGAATATTGATATTAAATATAAAAGGTTGTAGTATATACATATTCAGTGAACATATATATTAAATGAACTAGAAGTAGCCCAATTTTATTATAGTGTTATGTGTAAGAAATATATAGACAATGTCTGTTTAAAAATTCTATTAAAAATTTAGTAAAGTACTTAAAAATTTGCTTTTTTAACGATGTAATTTCTGGGTAAAAAAACAATATAGTAAATGTATTTTAATGGCATGAGTTTTCAATTTATGGTGCATAATGAAGACAAAGTAGTATCATATTGGCATATATTCTGTGTACATATATTTCAGTTTAGATATGTATCTCTTGAAATTAAAAATAATTCATACTTGCATCATTAAATGGGAGTATATTTTTATTCTCTGTGGAAAGAGCTTTTATTAACAGCAAATATAAATTTATTTAATTGAGAAAGGAACTGAATTACAATTCCCTCCTCCCCCAACTTTTAAATAAATTAACTGAATATCCTATGAGAATTTAGAAGCTAGCTACTCTGTGATTAGAAATTACTTACCTGGGCATTTAACATTATTAACCTGGGTATGGATCACACTGAGATGCATAAAGTAATAAAAATGTTCTCAAAGAAGCAGTAATATATGTTATAGCATACTTAGCTCACACAGTTCCTTTCAAAATCTTTCTAATCTGCAGAATGGACATAGTGCTAAGTTGTGAGGTTTAGAAATCAAATATGTGTTTCTCTTGGCACCAGGAAGATGGTCAATAAATGGTAGCTCTAGTTTTTGTGGGAAATCCTTAACCACGGTCTGTATAGATTAGGCACATTTTTTAATGAGTTATGTCAATTACCAATCATTGAACAATTAGAAACTGCAAATTAATTTAGTAGAGTCATGTTATATTAGGTTATAAGTAGTTGATTTATATCATAGTTTCAGGATCATCAAGAATAAAAAAATTCAGGAGGGAAATTTTAGAGTTATCTATCAGAACTTTATTTTTTTTCTATCAGAACTTTAAAAATTACATGAAGCAGCTTGAGTCATTTATTTCTTACAGTAACCCTATATAGTAGGTACTATTGTTACCATTTTTTTCTAGTAAGAAAACCAAGGTTAGAGAAGTTAAATACACAGCAAGTTAAATGGCAGAGCTGAGTGTGATACAGAGTTACTTGGTTTAATTCCAGGCCCTTATAATCACTGTGTTATACTGCTCCCCTAACGTGATGATGATATTTCCTTTTAAAAATTGTGTATTTGAAACTGTCCTAGAATCTGGAGGGCCTCTAGAAGTTCTATTTTACCTATCACCTTTTTAGAATATTACTTAACTTTTCCTATGTGCCAGACACTGTTAGCACTCTATGTATAATAACTTGTTTAATCTTCACAACCCTTTGAGATAGGAAGTATGATTGCTCTTATTTTATACAAGAGGAAATTTAGGTACAGATAGGTTAGGTAACTTGTCCAAAGTCATATTGTTAGTAAGTACTGAAGTTAGAGTCGGAACCAAGGCAAGGCAGGGCAATCTGACTCTAGATTCTGTTCCTAACCACCATACCATATTGGCCACTTTTCTAATAATTTGTATTTTTTTCTTCATTTACCTATCTCTTGTATAATAATCTTTTTAGTGGTAGGAAACTCATTACTCTGTAAGGCAATATATATCAGTCAGGGCTACATCAGAGAAACAGAATCAGTTGGATATGTATAAAGAGATATATTGCAAGCAATTGGCTTACTGATTGTGGGAGCTGGCCAGGCAAGTCCAAAGGGCAAGTCTAAAATCCATTGAGCAGGCATTTAGGAAAGGCAGGCTGGAACTCTTGGCTGGGCTGAAGGAAGCTGCAATTCACAGACTGAATTTCTTTAGGGAAGCTTTAGTCCTGCTATTAAGGCCTTTCAACTGATTGAATCAGACCCACCTAGATTATCTAGGATAATCTTTTTTACTTGAAGTAAACTGATTATAGACTTTAATCACATCTAAAAAATACCTCTAAGGCAACACCTAGATTAGTGTTTGACTGAATAATTATTTAGAGACTGCACCCTAGCCAAGGGGACACAAAAGTGATCATCTCTGGCATTTTTTTTTAAACCCTGAGGTGGGTTTGGGGTGGTCAGCAGCTTTCATTTTCCTAAGCTATAAATGGGACTTCTGTTTTCTTTTCAGTCTTCATGTATGTATTGATCACTCCTGCCTCCTCTTCAACTCTACCCAACCCCATTATCACACCCCAAAAAAGATTTCAAGTGTTTTGCAATGAAGACATCTACATAAAAGATATTACCTTTAAAACAAAATTTTAAAAATAAACAAGAGCCTCAAAGTAAAAGGTAGAGCGACGATTGAAGTGGAAAACTTATGCTAGGGCAGCCCAGGTGGCTCAACAGTTTAGCATCGCCTGCAGCCCAGGGCGTGATCCTGGAGACCCTGCATGGAGCCTGCTTCTCCCTCTGCCTGTGTCTCTGCCCCTCTCTCACTCTCTCTCTGTGGCTCTCATGAATAAATAAATAAAATCTTAAAAAAAAAAAAAACACATGCTGAAGCTAGTTACTGTATTTGAGCATAAAATTAGCACTTTTTACATTGCAAGGGAGTTATACAGTATAGAATCTCTTTTCCAAATTCACAGAAATTCTAGTAGAATTTAGCATCAAATTCTAACAAAATTTATCTAAATACATGGAGCATTGGCCTACATAATTAACAATTATTTCTTGGGCATAAATAAATAAAAATTTAAAAAAAAAAAAAAAAAGGGATCCCTGGGTGGCGCAGCGGTTTGGCGCCTGCCTTTGGCCCAGGGCGCGATCCTGGAGACCCGGGATCGAATCCCACGTCGGGCTCCCGGTGCATGGAGCCTGCTTCTCCCTCTGCCTGTGTCTCTGCGCCTCTCTCTCTCTCTCTGTGACTATCATAAATAAATAAAAATTTAAAAAAAAAATTATTTCTTATTTGGCATCAAATTCTAACAGAAAATTTATCTAAATACATGGAGCATTGGCCTACATAATTAACAATTATTTCATATTAAGAGAGAATTCTCTCTAGATTTTTAGGTGCAAGAAGGAGGGTTTCAGAGAGATGTGTAGAGTTATTGTTATTTTGGTAATTCTTATTTATATCTTGACCTTTTTTATCCTCTTTTGATAAATAAAGTTTAAAATGCTGTAAGGTCCTTTACTAAGAGATTTAAAGTGATGCCTCATAGACATTTAACTAGACCAAAAGGCTTATTTTAAGGGTATGGCTCATGGACTCTCTAACTTACGACAGTTGGAATTTGTATAAATAAGGACATTGTCTTATAGCAGCCTTACATGACACACAAGGTAGAGAAGGCCTTCTCAGAAAGAAATGTGAATGCAGTTTTTGTCCATTGAAGCTGGTTATAATTTGATAATAAGAAACCTATAGTCTATTATGATTATTACTATCAAAGTATAGTTGACTTACAGTATTGTTAGTTTAGGTGTACAACATAGTGATTCAATATTTATATGTATTACAAAATGATCACCAGGATAAATCTATCTACCATCTGTCATCATACAAAGTTGTTAAAGATTATTAATGATATTCCTCCTGCTATACATTGTACCCCGTCTTATTTATTTTAAAACTGAGAGTTTATACCTTTTAATCCCCTTCCCCTATTTGCCCATCCCCACACCCACCTCATCTCTAGCAACCTCAGATTATGAGTCCATTTCTGTTTGGGATTTTTTTGTTGTTGCTATTGATTTATTTTAGTTTTTACATGTAAGTGAAATCATATGGTATTTGTCTTTATCTGATTTATTTCACTTAATAGAATACCTCCTAGGCCCATCCAAGTTGTCACAATAACAGGATTCATTCCTCTTTATGGCTGAGTAATATTCCATTATATTTATTAATTTGTTGAGGTATATTCCTTCCATAACCACTATGTTGAGTTTTTATCATAATGGGTGTTAAATTTTATCAAATGATATCCAGCATCTATTAGAATGATCCTATGAATTTTATTCCTTCACTTTGTTGGTAGTTTATCATATTGATTGATTTGTGGATATTGAACGGTTCTTGCATCCCTAGAGTAAATTCCACTTGATAAGGGTGATGATTCTTTTTAGTGTATTGTTGAATTTGGTTTGTTATGTTTGGTTGGGGAGTTCTGCATCAATATTCATCAGGGATATTGGCCTGTAATTCTCTTTTTTGTGGTGTCCTTTTCAATTTTTTGCAGTAGTTTGAGAAGGAAAGGTATTAAATCTCCTTTAAATGTTTGGTAGAATTCACCTGTGACACTCTCTGGTCCTGGGCTTTTGTTGACTGGGAATTTTTTGACTACTGATTCAAATTCATTGCTAGTATTGTCCATTCAGATTTTCTATTTCTTCTTGATTCAGTCTTGGAAGATTGTATGTTTCTAGGAATTTGTCCATGTCTTCTAGGTTGTCCCATCTGTTGGAATATAATTGTTCATAATAGTCTCCTTGGTCCCTTCATATCTGTGGTACCAGTTATAACTTCTCTTTAATTTTTTAATTTTATTTGGTCCCTCTCTTTTTCTTGAGAGTCTGGCTAACAGTTTATCAGTTTTATTCATCTTTTCAGAGAACCAGCCATTAGTTTCACTGATCTTCCCTCTTAGAACTGCTTTTGTTGCATCCCATAGATTTTGTATTTTGTGTTTCCTTTTTCATTTATCTCCAAGTTTTTTTTTTTTTTTTAATTTTCTCTTTTATTTTTTTGTGGACCCACTGGTTGTTTAATAGCATGTTGTTTCACCTCTATGTATTTGTGGTTTTTTCCAGGTAATTTTACTATCTTTGTCTTTTAATCTTCATACTGGCTATGCAGGCAGTTGGTCCACTACCTTTACTATATGTTTACATTTACTAGCAAGAATTTTTCTTTCATAATTTTCTTCTTTCCAGTTATGGCCTCCCCCCCCCCCCCCCATTTAACCAAGACTTTAACATTTCTTATAAGGCCACTTTGGTGTTGATGAAATCCTTTAGCTTTTGATTGCTTGGGAATCTCCTTATTTCTCCTTCAATTCTGACTTATAATCTTTCTGGGTAGAGTAATCTTGGTTATAAGTTTCTTCCTTTCATCATTTTGAATATATCATGCTAGTCCCTTCTGCCTGTAACGTTTCTGCTGAAATATTAACAGATAGCCTTATGAAGGTTTCCTTGTATGTAACTGGTTTTTCTCTTGCTGCTTTTAAAATTCTCTCTTAAAAAAAAAATAAATAAATAAAAAAATAAAATTCTCTCTTCAGCTGTTGACATTTTGATTATAATATGTCTTGGTGTGGATCTCTTTAGGTTCATCTTATCCGAAATTTTCTTTGCCTCCTGGATTTGGATGTCTGTCTCTTTCACCAGGTTAGGGAAGTTTTCAGCCAATATTCTTTCAAATATGTTTGCTGTTCCTTTCTCTCTTCTGGGGCCCCTATAATGTGAATGTTAGTATGTGTGATGTTATCTCAGAACTTCATTAAACTATCTTCATTTTTAAATTTTTTTCTTATTGTTTAAATTGATTGATACCACTGCCCTGTCTTCCAGATTGCTGATCTGTTCATCTGCATCATCTAATCTCCTATTGATGCCCTCTAGTGTATTTTTCATTTTGGTTATTGTATTCTTCAGTTCTGATTGGTTCTTTTACATATTCTATCTCTTTGTTAAAGTTATTACTGTTTACCTTCTTTTTCTGAGTCTGATGAATATCTTTATGACCATCACTTGAACTCTTTCTCTAGTATATTGGTTATCTCTATTTCATTTTATTCTTTTTCTGAGGTTTTGTCTTACTCTTTAATTTGGAACATATATGTCTGTCTTCTCATTTTGCCTAATTCTGTTTCTATGTATGAAATAGATCAATTAGGTCTCTCAATATTGAAGGAGTGGTTTTATACAGAAGATGTCTTGTGGGGCACAGTAGTATAAACCTTCCTGGTCACCATAGCCAGGTATCCAAGGGGTGATCTGTGTGAGCTGTGTGCACCCTCCTATTGTGGCTGGGTTGTGATTGGTACACTGATGGTGCATGGAACTTTTACCCAGCACAACTGTCTGCAAGGTCTAGTCATGACTGCTTCAAGCAGCTAGTATGTAGGTCTGGCCCCATGCCTGTCTGGCTGAGAGGCCTGGCTGTAAGTAACTGTTCCAGGTAAACTGGTATGTGGGGTTGGCCTCTAGCAAGGCTGGGTGCAAGGTCCAGCTGCCACATCTATAGATGCCCAGGTGGTTGGGGCAGTCCTTTGGCATGGTTCACTTCAAGGGCTATGACTCTTGTAGGTGTTCTAGTGTGCCAGACTGGCCCCCTGGGGCAGGGGTACTTGGGAGAGGCTTTGATGTTGGCCCAGGCCAACCACCAGAAGGTGCTCTGGACCAGATAGGTGATTGAGTGAGGTGATTCTGCAGGGGAATGTGGGAATGGAGTGAGCAGTGCTAGTAAAGTAGATGGAGAATGTAGAAATGGCACCCACCAGCACTAGGCCAGCTAGGAAGAAGGAAAATGCCAAAAGAAAAAAAATGGTGCTTTTTTTGGCATATGCCCTAATCAATAATTAATTGATCTCCTCATGTGTTACCCAGGTGTTTTTAAACTCCTGTCTCTGCCCGGGGACTTGGAGTGAGATTGTGCACATGCCCTTTAAGAGCAGAGTCTTGGTTTCCTGCTGTCCCCCAGCTCCCCTGGACATAAACCCAGTAAGTTTTAAAAGCCAGGAGTTGTGGGGGCTTGTCTTACTGGTGCAGGTCCCCTGGGCTTTGGAGCCTAGTGAGGGGCTCATAGCCTTTATTCCTCAGGGAGGGCCTGTTTGATTGTGATATCCCTCCTGCTTGTAGGTCCTTGTATTGATGGTATAGGTCCTAACTGAATGGCATCTCCACCCCCTTTTAACCCTCTCAATGTGGCTTTTTCTTAGTTGTATATGATCAGTCCTTCTAGAATTCAGTTCATTCTTAGAAATATTTGTCCTATATATAGTTAAGGATTTCAGTGTGTCCCTGGGAGAAAGCAGCTCATCCTACTCTGCCATCTTGATCCCACCCCCTAACCCACAGAATTTTAACAGAAGTTATATCTCATTGATTAAAAAGGGCAGAGAGAGTTATGATGAAAAGAAGCTTCTGAGCTCTCACCCTCCTGTGAAAAGGATGCAGGCTCAGAAGCTATTCAACTCTAAACACTGGCCATTTCTTGTGCTAAATGAAAGATGACTTGGAGGATGCAGCCAAGAAGCCAGAGAGTAGAGCTAAGAGACATGGAGAACCACTGCCAGGGCCAATCAAAGAACTGATGACATGTGCTCCACTGGATTTCAGAATTGCTATTGACCATGACTGTTAGGTGCCTCTAGTTTTTCCCCTTTTTGAATGGGAGGGTCCACTGCAATTTTCATATTCTTTGCTTACCATTTTATATTAGGTGTGTGTTGGGTAGTTAACTTATATCTTTAGTTCATTCATCTTCAGATTGGAGGAACTGTAACTGAGAAGCTGCAACCAAGAAACTGGATCTGAGAAGCCTTATCTGTGACTGCACCTGATGTAGATCAGGTCCTGAACTTGAGCCGATGTTGAAATGTGATGAGACTCTTGGGCCCTTGAGAGGGTTTGAATATATTTTGAAAATGAAGAAGTATAAATAATAGTATAAATAATACGAGGCTAGAGAGTAGACTATGACAGTAAAGATGGGTGCAATTTTTAACCACTCTTTCCATCCAGAGGCATAGTTAATTTCTTTAGCCCATTGAATCTGGTCTGGGCTTGGGATTGTTTTACCAGTAAAATATGGTGGATGTTACGTTGGGTCAGTTCCAGGCTTATGCCTCATGTCAGAGTACTGACAGCCTCTTCTGTCATAGAAGCCAGATATTGTGCAATAATTCCTGAGACCAGCATACTGTTTGAAGCCCAACTAGCCACTTGGAGAGAGAAAGAAAGATGAGAGTGTGAAAGATTGGCCACATGGAGTAGCTCCTATGTACTAGACAAATGAATGAAGAAGCTTCTTAGACTTTTCAGTGAGCCCAGCCTTGAACTGAAACCAGATGAGTAAGTGACTCAGCCAGCAGTGAGAAGTGAGACACCAGATGTATGACCTCAGTTGTGCTATTCCAGCCATCCTCCAGCTGTTTGAGCAACCAGCTGAGACACCTGACCTTGTAAAACACAAATGAACAATTCTTACTGTACCTTATCCAAATGCTTAAATCACAGAATTGTGAGCAAAATTTGGTTACTGTTTTAACACTAAGTTTTGGTGTTTATTACATAGCAATAGACAACAGAAACACAAGTGAAGGAACTGAAATAGAGAAAAATTCTATCACTCTCCCAACTCCACAGAGATAGTAAGAACCATTGCCTTCAATCATATTTTAAACTGCCTATGTGCCTCTTTACAGAGGACACTTTGGGGCCCCCTTTCCATCATTAGGAAACGTGTCCACACCTAAAGGTTTTCCATATAATGTGTTTATTCCTAGCACTTTTCATCTAATAGTTGGGCAGTTATGGTTAGCTTATCCCTTGACTTAATTCTACAGTAATAGTATAATCTGAGTGTACAATTGGGTACTGTTCATTAATTTAAAAAATCTCAGGAGGGGTCTTCTCTGAGCATTTTGTAAAAGAAATCTCTTACACAAAAGCATTTAGTTAGCAAAATGCAACTGACTGAAAATTTCTTAAAGGAATTTCCGAATAGTTTATATAATTTACCAAAAAATAAGCAACTTAATTCTCATGAGGCATTAAAGTTTTTCTCAAATGTCCTTCTGATTGTACTGTTTATTAGAGGTCTTCTCTCTTGACCATTTTCTAGAACAAAATTCCATTCTGGTCACTTTCTTCCATCTGGATGTTTTCATCTGGAACATTCGCTTCCTTTCCACTTCCTTATTTGCAGAGAAACTTCTCTCTTTTACAGAAAACCCAATTTAACATTGAGGCACTGACTTGCTTTTTTTGTTTCTCTTAGAATGGAGTTTTCAAGCTATTTTTCTCAACAAAGGAATTTTCATAAATATTTGGGTGAAAATTTCCATTCAGCATTACTTACACATATAAAAAGAAAAAGAAGGCAAGTTTCAATTAGAATCCCTTATCATTTTTTGTTTAATATAATTTTTATAAGTATATGGGTGCATAAGAAAAACGAGACTATGACAATAATAGCAGAGTGCTTATTATGTGCCAGGCACTGTTATAAGTACATTAATCTGTTTTTTTGTTCTTCTTTTTTATTTAATCCACCTCACAACCCAATGAGGTCTGTACTTTTGACCCCATTTGCAGGTGAAAAAACTGATGCAGTTAAGTGATTTGTCCAGGATCACATAATTGAGATTCAAATCTAGGTCATCTTTACCTTACAGCCTACACTTTTAATCATTATTTTAACCTGCCATTCATTTTAAATTTACTGACTTATAGTTTGTTTTTGTTTTTGTTTATGTCATGAGTTTTTCCATGTAGCCAGATATTATTTTGTAGGGAATTTTTTTTTACATTCAGTATGTTACATTTTAAAAAATAACAACATATATAGAACTAATTTTTTAACTCTCCACTTCAACAGTACCCATTCTCTCTACTTCTAATAGCATTGATTAGTTTTGCCTGTTTTATAAATGTAATCATATAGAATGTACTCTTTTCTGTCTGGTTTCTTTTGCCTGACAATTTGTAGAATTCATCCCTATGGTTGAATATAGTTGGAAATTGTCCATTTTCCTTGCTGTATAATACCCCATTTTTTGAGTATATGATAGTTTATCCATTCTGTTGGAATGTGTTAAGTTAACATTTTGGGGCTATTGTAAATGTAAACATTCCTGGTACATGTATATTGGTGAACACATGTATGCATTTCTATAGAGTATGTGGCTAGTTGTGGACTTTTACCTTTAATAAATATGGTTGAATAGTTTTCTAAAGTGGTTGTACCACTTACATCGTTACCAGTACTGTATAAGAGTTCTCATTGTTCTACATTCTTCTAACTTTTGGTTGTTTCTTTCTTTTTCACTCAACCATTCTACTAGGTGTTACAGTAACATTTGTATGACTATGCAGTGTTCCATTGTATGGATATGTACTTTTTTTTTTAAGGCACCTCCTATTGTTGAACATTTAAATTATTCTATTCTTTTTTTTGAAAAAAATTAAAACATGTTGACACTAATATTCATGTCTATTTTTAAGACTTCTGATACATGTTTCCTATGCACATAATTGTACAAATAATATGAGTGTTTCACTGAAACAATAGAAGAATGAGTTATAACTGGGCAGCCCTGGTGGCTTAGCGGTTTAGCACCACCTTCAGCCCAGGGTGTGGTCCTGGAGACCCAGGATCGAGTCCCACGTTGGGCTCGCTGCATGGAGCCTGCTTCTCCCTCTGCCTGTGTCTCTGTCTCTCTCTCTCTTCTCTGTCTCTCATGAATAAGTAAATAAAACCTTAAAAAAAAAAAAAAAAGAACGAGCTATAACTTTTACAAGTTTAATTACTCAGTAAAAGCTAGCATCTTGGGCAGCCCAGGTGGCCCAGTGGTTTAGTGCCATCTTCGGCCCAGGGCCTGCCTGATCCTGGAGACCCGGGATCGAGTCCCACATCGGGCTCCCTGCATGGAGCCTGCTTCTCCCTCTGCCTGTGTCTCTGCCTCTCTCTGTTTCTCATTAATAAATAAATAAAATCTTATTTATGAGATTTATGAGATAGCGTCTCATATTCTTAATTTAATTTTATTTTGAGCAAAAGTTGAACATTATGTTTATTGGCAATTTTTTATTTTTAATAATCTGTTCTCATTCTGTTCTCACATTTCTCTTGAAATACTTTTAAATGTCTATTTATTACTATTATTAACCCTTTCTGGTTCTTTTTGTTATGAACTTTTCCTGTTTATCCTTCAACTTTACAAAAACTAAAGTTTTTTTAATCAAATAGGTATTCTACAGTTTTTATCTTTGGCATGCTTTAAAGGGCCTACTCATATTTTCAACTCTTCCATTCTGCTCTCTTCTTTTGTCTGTCTGAACTCTTCTTTTGTTATTTGATTTTATGGAAATATCTCAGAGGAATTCACAAAGATATAAATAGCATGTTATAGTACTATAAATACATGATTACTAATTTCTTGATATTTTACTTGGTAAGTATGCTCTTTTTTAAAGTTTTAGTTTCTGAAATTTACCCTCCTACTTTTTTTTTTTTTTTTTTTTCCATAAGGCCTTTACCCATACTGTTTCCTTTCTGGAAGTCTTTTTATCTTATCTTCTGGTTCCTGATTAACCCTTTATCACATCCTTCACATTTCATTTCAGTCATTATGCTTTTAAGGTGTTCGCTAATGTTCCCACACTAGATTAAGGTCTCCTGTTATCTTTTTATGGAATTATGGCACTGATGTTTTGTTTTGTGTTTAAATAATACAGTCTTCCCAGTGAACTATAATGCCTATTTTTGCTCAGATTGAAATCTACTATGTAGTACTATGTGTGGCACATAGTAGGCACTCAAACAGTTGATGAATAAATGAATAGTTTCTTGATAGCTAAAAGAGGCTGGATCTGAAATATTTTTCAGAGAGGTATTTATTTTAAATATAGCTATGACAACTTAGATATATCTAAAAATTACTGTAAAAAATAAAATTTTTATTTTGTATTTATTTCTAATATAAGATTGTAAGATAGCCATCAAAATACTTAGTACGCTTAGTAGTAGAGAAGACAAATAATTATGTTCCTGGAGGTAATTATAACTGTATTTCAACTTCAGGCCTGGGTTGACTTTTAGATTAGATACGTGTCTTAATAAGAAACTTATATTGCAAGTGAGTCTTGTAAACTTGACCCAAAGATACAAGATCAGATTATTTTGCGGAATTGAGAAGTTAGTGGCATAGCAATGAATATTTATTGGTGGCATTGTCATCATTGAAGATGACTGACTGTTCATTTCACAACAGATTGCTTCTCAACTGTGTCTTACCACCTTTGGTTCGTGTCTTTACCTAGTTTTCCAGTCTTCTCAACCATTTTATAATGTACCCATTGAATAAATCCTTTTTCTGCTTAAATTAATATGTTTTTTATTGTTTTGGGTTTTTTTAGAACTAACAACCTAGTATATGTCCTAAAGGGGAACCTAATTCACATTAGTGAACTAATTAATGTCCATCCAGGAGAGACAACTTGGGATCTGATTGTAAGCATATTTCATAGGGCTCCCAGTAAACCAATGAAAAGTATTCTTAGTATGCATAGTTAAGCTCTTTGGCACAGGAATCAAGGAGCATAAGACTGTAAATGATAGTTCAGAGAAATATTTTTGTGTAGAACTCTGAAAGGTAGTGTTTCATACTCCTTAAGAAAAGAGATTGGCAGGAAATATTTTCAATGCATAAAACTGACAGCCGTAATATCTAGAACGAAAACATTGTATAAATCAACAAAAAGATAATAAATGAATAAGGGAAGGAAAATAAAGTATATGGATAGATAAATTACTGAAGATGAAATTCAAATGATCAATTGACATATGAAAAGATATTTTTCCTCACTAGTAATCAGTCAAATGTGATTTAAAATGAGATGTCCTTTTTTATTTGCCAGGTTTAGCAAAGATGAACAAATCACTTGTATGGCAAGCATGTCCAGTATAAATTGGAACAGCCACTCCTGGGATGATTTAGTTATATTTATTAAAACTGAAAATGGGACATCTGGGTTGCTCAGTGGTTGAGCATCTGCATTTAGCTCCAGGATCCAGGGATCGAGCCCTGCATCGGCTCCCCACAGGGAGCTTACTTCTCCCTCTGCCTATATCTCTGCCTCTCTGTGTTTCTCATGAATAAATAAATAAATATTTAATAAAAAAAATAAACTGAAAATGGGTATGAACTAGACTCAGGAATTCCTCTTTTAGGTATCTTCTGAATAGAAACATGCATGAGCAAAACCAATTATGAATTTAAAAAAAAAAAGAAGAATTGGCACGGATATGAAGAAATTAGAACCCTCATACATAATTGGTGGAAATGTAAAATGGTGTAGCCACTTTGGAAACAACTTGGCAGTTTCTCAAAATGTTAAGCACCAAATGACCACACTCAGCAGTTTTATTCCTAGAAATCTGTTCAAAAAAAATAAAAACTTATGTTCATACAACAACTTATGCAAGAATGCTCATAGCAGTATTATTCATAATAATCATAAAGTAGAAACAACTAAACTGGTGAAAGAGTAGGTGGTATATCTATACAATGAAATAAAATTAAGCAATAAAAAGTAAGTATTGATATATGTGATAACATGGGTGAACCTCAAAAACATAAGAAGTGGGAGAAATTAGATACAAAAGACCACATATTGTATAATTTCATTTCTATGAAAAGGATAAACTCTAGAAGCAGAAAGTAGGTCAGTGTTTGCTTAAGGCTAGTGGTGGGAATGGAGAATGACTACAAATGGGCGTTTTGGGGGGTAATGACAAATGTTCTTTTTTTTTAATTTATTTTTATTGGTGTTCAATTTGCCAACATATAGAATAATACCCAGTGCTCATCCCATCAAGTGCCCCCCTCAGTGCCCGTCACCCAGTCACCCCCACCTCCCTTTCTACCACCCTTTGTTTGTTTCCCAGAGTTAGGAGTCTCTCATGTCTGTCTCCCTTTCTGATATTTCCCACTCATTTTTTTTCCTTTCCCCTTTATTCCCTTTCACTATTTTTTATATTCCCCAAATGAATGAGACCATATAATGTTTGTCCTTCTCCGACTGACTTATTTCACTCAGCATAATACCCTCCAGTTCCATCCACGTCGAAGCAAATGGTGGGTATTTGTCGTTTCTAATGGCTGAGTAATATTTCAGTGTATACATAGACCACATCTTCTTTATCCATTCATCTTTTGATGGACACCGAGGCTCCTTCCACAGTTTGGCTATTGTGGACATTGCTGCTATAAACATCCGGGTGCAGGTGTCCCGGCGTTTCACTGCATCTGTATCTTTGGGGTAAATCCCCAGCAGTGCAATTGCTGGGTCGTAGGGCAGATCTATTTTTAACTCTTTGAAAGAACCTCCACACAGTTTTCCAGAGTGGCTGCACCGGTTCACATTCCCACCAACAGTGCAAGAGGGTTCCCCTTTCTCCACATCCTCTCCAACATTTGTGGTTTCCTGCCTTGTTAATTTTCCCCATTCTCACTGGTGTGAGGTGGTATCTCATTGTGGTTTTGATTTGTATTTCCCTGATGGCAAGGTGATGCAGAGCATTTTCTCATGTGTTTGTTGGCCATGTCTGTGTCTTCCTCTGTGAGATTTCTGTTCATGAATGACAAATGTTCTAAAGTGAAGTAGTGGTGATGGCACAACTGAAAATCTACCTTAAAAATCCTACTGAATTGTATACCTCAAACTGGTTAATTTTATGGTATGTAAATTATATCTTAGAACTGTTAAAAATGATTAATAGCTGGTAATTTCATAAAATTATAGCCTGAGATGGTAGGTCAATGTTTATATAAAGTAATTATGACCAGAGATATATGACTTACAGGAGAAATAAACAAAATGGACAACACATACACACAGATTGAAAGGGGAGGAAGGGAGAGATACAAATGCTCATTATCACATTCTTTGTGATAATGGAAACAGATTTTTTTTTTAATTTTTATTTATTTATGATAGTCACAGAGAGAGGGGCAGAGACATAGGCAGAGGGAGAGGGAGAAGCAGGCTCCATGCAGGGAGCCCGACGTGGGATTCGATCTCGGGTCTCCAGGATCGCACCCTGGGCCAAAGGCAGGCGCCAAACCGCTGCGCCACCCAGGGATCCCAATGGAAACAGATTTAACCTAAAGGTCCATCAGTAGAGAAATCTAAATAAAATATGGTGTATTTGAAAAAAGTAACTTGCAAAAAGATACATAACACCATTCAGCTATATTTTTAAAAAGAAAATAGTAATGAATAGTAGTAAATATATTTGCTATGGAACTATGTGGATGTAAAGTATAAAAAAGAGATTTGAAGGCTATACACAAATTTAGAATACTGGTCCCTTCTAGGGAGCCAAGCAGAGAAGTCAGGATGAGGATAGAAAACAGGAGGGCCTTTAGTATTGTATGTAATTGAACTTTACTCAAAATTGAAACTTACCTTTTTTTAAGGTGTAAATGGAAAAATGGACTTGAAGCAAATCTTCCAGATTATCAGTTGTAATATTTCTGAGTGGTGGGAATAAGAATGAAAAGAGAAACCAAAATCTAAGAACATAAAAGAGCCATCTTTCTCTTTGGTTACCTAATGTAAAGCTTTCTAAAAAAAAAAAAAAAAATGAAAGTGAAAAAAAGTTTGAAAAATGGCAGTGATAAGCCTGTGAGCCCAAAGCAGACCTGACAGCAACAATAGCAGAACAGCAGCTTACCATTAAGGTCATTGACCTTTGGAACAGAGCATCAGGGACTATAACATGAAAATCTAGGATTCTGCCTAGAAACAGAAGAAAGTTAGGGATCATGCCATTTTATTGGCAAGGATCATAATATTATTAGTGAACTTTCTAGATTATAATATTTGGAACATTGTTTAGCCATATATGTCACATTTACCATCCTCTATTTCCTATTTTTTCTCCATTTCCTATTAAACGACAGTTAATCTTGCTTATAAAATTTGATGATGTTTTTAAATCCACTTACATTATTCATTTCTTCAACTGAGGAAAGTGGGAACTCACTTCTGTCATAACCTAGCGGCTCTTAAAATTCATTTATTTATAGAAGGTTGCTTTTTGTAAAAAGTGGAATAATCCAAAAAATTATACTTGTTTTCAGAATATGTATTACATGAGTTTCTTTCAGTTGCAAGAAGCAGAAACCCAATTGAAACTGAGTGAAATGCAAAGAGAATCAATTTTTTAAAGTAATTTGACAGTTCAAGTGATAAACTGGCTTTAGGAATTGTGGTATCCATGGCCTTAAATGATGTTAGTAGATTTAGTGTCTCTTTTGCTTCTCTCTTTCTTTTTCTGTCTTACAGTATTGATACAGTTTTTTAAAATTTAATTTTATTTATTTATTTATTTTATGGTGAGAACCTGGAGCTATATGTCACTGAAATGCTGACTCTGAGAAACCTTATTTTCATGACCTATGCTTGCCATCAGATACTCTACCCTCCCATTTCTACCTTCCAAGTATCAGAGAAGTGTGTTTAATGGAGAGAACTTTGTGTCTAAACTTTAGGAATAATAAGTCCAGGAAATATATATTATAGCTTTCCAGCCTCTCCTACTATTATAGAGTGGAAAGCATTTTGAATGAGCCAATTTACAACATCCAACAGAGTTCACTCCTTTAGCTGCTTATCATCTATATGCACCCTTTTAAGGGTATTTCCATACAACAATGGCAACCACAATATACTACATCTAATTTAATGCTGCTATCCTTCATATAAATGAAAACACACTTAAATATCTACCCAAAAGGAGAGACTCAAAATACTGTCAGCTTCTGTACCAATCTGTGGATGATATTCCTCTCAGCCATTAATATTACAGTGATTGTTTTGCTGCCTTGGTGCTAAATTAAAGTTAATCACTGCTATCACACCTTATGTGAAATTATTGGGGGAAGGGCAGAAGGAATATGATGTGTTTATATATGTACTCACATACATATGCACACACATAACAGAGGAAAGTAGTATTTATTGGTACATTTGGTAAGTCCCCTAAAACAGCCCCTAACTCCTGTGGACTCTAGAGGTGAGTAGATATAGGTCAGATCTCTGAGTGGTTCCCCAGAAACCCGTTACTTGATTTGGCGTAAGGTGAAACAACACCTTTGCTTCATGGTGTTGCCTGTGTCACAAACTCAATACACAACAATTCTTTCCAGTACTCTTCAATTTCTGCCTCTGTTGTAAATTGGTTAATGATGGCAGATCTGGTTTTATGATCTCTTAGTTTTGTCTGTGTTCAGTTTGGAGGGCCTGATCAGTCACCTGATGGAAAACTAAAGAGAACCATTTTAATAGCAATTTGTGTTAGGAATCGACTGAATGGAGCAAATGTTTTTTTTTTTTTTTTAAGATTTATTTATTTATTTATTCATGATAGACGTAGAGAGAGAGAGAGAGGCAGAGACACAGGAGGAGGGAGAAGCAGGCTCCATGCTGGGAGCCCAATGTGGGACTCGATCCCGGGACCCCAGGATCAGGCCCTGGGCCAAAGGCAGGCGCCAAACCGCTGAGCCACCCACGGATCCCCGGAGCAAATGTTTTTGAGGGCTTATGTATTTTCAGTTCTTTGATAGGTACCAGGAATGCAAAAATAAACAGAGCCATTGTAAACTTTCAAATGTATTATGAATAATATGAAGAATAATATGGTTAATATGCCATACATTAAGCCATAGTTTCTTTTTTATTTTTAAAGATTTACTTATTTTAGAAAGAGAGCATTATTAGGGGAAGGGGCAGAGGGAGAAGGAGAGAGAAAATCCTAAAGCAGACTTCCTGCTGAGCACTGGAGGTGGGTGCAGGGCTAGATCCCAGGACCCTGAGATCATGACCTGAGCCGAAATCCAGAAATCCAGTTGCTTAACCAACTGAGCCACTCAGGTGCCCCTTAAGCCATAGTTTCTATACCCCATTTGAAAAACCCAATATAAGAACAACTCTTTTCTTTAAAGTTACACAAGATCTTTTTTTTTTTTTTTTAAGATTTATTTATTTATTTATGATAGAGATAGACACAGAGAGAGAGAGAGAGGCAGAGACACACAGGAGGAGGGAGAAGCAGGCTCCATGCTGGGAGCCCAATGTGGGAATCGATCCAGGGACTCCAGGATCATGCCCTGGGCCAAAGGCAAGCGCTAAACTGCTGAGCCACCCAGGGATCCCAAGTTACACGAGATCTTACAAAAGGTTTGACTTTGCCATTATAATAGTAACTATGATTGAACTTATGAAATTAAATGTAAGACATAAAACACATTTACTAGTAATTTTTTATTAAATTGTTAGTGAATTCAAATGTGATACTGGAGTGTTCTAGGGGACTTTGAGGGACAGCATTTTTTCATTGACTACATTTGTAAATAGGAAAGATTTATCAGAGAGGGTAAATGGGGATTAGTGTGTAATGTGGTTTATGTGGGAATTTTATAGTTTGATTTGTATACCTGAAATGCTCTTTTATATCTTTAATACATAAAATTTTTACATTAGGATCTAACATTGTGGGGGTTTTGGTTTTCTGTATACTGCTAAAATCTTAGGTAATAAAAATAAAAGATTTCTGAGGATTTGTACGTGAAGCCTAAATGGCCCCATTCTGCCATCTTCTGGCTGACTTTATATCTTCTAGTGGGATGCACTAAGTCCCCTAACTGTTCCTGCCATTTCATTTATTTTGGGGCCTGGGAGATTTCAAATAGGGTCAGTTTAAGCTATAACATAGTTCTAGTGCCCTGGGCTCACATTTATTTCTTTGCTTTTTTTAAGATTTTATTTTTTTGAGAGAGAGAGAGTGAGTGAGAGTGAGAGCACAAGCCATGGGTGCGTTTGAGGGAAGGGGGCAGAAGCAGAGAAGAAGCAGGCTCCCCGCTGAGCTGGAACTCTGACGTGGGACTCAATCCCGGGACCTTGGTATCAATCCTGAGCAGAAGGCAGATGCTTGACCTATGGAGCCACTCAAGTGCCCCTATTTTTTAGTTCTAAAATGAGTCAGAGGTTATTGGAATGTGATACCACATGATGATATGAAGGGTTGTTGCCTTTAACAGTATGCAGTTATAACTACTTTTGGCTTTTCCTCAGTATTATAGATATTACTTGAAATTAAGACATCAAGTTTGTCAGATATTTATCACAGTCACAATATTCCTATTATTTGGAGAGTGATATAGAAATGGAGGTTACTGAAATCACTGTTAAGTTCTTAGAGACTAATGTTAGGTTCAATAATCACTTACCAGAGCTTGAAATAAAAGGAGAAACCATGTGCATGTTAATGAAATCTTAGTACTTCCTTGGTTTTATGACTCTCCAATGTATTTTAATTTATTTGAAAAAGATTTTGATAAAGGTTTAAAACTTGAAAATATATTTGAAGTAAGTGTGATATACTTTTGGGAGTGTAGTTAGAAGGAATTAGAATATAGAATACAGCAATTTTGTGACCTTTTACAACATGCTTTACCTCTCTGTTCCTCTGGAAAATGAGATAATTATTCATCTTAAAGGTATGTTGTTGTGAGAAGTACATGCATTATTTACTTAATGCAAATACTTAGAACAGTGTCTGACATGTAATAAGCCTTATCATCAATCTTACAGCATTCAGAATATATTTCATTTTCTTATATATTTTATAAGTAAATAGACTCCAAAATATCCTGAACGATGTTTTATTTTTTCTTTTTTTTTTTAAATTTTTTTTTTTTTTTTTTTTTTTATGATAGTCACAGAGAGAGAGAGAGAGAGAGAGAGAGGCAGAGACACAGGCAGAGGGAGAAGCAGGCTCCATGCACCGGGAGCCCGACGTGGGATTTGATCCCGGGTCTCCAGGATCGCGCCCTGGGCCGAAGGCAGGCGCCAAACCGCTGCGCCACCCAGGGATCCCTTTTTTTCTTATAGCTTTATATCCAATGTTAGAATAGAGAAATTGAAGATATTGGAAATGCGTAGCTTGCTGATAAAATAGTGTAGAAATATATGTGATATACTGGGGCCTAGCTTTGTGTGACTTATCTTTGACTTGAGAAGCCTAAGATTATCTCATAAAAGAACTATGGTGTCTCTTAAAAAGTGAGTCAATTCAAAAACATTTATTGAATGCTTACTATGTGGTCACCATTGTTTTAGATTCTAGAGATAGAAAATTATGGGAGAAGCTCATAAGAGTTAAAATTATAAGCATGTAATCGTACACTATGGTTAGTACAGTAATGTGGGTGTTAATGATGTATTTTAGGAGTTAGAACTGAGGAAATAACATTGAAATAAACTTTGGGTAACAAGTAGGAATTTGCCAGGAGAAACTCATCTTACCTAAATGGAACTTTTATATGTAATATTTTGACTACAGGTTTATCTGTACGTCCCCATATTTCATATTAGTAACACTATACTCTCTTTCATATCCAGAATGCTTTGTCACACATCACCTGAAGAATGAGATTTCAAGTGCTTATATGTTAGTAGGGAAGATCTGGCTTCCATTATGGTAATTCTAGGTAAAGGTAAACTGTATTTTTCTGGATGAACATTTGCAGTGTTGTTATCTGAGCCTATCTACATTCACTTCCCCATTCTGTGGAGCCAGACCCATCATACTGGCAGTCTTGAGTTCTGAGTTTGCCTTTTCTATACTGATGAGGACTCTCATTTGAGTGAAAGGAATGAATACATTTATGTAGTAGTAGTGGGAGTTGAAGGATAAGTTTCATCTTCCATACCTCTGAATCAAGGATTTAGAAGTCCCTCCATGGAAATTTAGATGCTGGGCTGCCTGGCCATTATCTTGGCTAGTGAATCAGTAGTGAGTCAGTGGAAGATTCTCATCAATATAAAGGACTATAAGGGGTAGAGGAAGAGAATGCCTGCATTGGTCATGATTAGAAGCTTCATATTTCATATATTTAGTATACATTTAAGTCTTGTATCCATTTTCTATTGCTGCCATAACAAATAACCATAAATTTAGTGGTTTAAAACAACACCCATTTATTATCTCACAAGTTTTTAGGTCAGGGTTCCATTAGGTTCTTATCCAGAGTTTCTGGGGAAGAATCTACTTCCAGGCTCATTAATATTTTGGGCAGAATTCACTTCCTTGAGGTTAGACAACTGAGGTCTCTGTTTCCTTGATGACTGTCTTGTAGCTTCCCATAACTCCTAGAGGCCTTTTTCTGATCCTTGCACATGGACTATATAGTATCTCAGAGCCAGTGATGGTGTGTTGAATTCTTTTTATGCTTAGAATCTGGCAGCTGCTTGCCCTGACTTTCTTCTGCTTCAAAATGGAGAGTTCTCTGCTTTTAAGAGCTAATGTGATTAGATCAGTCCCACCTAGATAATCCATAAGACTCTTTTACGGTCATGAATTAGTAACCTTAATTACATCTATAAAGTCTCTAGCCATGCATTATAACGTATTTGCAGGATCCATTGTTTCACTGTCAAGTATGGTTTTTTTGGGTTTTTTTGTTGTTGTTTTTTGTTTTTTTTTAGATTTTATTTATTTATTCTTGTGAGAGAGAGAGACACAGGCAGAAGAGAAGCAGGCTTCATGCAGGGAGTCCAACGTGGGACTCGATCCCCAGTCTCCAGGATCATGCCCTGGGCTGAAGGTGGCACTAAACTGCTGAGCCACCCGGGCTGCCCTCAAGTATGGTTTTGAATCAAAGTGGAAGATTGTATGTACAAAGGCAGTAGAGTTGAGAAAGGTCATGTTGTACTCAAGAAATGGCAGTTAACATTATTTTTTGAGATGTAAACTGTAAAATGGAGCTAAATGGAGGCCTGCTTGAAGTTGGCAAAGGTCCTTGATTACTGTGATAAACGTTTAGATTTTTGTGGTCTGTGGGAAATCACTGGAGTTTGTTTTTCTTTGGAATGACATAGGATTGTGTTTTAGGAATATGACAAATATAAGAGTCAGAACTAAGACATTGGAAGTTTAGAGAAAAGAGTACCTTTTCTCCAAACCTCTGGTATGCATATCAGAATTTCACAGTCACCAGAGGGAGATTTATTTCATATTTTAAGTAATTCAAACCATTCTTTGTTTCCCTGGATAACCAGAAATGTTAAACACTTGATAAGATAATTTTAAAATAAAATTAGAATGTAATGATATGTTCCAGACTCCTATCCAAGTCTTTTAGAAATTTCCAATTTGATATCTAATATATCCGACAAGACCTTTCTTTATTACAACATGCTTCCAAACTATTCTTCACCCTTCCCCCATCTTAGTAATTGGCATCACTATTTACCAAGAGGCTGAAGCGAAAAACATTGGTATTATTTTTCCATTTATTCGTTCTCCAGGTTCAGTCTATCATCAGATCTCCCTGTTTCTCCAAAATATAAATGAAATCTGTCCATTTCCCTCCCTCACCACAATCTCAGTGAAAGTGACCACCATCAAACAATTGTTTTCCCTGCTTTCACTGCTACTCTCAATTTAGACATTTCCCAATCCATTCTCTACTGAGTAGTTCTGTTGTTTCTGTCCATTCTTCTGTCAGGGTCTTCCATGCACTGTTTCTTCTTCCTGGATTACTCTTTTTCCATTAGCCTTTGATTTGTTCCTTTCCTTACTTCAGGTCTTGACAACTCAAAGTAAAGTCATGTTCCTCAGACATCTTTGATCACCGTATATAATATAATCATCTCCCTACAAATTACACTGTATCATGTCTTCTCTTACTTCCTTCTTCACATTCTTAATCTGAAAAGAAGATTTTCAGATCATTATCCTGGGGAGGATAGAGCATGTCATATTTATTCTTACTTATAGTCTTCATTTATATAGATTGATCTTCATGAATTGCCCTAAAATTTTTACTTTTACTGGTCTGTATAAATCCTTTTCCTCCAAGACCCTTTCTCAAGCTTTACATATTCCTTTTTTTTTTTTTTTTACTTTATCTTCTTAAAAATTTTATTTTATTCAAATTCAATTAATTAACATATAGTATATTATTAATTTCAGAGGTAGAGTTCAGTGGTTCATCAGTTGCGTATAACACCTAATGTTCAAAACATCACATGCCCTCCTTAATGTCCATCACCAGTTACCCCATCCCCCCACCCAACTCCCCTTCAGCAATCCTCAATTTGTTTCCCAGAGTTGAGTCTCTTATGGTTTGTCTCCCTCTCTGATATCATCTTATTTTTTTATTTTTTTTATTTATTTTATTTATTTATTTATTTATTTTTATTGGTGTTCAGTTTACTAACGTACAGAATAATACCCAGTGCCCGTCACCCATTCACTCCCACCCCCCGCCCTCCTCCCCTTCTACCACCCCTAGTTCGTTTCCCAGAGTTAGCAGTCTTTACGTTCTGTCTCCCTTTCTGATATTTCCCATACATTTCTTCTCCCTTCCCTTATTTTCCCTTTCACTATTATTTATATTCCCCAAATGAATGAGAACATATAATGTTTGTCCTTCTCCGACTGACTTACTTCACTCAGCATAATACCCTCCAGTTCCATCCACGTTGAAGCAAATGGTGGGTATTTGTCATTTCTAATAGCTGAGTAATATTCCATTGTATACATAAACCACATCTTCTTTATCCATTCATCTTTCGTTGGACACCGAGGCTCCTTCCACAGTTTGGCTATAGTGGCCATTGCTGCTAGAAACATCGGGGTGCAGGTGTCCCGGCGTTTCATTGCATTTGTATCTTTGGGGTAAATCCCCAACAGTGCAATTGCTGGGTCGTAGGGCAGGTATATTTTTAACTGTTTGAGGAACCTCCACACAGTAAGCTTTACATATTCCATTCCATTTTCCTCAGTACCTAGTACACACTGAACTCTCCTTGTTACTCTTTATGGTTTTTTAGTACTTTAAAGTTCCTTATGTAGAAAATACTAATATGGATGTTAGAGTTCTAAAATGGTCAATCTTTATTTTTATATTTGCTGTAGTGTCTTCCATATAGAACAAGTGTCTGGAATTCCTTGATATGTGAATTCTTTGACATGTTTGTTTGGGTTAATATATCAGTTAAAGTTATTTTCTTAAAAAAATTATTATTCCAAGCCATAAAAGACTAACTTTATAGAAAATTTTACCTCCATTCTACAGTTGTATATTTAATTATATGTCACATAAATCTTCAGTTATTACCTATAGCAAATATTACTAGCTTTTACTTGACTTTTAAATTTCTTGGGTAGTTACTCTTACATAACTACTTTATTTTCTCTATAATTCAACATGTGGACATTATGGATACTCTTACATATTTGTGGGTGGTTATATATTCTCTCTTTCTTTGTTGATTAGCTAAAAAAATCCATTGGAATATGTTCATAAGTTCTCTGGAATGTAACTTACTTAAACTAACTAAATGAGTACATTACACCAATATCAAAAATATTTTCTGAGAAGTGAATAAAAGTAATTTATTTTTGGAACTATCTGCCACTTCTCCCGAAGAATAAAATATTCACTAGTAGAATTTTACTGATTTGAGACATGACCAATATGTCCTACTTGAGTGAATGTAGGGAAATAGGGAAAAAAAAAACCCACTGTGTATATTACCCAAGATACATTATGAAATATGTACTTTTGCACATCAGATGAAGATAAATAAGGGAGGAAAACCAGAGTAGAATAAGCTGCCTAATAGAAAATAGTGATCCATCAACTAAAATCTGAAAAACAGATGCATCAGGGATTTTAACATTATCATTAGTCAGTGTGATAATTTCCCTAGTCCCTTAAAAATTGAGAACAAAAATGTTGTACTGTGGAACTCCTCAGTAGGTATACTCAATTGTATTAGTATTTTTTGAAAATCTGTCTTTCCAGAAAACAATAACGTTAATTTACCTGCTAGTATTACTAATAGTTGGCATTTAATTAGGTAAACAGCATGAGTTCAGAACAATTAATCATTTGCTGTAATTGTTTATTCTTGATACATTACTGAACTAGTTTAATGTGCCTAACTATGATATAAATGAGAATTTTGTGTGTTCTTTTTGTTTTTCTTATATTTGATAGCTGTACACAGAAAATTTAGTTTTTATTCCTTGTTGGACTCTGACTTTTGAAAAGTTATTTTAATAATACATTGAATTATCTATATTAACTATTTTCCTGTTTGGATATTTTCAGGTTTGTTTTGATTATACTTCAGTGAATGCATTTTATTCTTTGAATTAAAGTTATTATTTCCTATTATATCATAAAATTATATTAAAGATGAATGTATGTTCAACAAGAATTTTTTATTTAAAGTAAACTATTTGCAAAATTTTTCATTATGCAAAAAAAAAGGTTTTGCCCAAAATCTAATCTATTTTAGATTAATGTAGGTTATATATAATATATATGTAATATATATATATTTCCATAATGTAGGTACCCCATCTGCTAAAAAACACAATTTTAAACAAGGTGTTTTGACATACAGTATGGGACACAGAGAACTGACACCTTTCATATTTTAAGAGCAACATTCCTTGATATTGAATAAACGTCTATTTCTCTTTTGATGTGGAATAATAAAATACTATCCTTGTATCTTGTATCAATTTATCTTATTCCTTAATAAGCAAGATTATACACTTTTTTAGGTTGTTATACTTCTCAAAGTGATATTTTTACTATGTGATATTTTAGGCATTATGGAGAGTGTAAGGGTGAAAAATATGGAGTATGATTATGAAAATTTATATACTTGAAAATATATCATTTTGCCAGGTGTGAAACAGTTAATTCCATATTAATGATGGCACCTTTTTTGTTATTAGTAATAATCTTGCAAGAGGAGGAAGGATAATCATTGCGAAAAGTGCCCAAAGCATTCTTCAATAATGGTCTACTCTCTGAGGGAAAAGATATTACCAGAGCCCTATCTCAGTTTCGGAGGGTATCCCTCATATTCCACTCCCATAGGCTTCCTTTCTCAAGAGCAAGAGAAAGCTATATCATGGAGAAACACCTGTGAAGGTCACAGCCCAGAGAAACAGGCCAAATAAGAAATTGAGATTAATTAAAAAATTATAGAATGCTTTTCCTCCCCCTCAATTTACCCTCATACCAAAACCAAAAAAGAAAAAACCAACTATGCAAATATGCAGATACGTAGTAGGGATCCAGTATAATAACAATGGCATACACCCAAAGAGGCATGGACTCTGAAAGAGAAGTACTAAGGGAAGCCCAGAGTCAATAAGAGACGCAAAACAAAGATAATGGAGGAACTTGAAGCTTCTGACACCTATAACAAACATCAAATATGGCTCCCCTCCTGGCCAGATTAACAAATCCACAGAGTTAAATGGTTATTTAGCTCTGTTTCTATTTCCCAGTGCCAAATGGTGAACTTCCAACAAGTTAGAAGACATGCCTAAAGACAAGAAAAAAGTGTGAAAGACAAGAAAACACCAGAACCAGACTCAGATATTACAATGTTGGAATTATCAGATAGGGGAACTTAAAATAAAATAACTGAAAATAGTTAAGAACTCTAATGGAAATAGTAGACAATATGCAAGATAACATGAGTATTGTAAGCAGAGAGAAACTCTAAGGAAGTATCAAAGCAAGTGCTAGAAGTAAAAAACACTAAATAAAAGCCTTTGATGAGTTTATCAACAGAATGGGTGCAGCTGAGGCAAGAATCAGTGAGGTTGAAGATAGATGAATAGGAACTGCCAACTGAAATGCAAAGAGAAAAAAGAATTGGGGAAAAAACCTAGAACTGAACATCAATAACCATGCGACAGTTTTTAAAAGTGTAACATATGCATAACTGGAATACCAGAAAGAGAAGGAAAAGAACAGAAGAAATATTTGAAGTAATAATAATGGCAGCAAAAGTTACAGAATTAATGACAGACACCAAACACAGGCCTAGGAAGCTTTAAAAATAACGAGCAAAATAAATATCAAAATAACTACACCAAGGCACATCATATTCAAACTGCAGAAAACCAAAAACTGTGAAAATCTTCAAAGAAGCGGAGGGGATGGTAAAAACCTTACCTATTAGAGGAATTATGACAGAATTATGACAGCCTTCTTATCACTAGCAAACAAGAATGTGGAGTAAAATATTTTAAGAGTTGGAAGAAAAGCCACTAACCTATAGTTCTGTACCCATTGAAATTATTCTTAAAAAGTGAAAGAGAAAGTCTCTTTCAAACAAACAAAAATTAAGGGTATTTATTGTCGGCAGACCTGTCCTATATAAAAATAAAAGTTCTTCAGGGAGAGGGAAAATTATATAGGTTAGAATCTTGGATGTACATAAAGAAAGGAAAAAGCATAAGATAAGAAAAAAGGGGAAGATAAAATATTTTTTATTCATCATTGATCTAAAACAACTATTTAAAGTAATAGTAATGTATTGGGTGATTATGGAATATGGATAAATGAGATGAATGACAGAGGAATAGGAGAAAGAGTTGGGGAAATACTCTAAGATACCACATTACAAATGAAGCAGTGTACTGCTATTTAAGGGTGGACTTAGATTAGTTCAGAATATATATTGCAGTGTGCCTGGCTGGCTCAATCAGTAGAATATGCAACTCTTGTTCTCCAGGTTGTAAGTTCAAGCCCCACATTGGGTGTAGAGCTTACTTAATAATAATTTTTTAAAAATGTAGACTGCAAACACTGGAACAACCCACTAAAATTTTTCCGAGAAGAATAATTGATATGTTAAGAGAGTAGATTAAATATAATAATATAAAATGTTCGTTTAAATCAGGAGAGATAGAAAATTAGGGGGGAAGAAAACATGCAATGTGTAGAAAACAATTAGAAACATGGTAGATATTAATATGAAAAATTGTTTTTACAAGTTTGTTATAGGCAAAAATCAATAAAATTGATAAATATCTAGGGAGCCTAATCAAAAAAAAAATAAATTAAATAAAAGCTTGATGATCACTATAGACCCTCTATGCATTAAAAGGTAATAGAAGATTGAATGCTATGAAAAATTCTAGGCCCACAAATTGATAGGTCCTATGAAATGGGCCAATTTCTTGAAGGAAATAAGGAGACACAAGGAGAAATAAG
This sequence comes from Canis lupus familiaris, assembly GCF_011100685.1. NCBI lineage: Eukaryota > Metazoa > Chordata > Mammalia > Carnivora > Canidae > Canis > Canis lupus. The sequence continues at coordinate 64,231,182 of NC_049227.1, read as the reverse complement.
TAATCTGAATAGGTCTGTATCTATTAAAACTGAATCATTTGAAAATTAATAATTAAGAAATAATTTCTGAAAAAGCATCAAGACCAGAATGGATTCACTGGTGAATTCCACCAGATAAAACTCAATTATAAGTTAACAAACCAGGGGCTCCTGGATGGCTCAGTTGGTTAAGCATCTGACTCTTAATTTCAACTCAGGTCATGATCTCAGGGTCTTGAGATGGAATCCTATATCAAGCTCCACGCTGGGCATGGAGCCTGCTTAAGATTTTTCTCTCTCCCTCTTCTTTGCCCTTCCTCCCTGGAGCTTGCACTCTATCCTTATATCTCAAAAAAGAAAAAAATAGGGCAGCCCGGGTGGCTCAGCGGTTTAGTGCTACCTTCAGCTGAGGGTATGTGTGATCCTGGAGACCTGGGATCAAGTCCCAAGTCGGCTCTCTGCATGGAGCCTTCTTCTATCTCTGCCTCTCTTTCTCTCTCATGGATAAATAAATAAAATCTTTAAAAAAAAGAAAAAAGAAAAAAATCCAATTTAAAAAGTGGGCAAGAGATCTGAATAGACATCTCACTAAAAATCCTAATGGTAAGTAAGCATATGAGAAGATGCTCAACATCATTGTCACTAGGGAACTGCAAGTTAAAATAACATTAAGATGCTACTATACATATTTTGGAATGACTACAGTTAAAACATAAACAAAACTGACTGCCAATTTCTAATAAGGAAGTAGACCAACAAGAACTCTGTTCATTGGTGGTGGTAATAAAAAATGGCACAGCCACTTTGGAAGACATTTTGGCAATTTCTTGCAAAGCTAAACATAGCCTTACCATACATTCCAGCAATCGTATTCCTAAGAATTTAATTTCCTACACTGATTTTAAACTTATGTCCGCCCAAAAACCTGCACGTGAAAATTTATAGCAGTTCTATTCATAATTGCCCAAAACTGGAAGCAACCATGGTCTTTCAGTAGGTGAATCAGTGAACAAACTGTGGTATGTCCATGTAAGAGGTTATTATTCAGTGATAAAAAGAAATAAGCTTAAAACCACAAAAATACATGCATATTGTTAAGTGGTAGAAGCAGTCTGAAAAGTTTGCATGGGTTATGACTCCCAATTTTGACACCATGGAAAAGGCAAAACTCTAGCAATGGTAAAGATCAGTAGGTGTCAAGGATCAGGGAAGCACAGGTTATTTACAAAGGTGGTAAACTATTTTGTATGATAATATAATTGTGGTTACATGACATTATGCATTTGTCCAAACCCATAGTGCCTCAGTACAGAGTAAATCTTAATGTATGTAATTTTTTTTTAATATATGTGATTTTTAAAAACATTCTTTAGAAAGTTGGGGGATCCCAGAGTGAAATGCCGACTGTAACAAAACAATCTAACTGTATCACAAACTTATGAAACAACCTCACTGAAAATAAAGCAACAACTACTGACCTAAGTAAATTTGGAAATAGATGAAATCTGTAAGAGTAGAAGCAAAGGAAACTGCATAGTAGTGTACTCTAGTTGATAAAATTGTTTCCCACAGGGATAAAGTTATTAATTGTACCAGGTTAACAATTCTAATATTGCCACATGTGTATACTGAAATGGTGGGTGGGAGAAGCCAGATTTCTCACTGTTGGAGTGGGAGTTTTCAAGTAAGCAAGTAGAGGGAGTAAAATGAATCATGCAGTGATGAATTAGAGTTAGAGATACCAGGAGGAACTCATCTTTACCTTGTTATAGACACAGACCATTACATGGAGAAATATTTACAGAAATGGGTATATACACATTTGTATACACATGTATTTCTTTGCTCTGTCAGCTGAGAAGGCCTAGAGGCAACAATACTCCAGTAGCAACAAGCTCACATAGTTCTCAGATCTTGGCTTCTAATACCATTCTCCAGTGAAAGGAACTAGGGCTCCCTGGAGCAATGGCTAATTCTGGGATTGGGGCAGGAAATATACAAAATACGCATGGGCCATTTTGTAGTGTTAGAAAGTAAGTATTCAAACATACATGCATGTGTGCACATGCTCATGCACAGTGTGGATTGTATATCAAAGGGACATAGGAGGCAATTGAAAGTTTTCAATGGCCAAAGCTTGAATAATTTGAGTAACAAATTAAATAACATAGTCTTGGATTATAGCCTAAAATGTAAAATAAATATCCATGAGTCCATACTGAATGTAAATAAATCATTGAATGAGGGATCCCTGGGTGGCGCAGCAGTTTAGCGCCTGCCTTTGGCCCAAGGCGTGATCCTGGAGATCCGGGATCGAATCCCACGTCGGGCTCCCGGTGCATGGAGCCTGCTTCTCCCTCTGCCTGTGTCTCTGCCTCTCTCTCTCTTCTCTCTCTCTCTCTCTGTGACTATCATAAATAAATAAAAATTAAAAAAAAAATAAATCATTGAATAAATCAGAGAAGAAACACATTGTCCAGGCAAAGGAATTCCACTCTGTCTCCAAGGAATTAGAGTCTAACTCCTCATTCTTTAAGCATGCACTGGGCATAGTGACTTCATTCCAACAAGTAAAGTATGGAATGAGAGGGAAGGAAGTAACTACAGTGGAGGCATTTGAAAAATACTACCTAAACCAGGTGATCAAGGATAGCATCCACAGTGATAAGTCGTGTTGATAGTATATATTCTTGATGTGATGTGATTGTCCTCAGTAGCCCATAACCCCAGCTAATCGTGAAAAACAAAGAAAACCCACAAATACTAAATGAGGAACACTCTACCACATACCTGACCAATACTCCTCAAAATTGTCAAGGTCATCAAAACAAGGAAAATCTGAGACAGAGTCTAAGGAAGATATGAGTTATCAAAGCCAAGAGGAGCCAAAGGAGGCACAAATTCTAAATGTAATGTATCTGGAATAGGATCCTGGAACAGGAAAAGAATATTAGGTTAAAGCTAAGGAAATCTTAATAAACTATGGACTTTGGTTAGATGTTAATAATAGTTGGAAACTGGGTTTTAAGGGGATCCCTGAGTGGCTCAGCAGTTTAGCGCCTGCCTTTGGCCCAGGGCGTGATCCTGGAGTCCGGGGATCAAGTCCTGCATTGAACTCCCTGCATGGAGCCTGCTTTTCCCTCTTCCTGTGTCTCTGCCTCTCTCTCTCTCTGTCTCTGAGTAAATAAATAAAATCTTAAAAAAAAAAAAAAAAGGAAACTGGGTCTTGGGTATATGGCAACCCTGTACTATCTTTGCAATTTTTCAGTAAGTTCAAAACTGTTCTAAAATTAAAAGTTTATTTTAACAAAAAGTTCCATTTTATATAGGTCTTAAAATGCAAATTATCTGTATTGTCAGAAAGTATAAAATTGCTGGGGATTTGGAATGGAAAGGAGGAAAGATTATGAAGAGGGTCATGGTTTCACAGTTGCATTTATTTATCAAAACATCAAATTCTGTACTTCATAATTTTCAGTTTATTGTATGTCAGTTATATTCATTAAAGCTTTCTTAGCAAATAGGGAACAAACAGAAAAGAAATGATGAAATAATAGACCGAAAGCCAATTATATTAATAATTACAGCAAATGTAAATGATTTAAACAAGACTCAGCTATGTTTTGTAATAAGTCAACTTTACTGATATAGTGTTTAAAAGCAAAAGAATAGGAGGAAAGATATACCATACAAACACTATTCAGTGAAATTTGTGTTTAGTGTATTAGTATTATAAAAAGTTGACTTCAAGATTAAGCAGGGACGTTTATAATGCTAAAAGTGTCCATTCAGTAAAAAGAACAATTCTAAATTTATATGAACCTGATAACAGAGCTTCAAAACACATGAAGCAAAGTTAATAAAACTGAAAAGAGAAATAGAAAAATCTACAAAGTTGAAGACGTCTGTAATCTCTCAGTAATCTATAGAACAATTAAACCAAAACTTTGAAATATAGAAGATTGGAACACCATCAGTCAAATCGGTCTAATTGATATTTATCATATACTTAACAACTATAGAAAACACTCTTTTCAAATCTTTCTGGAACGTTCACTGTCAAAGACCATTTAAGACAACACTTAAAAAGTTTAAAAGAATTAAAAATCATGTTCTCTGACCATGAAATAATTTATTAAAAATCAGAAACAGGAGTGCCTGGGTGGCTCAGTCGGCTAAGCCTCCAACTGTTGGTTTCAGCTCAGTTCATAATCTCTGGGATGTGAGATCTGGCCTTGCATCAGGCTCCACGCTCTTCATGGAGTCAGCTTGAGATTCTCTCCCTCTCTCTTCCCCTCTGGTCCTACTGCCACTTGCACACTAGCTCTCTAAAATAAATAAATAAATGAAATCTTTAGAAAAGAAATCAATAACCAAAGATATCAGGGAAAATTCTCAAATACTTGGAAATTTAAATGATACACTTCTAAATAATCTTGGTCAAAGATAAAGTCTTAAAGGAAATTAGAAAATATTTTTAATGGAATGAGAATGAAAATACAGTATGTTAAAATTTGTGAGATACACTTAAATCATTGTTCAGAGGGAAATATATAGAGTTGAGTTCCTATAGTAGAAAAGTAGAAAATCTTAATATAACTAAGTTTTCACATTATGAAATTAGAAAAAGCAAAATAAACCCCCAAAAAGTAAAGAGAAAAAAAAGAGGTGGAATCAGTAAAATTGAAAACAGAAAGATAGAGAAAATCAATAAAATAAGAGGTGGTTCTGTTAAAAAATAAGTAGACTCCTTTAGCCAGATTTACCAAAAAAGGAAAGAAGGCAAATTACCACTTTCAGAAACGAAAGAGAGGATATAACTACAGATGCCACAGACATTAAAAGGGTTACAAGGAGAGATTAGAAATAACTAATAACCAATTTGACAACTTAGTTGAAATAGTCATTTTGTGAAAAACAAACCACCTTTATTCACTGGAGATGAAATAGATAACTAAATAGTACCATATCTATTGATGAAATCAAATTGGTATTTCTAGCCTTTCAAAAAAGACTTCCTGGCCCAGATAGTTTTCCTGACAAATTCACCAAATGTATAAGGAAAAAAATGATACCACTTCTCTGCAGGCTCTCTGGGAAAATAGAAGACAGAGTATCTCTCAACACATTTTATGAGGTCATCCTAAACCTGGTATCAAAATCATTCAAAAATAGTAATGAAAAGAAAATTTGAAAATAGTATCTTTATAAACATATACAAAATCCTTAAAAAGTATCAGTAAAGTGAATCCAGCAATATATAAAAAGAATAGTATAATACAATAAGACCAAGAGGTATTTTTCCTGGGGATTCAAGACTGGTTTAATATTTGAAAATTAAAAAAAAAAAAAATTGAAAATTAATCAGTAACTGTAATCTATCATATTAGCAGACTAAAGAAGTAAAACCATATAATCATAACAATAGATGCTGTAAAAGCATTAGATAAAATTCAATATCCCTCTAATATAAAAAGAAAAATACCCAGCTAACTAGGAATACAAAGGAAATTCCTTATCTTGATACGGGGCAATTGCAAAAAATGTCCACAGCTGACACATACTAAATGATGAAAAACTAAATGCTTGCTCTCTAAGATTGGGAATAGGACAAGGATGTCCATCTTGATACTCTTGTTCAACATTATTACTGAAAGTCCTAGAAATAAACTATCTAAAAAAAAAAAAACTATCTTTTTCAAAAATGACATGATTGCTTACATAGAAAATCCTAAGAAATCTCCCTCTCCCCCCAAAAAAACCTCCTAAAACTGATAAATGTGCTTATTAGCAAGGTTGTAATATACAAGGTTAAATTTATAAATAAGTCCTACTTCTGTATACTAGCAGTGAACAATTGTAAATATTTTTAAAGTGCCATTTACAATAACTCCAATTTAAAAATATATGGGTGTGACTCTTAACAAAATATGTGTAGGATCCTTATGCTCAAGAGTATAAAACACTGATGAAAGAAATCAAAGATTCAGGTAAATGAAGAGATACACTATGATCATGGATTGAAAGACTCTGTATATTGAGATGTCATTTCTTTCAGTAAACACAATCTTAATAAAGTCCCAGCCAGACTATTTTTGTAGACACAGACAGTCTTAAAATACATATGGAAAAGTTAAGGAACTTTAATAGTTAAAACAATTAAAAAGAAGAAAATGTTGGAAGATTTACACTATCAGATTTAAGACTTACTAGAAACCTATAGTAACCAACACAGTACGATATTGATGAAAACACTGACACACACACAAATCAGTGGAACAGGATAGAGTTCAGAATAGACTCAGACAAATATTATTAATTGATTTATGACAAGGTCCAAAGGCAATTCCATTGTGAATGGATATGTAAATTCTGGTAAATCCATGCAATGGTATACTATTCAGCAATGAAAAATGAGTGAACTTAAAACACAACAAAGATGAGCCTCCTTTGTTACACTGTACTAAATGAAAGAAGCCAATCTTAAAAGGTTGAATCCATTTATAAGAGATATAAATCCATTTATAAGAGACATGAACCCATTTAAAACATTTTGTGAAAGGCAAAACCATTACCCTAAAACCTTTATTTGAATACCAGAGATCATGGTCATATTATTTGCCCTCTACATGGAACAAATACATCCTTTATGTATCAAATATGCTTTTATGTTTTCTTTAACCTTGAAATTCTAAAGTACACAGTTATTCTTGGCCTCAGCATGATTGTGAACCTAAAATTAGACAATGAAGTCACATGGCTATAAGTTGACCAACCATCTGAATGGAAACATTCTAATGGCAGATTCTTAGACTCTGAACAGTATATCCAAGAACTAATGCCACCTTGTTACTATTCTTTTATTCCCACTTTCCCATCCTTATTCAAAAAATACTGCATTTGAAAAAATCTTTACTTTCCTTTGTTAATCACTGTTGTTGCTCAGTAAGGAGCTTGGATCTAGGAACCAGAATAGTTAAGTGACTTTGGGTAAGTCGCTTAATGTTTATAAATTTATTTTCTCATCTTAAAGTAGAGATAATAACACCTGTCCTGCCTACATTTACAAACATCTAATGAGCCAGTGGGAATCTCCCAATTTATATGTTATAAACTAATTGGCAAATATAAGGTTTCATCAGTATTACTAAATATGAGGGGAAAAACAATATTTTGTAGTATCTTATGGTAATCAAAGGCGATTCAACTCTGCAAATTGTTATAATTTCAAAAATTAAAGCAGAATGAATATTAAGGACTTGATAACCTCAAGGTTGATTACTCTGGTTTTATTATCATACATTAATTAAATTACTAGATTATAAAATATGCTATTACATAAAATTTGGAATACAGGGCTAGACATCTTAGTACAAATTAAAGTTCTGGAAATACCATCAGGACGAATAACAAGCAATATACTTCTTAAGATTAATTTCAGTTATGAAGGATGGAATTCAGTTTTAGTTAAAGCTGCAGTTGTTTCCTTCTAGCAGTAGATGCCAGTAGAGTTCTTCTTTTTAATAATAATCAAATTGCCTAAGTACTTCCATAGCAACAACTTCCTGGTCACATTACCATATATAGGAACATTGCTCTGCAGACCAAAGAGACTACTTAAGGACTTGGTAACAAATGGAGACAGTTTTTTTTGTTTTTGTTTTTTAAAGGTCCAGGTTTCAAATGTAGGGTTTTCACTCACCTAGTGAGGCTTACTTCCTCCTGTTCCTCCTCCTTCTATACTTACTTTGCTGTAAGCCTTATGCATTGTTTTAAATAAATTAATCTTAGTGCTAGCGTTAGGAATCTGGAATACCTGTACTAAACTTGAGCAATGTTGAATATGCCTGGTTAAACATGTTAAAAATGAATATAGTGAAGCTGAAATGTTAGGGTTAGTTAATGCATTTGGTAAGGGGATACCATGAGTGTAATATTTGGGGAAGGTTAAAGTGTCAGAAATGAATGAAAGAAAGGACTGGAAGCAGGGAAAACAAGAAATTATCTTAGAAATTCACATTTGCACAATATAAAAATGAAACCCAAAGAATGAACAAAATTTAGTAGCTGAATATAGAGAAAAAGTTTCAGTGATATTGCATACATAAAATTAAAACATTTTCATGTTATTTGATTTTACTTAGACCTTTAATTTGTTGAAAATGAATGCTTCAACATATTTGAGTATGTATTACATGCATTACATTTATGAATTCAAGTAACTCAGTTTGAGACATAAATATATAAACAGCAAGTTTTAACACAAAAGTTTAAAATCAGTGGAAAAAGGAGAGAGTTGGGGCAGCCCAGGTGGCTCAGTGGTTTAGTGCCACCTTCAGCCCAGGGCATGATCCTGGAGACCCAGGATGGAGTCCCACATCAGGCTCCCTTGCATGGAGCCTTTCTCCCTCTGCCTGTGTCTCTTGTGAATAAATAAATAAAATTTAAAAAAGAAAGAAAGTTTAAAAAGAAAAGGAAGGAAGGAAGGAACGAAGGAAGGGAAAAGAAAAGAAAAGAAAAGAAAAAAGAAAAGAAAAAAGAAAAAAGAAAAGAAAAGAAAAAGGAAAAGAAAAGAAAAGAAAAGAAAAAGAAGAAAGAAAAGGGAGAGAGCAATTTATTTTCTAGGAAATATATGGGAAAATTCAGTAAAGAGGTGACAGTTGGAGTGAGCCTTAAGGATAAATAGAATTTCTCCCAAGACAGCATAACAGAGAATTAAGGAATTTCATCGACTTCTGCCCCTTTAGTCCTTCCATGATCTATAGAGGTTTATTAAAGACTGCAGACACTTGTTCAGTGTTTGTTTTGTGTAACACTGTCAGATGTTAATAAAAAATTATTCTTACACACACATTTACACAGAAAGCTACAAATTTTAAAAGCTTAATATTATACTGTTGCCTATTTTGTTACATTGATACTAATTTTATTACACAAAATAAAATGTACACATATGAGCTGTTACTTGGCAAAATTCATTCCTCAATTGTGTGTGTTGTCCTAAATTGATTATATTTTTGTTCCGATTTATTCTATTTATTATTATTGTTTCTATTCTATTTGTCAAGCTGTTGGCAGGAAATCTGGATTAAGATATTTTTAGGTAGATCCTTCTCTCCCTCCCAAGAAAAAAAGCATATAGATTTCTCATCCTTTAATTAGTGTTAAAAAGGCAAATACTCAAAATCATCATTAAATATCACAGGTTGCTTTTTTTTCCTGCAAATGGACAGTGACAAGTTTTATTTACTTTTAATCAGAGTTGTTTCTAAGTCAAACCTAAAGTTAGGGATCAGGGAAGCAGTAGTACTCAGTGTTAAGTTTAAAAATTAACATGTTTTAGTAAAGTAGAAGGAATTTTTTTTCTCAGTTGAAATGTCTTGCTGTGGCTGATTTTATATAATTATAAATCTCATATTTTGTTCCTTTTTTCATATTTTAGAATGTCTTTAAATATACTGCTGATAAGCACTTGTCAGCAGACTCTGTTTGATAAGCAGTACTCTCATACTGTTCACATAGTACTCACATTTTTGTAGTTCCTGTATATATTCGACTTAAGTCAATGAGTTAGCAACATTCAGTTCTTTTTTTAAGTGCTAGTTCAGATTTTTCTCAGTTAAAACATGTTATAAAGTTTTTTTGTGAGAACTTTAATATCTATTTTATACAAATTTTCAGAAAAGTTAACTGCTTAATAGAATTCACAAAATCTGTGTGTCATTTAGTCTCCTGCAAAAAAACACAGCCTTTTTAAAATATTATATTTGGAGAGTGGCTTGGCCTTGAATTGTTTGCATAAGGTTGTAATACATGTTTAACTAGTTTTCTTTTTTAGAAAGTTTTTTCTTAGTCTATGTATATATAAAGTCTTATCTTTAATGTTCTCATTAGCCTATATATTAATATTAAACACTCATAAGCATAAAACCTTTTAGGCTGATATTGCAAGTCTTTAAAATCCCCATCTCTAGCTGAGATGAAGAGTTTGCTAAGAAAGGCTCAGTAATGTACTGTTTTATATTAACAGGAAACAGAACAGCAGTAGTGGTTTGAATACCCTGCAAACAGGAAGTTTGACAAATGCATAGCTCTTAGCTTCTGTGTAAGAACTTGTTGAGCTCCTTCTGGAAATATTTTCAGTTACTTTAAGTAAAGTGTAAATGCACATGAATGGCAGCTTATAAAGAACTATCCTGTAACCAGTATACAGGTACAACTGCTCTTCAGAAATTGGAAGGTTTTGCTAGCCGATTATTTCATAGACATTCTAAAGGTACTTCACATGATCAGAAAACAACTCTGGAAAATGACAGCCTTCATTTCTCTGAACATACTGCTTTATGGGACAGATCAAGTAAGTTTTTTTTTTTTTTTAATGATACATTTTGACTAGAGGCTAAAATACTAATTGGAGTTTTAGAATCAAACATAAAGAACAGTGTTTGTCTTATATGATTTGCACAAGGACATTTTGCAGGATGAAGTTGCAAAATTTCACAGAAACTTGATTATAAGTTGAACTGAATTGTGTAGTTCATTGTTTTGTTTTATATGTGACCATTAGTCACATACAAGTAGGAAATTTTCTATAGAATTCTTTATTTCTAGTGTATGTTACTGTTTTTTTGTTTGTTTTTGTTCTTCTATAAAAGTGAAAAGCCTAAATTTTAGAATTATTTTTTAGTTTTTTTTTAATTTTGGATTTTATAAGCCTTAAGATTTAAAAGAGAAGACTCTTGAATTTATAATTAAAGTTCTGTTTACCATTATTTATTTTTAAATGCCTGTGTAAAAGTTACTTCAGTTTTACAAGCAGGATTTCGATTATGATGGTATAGTATAACTATTCTATGTGAAATCTTATATTTATGACATTATAAATATCAAAAACTTTTATAATTTTATGTTATTTATAATTCCAGTTAGAAGAGGAAAAAGTTGTTTATGCATACATCACATTCTTTCCAGGCATGTTAAAATGTTTGGACTTGCTGCTTTGCTAAAATAGTGATATGTAACCATTTTTGGTGACATGCACTTAATAGATAAATTTCACGCGTAAACAATACCAGTGCCTCCATTCCACATCTCACCTTGGACCCTCCCCAAGGTATTTTTGTCATTGTGATTAAAGGAACAATAGAATTACCCTTGGTACCTTTGCCCTTTTTGGTGAGTTTGATAATCAAATAGCACTAGATTTTGCCTTTTTCTGTTTATATATTCCATAGCAGTTTAAAACTAAGTTTAAATAGATAAACCAAGAATGGTTTACAAACTTTACTCCTTCATGGTTCTATAAAAGCTTATTTGAATTATTTATTTACTGCATCAGAATTTGTTTATCTTCTTTGAGCTGTTTAAAGGAGACAGTAAAGAACCTATATATTAGAGTTTTTCTTACTTACAGAATAATTTGATTGTAATTAATAATTAATCCTTACTGTTTAGCAGGTTGATAGGTGAGGAATCTCAATTATCTTCAAGTAAATGAACTGTTAAATATTGGCAATAATACTACATTATTAAAATTAAACATACAACGGAAGTTTGTTATTCATTCTACTTGTCCTATTCTGTTGAATTACATTCTCCTAGGTCCCTTTGGAAATCTTTTTCATGCAATTTGAAGACCTTTTAATTAAGCATTCAATGAAGAATGAGGACAGTACTGAATTAGTTTCTGTTTCACTAGTACCTACTGCTTCAAATAGTGGGTGTTTGTTTAGTAAGTGTATCTCAAATGAATGAATATCACAGGCTTGTAGTAATTAAAAGTTATGTTTGAAGTATACTCTCACCATTTTTTAAATGTATGGGGCCTGTGATGTTTTTTGAAACACACTTCAAAACCTAGAATCGAAGATAACATCATGAGCATGATTTCTTTTAGAAAAAAACAAACTTGATAAAATGCTGTTAACATTTTTCTTTATTGTGATGTCACAAAGTAGTATAAATAGTAGAATTGTAACACAAGTAAAATTAGGTGCAGGACTTGTAGCCCTGCAAAAATAGGCATAATAAAAGAAATAGAGTAACTGAATGTTCTTTAATCAAGTATTCTTCTACCCTCTTCTCTTTCATATCCTCAAAATATCAGAATAGACACAATAATTTTATTTACATAATGATGAGCATAGTACACACAAGCTTTAGTTTTCTACTGTGGAATGTGTTGCTACAGAGGAGAAAAAACACTGATACAACAGAAACGGGAATCTTATCATTTCAGAATTCCAGGGTTTATTTTTGTGGTGAAAACACAAATTCTCATTTACAGATTGAGTTGCAGGAGTTTTGACTATATGCAGTTTTTCTGAAAACCACATTCTTCAAAGCTACTTAAAGCATTCTACTTGTATGACTTGTTTGACAAGAAAAAGGAATGTACTATCTCCTGATAATAAACACTCTGAGTATGCTTGTTCCAAAAGTGCTATTTTAAGAAGTCAACTAAGCACAGAAAAATACATATAATACTTTAAAAATTAGATTTGTGAACTATTGAGTAAGAATTAATTGCCAATTTAGGCATTTATGAAATGTAACAAGTTTTAATCAAAATTTCTTCTCTAATGACAGTAAATATAGGAAGAAATACAGAATAAAAGCCACATAGTAGTTTCCAGGTGCCTTAACTGTGTTTTGTCTTTTACTACTAACAGGAATTCCTGTTTGATAACATAAATATTTAACAGTTGATTCCATCCACATATAAGTACATGAAGTTCAAAAGAAAAACATGGAGAAATTCTGCTTTTTGTTCTTAGAATGAATGGGAGTATTGACATTCATTGAATTCTCTTTGTAGCAAATGTGTTATGGTTAGCTTTTAAATCATCCTTTGATCATAAATAGTATATCGAATTTATAATGCTGAACTGGATTGAAGTTTTCATGTTTTAAATATTGGACTTTATACACTTAATGAATATCTAATAACAACATTTTAAGGATTGAATAGGTGAATACCTTCAAACACTTTTCTTATTCTCCTTTCCCATGAATTGGCAGGCTAGTTTTCTGGTCAATATAAATCCATATGAGTGAATCTTAGATTTAAATATCATATTAAACAAATAAGTGATTTTATATATGGGTTTCTTCAAATAGAATTAGATAGCTAATGTGTTTTATCAGATTACTTTATCTGCCAGTTTTACCTTTCCGAAGCTCATACAATCTTTAAGACAATTCACTTTCGTTTATTTCTTTTTTTTTCTTAGAGATTTATTCATTTATTTTAGAGAGGGATAGGGAGGGACAGGGAGAGAGAGAGAGTGAAAGAGAGATAGAATCTCAAGCAGACTCCATACTGAGAGCATGGAGCTCAATGCTGGGTTCAATCTCATGACCTTGAGATCAAGCTATGAATTCAAGAGTCAGACGCTTAAGTGACTGAGCCACCCAGGTACCCCTTTCATGTTTATTTCTTAGGCCACTGAATCTATGCCATTGTAACTTCTAAGCTAGAAGACCTTCCACATTATCCTTCTATCTACATTTTCCATCAGCAGCTATTCTATAAGCTTCTTGGAGGTAATCGATTTTTATTCATTTGGTAAATGCTTTTTGAAAATTTACTGTATCATTGTCTATAAATGAGCTCTGGGAAAAATAAGATCTAGTACTTAACCTCAAAAACAAGAGTAGGAAGAGCAAACATGAAGAACATAATATTTAAGGTATAATGACATGGTTACTTAAAAATATGTACTGTTACTATGGGAACTTAGTGTAAGAAGAAATTAACATTAAGGGGAGATGAGACCTTCAAGAATATAAAGAATGAATTGAGCCTAGAGACTCAGAAGGAGGAAAAGATATTTATTATAAGAAAATAAATAACACAAAGTATGTGAAAATATGAAAATTTAGGATTTACTTAAAAGACATAGTAAGATACTGTCTACAAAGGTAGTCTATGGATCTGATTTTTGAAATCTATTATATATTCAGAATTTTGAACAGTAATGGGGGGGCTAATCTAGTTTTTAAAAGTGGAACATAATATATATTCAATCTTTGTTAAAAGCACCTAAAGAATTTTAATTTTAACAAGCATAATAAAAGTTAACTTGCTTATTCAACTGAAAGGAGAGGTTTTTTGGATACTATACATTTTCTATTTGAGCTGGGCAGGTAATTACAACTAAGACTTTTGGTCACTACATGACCATGGCAAATCTAGTCAGACACTGGATTCCCTTTACAATAATAGTGCTAATTTAAGATGGTTCTTCTACCTGGGATTCCTTTTCCTTACCTCTACCAGTGGTGAGATCTGCTCGTATTTTCAGACTCTGTTCAAATATTATCTCTAACAAAATCACCAAAGCATTCCTTTACTGTTTTTCATTCAATTAGAATTCATAATTGCTTCCTGTATTCTCCTATCATCTTATGTCCACTTCAGTTATGGTTTATTTTATAGATTTAAAGTTATATTACATTAGTCCTTAAGTTACCTACCTCCGCTATTTGGCTTTGAACTGCTAGCGGGCATAAATTTTTCCATTTATTTTTGCTATTGCCAGCACAGTTCTCAATAAACACTGAGTTTTTTTTTTATTAGATTTCCATTAAATATCACTATGGTCTTAAACTAACAAGCTTTCTCTAATTTGTTCTATTATGATCTTTGCAATTTATTTCAAAGGCCTTATGGTCATTAACCAAAATCAGTAAAATGCTGACCTGAAACCTAGAAAATACGACATTCCAGAGGCACTAAACTCTTCAGTGTTATCTATGTATTTTTATCGTGATTGCTTATAAGAATTTGAATACTCAGCAGACCTTATATTCAACCAATTGGGATATTAAATAATTTAAAATTAGAAAATGTTTCCATGGGCTATTTAGTAATCCCAAATAGTATATCAAGTGTAATAACATAAAGAGTAGCTTTTATTTGCTTGTGTTTTACAAGAATAGCCATACTACATGGCTACATACTACATACTACATCGTTAGAGAAGGAAGATTAAGTATATATTCTAGGTAATGTGCTACACAAAGTCTGTTGCCAATCCAATAGCATTAGCATCACTGCGAAGCCTGTTAGAAAAGAAGACTCTCAGGCCCTATCAAAACTGAGTCAGAATCTGCATTTTAACAGAATTACCTAGCTGATTCATATGTATGTCAAAGTTTGAGAAACACTTTTTCCCTAGGACTATTTTAACTTGATTACCAAATAACATACCTTCATTGGGGAAAATTTGCAAACCTTAGAAAAAAACA
This sequence comes from Canis lupus familiaris, assembly GCF_011100685.1. Classification (NCBI taxonomy): domain Eukaryota; kingdom Metazoa; phylum Chordata; class Mammalia; order Carnivora; family Canidae; genus Canis; species Canis lupus. Next base: position 64,215,951 of record NC_049227.1, on the reverse strand, counting down.
GAGAAAAATATTTAAAAAATCACACAATCCCACCAAAAGATAACCACTGCTATCATCTTTTGTATATATAGTCTGTTTTTTGCATAAATAAATTTCCACCAGCCCCTAAATTTGGATCTTTTATTTTTTTTATTTTTTTTTTAATTTTTATTTATTTATGATAGTCACAGAGAGAGAGAGAGAGAGGCAGAGACACAGGCAGAGGGAGAAGCAGGCTCCATGCACCGGGAGCCCGATGTGGGATTCGATCCCGGGTCTCCAGGATCGCGCCCTGGGCCAAAGGCAGGCGCCAAACCGCTGCGCCACCCAGGGATCCCAATTTGGATCTTTTAGTATACAATATTTCATAACATTTTTGCTCAACATGTTCCACAGTATCTTTTTAGATGGCTTATTTTGCATTCAGTTGTAAGGATGCACCACAATTTATTCAACTGAACACTGACCATCTAGATTGCTTTTAATTTTTGCTATTATATTTAAAAACACTGTGATAAACATCTTTGTAGCTAAATCTTTGAATGCATTATTTTTATATTTTATAGGAAAATTTAGAAAACTGTTATGACTGTTTTAAGGCTTTTGTATTAAATTAATTGCACCCCAGATATACAAGTAATATATCCTTTTGGAGTTAAATTTGCTTCAGTATTCAGAGAAGACATTCAAATTCCCTAGTGTAATTTTCTGGCACATCAAACATGCTTTATTTTCTCCTTTATTATTAGTGTTTATAAAAATTTTCCACTTTTCAAAATTGGTCAATTATTAATAGCAAATGGTCTGAGAGATATGTTTTAGTTACTGAATAGAGCATTATCATTAGATATTCCTTGGTAATCAACAGACTATAATCTAAAGCACATTAAGGGACAGTAATTTCTTCAAGGTAACATATCGAAAGGAAGAAATTTGAACCTAGGCAGTCTGGCTCCAGAGCTCATGCTTTTGGTAGCTATTTTGTGAAATCTTTCTAAATTTGCGTTGGAAAAACAGGTCTCTGGCTTCTATAGCAAAGGTTTGTATCTTAGGTTTCCTGTTAGATGCTGAGACAACATGTATATTATGAGGACCAAGAAGACCAACAGGCTAGAAAGAGAACTTTGGAAATAAGATGCCATCCAAAAGATCTAATAGATTGAAAATGGAGTGATATATTCTCTGAAGGATTGAATATTACTTGCAAAGTCCTAAAATAATGGCTGTTTTTAACTCTGTTTTTCACTAGTTGTATAATCAGTATGGCCCACTAGGATACAAGTAATGTTTCATCCTTTAAATATTCAGATTAATCACTTGCACTCTTCTGTTCATATTAACAGGACTGCTAAGTAAGTAGCTCTTTTCTTTGTGTCTCCTTCCAGCCCCCTTCACGTATTGCTAAACTTTTGAAGTTTACTCATTACAGAGAGGCTAATCTTCCTTTCAAAGTGTAAATGAGGAAAGAGATAAGTATTTTGATTAGTATACAAGCTAATGGTCTCATTTTTAGCTTCGATTGATTTTTGCCACTGCTACATGGTTTCATGGTTTAATCCTGGTCCCAAAGAATCTGATGGATGTATCCTTGCTTTTGATGTGATGACACTGATTCTTGCTGAGACCTTAGTGGTTCTTAATAGGAGAATGATTATCCTTTTCAGTGTTATGCTTATCCAAGGGATATTCACAGGATTTAGTTTCCTTAATTTATACTTACATGCCTCCTGACCCTGACTTCCATGGCAGGTTGAATGTTTGACAAGATTATCTTTAGCCCTTCCCCCACAGTGTACCAAAATCAGCCGTCCTCTCCCGAACATCTTGTCCAGGGATAGCAAACTGGTTGTCTGTAACTCAGATGTAGCTCACAATTACATTTTGTTTGATCCTCATGGTATTTCTCAGCTTTCATCTAAAAATCCCTTTTTTGGGCTGTTTTGTATATAAGGTGAGGTACAGAGTGAAGTTTTTTTTTTCCCCTTCATAAAGTTATACAGTTTTTTTAAAGATTTTATTTGAGAGAGAGAGAGACAGAGATAGAGAGATCATGAGTGGGGAGGAGAGAGAGAAGGAGGCTCCCCGCTGAGCAAGGACCCTGATGCGGAACTCGATCCCAGAACCCTGGGATCATGACCTGAGCTGAAGGCAGATGCTTAACCAACTGAGCCACTCAGGTGCCCTTTACTGCACTTTTTAAATCCAGGTTTTAGCATCAGCTATCAGTTTCTTAAAAAAAAAGAAAAAGTCTGGGATTTTCTCAATCTATAGATTAATTTGTAAAGAATTGCTATTTTAACAATATTGAATGTTATGATCCATGCAGATGAAATATTTCTCCATTTTATAGATAGATGTTCTTTAATTTCTATGCAGTATTTTCTATTTTTTAGTGAGGAAGTCTTATTAAAATTGATTTTTAAATATTTTATTTCTGTTAATACTGTTGTGAATGGAGTAGTTTCTTTTATGTTTGGATTGTTTGTCCCTAGTATATTAAAATGTTATTGATTTTTGTATATTAATCTTACATCCTATGATGTTAATAAACTCATTTATTAGTTCTAGTAATTTCTTTGTAGATTCCTTAGAATTTTCTACAAATAGAATCAAGTCATCTGCAAATAAAGATAGCTTTCTTTCTTATCAATCTATCTGCCTTTTTTCTTACCTTATTGCACTGGCTAGAACTTCTAATACAAAATTGCATAGAAGTGGTGAGTGCAGACATCCTTGCCTTATTCCCAGTCTTAGGGGGAAAACCCTCCATCTTTCACCATTATATATGATATAATAAGCTATAGCATGCCCCCCCACACACATGCCCTTTATCAGCTTGATGAAGTTCCCTCCTAGTTTGTTGAAAGCTTTTATGACAGGTGTTGAATTTTATGGAATGCTGCTTCCTCATTTATTCACATGATTACATAGTTTTGTCTTTTATTAATAAAGTATATTTCATTAATTGGTTTTCAATGCTGAACCATCCTGGGATAAATCCTACATGGTCATGGTATATAATCCTTTTTATATACTGCTGGATTAGGTTTATTAATAATTCGAAAAGGATATTTGCATTGTAGTGGATATTAGTCTGTATTTTCTTTTAAGATTTTAATTATTTATTCATGAGAGACAGAGAGAGAGAGAGAAAGAGAGAGGCAGAGACACAGACAGAGGGAGAAGCAGGCTCCATGCAGGGAACCTGACGTGGGACTTGATCTTGGGTCTCCAGGATCAGGCCCTGGGCTGAATGTGGTGCTAAACCGCTGAGCCACTTGGGCTACCCTGTAATTTTCTTTTAATCTTTGTCCAGTTTTGTCTTGTTTTGGTATTGGACATTATAGGATAAATTGGAAAGTGTCACATCCTCCTCTATATTCTGTAAAAGTTTATGTAGGATTGGTATTATATCTTTGGATGTTTCATAGAATCCCCTAATGAAACCATATGGACATGTGCTTTTCTTTGTGGGAAAAAATTTTATTACTAATTCAACACTTTAATTTGTTCATAGATCTTTTCAGATTTTCTATTTCTTCTTGAGTTAGTTTCAGTAACGTGTCCTTCTATGAATTTGTCCAGTTCATCTAAGTTATATAATCAAAATAAAGTTTTATAGTATTCCCTTATAATTTTTAAAATTTCTCTAGTGTCAGTGATGATGTTGTCTTTTCATTTTTGATATGGGTAATTAGTATCTTCTCTATTTTATTTTGTTTTGTTATGTTTTTGTGAGTTTTAATGTTCCATCAGTCTAGCTTATGGTTTATCAGTAAAATTTTTGGTTATTCATTTCTTCTATTGTTTTTCTGTTTTCTGTTTCATTGAATTTTGCTCTGATCTGCTGTTTGGTTTTGGCTTAATGTGATCTTCTTTGTTGAGTTTCTTAAGGTGGAAGCTTAAAATACCCTTTGAGACCTTTCTTCTTTTCTAATATAGGTGTTTAAATCTACAAATTTCCCTCTAAGCTCTGCTTTATCTACATTTCATAAATGTTGATTTCTTATAGGTGTTTCTATATTCAGTTCAAAACATTTTCTAATTGCCCTTTCGATTTCTTTGTGATTTAAATCCAAATATTTGGGGATTTCCAGATTTTTTGTTGTTGATTTTTAATTTAATACTGCTGTGATCAGAGAACATATTTTGAATGATTTTTAGTCCTTTCAGATTAATAGATTATTTAGCATATGCTTAGTATGGGAATTTCCATGTGTGCTTGAAAACACTAAATATTTTGATGATGGTAGGTGCTGTGTTTTATAAATGTCAAATTTTAATGGTATTATTCAAATTTTCTCTATATTTGCTGAGTATTTGTCTAGTTTTTTCATGAACTATTGAGAGGGGGAATATTGAAGTCTTCAACTATAATTGTTGAATTATCTAGTTTTCCTTTCAATTCTTTCTTTTTTGTTTTAGTATGTTGGGTGCTGTCTTGTTAAGTGCATATACATTTATAATTATTTAATCTCAGATGTATTGGCCCTTTTATTATTATGAAATGTCTTTTTTGTCATAAATACTATTTTTTTTCTCTTAAATTCCTTTTTGTCTGATACTGATTTAGATACTCCACTGTTTTATGGTTACTATTTGCATGGTATATCTTTTTCTTTTACTTTCAACCTATTTATAGCTTAAATCTGGCTTTTGTAGATGGTGTATAGTTGGACCTTGCTTTTTTTAATCCAGTCTGATAATTTCTTCCTTTTGATGTGTCTTTATTCCATTCACATCCAATGTGTAATAATTGTTATGGTTGGATTTACATCTTCCATTGTGCTATTTGTTTTCTATATGTCTTATATTTTTTGTTGTGTCTCTCTTTTATATCTTTAGTGTTAAATATTTGTTAGGTCCCATTTTAATTCTTCTTTGTTTTTTAACTAAATTTTTAAAAGATATTTTCTTAATGATTTAGGAGTTATAATGCACATTTTACCTTATCACAGTCTACTTCAAGATAGTACTGACTTAATTCTAGTAAAATGTAGTTATTTTGATCCATAATAGCTCAATTTCTTCTCCATCTCTATTATTATTTTCATATATATTACGTGTATCTTTCTGTAATCCCAGCAATGCAATTTCATACAATTTAAGTCCTTTTAAGAAATTAAGAGAAGACAGAAAAGTATGTATTTGTAAAGTCTTTTACTTTTATTTTTACCATTTCCGGTATTCTTCATTTCTTCCTGTCAATTTGAGTATTTTCTAATGTCATTTCCTTTTACCCTGAAGGGCATCATTAAGTATTTCTGCTTGCAACAAACATTCTCAGCTGTTGTTTATTTGGGAATGTCTATCTACCTTTGTTTTTGGAGAATAATGTTTTGGATAGAAAATTTTTGTTAACAGGTTTGTTTCTTTTTTCTTTTAGCACTCTCTGAATATATCATTCCATTGCCTTCTAACCTATTTCTGATAAGAACTCATCATGAATCCTATTGCTCTTTCCTTGTACACGATTAGTCATTTTTCTCCTGCTTTTAATATTTTCTCTTTGTCTTTCAAAAACTTGAGTATGATGTGTCTAGGTATGGATCTCTTTGTGTTTATTCTAGTTGGTATTATTTGAACTTTTGGATCTGTGGGGTAGTGTTTTCCATCCAATTGGATTTTCAACCTTTATTTCTTTGAATATTTTTTCTTTGCCCTTTGTCTTTCTCCTCACCTTCTAGGATTTCTATTACATGTATGTTAAAACCTTTGCTGTCCTACAGATTTGTGAGGTTTGTTCATTTATTTTTTTCTACCTCTTGTTCTCTGTATTTTTCAGTATGGATATTTGTATTGATCTATCTTCACATTCATTGATTCATACTTTGCCCTCCTCAGATCTTCTCTTGGGCCTATGTAAATTTTGGTTATTGTACTTTGAAAGTCTATAATTTAAAAAAAAAAAAAAAAAGAAAGTCTATAATTTTTATGTTGTAAATAGTTTCTCTTTATGTACTGAAACATTATTATATCATTGCCATTACATTTTCCTTTAATTCTTTAAACATTTCCTTTTATTCTTTGATATATTTATAATAGCTGTTTTAAAGTCTTTTGTCTGCTAAATCCTATATCTTGACCTATTCAGAGACATTTTCTATTGACTGCTTTTTCTTTCATTATGGATTATATAATTTTTTGTCAAAAATCGATTTTTAAAAAATGATATTTTTAGCAGTTCTGGATTCTGATTATTTTTTTATTTCCTGGTTATTTTTATTTATTTTTAATTATGTTTTGGCCTTAATATATGGTCTGTCCCTCATGGTGTCTGGCTGCTGATTTCTCTGCTAGGGATTACTCTGTGTCTGTATAACTTGATGGTTATTCGTTGATTGATCAGAGGTTTAAAGAAATCTGTGCTGATGGAGCTATTAGTGGAGTGAGGGGCACATTCATGTTCAGGCAGTTTTCAAGTCTGTACCAGCTTTAACTTTCTGTAGGGCCCTCTTGGAATAGCTTCCTAGCTAGCCAGGATATGTGAAGAGCTTATTTACATCCTCCTTGATTCTCTCATTTCCATTTTCTGTGTTAAATTTTTTGCTAGGCTACAGTCTGCTGCTCACCCCTACCAAGGCCACAACTTTAGACTAGCAAAGCTGGACACTTTCCCTATTAATTTCCTAGAGTTTGCTTTTTTTATTTACAGCATCATATGTGGAATTTTTTTGGCCTCCTCTGTATATCACGTCAGCCCTCTCTGGCAGCAAAGCTGCTGGTTGTCATGGCCAGCCCCACCTGAGAGAAATACTCCCCTGACTAAGCTATTGAGGGAACAGGAGCAGCACCAAGCAAGACCACCACAGACTCCCACTGTTCTTATACAAAGCTTAGCTGTTTCTCATGAATACATGCTTCTCAATTTATTATTTTGTGATTGCTAGATTTCCAGAGCCATAAAGTTGTTGTTTTTGACAATTTTGTTCAGCTTCTTAGCTGTTTCTTAGAGAAAAGATTTGCTGACTTCTTCATTCCCCCATCACCAGAAGTCCTGTCTCACCTAGCAGCTTTTAAAATGGCAAGTTCACTTGCTGAAGTTCCATTTAACAAGGTACCATTCTATCCTTTGTACCATTTTGGTACAAAATTTAGGTCTCTGGGAATCAGAACAGTCTGTTCACCATGTTATCCAGTCTGCCCACCTTGCTATACAATCTGTCATCTTCATCCTTTTTGATGTAAAGAATTTTACACTTCAACAGTGATCTCTAGTAACTTGTGTATATTATCCTTTTTTGAAAACCACGTAAGTGGCATCTGACACTGTTTGTAATGCTGAATTTAACAGAAGTTTATAGTAAATTATTTTATGATTCTGCTTTATAAATGAAGAAATATAGCGTTGTATTTTGTTTCTTCCATAATACAGAATGTTTAAATGGTTAACATTTGTGCTGCAGTATAGCTTTCTGGCTCATGAAAAATGAAAGCTATCAGCGATCTGGGCAATAAGATTCATCGCCAATAGTCACTAGCAACAGCACACAGCATTTTAATATCAGTGAGGTCCACAGCTAGCAGTAAGAGCTGGTGTAATTGAAAGACGTTTAGGTGCAATCATTCTGCTGTTTGTTCCTTGCCAGGTTCAACATGGGATTGTGTGAGTATTTGAAGAAAACAGCAATTTTTTTATAGCTTTGAAAGATGTAAAAAGGGTAGATAAGTGCTTAAATTTAAGAAACGTGGTAATTTTTAAATCATGTGGCTCTAAAATAAAAAGATATTTTATTTGTCTTGCTTGATTAAAGCTTTAGAAAAGCTACTCCTTGGTTACAAGTGAACCGATAATGCTGGTCTAATGTTGCCGTGGTAACAACTCATGCTGATATAATTGAGAACATCTTATACATCCTGGTTTGAACATTTTCTCCCTGCCATTTTGAGTTTTTCTAGTGGTATATGAAAGAGGCTAGGATAACCAGCTTGAAAGAAATTAAATCTAGTTATAGACATCTTTGGCATTAATCTGATGTTTACTACTGATATCTCATGCTGGGCAGTTATGCTTTGCTTCTAGGGGGTTTTCTTTTTTAAACAAAAGAAAGCTATTTTCATTTTCTGTGTGCTGCATGTTCCAGTGTATGTGTTTACACCATCGGTTCTTCTACCTCTAGAGATTAGCATAACTCCCTTTGCTGTTGGATTGTTGTTTTGAGCAATATGTTTTGGAAAGGTTGGTTTTCATCATGAGTGGTAAGTATGCTCTCTGAGCCTCTGCAGCTATATATATTTATATATTTTTTTAATATTTAACTATGAGGAAAAAATATTTTCTAAGGGGGAAATTGTAAAGCCAGGGCCACAGTGAATTACATTTTCTGTTGATGCTTTTGCATTTTGGAATTATAGTAATTTGCTTTTAAAATCCATTGAGAACTGTGAACAAGTAAAACAACTATTAATAGTCAATACCAGTAATCAGTTTCTAATTATCTTTATGGATTGATTTATTGTATTCATTAAATACTGTTGTTACTGTGTCACAAATTAGTGAGTAAAAGACCCACCATGATAAGAGAAGAATTTCTTTTTAGTATCTGATCCTGAAGATCATTGAACTTTCCATTTTATTGGTTTATCATTCTAATATTAATTTTTGTTACCTTTTGGTAATCTTTAAAAAATATTAATCTTGAATAAGATGCTGCCAGAATTTTGTTGATTTATTGGTTGCTTTTAACTATAGTTCACTGAGAAATAAAGATTTAGTAATGAAATAAATATGTGCATTTTGGTTTTGGAGGCTTTGTTAAAATTTTTCAGAGATACTTTTTCGGGGGAAATAATTTGTTACAAAAGTACGTTTGTGATCATTAGTTTCCTTTTTTTGTTTTTGTAATATTACTTTTTTTTAAAACATTTCCATAAATGTTTTTTGAGAAAATATCCTACAGTATATACTGCAGTTTATCATAGGGTAAAAGCTGTTCACTTTAAGCCAAACCTGCAGCTAAAAATAGATATCCTGTTGTTAGAGTGAGAAATATTTGCTTAGAGCATAATTCATTAGCATCTTTTTGCTTAACTAAAAAGAGGATGTTTGTAAGTTAATCTTTGATTCCGGTACATTTTTAGAAGGGCTATATTGTTTTTCTTATAACAGTCTATAATTTACACTTAAGGGATTTGGAATTGGAATCCAGAACCTGAGAGAGTTGGATTTTTCCTATATAATGATAGAATTCAAAATAAATATAAATATACCTTTTCTTCCATAATTGGAGATCACTTCATTGCCAGTAAATATTTTTTTATCCTGCTGCCATAAAATATAAGCCTCTTCAACAGTTAGGTATTTGTTTACAAAATGATATTAGACATTAAAGGACATTTTTATATGCAAGATATTAAGAATTGTTATTGTTATTTTCCTGTTAGTAGATAGATTCTTCTAATCTACTGTTTTAAATTTGGGCTAATATTACAAAATCAACATGTTAACATTCCTTAGGATTTCTATGGATATCAAAATTGAATATACCTGGTTATCATACTTAAAATGTTAGATTTCTTTGACTCTGGCCAATGAGTGTTTTCTCTTTGAAAGTTTGGTTTAAGACAGAATTTTTAGGTTACCACTGTGGCATTCTAGAGGTTTTACAGTTGGATGTATTGGTTTTAGCTAAAGAAAATTGTTGCTGCTTTTCTATTACTTGTTTCCCTTTGAAGAATCTATGGATTATTCCAATAATATTTGATATATTTGACCATATTGGCTTGTCCTTATAGGACTCTTAGTAGACAGAATGTCTACAATGACATTCTGACTTTTTCAATCTTGTCCAATTTCATCTAATTTTACTCCTGTCCTAAGTAATTACAAGCATTAGCCATTTCAAAATATGGGAAATCACAGTGAAGCATAATTTTATTTGTAAAAATAAACAAATGCTGGTCCTTTTTACCTGAGTTTATAGCTATACATGTGGTATTTATATGCATGTGGTATTTTTCTATTTAAAAAGCTACTCTTTCTCCTTCCTGCCTATTAAGTGTCAGGTTTCTCTGAGAATCTATCTTTGGCCCTCTCTTAATGCTATATTCTCTCTAAATGATCTCATCCATGCCCACATCTTCAGTTGTTACCTGAACATTCAACCCAAACGTGAATTTTCTCTTTCCATCCCGAGTCTACTCCTTTTTCATTGATTCTCATTTCTGTTAATGATCCCCGTGCCCATGTGGGAACTTAAAACAGAAACTATGGTAATTCCTAACTTGTTTTTAATCCCACCCCAGGAAGGCACTCTGTCATTAATTTCTATTGATTCAATCAGAAATCACTCAATTTTCTCTAGTCACCCTAACACTTGGAATGCTTAAGATTAGGCATTCTGTATATTCTCAGTCCTCTTCTGGTAATTGCTTCACTAGCTTCTCAGCTTCCACTTTAATATCCCTCCAGACGGACATATAACATGCTGCCATTTTTAAAATCCCAATGTGCATATTTCATAACCCAACATGAAAACTTCCAGCTATTCCTTATTTTCTCTAAGATAATGAAAGTAAGACATGTAGGATCAATGACCTGCCTTTCTGGCTTTACTTATCTACATCTCTCTCATCAAATTTTGATCTGCCCATACTATACTACATATTATTCCTTGCTACTTTTTCATAGTTATATCCTCTATCATAAAAATTATGAAAGCCAGCTATGCTTTTCAGTGCCTTCATCATTGGCTCTATAGAGTTAGGTGATTCTCCTATAGTCCTAAAACAGACTTATAAACTATAACAATTATTTGTAGTATACTGAAATTATGTACTAAGCATGTTGGTTTCCAGTCTCCAAACTTTGAACTCCTTAAGTCACAGGTAGTGCTGAGTTAATCTCTGTGTTTCCAGAAGTGCAAATGTAGTTAAGTTACCCCAGTGTACCAAATGTAGTAATGAATTCATAAATTCTTATAAAATAAATGAATGATTAAAAATTACCCATATTTGAGTACTTTTCTTATCAATGAAAAATATCAGTCATATGTTTTATTTTTTTATTCATATGCTTATCAGAATAGAACTAGCACCCTTATTTGAAAATTCCAGAAGAGAACTCTTATTGGCCTCACTGCAGTGGAGGGCAGATCTCTGAAGAAGGTTAACTTTTATGAATGACACAAAAGTTACAGACTTGAGCAAAAAGCATTTATATCACTGCCCTTTCTAGGTCTCTGTTTTCTAGATTAAAGATATAAGAACACAAAACTGGAAGAAGTGTATTAGTTCTAGAATTAAGAAAGTGTACTTGCCCAGAAATACACAGTATCAGATTGAAGATCAGACACCAAAGTCTGTTTTACTTGAGTAGCTTAGCCTTCATGGAAAATTAATAAATAATACTTTCACCCCCACTAACTTGGAGGGATGGATGAAGTTAGAAGAAAAACTTTGGGGGAGATGAGTAGAAGATCCAACACTAGTGATTACTTTCATTTTAAAACAGTTATGGGACAGCCAAGAATTTGTTAGCCTATTCCAAGCTGAAAATGTGAAAACTTAAAAAAATACAGCAGGGCTCTTCCCTGATGTGGTGGGCATCACCACCAGCAAAAAACCCTATAGTCCTGGCTCCATTCCCATTTCTGAGAGTCTCTGAATTATTTAACTGATAATATGTACTAATCAAAGGGTCTGAGAAGTTGACTCTAACATACCAAAATAGGAGGTGAGAGGATCTATCTTATGTGGGGGCATTTGTAAAGTTTTGAAAGGTTTCTCATTGTTTATAAATGGATAAACAAGAAGAGCAACAACATGGAGTCTATGAATGAGATTATGCATCATTAAAGGATAAATCACAGACTTCAAGAGGAAAAGAGTAGTGAACTTATATTTAGAAAATATGTTGGAGAGAGTTTAAAAGTAAGAAATTACAGTAGTATCTGTGTTGAATTCTTAAAAATTCCAAGTGAACATAAATGTGTGTTCACTTGAAAGATAAGATTTAAAAAAAAAAAGACAAGAAAGTAAGACAAAAAAAGAACTGGCCAACAGGCAAGAAAAAAAAAAAGAAATTATTAGGATTGGTTTTAAGAAAATGAACCTGGCATTTGCAGAACATAAAGCTGCATTAGAAGCAATAAAGAGCAAAATAATCACTGCAGAAAAGCAAATTAATGATGTGGAGAACTCAGTTGATAAAACCTATCAGAATCTAGGGGGAATGGACAGGTTAAAAATTATGAGGTAAAAATATGTTGAGTAGGAAACTCTACACAATTGAATGAATACCATTCCTTCAGAACAGACCATGACTAATAAAATAGTAATAATAAAAAATATGATTCAGGGAAACTTCTTAGTTGAAAAAAAAAAAAAAAACCTGATCTATAGCTTCAATGAGCTCATTATCTTTTGACAAAGATTAACAGAAACACCAACACCTAAATATATCCTGATAGAAGTTTTGAATTTCAAAGATAGAAAACTCTACAAACTAGTTATCTTTGCATCTTGCAACTTAATACAAAGCTTGTCTTAAAAAGGAAAAATATCCAACATTTTAGATTAGATAGTTTGAAGTTTTCGAAAACAAAAATTAATGATAATACAACAGCATCTAGAAATGTAAATAAAATATAACAAGCATCCCTTTGCATGAATACCTGAATTTACAAGAATATGATAGAAATCCTTAGTGTACAAAAAGTGGAGTGGTAAATTGAAACCATAGTTGTCAAGAGGAGCATATTTTGACTACCCTGAGGAGATTTTCATACCTTGGCTAACCAAGGAGCTTTCATTTTAAATGATCTCACAGAGACAGAAGATAATTTACTCAATCCATGCATCTTGGGATTTTTTAGACTCCTACATGAAGCTAGGATCTTCAAAGGATTGTAACCTCAGTGAAAACATAGAAAATAAACCCTCTCCACTGATACATGGAGAAAATAAGGAAGCTTGTATTTCTTGGCTTAGATTCCTGGGGACATGGGAGGAAGGAGTATGTGTGCATGTGTGTGGGATGCCTCTCCCGAGAGTTTGTAATCAACTGCTTCTCTAGTAAATTTCATGTTTTAATCTCTATTAATTATGTAGCCTAAGAATCACCAATAAAATAAAATACATTATTGTAACAGTCCCAGACTAGTAACATCTGCTGAATGCCAGGCAGAAGCTAATATAAAATATATCCTCAAGTCGAGCCCTGCAGGTTTCTCACAGATAAAGCCCAACTGAACTTTAAATTCACAATCCAGAATCAAACTAGATACACATACACATCTACTACAAACAATATTCAGCAGACACAGTGGGATCATACCCTTCCAAGATGTCAGGGAGTGGAATTGTTACAAACTACCATTTAAAATTAATAATCACATAGAAAAGAAATATAAAATGAGAAAAAAAGAGATTATGCATCTCTAACAAAACCTCAAAACATAGAAAACAAAATTGACCCATTTAGAAAAGGAGAAATTGTAAATATGTAAGATTCATGGATATTTATAGAAAACTCTCACTCACTAGTTGGAGGATATGCAGATATATATAGAACACTTACAAAACTGACTATACAACTAAATATATTCAAAATATTTTAAAGAATTGATATATAGACCATGATCTCTGATCACAAAGCAACTAAATTTAAACAGTAAAAAAGACTTAACAGATTAACAAACACAAATATTACATTTAATGATTTAAAAAATTCAAATAACTCAGGTCACGAATACACTCAAAATATAAAATTAAAATTCATGTGTATGAAACCTTGTGGGGTGCAGCTAAAGTGGATTTAGAGACAAATTTTTAAATGCTTATATCAGGAAAGAAGAAAGACATTAATGATTTAAGTATTCAAGTAAATAAGTTAGAGTAAGCACAACATGGTTCATCCAAAGAAGAAAAAACTAATGAAGATGAGCAAAACTCAGTAAAATAGAAACTTAAAATCCATCAGAACTAAAGGTTCATGGGAAAGACTTAAAAGAACTGATGAGAACTCTACCTATTTAAAATGTAATCATAATTAAAATCTTCATTCAAAACTCAACAGAATTAAGACTGGGCAGTCAAGTTCTAGGATATAGTCAAAGAACAAAAGTGTCAGCCTTGTACAAAATCTTCCAAAGAATTGAAAAAGAGGAGAAACTCTAAAATTTATTTATTGAGTCAAGTATAGCTTTACAATGTATGGGAAAAGAAAATTAATTAGAAACATTTTCTCTGAAGTTAGAAACGGGAAAAGGATGCTCATTGTCTGTTTCTGTACAGTATTGAACTGTTAGTCATAACCTGCAAAATAAGACAAAAAAAATGGAGGGAACAAAATTGTCGTCATTCACAGATGACAGGTGATTTTCTGCAGAGAGAATTCAAGAGAATCTACCAGTGTTATTTTAGAATTAATAAAAGAGTTTGACAGTTAAATAAGATCAATATATAAACATCAACCATACATAAGCAATAAACAAATGGTAATTTTTAAAAAATTCCCCCATTTACAATAGTAACCCAAACTCTAAAGACCAGGAATACAACAGTATAATAAGACTTGTAAGGGAAAAAATTACCATGCAATTTTGAGTCATTTATAGCTGTAAATTTAAAGTTTTTATTTCAAAATCCTACGGGGAATATCTCTAATCAAACATGACTTAGATGGCCTAGAAAATCCACAGCATCCCTAAATCAAGAGCAACTTGGGAGAAGAAGCATGTACATGTCATTAGTTGTGAATGAGTACACTATGTGGATTCATGGTATATCCATCTCTCCAAGGATACTAATTAAATAAATAAATATGTTTCTGTAATTTGATTATTTAAATATATATATTTCACAAAAAACTTTATTTTTTTAACAGTTTAGTGAAAGTCAGTTATACTGTTCACTTGTAACCAAGACTTTATAAGGAATTAACAATAAAAAAGCATAAGAAAAAAGAAGAGTAAAATAGATATTGCAATAGGAAATATAGTTTTTATTGCTTATTAAATTTCTAAACAGCCATTCATGTTTGACTTTATGCAAGACTAAATGATATCTCAGATAGCAAAATTAGGCATGGTCCCAATCCACTGAAATGCATAAATACAACTGTAGTAATTAAAGTTGTTTTTTATACTCACTATCCTTTTTAAGATTCCAGTGAACTTGCTCTGAGTGATACATGCTTAAGTATGGTGAAGCAAATAAAGTGTCCCTTCAATAAAGTGAACACAACTGGTCTTCACATTAAAGGGAAAGAATATGAGATTTCATTAACACATGTCCAGAACAGGGTTTGGTTGGTTAAAAAATATATATTTCCAGAGAATGTGTTGTAATCCTTATATGTAACACTTTTAAATATGTATGCCCAAGTATTTTTCATTCTATACATAAATATACTAATGAACATATATGAATGGGTTACTTCTTGTGGGTATGCTATGTGTTATTTAATCTATTTAACTTATTTATTCTTTTTGATCAAGCACGCAAATCATCAGAAGCATCTGGTAGGAAACCATTTTTTACAGAATAATTCTGTTGCTTTGTTGCTGTAAATTGGAATTTTATTAGGTATTTTGTGGCAACTAGAATGTTTTATATTTAGTTTACTGAAAATATTTGTAGTACAGTGTATGCGTGTGGGGGTTATTCTTCGAAATAACAATTGAAGAGCTCCAAAGAGGTGGGTGTTTGATATAGGGATGGCATAAGACAGACTATTACACTCAACTAGATTTACACTTTCCAGAGGTTTTGGAAGGTATTGTACTCTTCTATTTTTGTTCATAGAACTTGCTCTTTTCATAGCAAGTTTCCATCCCTCAGTTTCCATCCTGTTCTGTGCTTTCTGATGGATATATACTAAATAACTCTTAAGTAGACTAATGCTGTCATTAAGATAAAGGAGGAGGATGAAAATAATTTAATTGCAAAGAGGCCCATGAATTACAGTCTGTTCCGTGAAAAAAAATTTAACTATTATTACAAAAATATATATTAAGAAACATACCATTGTTTATAGTACCTAATACTTTTTCTTTTCCTAATGGGAAATTTTAGAGGAATAGCCCTCTTCCCTGTTCCCTACGTAGATAGCCATAAAGGTTTAAACCAGGCCTCAAATTCCTCATGGTTAAATGCTCCTTACTCCATCTGGCCCCCTCTTCCTTAGCAAATGATCTTGCCTCCTGTTTCCTGAAGAAATAGAGTCTAGCAATTGTGAATAACTCAGTTTACTCTCATTCCTTCCTACACATTGAAAAGCATCCCCATGGCAAATAGTTACTCTCATGATTGGGAGTACCTATATACACTTCACCCCTCACTGTTGCTACACACTTCTAACCCTATGCTGCAGCTATCCAAGTCAGTTGCCATTGCTGGATAAGCCATGCTGCTTCCTCTATAGCTTTTATACAAGATCATTCCAGCCTAGATCTTCTTCCTTAACTGTTTCTATTGGAGGAACTCTGTCCTTGAAGACTCAGCATAAATGCTGTATCCTCTTATGCCCTACTTTACCTAAGAATTTCCTCTTTTGAGCTCTTGTAGTACCTTATAATTTCCTTAGTTGTAATCTTTGACATGGCATTATAATGGTTCAGCTGTCTCCCCATTAGCTTCTCACTTCTTTAACAGTGAAGATATGTTTATTCTTTGTAGTATTCCCAAAGCCTAGCTCAGTGTCTGGCACCACTAAACAGTGCTATTCAATAAATGTTGAAAGATTGTTAAATTAGCACCAAGAAATTAAATGCCTGACAGACACTAATGTCTTTCAAAAGGGAATTAGAAAGTGTTATAATTACTAGTGTCATTCCTACAGTGGATTTTCAAATAAATAATAGGAGTCCAGGGATGGCATTGCAATAGTTGCAGGATGTGTATTTCAGTATACACTACTTAACATTATTAGCGCTATTGCTATGAGAGTAAGTTTTTGTTAGTTGTTTAGGGAGAATTAGAATGGTATTGATTTTGACACTAAACAAAAATTACTGATAGAATTTCTTAACAATTTAATTTTAAAAAGCCCTCTTTGAATATGTCAAAAAACTGAGTTTCCATATTAATGTTTTCTGTACATAATACTCTGAGAATTGTGTATAGGTGACATCATGCTAATATGTTGTTTTTTGTGAGTGTTATTTAATCATTGTTTAATTTATTTTTTTTGGATACCAGCTTGCTCCTCTTCAGAAGTATCTGGTAGGCAACTACTTTTTAATAAAACAAATGTTACCTTTAAACTTTTTATTTGGTTGTTTGCAAGTTGTTCTGCTCCTCATAAGTTATGTTTTTATAAAGTATACAGTTAATTAAATATTTTAGTTGATAGAGGAAATGGTTTAGTGTTGAGTTGAATGTATAGAAATGTTTTATATGGCAGTTTCTTACGTGATATTTTAGAAACAATAACCATAACACTGTAAAGTAGTGGGAGTTGTATAGGGTAGCAGAAGACAGATTAATACACACCACTTAAATTAGATAATCCAGGTTAATGAATGGGTTTTCTTCAAAGAAAATATACTGTTGTAAATTTTTGAACAATACAGCTAATATTTTCATTGGATATTTACGCTACAAAGTTTATAATCTGTATTGCTCTATTTTCTCTTTATTTTTTCTGACATCCATTAAATAAAGTTGTGTTTTTATTGTAAAAGATATGTTAAAAAGGGAGATGATATCTTATTACAAAGAAACCGAAGAACTTAACATCAAAGTAGTTGTAATCTGTATAGTAATAGATTTCTAAACTCTTCTTACAACCATGAATGACAACCTCTTTTAAGCATTAGATAATGGCATACTATAACTAATAACATGCTCTTTTTATAATAAGCAGTAATGTAAGTATATTTAACACATTCCAAAAGTGCCTAATAAATATATTTACTAAATGTAATTAGTGAAGCATTCTTATTCATTGTAGGATTATCTGCATAACATGGAGTAAATATATGCCTTACTTGACGTTTTAATGAATTTTCCTAAATGAACTTTGTAATCTAGTTTTTAAGCTGTGTCCTGTGTATCAGTATATTCAAAACTATTTTGAGAGCAATAAGAATTAAATTTTTTATGTACTTGTGGAAACACATAAAAACTGTCACTTCATTTCTTCTTTCTTTATCTCATGAGTGTGGGTAATCATTCAGTCCTATTTGTGGGAATAGATTCCTTTGGTATACTCATTTATTTTGAATGCAATGTGATATCTTTAAAGAATAAGATAGATAAGAAAATAAATTTTTTTTGGAAATATATATAATTGAACTGTATACTCCTAGGGAGAAATTGATTTAATTTTTCATATGTCCTTTTCATTTTCTGTAGTCCATTATTGACCAGTACAGAATAAAATATATTTGCAGAAAAATTCTTCATTGAAATCTTTTCCTAAGGAGAGTTACTAATCACCATTAGGTACTTAGTTACCCATAATCATGTACCTAAGAAGTATTAGAGCCAACATTCTAACTCAGATATGCCAACTTCCAAAACTTACGGTTGTTTCAGGATATCAGAATGGTTCAAATGCTTAAATATAGATATTATGCACATATTAGAGTACAAGAAGAAAACCAGATAATTTGAGAACTTCAGGTATATGCTTTATAGAGAACTCTGGATTGTATGTACTGCAATATTTGAATTTGGCTGTCTTTCTCACTACTCATTTTGTTAATTAGCTGCCAACTCCTTATGTCAGTGGATATCAATTTTTTAAATAACCAGAGAAAAACATTTAGAAAGTAAAATTCACCACCATCTAAAAATAGTAAAAACCAAAGCGAATATAAGTGGTTCTAGATTGCCTATTGTTTTAGAGCTTATTTATAACCCAGCATATTGTAAAATATTTTATTTCTGGTGTTTATACTTATAATGTATATTTGGTTAACTTCTATTTTTACAGAGTTCACTATACTCCTCTTTGCATCTAAATAATGCACATATGAACTAGAGAGTTTATGTGTCTACATATACTTAAGTGACAAAAAATGTTTCAGGAATAGAGTTTGCTTCATGGATCTGTTTAATGACATTATAACTAATACTTATGCTTACTCTAAAAGGGTATCTCTTTATTTGTTGAAATAATTCACAAAATTTAATATCTTTGATTCCTACTACCCATTTCTGATCATTTTCATGTAAGACCTTTTTGAGAACTGTTACTTTCTATAACATTACTTAGCAGTGAACTGGAATATTGATGAGTACAGAGACTATTTCAAAGAATTTCCTGAATATCCTCTTAGTGAATGAAATTAAGTAGTACCTGAAATTTTTCTTCTAGCTCATACACGAAGCAGGGAAAAGGAAATTTTCCTTCAGTGTAGTCTTTGGCAAATACCGACAGTCCTTCCTTTGACCAGTTACTTTTTTCTTTTTTCTTCTTTTTTTTCCAGTAACTTTTTTCTTAACTCCAGATCCACTTAGCAGGAAGTGACAGGAGAAGCTGAAACGGATGTTAGGATTTTTCTTTCTTTCTCTTTCTCTTCCTTGTCTCCAAATTATCTATACTCATGCAGGCATCTGGAGAGTTTATACCACAACTTGATGTGCAAGTTCTATAAATAGAAGATAACCAAAAATACTTTTCAAAAGAAATCAAATGTATATTTTGAGAATTATAAGTTGTTGTTTCTTAAAAGCCACAGTTGCATTTAGCAGGATTATGTTTTTAATTTATTATAGCTGTCATCTGTAAGTCAGTGCTATTGCAAATATGTCTGCTCCATGAAAAGAATAAATAAATAAAATGAAATTAAATACAATCTTCTAAAACCACTCTTCTTCAGTTGTAACTAGTACATTAACTTTTAGAAGTAGGATGACTTCAACCATCATAAACTGAAAATGTAAGACTTTTCCACCCCCAAATCCACCCTCAGGAAGAATTAGTTCATATTTGCATAATTAGGTACAATTATTTGATTCATTGTTTTGGTGGATGAGCTTTTTATACAAAGAGAAGATTCTACTTTTGAAATTTATTTTTCTCAAATTTTCTAAAATAGGTATTTTGAGAGTATTTTACAGCAAAATACATGTGACAGTTTATATGAAGTAGTAAAATAATGTCTTCAGAAATGAACACTCCAGTGTTACTTAAAAACTAGTATCTGCTCTTGGTGCTTGTCATCACCATTTTGAAATCTCAAAACATCGAGAATGCCAACAGCCTTTTTTGGTTAGCAGCAGTGTTTTGGCAAAGGTACTTTACAAAGGTAAAGGATGAAATAATAATGTATATCTTAAAATGCCTGCCTCACTTTAATTACACTACATTGTTAGATGATCTTATCAAAGATTTGTGAGTCCCTCACTTCCACTATTAGCTTTGTCTTTTCTTCTTCATCATCATCATCATCATCATCATCATTTCTGAAGTAAATGCCAGTGTTCCACTCTAAGTTCATTTTGCCAAACTTTGTACTATTTCAACACCACTTAAATTCTATTGTCTTCTTTATTTATAGATTTAGATATCAGAAAAATATTGGGAATTTCCAAACAAAAGAAACACTAAAATAAGTACTTCTTGAAAGACCAGGTTTGCTCTCATACCTGACTGTAGGAACAAGAATACATTATGCTAATGATGCTTATCTCTGGAATCTTTTTCCTATTTGTTTTTAAACTCTAAGTCATTTTGTAAACAGAAGTCAATATGGAAACTTTGTGAAAAGAAAATGAAAAAGGAAAACTTTTGAATGGTTTATCATTTAACAAATCCTAAAACTTCAAACCACAGTTTGCTAATGTACTGTTATTATTGATCACTAGATAAACATCTGTTTTTGAATGCTTTATATTAGTGTTCATTTTAAATTAGGCATTCAGGCATTTAGTTTTGCTCAAATTTAGAATGAGATTTTGTAAGCTGTTTGGATGGGGGTTTTTTTGGTATTTTGTTCTTTTTTTTTTTTTCAGTCTTTGTGGGTATCCTTTATGTGTTGCCTTTGTTTTTTCCTTTTCTTTCTACTCTCGGTAGAGAAAACACAAATCTAATAACATAAATCCTTATACCTGAAAACAGCCTTTTATCAAAGTTAACTCAGTTATATTTGAAATTCCACCAATCAATGAGTTCATCCAGATGTCTTCAGTTCTTATATTTAACAGCTTTGTTAATATCACTGCTGGCTTATTTACAATTAATATTTTGTCCTAGATTGATTTCTAGCTTTATTACATTACTTTCAGATATGTTTTCAGGAACAGTATTTTTATTATTAGATTTGAATTATGAAAGTGATCCCCATATAGAATAGTATTAGAGATCCTTAAAAATTGAAGAAAATATTTGCTTCTTGTTTAGAGGAATTAAATAGTTCTCTAGTTTATCATGGGTATGAATATATGTTTCATGGTAACAATAGTTGACTAAGTTTGTTTTTAAAGTATATTTACATGTAATATAAATATTCTTACAAGATAAAATTTGTTTTTGTTTTTGTTTTAATTATATTTTCAGTGAAAGAGTTTCTAGCCAAAGCCAAAGAAGACTTTCTAAAGAAATGGGAAAATCCTGCTCCGGTAAGGAATATTTAAAATTTTCTACAATTTATAAGTCCTGTTATATAAAATCATGATTCTTGCCCAGGTAATTTACTACTTCAGAAACTGTAAAACAGCATTAAACTTTCAAGTCGCATTTTTTTTTTAAGATTTTATTTATTTATTCATGAGAATACACAGAGAGGAGAGAGAGAGAGGCAGAGACACAGGCAGAGGGAGAAGCAGGCTCCATGCAGGGAGCCTGACATGGGACTTGATCCTGGGTCTCTAGAATCAGGCCCGGGGCTGTAGGTGGTGCTGAACCACTGAGCCACCAGGGCTGCCCTCAAGTCGCATTTTAAAAAGTAAGCTTAACATAGTAATTTTGCCATAATATTATCATAACATGTTTTATTTTGCTAATAAATTTATGTATGCCAAAATTGGAGAAGGAACTGATTTCCATTACAATATGTGATTATAAATTTTGATACTAATTATAAGCAGCTACAAACTCTTGAAATTTTTAAATGTATAGTAACTTTGATTTGTGCCTTTGATAGCATTTTTTTTTTTTTTAATTACAACAGCAGGGATACTATTGTGCAGTTTCAAAATCTTAATGACAAATGCTTGGCTATTGGCAACATAGCAGTACAAAGAGTTCCATTTTCATAAACACTGGATGGGGTAAATTCTATATAACTTAAGTACTTTACATTGTAACTGAGACCTAAAAACTGTGAATAAAAAGAGCCATTTATATTTGCCACAAAAATCTCTTTTCAGAGTTATAATTAATGAACTTTAATACTAGATTAAATTTTGAACACCTATTTTCCTACCACAAAAATTTTTATTTCAAATACCTTTTTCACTAAAAATACTTAATTCTAAACATTATTTTTTATACCACCATTCTTTATGAAGACACTAAGAGTAAAAGCATTACCTATATTTTAAAACATAGTCACTCTCGTGGTCATAAAAAGTTTGACGTTATCTAATATGTAATACTGAGAAAGGTGAGGAAGATGGCACATTTGTATGAAAAGCAATAATTAGCAAAAAGAGATGTTCTGTTTGTTTCCTATTACTTAAATGTGTTTCCATTATTTAGTTGGGAACTATATTAAACATTTCAATTTGTGTTGCTAAAACCAAAAAAAATAAGCATTAATCTATAATATTAATTCAATCAGAATTATAAGGGCTTTTCCTTTCTACATTGATACAGAATCTCATACCAATTTAAAATCGTTAGAAATTTGAAATTAAATTTAATGAAACAAGTTTTTTTTGTAAGTAAAAACTTAGAGCTGCTTGCTGTCTCTGTAATGATTCAGCAAGAAACTATGCTAGGTCTCCAAAGGCAAGCTTTGATTTGTGATAAAGTCCAACTATAGCGAACTGCAGTAACTATCCAGATTTCTTTTACGTGAATCACATTACATCATATTTTTCTCAAGCTAAAAACCATACAGACTGACCCTTGCAAATATTTTTTTCCAAGATTTTCATGAAGATCTTTGTAATGAAAACCTATTAAACAGATGGGTCAGCACTTACTACTTGTGGCTATTTAGCACATAATTTCTTCCTAGTAATTTTCATTTTGTGGCAGCAACAAATTCAATAGATTGATGCCTCCAATTCTTTGCTTCTATGCTATAGTCAAAGCCAAACAAAGATGTTTGCTCTCATAACAAAGCATCTATTGAAGGAGAAAGAGACTGATTATTGTTCTGGGACTCTGACTTTCGGTTATCTTTGTGGGATTGAGGAACTCTTCTTTCCTTATTATTACTGTTTTAGGTAATACCAGGTTATTATAACATTAGAGAAAGAGCCATTAGGATCTTTCATGCTGTTATTATCTAGTCCATATAGCCATTAGGATCTTTCATGCTGTTATTATCTAGTCCATATAAGCTTGTATAAAGATAGAAATGAAGTAAGATAGTGTGCTTCCTTCTGAGGTAACTCCAGTGAATGGACTCCGTCCCTCAGTTTACCTATTCATTAGAATTATTTGTGAGTACACTGAGACTATATGGCTTCCACGATTGTCTTTGTCAGTATAGTGCTGGTCAGTTTGTAATTATTAAAATACAGAACTAATTTATTAAAAGTCTAATACTAGGAATTCATATTGGAATTTATTATGATCTTTAATATTTAAGCTTAGGCTTTTATTTCCTCTCATTACTGTTATACTTTGTTTTGCAATATAATTCTCTTTTCAAATATTAGATCCTTTCTTATTCAAAGGGAAAAATAGAACCAAAAGCCTGAAATCTCAGTAGTTTTTGTATTGCTTTTAAATGGATAGTTTTAAATTAAATTATCTCTTCTGATTATATATAACTAAATCTATTATAGTTATTTATAATCTTTTGATAATTTCTAATTTTAAAGTTCATTTTCTTTTCCATGTATATGTAGAATAATGCCGGGTTGGAGGATTTTGAAAGGAAAAAAACCCTTGGAACAGGTTCATTTGGAAGAGTCATGTTGGTGAAACATAAAGCCACTGAACAGTATTATGCCATGAAGATCTTAGATAAGCAGAAGGTTAGTGTATTTGTCTTTATTTACCTAAAAGGTAAATTCAGTTTTATCAGTTAGATTTTATTAAACAGATGCAATATAATGACTTTCCGTTGATACCTTCAGATAATTATTGCATTTAATTTTCATTCTTATTTATTATGACTATATGAAACATAGTTAATAGTTAAGTATATAGGGATACATTATTTCAATAATTATATAATAGGTGAATGTTTACTATCAAAATATTGAATTGAACATGTAAAGAACAGGCATCTCTAATACATACTGCCTTGTGGAAAATGCAGGGATCTGTTGTACTTGATCTTTAGATTGAAGTAACAGAAACTTAGTGAGATTTTTAATGGCTTATTTTGATTGACAGTAGAAGCCCTTTGTTTAACATGATTGAGTTTGCTGAATTTAAAATGCCAGTCAAGCCAGAGAAAAAGTTGGAATAGTAATACAGTAAAAAATACCAAATGATTATGTTGTACCCTGAACCTAATATAGTGTTAAATGTCAATTATATCTCAGTAAAATGGTTAAATCATTTTGAGAAAACAGTTTTTAAGTTTTTACCACATATTAGAGTATCTAATGAATCAGGATGTCTGAATTATTCATGCTTTAAACTTCTGTTTTTCTGGCAATCACGTACAACTAAGGGAACATAAAAAATGGTAAATCTTGCTATATTATAGATATTATGTTCCCAAGAATGACAGTTTGGCTTACTGGAATGTAGGAAAATGTGGAGTAAATAGTACTGAGCTAGTAGTTAGGGTTACAGATAGTGAGTGGCTAGACTGATGCTGTCTAGTAGAAATATACTGTGAACCACATAAGTAATTTAAAATTTTTAGTAGCCACATTTTAAAAAGTAAAAAGAAATAGATGAAATCAATCTTAATAGGCTGTATTTAGCCCAATATGTCTAAAATATTATCATTGCAACATTTAGTTAATATAAAAATGGAGATATTTTACTTCATACCAAGTCTTCAGTATCTGATGTATGTATTACACTAACAGTACATCTCCATTCAGATTAGCCACATTTCAAGTGTTAAATAACCACATATGGCTAGTAGTTGCCATGTTGAACAGCACAGCATTAGACTGATCTTAAGTTCCACTCCAAACTGCTGTAAAACAAAAAACAAATTTAACCTCCAACATAAAAAGGAGTAATGACTTAAATCTCTCTAAAATTAAATATACCTATACACACATTTTATTGTGCATCTTTGTGTACTGCCCTTTTTTCATAACTTTTTTAACCATGCTTCCTGAAAAAATAGTTTAATCACTCTATTCACCAAGTCACTTCCTCTTAATTCTTTAACCCACAACAATTTAAATGTCTCCTCGTTTATCTCTTGCCTCTTGCTACTCCACTGAAATGGCTCTGCCAAGGGTCACCAATCCAGTGGCCTAATCAACAAAACCAGTGGGTTCTTTTTGCTCATCTTCTATGACATTTTACAGCCTATCCACTCTCCTGACCACTCCCTTAAAACTGTTTTGTCCCTGGACTTCTGTGACCCCTTGTTCTTATAATTATGCTCCTGCCTTTTTGGGCTCTTCTTTTTTATATGCCTTTTCCTATTATTTTTTCCTGTCTACTCTTTAAAGATTGCTAATCTCAATCTCTGGACTATCCCCTCTTCTTGTTTTCATGTTCTACACCTTCTCCCTCTGTACTGTCCAGGCTTCAATTCTTCCTTGAACTCTACACCTTTAATTTGTACAATATGACCACAAAGCTCTGACAGATCGACTAGTTCATGCTCTGATTTTCTAGGTGAGGTCATTGGGTCTCGGAGAGAGTAAGTTACTTATGCACTTATGTTAGTAGCACACAAAATTCTAAATATTTTTATTTAAATCAAATCTTTTTTATTAAACCTGTCATTAAAATATTGTCTGGATAGTCCTAATATTTTGTTATCTTTCTTAAGGAATTAATAGAATATGCTTTAGTCATAAAATATTAAAAGGATTACATAATATGCCATTTTCATGTTTAAAATATTTAGGGAAGAAGCTTTTAGTTCCTTTTTTTTTCTCTCTTGACAAGACAGTGATTTGTTAAGTAAATTACTGAGGTTACTTCATAGATAAATCATGGTAAAAGAGTATTTCCTAGAAGAATAGTTGCAACTCTATGTCATTTCTGCTATGGCAGTGTTCTGAATCTATTCATAATTAGGACAAAGATTTTATATCCTGAATTTTTTCAAATTTATTTATTTGAATTTGCAAAGATAAGTAATGAAATAACACTCCATAATCACCTTATTTTCTGTTAATGAAGTCACAAACCCTTCAATTTTGGCATCTCCTGTCTTAGGGTGTATGGGTTAAGGGGAAGAAAATCAGTGCAGAAATTAAGGAAATCGTATTTCTTCATTCCGTACATTATATCAGGCATTGCTAGGAGCTTTATATTTACTATATCTGAATTTTCACAATTCTGTGTGACATTAATCTCCCTTTTAAGACAATAACCTTTCTATTTAATTAGGTTTTCTAAAATCAAACAGGCTAATAAGATAAACCAAGAATTTGACTAGTTTGGTCTGATTTCTGTGTTTCTACTTCTTGTTAATTTTTCCTTTAAAATGTATTTGTTACCCTTAAGATCCTTTCTACCACCACCTAGTTTGGTCCCTTTAACATTAACTGGGCTTTCACAATAACATCTTAATTTCCACAACCCCAGACTTTTCACCTTCTATATATCACTTTCCTCACTGCCAAAAACGTTTTTCTTACCATATCATATAATTTTATTTACTCACTCAAAAAGCTTCCTAATATTTACTAAATAAAAGCAGAACTCTGCATCTAACTCACAAACTCTTCATAACTTTCTTCCATACTCTGCCATAGTCTTATTTAACTCTGTTCTACATGTCCTCTATTCTCTACTTTTCTGATTGAAACTTGACCCCCAGGAGTATACAGTGCCATGCTGGGTGGCCTGGGGGAGCATGTGATGATATATAGGCCATCTTCCTTATCAGTAACTCAAGTATTTGACTAAAGAAAAAAAAATAGCCAATAAGTATAATCATTTGTAAAATCTTTTAAATATATATATTTAAACTAACAGAAATATTAAGAAGTAAATGTAAATTTTATATGCATTTTGAAAATAAAATATGGACTAAACCCTTAGGATTACTTGTTATTTTTTCTCTGTCATATAGGGGTATTTCAGTACCAAATCTTGAGAAGCATTATCCTAAGCTATTCTCAGTTGAAACTAGCACCTCAGACTTACCTTTGTGTATTACCCCCCCCTTCAGGTAACGGTTCCAGATATTAATCTTGACTGCAGTATCTCCTCTTTCTTTTCCTAATCTTTGTTATGTATTCATCTGTAAGGCCCAGCTGAACTCTCACCCCTTTACATGGATTATAAAAACAATTGACATTTTTTGAGCTTTTACTGTGTGCCAGGCACTGTGTTAATCACTTCACATGCACTTTGTGACAGTCACTTTTAAAGTAGGTATTATTATCAACATTTTACAGATGAAGAATCTGGAATTAGAAAGATTATGTAAAAAAAAAAAAGTAAAAAATAAATAAATAAATAAATAAATAAATAAATAAATAAATAAATAAATAAATAAAAAAATAAAAATTAAATTAAAAAAAGAAAGATTATGTATCAGGCCTAACTTAAACATTTTCTTGTATAATGTTATAACATTATAACTTTCATTTGGCAATTATTCACATATTAATATTCACACATTCATATACTATACTTCCAAATAGATTCTATGCAGCATTAAGGCAGACATTTCCTTGTCTTTATCTCAATTGCATTATTATGCCTTGTATGTAGTAGTAGCACATTTAAAAGTAAATTAGATTTTAATTAGTTAACTTATTAAACCAACTTAAAAATTAACTAGGCATTGCCAGTTCATATATCATATATATATGTATATATATATATCTCATTTATTTCTGTTTTTAATTGTTATGCCCTACATACACATAGTTGGCTTAGAGCTATAATGCAGAAAGCCTATATATTGCAGTTTTTATTACTTATTTCAAAGGAAACACATTGTCAATGCCTAACTAAAAACTTACTGTATCATAATATACAGAAATAAACAATGTGAAATATCTAGACAATGAAATATTATTTAGCACTCAAAAGAAATGAGCTGTCAATCCATGAAAAGACATGTAGGAACTTTAAATGTATATTACTAAGTGAAAGAAGCCAATCTGAAAAGGCTGAATACTGTATGATTCCAACTTTATGACATTCTAGAAAAGGCAAAACTATGGAGATGGTAAAAAGATCAGTGATTGTCTGGGGTGATAGGGAAGAAGGGATGATTAAATGGAGCACAGAGAAATTTTAGGACAGTGAAAGTACTCTGTATGGTATTAGAACAGTTACACACATGTCATTTTCCATTTGTCCAAACCCACAGAATGTACAACACCAAGAGTAAACCCTGGTATAAACTATGGACTCTGGGTGGTAAAGGTGTGTCAGTATAGGTTCATCACTTGTAACAAATGTACCACTCTGGTGGGGGAGGATATTGATAGTGCGGGTGACTATACATGTGTGGGGACAGGAGTCTCATGGAAAATTTCTGCTCAATTCTACTGTGAACCCGAAACTGCTTAAAAAAAAAAAAAGATAAATACAAAGCAAGAATAATTATCTAGCTAATGTCACATAATTTATTGTGATAAGTATGGACTAAATAGTTCTGTAACTAGTTAGAAATTGGATGGTAGTGGTCCAACTACCCCTATTACAGATTTTAAAAAACCCTGATATCCTAAGAATTGAAATAACATCTCCAAAGTCATAAAACTACTTGATTAGAAGGCCTAGATTAGAATACAGATATTCTGACTCTCAGTTAAGTATTCTTTGCTCAATATTACTTTTATAATGGAATTGTATATACTAATAACTGGGTGGTATCTTTACCTTTTTTATTGATGTTCAACTTCTTGAATTTTGTGACTATCCCACACTGACAGTAAGCCTCTAGCAAAAAAGAATGCCACATTTTAATGACTTACACATATACTGGACAATTATTTATAACTCCCTAAGGTCACCTTTTCTTAAATATAGAATCACATGTGATAGAAGCATAGTCTTCATGAAGATAAGTTGCTTTCCCTGCTATGTATTTGAGTGGACAATCCAAAGGAGGCTTGATTAATCCTAAATGAGCAATTTGTTTTAAAGACATAGTTGGGTTTTTGCCAGTATTTTGTGTCCTCTCTTGTAGCTACACAAATTGAAGTTTCAGAATTTAATCTTGTATTTATTCAGGTATTAGGAAATGAACAGATTGTTCATTTTTACCTACTGTTTTTCAATTATTGGCTTTTCCTCAATCCTTAATTTCCTTGCTGATCTTCTGAAGACTTAAAATCAATACCTACTTACTGCAGTGATTTGTACCAACTACTTTAGTGGACTGACTGTAAGTCATTAGGAGCTAGTATTTTCACCTACTAATTTTTTAAGTAATGTACTAGGAGTCTGTTTCTTTTTAGCTCTTGCTTCTTGACTGAAAAATCGTTGACCTTCTTAAGACCAAATTTTAAATCTTCAGTTAGGTTTTTCATTTGAATCTGATAAACCTCCTTGGTCGTTATTATCATCCTTACCAACTTAGTGATTTTGCTTATCCAAGCTCATTATTATATGAAAAGCATTTTATTTAAATTTTTTCTTTTAAAATTATAGTAAGTTTTAAATTCTGTTCAAGTATATTAAATATATTTATCTCTCAATTACAGGTTGTTAAACTGAAGCAAATAGAGCACACCTTGAATGAGAAAAGAATATTACAGGCAGTGAATTTTCCTTTTCTTGTTCGACTGGAGTACTCTTTTAAGGTAGATTTTACAGTATTCAAATAAAATACTCTTATTTATATATATTTTTAAAAATCTGAAACTGTCATAGGATTTTAAGCCACATCATAAACCTGGAGAATATGAATAAACAAAAAAGGGATATATTTAGATTTTTTGTAATTAAATCCTATTGCACTTATAAACTTAGGTTAACATTTGAAAAAGTTTTGGTTCTCCCTAGGAAAATTTTTAAAGGTAATGTGTAATTTTTCATGAAATGGTATTATAAATTCAAATATTTCAATTTATCAAAATCCATAGAAATATCTTATTAATATCTTATGTGGTTCTTATACTCATGCAAATGAATATACATACATACCTTCCTTTTTAACCTTTTCTGACACAATCTTAACCATCTTTTCCTTAGTAATTTGTGTTCTACTCTTTCCATTTATATAAGGCAGAACACTCTTTGGTCTTCCATTCAAGTGTCTCACAAGGTTGTACAAGATTTATTCTTGAAGTTGGCAGCTTTTCAGCTCTTTAGAATAATACTTGGCATCTCTGCAATATTAGGTCATATGAATGATTTTAAACATTTTCCTTTTCCTCTGTTATTCTTTAAATCAGATGAATACCTGTATATTTAGGATGATGTTAAAATTAATCTCTCTGACCTAATTTAGTACATAAAATGTAAACATTCTTACTTTTTCAAATTGCTATTTTAACTGTTATTCCTTTTTATGCACTATAGCATTAAGTCATTGCCTTAATGTCTAATTGTTAAATAGTTAGTGTTCTCTGCAAAGTCAGGAACAGCAAAAATCTGAGACTAATTTGTGTTAAGAATACTAGGGAAAAAAAAATGAATTCCCCATTGTAGAAAAATTAGAGCATCTTCCCTTTATTCTCTCCTTCCCAATGTTAGTAATCTCTCAGGTGGATTTTTAAATTTGTCTTTTTCTAATTGAACATGGTGTTATTTTAAAATATTTTCTTAAAATAATCTAGGTTTCATAATTTTTATTTATTTATTCTTTATTTGTTGATAGGATAATTCTAATTTATACATGGTTATGGAATATGTCCCTGGGGGTGAAATGTTTTCACATCTAAGAAGAATTGGAAGGTTCAGGTAACTAATATTTTATCCTCCTCAAATCTTTATATCCTGTGTTTGTTTATTTATTTATTTTTAAGATTTTATTTATTTATTCAGAGACACGGAAGGAGAGAGGCAGAGACATAAGCAGAGGAAGAAGCAGGCTCCATGTAGGGAGCCTGATGTGGGACTCGATCCTGGAACTCCAGGATCATGCCCTGAGTGAAAGGCAGATGACCAACCACTGAGCCACCCAGGCATCCCCATTGTGTTTGTTTAAAACCAAATTTTTAAGTTATTGCTGATGATAACAATTTATTTCATTTAATTTAGTAGGACGTTAGCTATCTGATGAATTACGTAGAAACATTAGTAAGAGGTCACACCATACTGAGTTTTAAAAATCAAATGAAGGGCACCTGGATGGCCCAGTCAGTTAAGCATCTGCCTTGGCTCAGATCAGGATCCTAAGGTCCTGGGATTGAGCCCCTCAGGCCCCCTACTCAGTGGGGAGTCTCTGTCTCCTCCTTCTGCCCTTCTCCTACTCTTACAAATAAATAAAAATATTTAAAATAAATAAATAAAAATAAAATGAAGCACCATGATACCCTTGTAAATATGCTACCATTGGTAGGCATTATGAAGGCCTGTTATTTAAAGAATTTTCAGAAGATGCAAAAAAATTAATTTAAACATACTGGCATTAAAAAAATAAACATGCTGGCATTAATTGAACAAATATTAATAATACAACTCTGGGGAAGAGGTTTATGTAAAGATGAAGATGAATATATAGAAAAGATAGTAACAGTATCATAGTGATGAGATTATAAAAGTTTGTTTCACACAAATTTAATTTTCCTTAAAGTTATTGCTACGTTGTTTTAAGTAAACATATATATGTGTGTGTGTATGTATGTATATATATATTTTATATATATAAAATATATATACCTATTTTAAAGAGTTTGTTCTTTATCATTAGGTGTTTTTTGTTTGTTTGTTTTAAAGATTTTTTTTATTTATTCATGAGAGACACAAAGAGAGAGAGAGAGAGGCAGAGACACAGGCAGAGGGAGAAGCAGACTCCATGCAGGGAGCCCAATGTGGGACTTGATCCCGGGACTCCAGGATCACGCCCCAGGCTGAAGGCAGGCGCCAAACCACTGAGCCACCCAGGGATCCCCTGTTCTTTATCATTAGGTTATTGCTTACAAGGCTACACAGTTTTTAAAATAGATTCAGTTAACTTTACTTGTGCGTGATAGTCTGTAAGCTACTACTGTTCATTAGTAATCACTAATAGAATGAAGTTGAAACCCAGAGCAGGTCCAGCTTCATTTAGCACATTATCTGTTGGCATGATGAAAGTACATTCAAGAGTTCAAACTGTTGATGATGATAATCCAATTCAGAAAAGAAGATGATGATAGACTCAGATTATCACAAGATCATATTCAATTATGGGCCAACATTAGAGTTACTTTAGTTATCTGAGGCCTAAGCCAAAATTTATTGACCTAATATGATAAGGCACCTAATATGTATCAGGCATTATGTCTGTTTATTTTTAATGATTGCTTTCACCTACTGTTGTCCATTCTCCTACTACCCTTGTTCATACAGGCCCAGACTCCTCAGATTGCCTCATGATAATTCAAAGCTTTATATTGAAGCACTACACCTAAACCTGTCTTCAAATAATATTTTGTCCATTTTCTATAATTACTAAATTCTTCCCTTTGCAACTCCCCACACTCCTATTTCTTTAATACCTCACTTAGTACTAGGTGGAAAAGCAAGTTGAGTGTAATAATTCACACTGAGACATTATCTTTTCTAATCTTTCACTCATACTACATGTACACTTGAGAGGTTACTAACTCCTATCTTAGAAACTTTGAGGCAACAACAATACTGAGTTGTTGACCATGGCTTTAGTCAGAATCAAGGCAATCATTATGATTCTCTACTTAAATAGCAACTGTCTAGACTTAAAGCTGTTTCAACATTAAGTTCTCCTACAGGATATTTTGCTTTCATCTTTCAACAGTTTGATTACAGATCTATGTAATGTTCATGTTCCTCCACTCAGATGTCAGTGTATGGAAGTAAATTTAAAATGCTTATTATATCATATTTACACTGATAAATTTATATTTATTTATAAGTATAAGATGCTTGTGTTTCAAGTTAAGAATGTTTTAATGACAAGGTTGATTCTTCCAATTTCCTTTTAAAATGTACCCCCCACCACTCCTTGTCATACAGTGTATGATACAGATTTTACAGTGTTGAGGAAGGGCTGAAACTCTAAAGGAATTATAAAATATTTTCCTCTAAAAGTATTTTTCTTTACATACTCATTTATTCAACAAATATTTCCTGAGCACCTGGTATGTATCAATCTAGAACCTAGAAATTATAATGACAAGCAAAAGGAGCAGCATATATAATCTTTTCTGGAATTTCTATTTCTGGTGCTATGAGATCAAATTAATGCCAACCATCTTGAGGGAAATTCTATTCATAGTTCATGTAATTCATTGAGGACATAAATCTGAAAGTCATCACAGTTCATCAGGCGGATTAGCAGAATTCATTGTATACACTAGAAGTTGAAATAGAAACTCAAATTTGAAAATCAGTACATCCTTTGGAATAATACTGAATGTGGCATCATCATTACACTGATCTATCAATTGATCTAATTTGTGCATACAGGAACTGTACATGTTTACACATGTTTACATTTATGTTTAGATACCTGTGTAAACATGCATAATAGAAGATTTGGAAATTCATGCATGGATTTATCTATGATTTCTGGATAGGATTATGGGTGCTTTTTATTTTTCTTCAATATTTTATGATGTTTTTAAAATAATGAGACTATATCATTTTTGTAATAGGAATAGTCTGAGTGAAATGGCATTAGTCTGCAGATTAATGCAGATAAACAAGTTCTGTGTAGTGAAATGCTTTAAGCATTTGAAATTTGTGATAAAGTTAGAGTCTGTCAACAATTACAATGGCATGGTAGACAATGTAATTGACACATTTGCTTTTCAGTCATTCTCAAAGAGAGACATAAAGACATCAATATCTTCTAATATGGATAATAATAATTTAAAATAAGATGACAGTTTTAGAGTTATATTTTTCTTCAATGTATGCTGCCTCCTAAGCATATTATTAAAGTATTATTTGAAGATAATTCAGAGGTTAAAAGATAATCAGAAACTAACAGGATTCTTTACATATGTTTAAAAGAAAAAGATTTTGCTTCCAAAGTA
Organism: Canis lupus familiaris; assembly: GCF_011100685.1. Lineage (NCBI taxonomy): Eukaryota > Metazoa > Chordata > Mammalia > Carnivora > Canidae > Canis > Canis lupus. Next base: position 64,181,667 of record NC_049227.1, on the reverse strand, counting down.
TCTCTACTAAATTTTTTACATGATCTATTAATTACCATGTGTTAACCTATTTTATAGAAAAATCAATGTTTTTTTTCTTTGTAGTGAACCCCATGCACGGTTCTATGCAGCTCAGATAGTGCTAACATTCGAGTACCTCCACTCACTAGACCTCATCTACAGAGATCTAAAACCTGAAAATCTCTTAATTGACCACCAAGGTTATATCCAGGTATGACTTGAACACATATATATAATGTATTTGAGAAAATATTAGGTAAAAGTTGTATGTATTTAACCTCAACTACCAGTATTGGTTTTTTTTTTCTTTGAGCGAGACAGTTCTTCCTAATAGCTTAAATTGAGCTCATGATTCTGCCACTAATACCAAGACCAAAAATCCCATCAAGAATAGAATATGTTTATACCTCCCATAGTCTATAGTTGTGAACTGAACACAGGCTCCTACATAACGAAATATATAGAATAGCTAAATTTGTGAGCTCTCATTTAGTGCCAGGCATTATTCCAAGTGTTTTACATGTATCATCTTTTTTAGTCCTGATAACCATATAAAGTACTGCTGTTATCCTCATCTTAAGGCTAACGGAATTAAGGCACAGCAAGTCACAGGTAGTAGAGTCAGAATTTGAACCCAGTCTGTCTCTAGAGTCAGAGACAGGGCAGCTGCCAAAGAGCCCTGGCTACCAATACTGAACTGGTGGAAGTATTTTCTTTCTACTTCTTCCATCAGTAGAGTGGGAGCATCCCTTTTTACATAGTTGATTCTCCTGTTGATTATTTTGCACTTCTGATGCTGTAATTCATGGCAGAGCAAAGGCTGAACTCAAGGAATATTTACACCACTGCTTCATTTTTGTTAAAACTATTTATTGCTATCTTTTTTTGTGTGTTTATTTCTTTGAGTCAGGGAAAAGTTCTCCAGAGTGAACCTTCCTTCACTAATAGTGGCCTGCGTGGATTAGTTTCAATTACATTGATTTAATTTTTTTTCATGGTTTTAATTTTAACCCTGATTTTTTACTTCAACTTAGGTATGATAAAGACATTTACTGTGAGATAATGATGAATGTTTGCAAGTTTTTTTTTTCTTTTATAGGTTACAGACTTTGGGTTTGCCAAAAGAGTTAAAGGCAGAACTTGGACATTATGTGGCACTCCAGAATATTTGGCTCCGGAGATAATTCTCAGCAAGGTATATTTATAATGTCATTATGTAAGAGGTAAAAATATAAGGCATGCATCACTGTGGACTTTTATAAAAATAGTTTACTGAGCTAATATTACACTTTAATCTACATTATGAATTTATGTCTATTTGATTACTTAAACAATTACTTAGCATCTACCACTAATCCAGTTACCTTTCAATTTTAACTCTGAATCTAAGAGAAATAGAGTGGTAGAGCATAGGGAATATAGTGAATAATATTGTAATAACTTGGGATCCCCGGGTGGCGCAGCGGTTTGGCGCCTGCCTTTGGCCCAGGGCGCGATCCTGGAGACCCGGGATCGAATCCCACATCGGGCTCCCGGTGCATGGAGCCTGCTTCTCCCTCTGCCTGTGTCTCTGCGCCTCTCTCTCTCTCTCTCTGTGACTATCATAAATAAATAAAAATTAAAAAAAAATAAGCTTAAAACTTTAAAAAATATATATATATTGTAATAACTTTGTATTGTGGCACATGGTAACTAGATACATCATGATGACCATTTCATAATATATATAAAATGTTGAAAAAAAAATGTTGAATCACTATGTTACCCATCTGAAAGTAATATAGTATTATATGTCAACTATACTTCAAAAAAAATAATGTGAATGTTACCTCTAGATCCATATATTTTTCTTCTAATTCTACTGAGAACAACTACCATGTTTCACTGTATAAATTTAAAGCTTCCAGCATGATGGTTTGATTTACATAGATTGTGGAATAGATTACCACAATAGGTTTAATCAACATACATCATCTCATATAGATGTTATAAGGAGAAAAGAAAAAAGTCCTGTTTTGAAACCAAAAACATGGCGTTTTCATAATTATTCCCAATAACAGGAGGGTGGGCTACCTTTGCTCTGGGTTACCCCACAAGGCAAATGTAAAAATGATACGTACTAGTTCCCAATTCTTCCTCTGTTTCAACTTTACCACTTAAATAAAAGAAATGCATGCAAATGTCTTTGAATTTTAGTTTAAAACAGGAATATTATAGCAATTGAATAGTTTGTCTTTTTGAAGATAGCTCTACTTTTCAAAGCACTGAAAATGCGGTGAGAGAAATTTGTATCATGTATAAAAGGATGGTTTTGAGTCTGTTTTCCTTTCCATTGCCATCCCAATGGGGGGGAAGCTAGAAAGGAGAAATTGACAATGACTGAACACAAATATGACAAGGAAAGATAAAGGGATAATACACATGCCTTAATATTTACAAACTGGAAAACTACCCCCTGAATAATTGAAATTTGGCTAACCTATACAAGAATAAAATAAATGATCTCATTCAACTTTCCTCTTGTTTATAATTTAAATCATCTGTAACTGTTTAGTCCTTTGTAATCTAAATTTCATTGCTGTTAACATATTTCTTCTGTGAGAACACTTAACAATGTGATGACAGAGTAAGCACCAAAACTTTAAAAGTGTGTATATGTATATATTGTAAAAGTAATAGATGTCCATTGTACAAAATTTGGAAAAGGCAGACAAATAAAAAGAAACAACCAAAAAAACCTATCATCCTCACCATCCAGAGATAACCTTTAAAAAAAAACATTATATTTTTCTGTGCATGTTCTCATAGTTGAGATATAGTGAATGTATGGTTTGTACTCCGCGTTTTTCACTTGCATGATAACAGGTATGAAAATATCATTCTAATGGTTTATTTGCAAATGTATCAAAAAGTATTTTGCCATTTTTCTATTGCTGAATATTCAGGTCATTCCTTTTTCCTTTTTTGCTATTATAATAAATAAATGCGATAAACATAAACATTTTGTTGTATAAAGATTTTTCTGCATTTTAAATTATTTTTTCAGAACACATTCCCAGAAGTAGAATTACTGAGACAAAGGGTATGAACATTTTTACGTCTCTCCATAAATAATTGCCAGAGTGCTTTCCAAAAAGATTGTAACATATTATACTTAGCAGTGTGAGAGAGGCTGTTCAGTCATACTACCCAGCATTGGATATTCTTATTTTTTTTTTTTTTTTTTTTTTATTATTTTTTTTTGTGATAGTCACAGAGAGAGAGAGAATGAGGCAGAGACACAGGCAGAGGAGAAGCAGGCTCCATGCACCAGGAGCCCGACGTGGGATTCGATCCCGGGTCTCCAGGATTGCGCCCTGGGCCAAAGGCAGGCGCCAGACCGCTGCGCCACCCAGGGATCCCCTGGATATTCTTATTTTTAAAATCATTACTAATTTAATAAGCATTAAATGATATTTCATTATTTTAAGTCTCATGTCTTTGGTTATTAGATCTTTTTAATGCTTTATAGACATTTGGTGGGTTTTGGTGTATGTCTGAATTATTAGTTCATGTCCTTGACCTATTTATCTATTGTAATTTAGTTTTTCTTACTGATTTAATTCTCTATACCTAGCATATTAAAAGTATCTGGCATAGTTTTTATAAACATTAACATAATCTGAAACATAGAAATCAAAGTTTAATAAAAGGATATGGCTCAACATCACATGCTTTCATTATAGTAAAAATATTGTAATGAGTGACATTACTAGTGAGTTGAATTCAAAGAATTAAAGCAAAATTGATGCCCATTTCTATTAGCAAATTAAAGTGCTATTCTTTTTATGCTAGTCTCCCTTTAAAAAAACATACAGGAAAAATATCTCTATATTATAGTATATTTTAGCTAATAATTTGAAAATTAAATGGTTTGTAAAACTAAAATTTTAACAAAAGTTTGGAGTGTGGGGAGTGGTGAAGGTAATTTAAGGGCAGACAAAAAGATCTGGCAAGAATGGCAAGAATCCAGTTTATTTCTCTTCATGATCAAGTTGGGTTTTTCCCCATAATCTTTTGTGCCAACTGACACTGATCATAGTTAATAACAAACTTTATAAAACATGTTATTATTTTATTTTATTATAAATAGTTCTTAATTTTAGCATGTTTAGTATAAAAAAAGAAAATTAACCTTAGAATTGTACATTTTGGTTTGCAGTGTACTTTGATTATTTCCTTTAATTAAGTCCTTAACAAAAACTCCATGAATTAGTAGTTTTTTCTGTATCTTTTAGAGATGAGGGGCAGGACAGTAGGATAGCTAAAGTAACTTAAATATTTACATTTATTAGGCTCCAAATTAAACTTGCAGCTTTCATGAAGATTCTGTGAAATGATGGGAATGCCCATAGTATAATCATCTCCTAACGCCAACAGTATAGAGTATTTCAACTCCACTGTTTACTGCGAAGTCCAGTATCTAACATTTTGTCTAAAAACCTTTGACTTTTCTAAGGATGGTCCAGAAAACTTGATTTATAAGGTTATGGGCCTAGAATGGACTTGAAAAGGTAATTTAGTAACTCCTTTTTCATTGTTAAGCAGCAACTAAATTATTCCAATTAATTAAGGGATATTTATTGTCTATAATATTCTTCATGATTTTACGAATAAGGTTTAATAGTATTTCCTAATATCCAATTCCAATATTTGGAAATTCTCCCCGTTGTTTAATTCAAATGTGATGTGATATATTTTGTTCATTTTTTATTCTATCCTAAATAGCTAGCTGCTCAACAACTGCTCTTTAACAAATTTCATATACTTGAAGATCATTTTGAAATCATCTATTACTTTATTCTCTTCTGAGTAGATTAAGTAATAATTGATATCTTCTGCTGGTTTATCTCAGGGCTACAATAAGGCAGTGGATTGGTGGGCATTAGGAGTGTTAATCTATGAAATGGCAGCTGGCTACCCCCCATTCTTTGCAGATCAACCAATTCAAATTTATGAAAAGATTGTTTCTGGAAAGGTAAGTAATACATTTTATTATTCCTCTTTCATTCATTATTTCTATAATGAAGCGTACGCCTTATAGATTGACACCATTGATGTCATCAGAATATTACCCTAAATTGGGAAAAATACAGAAATATCCGTAGTTGCTGCCTTTGTATTTAGCATTTAAGATAACAAAATAAATATTAAATCATTGAAGTTTCTTAAGAAAAAGCAGTTTTACAAATTAGCAAAAAAAAGCAATTTTGTTTTTTATTACTCTATGAAATATAGGAACATACCCCTAATTCTCAATTTTTCTTCAAATAAGTAAAAATTGCTAGTTATTTCATGTGGGTAACTCCTTGAAGAGAAGTTTTAGAGGCTATTTTTATATGCCTTTGTCTTCTCAGGAGAGACCTGTTCAAATTATGTTAAACATCACAAAATTGGAAGTAAATATAAAATAGACAAGCCTTTATAAGATGGAAATTCATAGAAATGATATAAACAATTTTTTATGTTGATTGTGATTTTAATTGCCATTGATCTTTAGCAAGTATGGAAAAAACCTTTTTTTGAGCATGAGTAGATTCACTATGTCATAGTATTTTACATCTTGTAATTACTCCACCAATTTCTTTTGCATTTATAATCCCTAATTTTGTTTCCAAAAGTATTTTGTTTAAAACAAACCATTCACTCCTGCCAAGCATATACCTCAGATCTTTTTTAAAAATACTACAGTCAATTTTCATAGAGGTGAGCCTGATTTCTTTCTACCACAGAAAAAAAAAAAAAAAAGAATAGGCTTTTAAAAATTCCAGAAAGACCTTTTATACATTTTTGATAGAATTTATAAGAAAGGGTGATTTTTTTTCCATTTTTCCATTTCCATTTTTCCATTTTTCCTGTTACTACATGTGGTATGCTGTATTTGTCTTTTTCTTTTCTCTAGATCACATAGCCCCATTTAGAATATGACCAGGAAATAGAGCATCAACCTTAACATAGCATTATCCTGAGATGTAATGTAGTTGACTTTTTCATATTTTGTGACCTTCTAATGCAGAAAATTGCCTAATCAACCTAAAGAATCTTGAAGGAGATAGGGGAAACGTCTCTGTTTCTTTGTATCTTAGCCAGATTCACACTCATGTGATTCATGAACTTAAAATTTATAATATCACCTATTCAGTAGCTTCCCTAAATGTTCCTGATATAGTCATTTATCTTTTTTACTAAGATCCAAATTTAAATCATGGATGCTACATAGCTGACTATAAGAACAAGATACTAATAGAACATAGAATCCACATATAAACACAGTATTGTTCCATTTCTCACAGCACATATGTAGTCTACAGGGGTCACAAGATTTTCAATTATATTTTACTTCTTTTTTATGGGGAAAGTTTTATTTTATGGAGGTATTCACAAATTAGGGGGCTCAGTAAAGAACTTATACTTCAATGTCAAAAATAAAAAATAAATACTTCTTACAAATAACTAAGCTAGGTGTTGAAAGATTTAAGCTAAGGAAGTGCAGAAAGGTAGAATGAGCAATTAAGTATCACTGCTGTCCTTGTCACATTTGTAGATCTCTAGGCCTCAGGTTTCTTACCCTTGTAATTGTTTTTACCCAGCAGAATATTAAAGTACCTGTAAAAGAACTTTTGAGATAAACAAAGATCAAGAAAAATTAGTAGACAAGCCAGGGATTTATTTTTTAAGAAGTTGAAAACTTATTATGTAAAATTTCAAGAGAGAGTAAGAACCAAAGATGATATGAAGAATGTTGAAAGAACTAAAATGCTTTAAAATCAGTGAGAGAAGCATACAGTAGTCAACCCTTATCAGTAGTTTCAGTGACCTTCAGTCAACTACAATCGAAAGCAGGTGATCCTCCTCCTGAGGTATCACCATCAGGTCATTAGTAGTCTTCCACTATGTCACAACACCTATTTTATTTTCTTCACTTCATGTCATCACTTAGGCACCGTATCATCTCACATTATCACAAGGAGGTGAGTAGCCTACAATAAGATGGTTTGAAAGAGGGACAGAGAGAAAGAGACCACCCAGGTAACTTTTATTACAGCAGCATATTGTTATAATTGTTCTTTATTTTTAATCTCTTACTGTCCCTAATTCATAAATTAAACTTTATCCTAGGTATGTATGTATGGGAAAAAACTGTATATATAGGGCTCAGCCAAGATTAAGGATGCAGAAATTATACTAATAGTTCCAAATAACTTAATTACAGATCATTACAAAGTTCCTGAATCTTTACTACATTGCATTTATTTATACTTAACTTTATAAAAGGAATAAAACTGTCTGACAAGGATGCCATCATAATTAAATTTTACTTCCTTAGAAAAACTGCTTTATATAAAATGAATGTATCTTCATTTGTATGAATTGACCTTTATTAGCCAATCATTCTACATTGTGTAAAAATTTTTTTAACTGCTTATGAATATGTTTTTATTTTATCTAACTTTAATAGAAAAATCCAATATTAACTTAATATTTAAATCTGCATATATTCTAAAATCCTGTTTAAATCTGAGTCACCTTAACAACACCTTAGCAACATAAAATTTTATATTTTTCTTTACTTAGAAATAGGATAGGATGTTTGGTGTACTATTGTTTTTAACTAAAGGTGCCAGATTATCTCTTCCTATATTAGGTATAAAGTTTTTCATCCCTTTTCCCCTTTGTTCCTAAAGTGGAACTCATGAAAAGCAGAATATTGCCATTAAGTGATCTCCAGGATCTGTTTTATATGAGCATAAAATCATATGCACCATTCCCAATAAAACCATCTGTTTCAACACTCAAATCCAAGCTAGAATGTATCTCTGCATTACAAAAGTATTATCTCTCGAGCTAGTAAATAAAAGCCAAACTGGAGACTAATATTTAAATTTTTTAATTATTCAAGTCATTAAAAATCAAATTTTGATCTTGCAAATCTTGTATTTATATTTAAAATCTTTAATGTCTGAGTGATATATCATTTAAAAATGTTTCAGTGAGAATTATTTTTTTCTAATTTTTTTAAAGTATGTTATTTTATACAACATTTTTATTGATTACATTTTTCTGTCCTGAAACTGTGTTATAAAGATTTTAGGTGTCAGTAACATCAAAATTAAAATGAAATATATTTAATGAAGTGATTAATTCACTGAAATACATATATTTGAAAATTAGATTCTTAAATACTTTCTGTATTACAATATTTTAATTCAGGTTGTTATTTTTAAATGCAGAGAAAGATGATCAATCAGCTTGTTAGATTCTCTCCTACACATATTTTGCCTTTAAAAAAGGAGGGGGTGGTATTTAAAATGTCAAATTATTCATGCAATATCAAGGTTCAGGTTTAGAAATGCATAGTTGACAGAAAAGTCTTATAATTTTTGCATTAAATTTGCCACATCCTAGCACTATATATATGCTGAGTTTCTGTATATAGTCTTTAAATTCCATACTTCAGTGCCATATACTCTGTGACAAGAATCAGTTATGGTTTCCACAGCAACTCTATCTGGTTGCACTACTCTTGGAAATATTAAAGTTAATATTGTGTTGAAAAGTGATACTTGCAAATAAGGCAGTCAAGTAACAGCTGTTGTAGAAACTATAACTTTAGAGTCCTTCACTTAGATAATTTTTAAAATTCTAAGCTTCATTATATATAAAGTAAATATTATTGCACTTTTAATGAACATCAAAAATGTACAAGAAGACACTATGCAAAATATAAAGTTGTAAACATATGTATATATAGAATGATCAAAGAGGTGGTTCATTTTTTCCTCAAGGGAAATTCACATTCACATGAAAGGTAATTGATTAGCAGTCAACTTTTTGTATCATGGGTCCCCAAAACCATTCCCAGGTTAGGTGATTCACTAGGAAGACTCACAGACTTCAGCAATGATACTCAAGAAGTGAATACCTTCTATTGTAATGAGTACCTTCATTTTAAGCTACCTTATAACAAAAATCAGCAGAGAAGGCTCATGGGGCAGTCTCTAGGGGATACTAGGCACAAGCTTTCAAGAGTCTTCTCCCAGTGGAGCTAGAGGGGATGAACTTAATTCTTCCAGCAACAAATTGTTGTCTACTAGGGAAGCTCATTAGAGACTCAGAGCCCAGGGATTTTACTGAGATCACATACACACTTTCTACCTAATGCATACACCTACATCCCAAACTCACAGAGCAAAATAGATGTTCAGCATAAGCCATGTGTTTGTACAATCTAAGTACAGTGAACCACTCGTATTAAGCTATGAATTTTCTACCACAGGACTGTCCTTGAGTAGTCTAAATATCTAGTGATAGATACGGCTGTCTTCAAAGTTCCTTCTTGGACTTAAAATTCAGCTTCAGATCCTTGAAATATTATTGTAACAGAAAGATTGAAAAATTAAAAATATAGAATTAGTGCCTTGCATCAGTCATAAAAATTACATAACTTCTTTTCATACCTGAGGGATGAAGTATACTTTCATCATTTTCTAGATGAGGTAAATGAGACTCAGAAAGGTGGAAGAGTTTGCCCTAAAGCATAGAGTATGTATGTGACTGGAGTTGGAATTAAACTCAGGTATTCTGGGATCCCTGGGTGGCGCAGTGGTTTAGCGCCTGCCTTTGGCCCAGGGCGCGATCCTGGAGACCCGGGATCGAATCCCACGTCAGGCTCCCGGTGCATGGAGCCTGCTTCTCCCTCTGCCTGTGTCTCTGCCTCTCTCTCTCTCTCTCTGTGACTATCATAAATAAATAAAAATTAAAAAAAAAAATTTAAACTCAGGTATTCTTTCTATGGAAGCGATAAGCTGGTAGAATTTTTGAGATGGTTAAGAATGTTCAGTTTCATTTAGTTTAACTCCTTTACCCCATATGTAGGTAAATCAAGATCTAATTGCCCAAAGATAAAAGGTAGTTTGTGGCAAACCAGAAACAGAATCTAATTCAGTGGTTCATTATTTGTTTCCTTGGCTTCAGTAACTCTTTACAATCTTAGTTTTATTCCTGCATTATTGATCTTCCCTTGTCAGCCTCCTTGCCTTGGTCCTCTTCTCTTCTCTGCACTTTCTCCATTGGTAGTTTCATCCATTTTCATGACTTTACATGCAAACTGACAATTTCCAAATTCACTTTTTCAGTCTATACCTGACTCTTGGGTTGCAAACTTTGTAGCCAACTTCCTACCTGACATCTCCATTCAGGTATCTAATAAATATCTTAAACTGTACCTGTTCCTCCCATTGCTCCTTCCATCTCAGTTGATGACAATACCATCTTTTACATTACTCAGTTCAAGACACCCTGAAGTCTTCACTCCATATCTAATGCATAGGAAAACCATTTTGGCCCTATTTTGTGAATATACACAGAATTCAGCTACTTCTTATCACCTTCACTGATACTGCTGTCTTCTTGAGTCACTTAAAAATGTTAAATTAGACCCTGTTACTTCTTCTAGAACCTTGCAATGATTCATTTTCTTTTTTTAATTTTTTAATTTTTTAAAAGAGTTTTGTTTTTTTATTCATGAGAGACACAGAGAGGCAGAGACCTAGGCAGAGGGAGGAGAAACAGGCTCCATGCAAGACCCAGGATCATGCCCTGAGCTAAAGGCAGACACTCAACCTAAACCACCCAGGCATCCCCCCCTCCCCATTTTTTTCAGAGTAAAAATCAAAGACCTTACAATGCAAGACTGTGAGGTATGATAGGGTGACATTTTTAAAGGATCACTCTTTTTGCTAAATTACTATCTATCATTTCTCTTCCTCACTAGAATGTAAACTCTGAAGGTAGGACTCTGTCTTATTTTGTATACTACTCTATCCCAAGCACAGAGTGGGTGTCATGAAGTGGACACTCACTGTCAGAGATACTGACTCATTGGTCTTCTGTGTATGTTTTAAATTATCACAGACTATTTTGATACACAGTATATGTCAAAAGCTCGTTCTGTATGTCTATACCTAACTGTAGAAATTGATTTATTCATAAGAATATATCATTAGGAAACTCAGAAGTAACTTGGTCCCTAAAGGTTATTAAAGAATCCTAAACAGGAAATACTAGAGGGAAAAGACCAAATAAACACTCTAGGAAGTATATACTGTGCAAACACCTCTTTCATGTTAAATAATGTCAGTTTCCAATAATCTTATCTCTCAGATCTAATGGCTTAATGGGTCTAGACTTTTTCTTTTCCATGTCTGGCTTTTTTTCAGCTTTCACATTGTTTGCCCAGTAATGGACTGGCAGAAAGATGTAGGAATCAGGAGGATTAAGTTATTTTCCCAAGAAAGAAACTGAGTTGGTAGTCTCACTGGAGCTTGGGCTCCTTATCTTAAAATGAAGGTTTGGACTAAATTAAACTAAAACCCCCTTTTTTCCAATATGATAGAATTCTAATTTCAATTTCTACAGCAGTTATAAATAATAATAGTAATACTCTTCTTAATATAATTTTGAAGTAAAAGTCATTCTTCCCATTATAGAAGCCTTTGGTGTTTCCAAGTTAATATACCATAAATAAAAGTAAAAGTCTTGCATCTGAAACATAATTGTATTTAAGTCAATTTCTGGTTTTTGCTAATTTCAGTTTGATGAATCAACATGGCTCTTTGGAAAGTCAAATCAACAAAGAAACTATGTTTCTGATTACATTTCAGAATAGTCATAGAAAAAATAACTTTCACCATGATTCTCATGATTTCTCCTTCAGTATACTCATAGGATCTGATAGATTCTTGTCACTAACGTGCTTATTAAGCAAGTGTGGGCTACCTATCAGAATCTCTGGGGAAGAAGAGGGTGTGGTGTGGAGGTGAGGAGGATAGGTCTATCATCTGGTAAGGTTTTCAAATGACTCTGATGTCTACCGTCACAACCCCCCGACTACAGCTCCCCATTTGAGAATTACTGTTGGAAAGATTACAAAGATAAACACACATATTAACTAATCCAACACCAACACCTTATCTGCATTCCAAAATAAAGAACTACTCTATTTAGGTGTATATATTCTTTAGGCATTAAACCGCACATTACCTGAATTCAAAAGATAATTTATATGTGGTACATTATTGTCTACTGTTCTGAACATGATGAAGGGGAAAATAACTGGCACATTACATTGAACAGTTCATGCAGACTCTATTCTAAACAAAGATAGCTCTATTTCAAATAAGTTACTTCTTTGGAATCTAAGCAAAGTTGGAATATAACCACTGTATAAATAAATCATGTTATTTTTAGACAATATGCCTTTTGAATACCACATATTCTCTAGTTTCTAGTCCAACTAGGATAAATGAGGAAGTGTGCATCAGTATTTTTAAGATGAAAATCTCAGTCGTTTGGAAATGTCCTGACAATAACTATTTTCAGGTTATTGAATCATAAAAACAGTACAGAATAATTAAGAGTGTATACTCTGAAGTCAGAGTACCTGGTTTGGAATTACAGCTCTATCACTTATTAGCTCTGTAATCTTAGGTGAATCACTTAATCTGTGTAAGTTTTGGTGGTATCACCTGTAAAATGGAAATCATAATCATGCTTACCTTAATGTTAAATTTTGGTTTTTATGAGCCAGTATGCATAAACTTCAGCACAGTGTCTAACTTCTAATAAGCCATTGTGTCGATAAAACTTTACTTTTACCAGTAAAAATTAAAAAGTGTAGCAATTCACATACTTTTTTAGGAATATAAACTCTCTTATAACCTGTGATAATATAGACTTTGCAAAAATGAGGATTTTAGTTGCTAATTTATATGCGTTGACCCCATATCTTTCAATTAGTCTTTGGTTGTTGGACACAAACATTAGTTTTCCTTTAATCTGATGAGGATTCTAGTTTATTTACATTCAAATTTTTTTCTAGCAGAAAAAAAAAAAAAACTTCTGCATAGAGTAGTGAATAGAGTTGCAAATAATGCTTCTCAAGCTTTCATGCCCATATGAATCAGTTGGAGATAAAACCTCAGAATTTCAAACACAATGCCCCCATCATTTGAACTAAGCCCGGGAATCACCATTTTTATGCCTCAGCTCTCCCAGTTGATTCTGATGAAAGTGGGTCCTAGAGAAGCATTTATTTACAGAATAGCCTAAGTAGTAGTCAGATTATAGTTATAAATCTGGCTTTGCTATGGACTCTAACTAGCTTTGCATGCTCATGATTTAACTTCTACTTTGACAATATGAGAATCCAAACATATTAACACCATGTTAAGCATTTTGAAAGTCAGAATAGAAGTTAAAGAGCTCTATACATTTGAAGACAGTGTAATCAAGAACAAAATTCATGAGCCTAGGAATCATGACTAGATTTTTAGTCCCAGCTCTGCCACTTTATAGTCTAATGATTGGGTAAGTTATACAATGCCTCTGAATCCTAGTTTTCTCCCATCTCTGGGGTATAGTTTATACCTTATTCACCAACTATGTCATAGCTCCTTGCTATATATCCAGCACTAGAGCAGTGTAGTACATAGTAGGTCTCTTTAACTAATTGTTAACTACATGAACTACATTATTTGAAATTATGTAATAAATTCTGGGAATAAAAACACAAAAGTGGCACAGTACCCTCCCCCCAGAAGCTCATGGTCTGGGGGAAACAGATATACACAAATATTATAGCATACCTAAATAAAGATCAACTGAGGTAATGTCATAACACACAATAGGAGTTTATAAGGTGATGGTGGCACTTGTAGAGAATCACATTAAGAATACAAGGTGCTCAGAAGTGAATCTGTTCACCGCTCAAATTAGCATTTTCTTCAGAGGTTTGTGCTCTGTTTGAAGTTGAGGCCATGATAACCATTGGAATGTATGTTTGGCCACCTGGTGTGTTGGTACAGGTCCGGTTCCCATCGCACTTCAGTTCAGATCTCAAGGACCTTCTAAGGAACCTGCTGCAGGTGGATTTGACAAAGCGGTTTGGAAACCTGAAGAATGGTGTGAGTGATATAAAAACTCACAAGTGGTTTGCCACAACAGATTGGATTGCTATTTACCAGAGGAAGGTGAGCCATTTCTTTAAAAGCTTTTAAAAATTGGTATTTAAATTCTATGTAATAGAGATATTTTCAACTTGATACATGATTTTATTTTATTTTTTTACCTTTGAATTAATCCTACACAGAACTTAAGGGACCTTTCCAGCCCCAACAAAAATGAGTTTTCTCCTTGATAAAAGAGAAAGCATATTCTGTTTTGACCATCAATCTGAAATGTTTTCAGTGTCAAATTTTTCCTACTCATGCCTCTGATTCTTCACAATATCATGGTAATTATACAGTAGACAATGTCACAAGGGTTTGCATTTTAAAACTAATGTGAAGCCACATTAGAAAGACAACATATAAACAAATATATTCTCCCACCCAGAATTTGCACAAGCTAATTTAATAACTTTAATAGCTAGATTCATAAGATTATTTTTCAGTCTTTTATCACTTCACCTTTGTAAAAATTGAGACATTTAAGAAAAGATTTTGCTGTGCTGAATTACCTTTATTTCTCTTTGCTTCTTAAATGCCCAGTTAAAGATAATTTGTATTTATAAAGTGTTTACATCTTGAATATTTAATTTTTTTCTATAAAACCAAAACTTCTAATATTTCAGAGACTTGCCATATTTAATGATGCTGTGCAGCCACATGAGTGAATTTCCTTAGGAAAAAAATGTAAATGCTGTAATTGAATATTAATAGCACAGTCTTCCTAGTTTTTATCTTTTAGAAAAGATTATAAAAACAAGGCATTAAAAGAATTTACTAATGCAGCAAAGAGCAACACAGTCTGAGTGCAGTAGTCTCTACATCTCATAAGACGGGTTCTGAAACTCCCTAGCCATTAAATCATGAAACAGCCCTTAGCATCATTACCTCAGCTGGATATGTTGTATAGCCAACAGCATCCCTTTAGTGCTTTTTGATCTAACTTCTTTTTGTTGTTGTTTCATAATTAGCCAATTATCCTCTCAGCATTTGTTGAATGAATAATCCTTATTTGGTCCCTTATTTGAAATTCCACCTTTACCAATGGTAAATTAATATACTTAAGTCTGTTTCTGAACTTTATTTTTATGAATTCCTTTTGTCTATTCTTGTACTATACACTACACCATTTTATATAACTTTATGGTATTTCATTTTTAAATTTTCAAAATATTTGTATATTTAATATGGAATTCTTAGAAAAGAATACAAAATTCCATTTTCTACAGTTTTGTTGTACAAAAATAAAATTTGCTATCTCAGCCATTTGTAAGTTCAGTGGTATTAAGTGCATTCATACTGTTGTGTCACCATCACCACCATCCATCTCCAGAACTCTTTGATCTTGCAAACTAAAACTCTGTACCCATTAAACAATATTATTGATCTTTCCAAATATTTATATTGTATTTGGGTTCTTAAATTGGGATAACGTATTAATTAGAAGAGAATCAAAATCTTGAAAATTCCTCATAATGAACATATTATATTTCTATATTTATTCAAATATTTTCTGTCATTCAGTAAAGTCTTAGCCCTGCGCAGTACAAGCCCAGTTTCTTTCTTAAAGAACCAAAATCTCTACTTCAGTATGAATGGGCCTTATGGAACCTAATTTAACATAATAATTAAAAATTCTTAAAAAAATAAGTTATTCTGGGCACCCCGGGTGGCTCAGCAGTTTAGCGCCGCCTTCAGCCCAGGGCGTGATCCTGGAGACCCAGGATCGAGTCCCACGTCGGGCTCCCTGCATGGAGCTTGCTTCTCCCTCTGCCTGTATCTCTGCCTCTTTCTCTGTCTCTCCTGAATAAATAAATAAAATCTTTTAAAAATAACAAAAAATAAAGTTATTCTTTAAATTTATATTTTGATTGCTGTTACAAATGTGTTTGCTTTCCCATTATAGAACATAAGAGGAAACATAAATTCTATGTTTGTGTTACAACTAGCCACCTTACTAAATTCTGTTGCTGATTTCCATATGTTTTTCAGTGATTTCCTTGCATTTTATTGATAAATAATTATAGTGGGCAGAGGTATCATTTACCTCATCCTTTTCAATATTTACATCTTTTATTTCCATTTTGCTCTATTGTATATGCTAGAATGTCTAAATAATATTTTTAAAGAATAGGGACTGTTCAGCTGTATTCTTCTGTTTTGAATGGGAATGCCTTTCATGTTTTAGCTTCAAATATGAAGTTAGCTATTTGTCTTGGATAAATATTCTTGGTCAAATTAAGAAAATAACCACAAAAAATATCAAAAAAAAAAAAAAAAAACCTTGATTCCTAGTACATTGTGCTTTATCTTCTTTGACATATTAGCATGATGAATTATATTAGAAATATCTTCACATTCCTGAACACCATTTAATCGTGGGGTATTACTGTAATACCTGGAAAATACTACTTAAAATATGCAAAATCAAATTGCTAAAATTTTATTTAGGGTTTTTGCCTCCATAGTCCTAACTTTTATTTACCTGCAGTTTTTGTTTTACCTGCAGTTTTTGTTTTTCTAGAGTTGAGATTATGTGGATTCATTAAATGAATGAATGAATTCATTAAAGGAGTTTGGAAATTTTCTATGTCTTTCTATTCTTTGGGAAACTTAAGGAAATAAGAATTAACTTCTACTTATTACTTAGAAATTTAACAAACTAATTTTTCTTTGGATATTGATCTCTAAGTTTTTATCTCTTCAGTCAATTCAGAAATTTTTCTTTCTTTTTTTTTTTTTTTAAAGATTTTATTTATTCATGAGAGAGAGAGAGAGAGTCAGAGACACAGGCAGAGGGAGAAGCAGGCTCCATACAGGGAGCCCGATGTGGGACTCGATGCCGGGAATCCAGAATCATGCCCTGGGCCGAAGGCAGGCGCTTAACCGCTGAGCCACCCAGGGATCCCCAAATTTTTATTTTCTTATAAAATCATCCATATCCCCCTGTAGTTGTGTGTTTACATTATCTTTATTGTTATTTTTGTGTTAATTAATGCTATATTTAGATACAGTTATTAGATTTGCTTGAGGTTTGTTCATTTTATTAATATCTTAAGACGATACATTTTAATCTTTTCATATTTAGATTTAGAAATAAAAATTTCTTCTACTCGCATTTATTAATCTACCTATATTATGTATTGTATTTTTACAATTATTTTTGTTTTAAGATTTTATTTATTAGGGGATCCTTGGGTGGCTCAGCGGTTTAGCACCTGCCTTTGGTCCCAGGGTGCGATCCTGGAGTCCTGGGATCGAGTCCCACATCGGGCTCCTGGCATGGAGCCTCCTTCTCCCTCCTCCTGTGTCTCTGCCTCTCTCTCTCTCTCTCTCTCTCTCTCTATCATAAATAAAAATAAATAAATGAATAATGAATAAATAAATAAGTAAATAAGACCTTTTTATTTTAAAAAATAAAAAGGTCTTATTTATTAGAGAGAGAGTGTGTGATAGAGCACAAGCAGGGAAGGGGGAGAGGGAGAAGTATTTCCCCTCAGAGCATGGAGCCTGACACTAGGATCAAGAACTGAGCCAAAGGCAGATGCTTAACTGACTGAGCCACCCAGCCACCCTACAATTATTCTTAAAGTGGGATAAAATTGAACTGCTATTGCTCAGAGTTCATGTACCTTTCAGAGGGCTTTACTTACCTTAGGTAGCAACAGCTTATTTGCCAAGAGGTAGCACTCTATAGCAAGCAGGTTGTAGTATTGGACAGATTGGTCAACAGTAAATCTTGACTATCAAATGCACTTGGAGATCCCTGGATAATTTACAAATAGAAATAATTCAGTACTTCAGTGTAGCCATTTGTTTTAACATTGTCTCAATTATAATTATGCACAGCAAGACAAAAATGATAGTTTGAATGGTTTTTATAGTCTTTGTTATTCTCTGACCAAGTGCCCACGAACAATGAAATAACCCAAGATATCTAGCAGAGACGCAGAACAAAAGAATGAGGCCTGGATAACTCATACTGAATAATCATTTTACATGTAGAGATGATCCCAATAGGTGTGATCCTAAATTGCTGCCTGGCTAGATGTGAGGCAACTCCCTGCATAGCTGATTCTTCTGCATGGTGCAGAACAGCAGTCCCCAGAGCATGCACGCAAGGCAACCAGCTGGCAAACAAAAAAGATGATATTAGACTTCCCATTCCTACTTTCTTTTTACCTTGTTCTTTTTAAATGTCTTGTTTGTGTATATATCTTATACTACCATAGTTAGTACACATATATTGGTGATATATATATACTCAGATATGCTTTACTAAAAGGCATATAAATAAAAAAAAACTTTGGAGATTACTGGTTTAGATATTAAAAAGAGCTCTCTATCGTAAGCCTGGGTGGCTCAGTTGGTTGAGCGTCTGACTCTTGGTTTCAGCTCAGGTTGTGATCTGAGAATCAAGCCCCATGTTGGGCTCTGCGGTCAGCATGGAGTCTGATTGAGATTATCTCCCTCTCCCTCTGCTTGTTCTCTCTCTCTCTCTCTCTTAAATAAACAAAATCTTAAAAAAAAAAAAAAAAAAGGAACTGATAAAGGAAAATCTGGAGTTCTGTAACCTGAAATGCCAGCCATTTTAATGCCAATAGTTAATTATCCTAGAAATCTCTTAAGTATTGTACCTTTCCTTGAATAAAAATGTTGAGATTAATAGCAAATCTACTGTTTGCTGCTTTTTCTAATGCTGTTATCATTTAGAGACCTAAAGGTATTCAAAGATGCTACCATATAGTCATAGTGGGAATTTATTTTCCTTAGTGCTTAGAAACTCCCAGGCATTCACTTTTCTTGTTATTCCAATATGTGTGTTTTCTGCCCCCCACACCACCATACAATAACAGTATCTACCTGGAGATAGCACCAGACCCCACAGGTTGAGGGCTCTGTCCTATAAAAGTACCCCACAACCACTTTTTTTTAAACATTTACTTACTTGAGAGAGCGTGATTTGTTAGAGAGTGAGCAAGCAAGCGAGCTAGCACAACCTGGGGGAAGTGCAGAGGGAGAAGAAGGCTCTCTGCTGAGCAGGGAACCAGTGTGGGGCTCGATCCCAGGACTCCAGGATCATGACCTGAGCCAAAGGCAGACACTTAACCAACTGATCCCCCCAAGGCACCCATGCCCACCACCACTTCAGACATTAATCACAAGTCTGGTCACCTGTGCTTCTAAGAGGCTGTAGATCAGAGGTTCCCACAAACCCCTCCTAGGTTTTAATTACTTTGCTACATCGGCTCACAGAACTTAGAAACTTTACTTACTATTACCAGCTTATTATGAAAGAATGTAATTCAGGAACAGCCAGGTCGAAGAGACACATAGTTTGTGCATGTGGAAGGGGGCTCAAAGCTTCCTGCTCTCTTCAAGCACATCACTCTCCCCAAATCCCCACTTATTCACCAACCTGGAAGCGCTTTGAACTCCATCCTTTTGAAGTTTTATGGCTCATTATGTAGGCATGATGGTTTCAATCACTGGCCATTGGCAACTGAACTCAGTCTCTAGCCCCTCTCCCCTCCTGGAGCTGGGGGGTAAACTTTGTTTTGAATATATAACCAGCGCCTTCCTTAGGCAAGCTAGGGGCTCTCCGCAAGTCCCCTCATTAACATAACACTTAGGAAACCCACAAGTTGAAAGAGCGCTATGCTGGGGACTAAGACCGAGACCAAATCTATTTTTGCTATTGTAATTCATAATATCACACTTATTTTTCCTTCTCAATTACAGGTGGAAGCACCATTCATACCAAAGTTCAGAGGCTCTGGAGATACCAGCAACTTTGATGACTATGAAGAAGAAGATATCCGCGTCTCTATAACAGAAAAATGTGCAAAAGAATTTTGTGAATTCTAAAGCTGAGCGACAAGATGACATCAGAGCTCACACTCAGTTTTTGCGCTCCGTTGAGAGATACGGTGGGGCTGAGACCATCCTTGTTGAAGCAGTTACCTAGTTCTGTCATTCCAGCGACTGAGTGAGGTCTTTATTGCCATCCGTGTGTGCGCTCTGCATCTACCTGTGTAACAAGGCACCGCTAAGCAAAGCATTGTCTGTGCCATAACACACACCTAGACACCTTTCTGCTTCCCTTTGGTTTGTCTTTCTCCCCTCCTACATCCATTTCTTCCTTTTTCATTTTCATTGGTTTTTCTCCATACAGTGCTCCATTTTATTTTGTTGGCGTTTCAGATGGGCAGTGTTACGGCTCTGTGATATTTGAAAGGAAGGATAAGTGTTGCCTTTGGTAGTTCTTGCCATTCTTTTTGTTGTTCAATGGCTTAAGGATATACTTCCAATAATTATTTTTACTTTGAGTAGCTCAGACTCCGTTTTGCCAAAACTTCTGACACTTTTGGAAGATAGAATGTCTTATCAACAAGGCAATTTATACAAAACAAATAATTGTTTGTAGAATTCACTGTTTTGGCAGAACATTTGGATAGACTAACATGGAGTAGCTAGACCCAGCAGTTTGGATTCCTAGAGATCAGATGCTCTATTTCCCCCCACCACCTTTTGTATCATCTTCCCCTTGAGTAATTAAGTGACCACCTGTGCAGTGTGACAGATGTGTCTCACTCACAGGAAAAACTAATGCTATATGGATCATCACTTGGTACCAGCATTTCTGTAGGTATTAGAGCTCTAAGATTTCTAAACCTTCACTCCTCCATAAGGGTTTTAGCCAGTATTTTAACAGAATGTGACTGATAAAGAAAGGGACAATTTTTTAAGTTTCTCAAATAGTCCTCATTGTAAACTTTTTAAAGGAAAAGAAATGAACTATGAAGAACATTAATGCAGACAAATACTTTACTGAGTCAAACAAATGGCTTGTTACTTGTAAACAGTATGGAGACGCTCTTATTTATAGGAGGTTTTTGTTTGTTTTGCTTTGTTTTGTCACAGTGAAGAACAAAAGGAATTGTTGCCAGGTTATTCTGGTGTACTATATTTGTCAGCCTGAGGTGGAGGCCCTTTTGAAGCTTCGGCTTTCATCCTATGCCTCCTCAGTAAGGAAAAGGGACAAAGTTTTTAAAACTGCCACAATTGTATTTTAATTTTGAGGTGTGACATTTTTAGACATGTCAGAATTCCGAGCCTCTTTTCTCTCAGTAAATAAAATGTATGATCATGCAGATACAATTTTAGTATTTGGGTTTAATTTTTTTTTTATAATTCTTTGCCAACAACTTCGCTGTCATTTGGAAATTTCAAGCACTTTTGCACATTTAGTTCAATGTTCGTTGAGAATCCATGGCTTAACTCAGTTTTTTAAATATTTTTTTCTTTGCTTTTAAGGTTTTCCCATCTTGTTTTTTCTCCATGTGTCAGTGACCTATCTTAAAACACACCAAAAGAGTCGAAAATAAACTGTGTTCATTTTTTATGATCAATTTACATGCACATAAGTTGTTTTTAATCAAACCAATCTTAATGTACATAAACCTTCTATTTGCTTCATTATTGGTGCAGGTCACTGACTCTACTTCTTTTCCTCTGTACCACACCCTTGTAAAACCTTTGAAGACATTGAAAAAAGAAGCCTGTCTGGGATGTTCCCTGCATCAATCTGTATATCTTTTGGTTGTCAAGTGTTTCTGCATGGTTATGTCATTTAAAAGCTGATGATGATTTCAGTTGGTCCACCTATATTTAAGATGTGCAAGAAAAATATGAAATACTTTGCTGTATCAAGTTTTATGTGACAAAAATATATCGTCATGTTAATAAATTTAAAATATCATTTGTATAAAATATTTTAATTAGTTTTTGGCTCAAGAACATGCTGATCATTGTATTCTATATGTATGCTACAGATTCTATGGTAGCTTTATTGTATATTATTGTAAAATTATTTTAATAAATCATGGGGATGACAATTTGATTACATTTTAGTTTTCAGCAATTAAAAAGATTTCTGTAAGTTCTAAAAAAAATGTCTTCAGTAAAATTACTGCTGCCCTGTACAACTTGCTGTAGAATCTGCCTAGATAGATGACCTGAAGGAGTACTTTGGTTTTGAGGGCTATTTCTCCATTTAAAGGACATGAGTAAGCTTTCAGATATGTCAAGGGAGTCTATTTCCAACCAATCAAGTACACTGAATTAGAGTATATTAAAGTTATATAAAACTCGCAGTTTCAGCCACAATTTAGCCAAGAACAAGATAAAAACTTGAATAACAAATAAGTGGAATGAATCAGTGTTTAACCTCAGATTACATTATTTGAAACAGAAGAAATTACATTTTTCCTCAGTAAATAATAAGGAGATGGCATTGCAGAGGAAGGACCCCCTGATTCAAGGTCAAGATGTCTGGGTCTTGGGCTGTTCTGTCACAGTCAGCATGACCTTGGCCTCAGCTCTACAAAATGAGTTCCATTAGGCAGTTTTTTAAGGTCTTTTCTAATTTTCACATGTCATGACAAGATTCTTTTTGACAGTTTGAAGGGATAATGTGCTTTGAAGTGAGTTTTGGTAAGGTGATATTTTTGGGCATCTTTCTTCTTATCTCTTACAGTGTTCTTACAATTTTTTGAATATCATGAGGACCTCATGTCTGTTTTGATTCCTTCCTCCTTCACTGATGCTAAATAATCCAATTGATATCAAACTGTCAACCTACCAAAAAAGATATTGTGGCTTGTGGGTATTGCTGTCTTGTTTTTGATATGTTCTTGTATTGACTGCCCATTGGCCTGAAAATACTCATCATAAGCCTAAAAAAAAAAAATCATTTTTCTTTCCCACCAACTGTTTTATCTGCTTGTTGTAAGAATCAAATGAAATAATGTATGTGAAAGCACCTTGTAAACTGTAACCTATCAATGTAAAATGTTAAGGTGTGTTGTTATTTCATTAATTACTTCTTCTTTGTTTAGAATGGAATTTCCTATGCACTACTGTAGCTAGGAAATGCTGAAAACAACTGTGTTTTTTAATTAATCATAACAGCAAAATTAAAGTATCTTCAAAGGATAAAAGTGTATTGAGTCTTGTATTCTATTTGGTGCCCTCATCTCCTGATTTCTTTTTTGTGGATACTACAGATGCTTACAGATTCCAGTTTTTATGTATTTGGGTTGGTCTTTAATAGTGGGAACAGAGTAATAGGGGAGAAACATCCACCAATCAAGTCCAACCAGATGTATATTAAGAAACTACTAGATTCCATAATTTCTAAAAAGCGTTTCTACTTCTTTCTCATGCTATTAGTCCAAATAACTCTTAACAGAATGTTAAAAATATTCATATTTAAATGATTGACACTGCAGGAGACCTCATCCTTATATTGGAACAATAAACTATGAACTTTACTGTCTTTTTTCAGAAGTGTTGTTGAGTTCACAGTACCTCTTCTGATTTCAGCCAGGTTGATTAGTGTGTGTTTCTATAGTCATCCTTGACCTCAAGAAATAATGTTTTAGCTAGTTATTTTAACAGGTTACCATTTCCTATTGTTACTGCAAATATTCATAAATATTGATATACTTTATAACACCTTGTTTACTATTTTTATACCAGTGCTTGCTCTATTTTATCAATGTCAGGGCTTAAAGACAATATGCCAGTTTTCTCATTTCCTTAAACAACTAATTACAAAAGTCTAGGCATATCTTTACTCCAAATCATCATTTAAATTTTATCTTATGCACAAATACTGGATATGAAGTTAAATAAATACTTTCATTTTAGCTTTCTTGAACATTTTCTATATGCCTATTTAATGTAAGCCTTTGCTCTGATAAGGCCTGAATTGTGTTTCTTCACAATGTTGAAGTCTTGACTCCCCTTCCCCCAATAGCTCAGAATATGACTACATTTGAAGGTAAGACCTTTAATTAGGGTAAAATGAGGTTATGTGGATGGGCCCTAACCTGATAACTGGTGAATTTATAAGAAGAGATTCAGACATAGAGAATACAGGCCCAGAAAAGACCATGTGAAAATTTAAGAGGAAGATGGCCATCTACTAGCCAAGGAGAGAGGATTCAAAAAAAGCCAACCCTGCTAACACCTTGATCTTGGATTTCTAGGCCCTAGAACTGTGGGAAAATAAATTTCTATTGTTTCAGCTGCCCGCTCTGTGGTACTCTGTTAACGGCTCTCCTAACAAACTAGTTAGTACACCCACCAAGGGTACTCCTGTGTCTACACCATATTCCCCTGGTGAAGGGCTTGATTCGATCTCCCTTCAAGTGGCCCAAATTGAAATAACCTACCATAAGCAAAAACCAAGCAGACAAAATATGTCAGTGTGGTCACAAACCTCAGTGCACCGGCTGTCTTCTTTCTATTTTTTGGAATATAAGCAGGAAACAAAACAGTAGCTACTTTGCATAGGGGAAATCATGGAGAGCTGAAACCAATTCTCCAGGTCAGACTTAATCTTGCTATCAAGCTATCTTGAAGCTCTGCTAATACAACCTAAAATCGAGCAAATCATTAGAGTCCCTGCCATCTCCTAAAGGTGATGTTAATGAAATGGCCAAGAGGAAAATGGGAATGGGGATAAAGTGTTGGTGAAGAAACCACAGTTGGTGTGTCATCTGATTATCCACTAGTAGTAATGATCACAGGAAATGATTACCTCAATGTGAACATGTTAATTTTCTGTTGCTACTATAACAAATTTCCTTAAACTTAGTGGCTTAAAACAACATAAATTTATTATCTTACAGCTCTGGAAGTCTAACATCAAAAATGAGCTTCATTGTGTTAAAATCAAAGTATCAGCAGGTCTGTATTCTTTTTAGAGGCTCTAGGGGAGAATCTTTTTTTTCTAGCTTCTAGAGGCTGCTCATTTTCCTTGACCTGTGACTCCATCTTCAAAGCCAGCAGTATTGGACTGAGTCCTTATTATTGTATCCTTCTGACCTCTTCCACCTCCCTCTTTCACTTTTAGAGACCCTTGCGATTCTAGTGAGCCACCTGGATATCCAGGCTATTCATCCTATTATAAGATCAGCGAATGATCAACCTTAATTCCCCTTTGTCATATAACCTATCACATTCCCAAATTCCGGGGATTTGGACATGAACATCTCTGCGGCAGAGGGAGGAGAGGGAAAAATTATTCTGCCTACCACACTTACTAATGTCATTTTAGGTGGAAAATAGGATTATCTGAAAAGTAGAAGTAGAGACAATCTTTTCATAATTTAAACAGAACCTAGACTTAAACAGATGTTCCTGAAGTGTAGTGGCTAGCAGGCGGTGAATTTTCAAGTACCTTGTCACAGAACTTCAGTAGCAAATCAATTCTGAATATCCTGAAAGATAATATCACTACGCTACTCACTGGCCTGTTGCAAACTAAAACCACAATTGGATATCACTACACACCAACAGAAAGTAAAATTAATAACACTGATAATGCCAAGTGTTGGTGAGAATGGAGAGCAACTGGATGGAACCGTCACACATTGCCAATGGGAATTTAAAATGGCAAGGCCACTTGGCAAAACAGTTGGGCCGTTTGTGTAAAGTTAACCATTCACTTCTCCGATTACCCATTCTACTTCTAGGTATTTACCCAAGATAATGAAAACAGGTTTATACAAAGACATAAATGTTCAGCAACTTTGTAATCGTCCCAAAATGAGAACAATTCAAACAGCAACAGATGAACAGATCAGCAAATGATGCTATATCCAGACAACGAAATACTACTCACAAACAAAAAAGGGACAAGCAACCGATACAAGCAGCAACATGACTGCATCTAAAAAGCCTGCACTCATTGATTGTCTACACTTGCCAAAGCTCAGTGAACTACATACTTAAAATGAGTACATCATACCTCTGTAAAGATGATTTTTTAAAAACCATTATGCAAAAATAAATAAATAAATTTTAGAGTAGGTACGATTATTAATAGAAGGTTAGTGATCTGGAAGATAGAGTTTAAGAAATTTCTCAGAATTTATATTCAAAAGGCAAAGATAGAAAAATACAAGAGAAAAGAAATATGGGAAGTTACCCTTGAGACATAATTGTCTAAAGTTTTTTTTCCTAAAGTTTTAAAAAGAAGAGACATAGAAATGGAAAAGTAATGTTGCCAAGTTCTGAGTGATTTTTTTAACCTAGAATCATACACCCAAGCAAATGGCTCTTTCATTGCAAGGTGGGGCACTTTTGTTCCAAGGCACCCCAGCCCTCTAGCAACCAGATAGGTCTGGACAGTGAGAAGTGATGGTAAAACATAGGAGGGAGCAGAAAGGTATAACCAGAGTGTTTCCTCCCTATCTCTCTCTGTGATCTGCACTATCTCTGGAGTCTTCTCCATCATCCCAACTCCTGCTGTCATGGTTCTCCACTGGGTAGCCCTTGCTCCTGAGCTCTGTGAACCTCACTCCTTTTTTTCTTTTATTCCAGGGCAATAAATTGCTCTGCTGCTGCTCATCTTTGGGTGACTTCACCATTTTAATATTTGTCTTTATTTTTGGCTGGTTTTATAAAACTTCATAGTAATAATGTGGCTGATACTTTTTCATTATATTAAGAGCAGCTGTTGGACCCTATTCTTCCATCATCTGTATAACCATTTTTTTTTTCTATTAAATCTCCTCTGTTGAAATACCTAGAATGGTTTCTCTTTTCCCAGCTGGACTCTGATTGATGTTCCCATCATCATCACTCCAATTCTACATCGTGCTGCAGGATCCTAGGCATCACAGTGAAAGAACAAAGAACAAAGGTAATCCTAGCCATCACAGTAAGAGAAGAAAAAACAGGGGCAAAATAAAGGCCACTCCAAATAAAATATATTTAAAAAAAAATTACCATCAGGGATTCAATAAGGAACTTACAAAGGTATATGTGAAGGAAATTGTCTCAAAAGGAAGAAATAGCTTCCAGGAAGCTTGAAGAGAAACCCCACACACACACAACAAATGTCATTAGGAATAAAAATGAGATAGACACATAAGGGCTTTGAAAATTCTGGTCATGCTAGAATTTAAAAGACACACAAACCCTCCTCTTTTCCTTTTGCCCTCCATCCTCAAACATCTAGAAATGATGGAATATATTGTAAAAGATCTTTAAGGGCATAAATTACACTCAAAACAAACTAATCATCTCCCAGACCAGAAACACAATGGAAAATAAACAGTGGAAAGGGGAGATGAATCCACAGACTTACCTAACATACAGAGATTTTTATTACAAGATAATTACAGAACAGAGAACAAAAAGGTGAAGAGATTAAAGCAAATTCAGAAATGGTAATAGATACTGAGAACAAAGATGATCCACTGCTGGCATTCTGAATTTTTGAAACTAATGAACAAAACAAAACAAAAAAAAATTCAAACGTATCGCATAGAAACTTTTTGCTAAAACGAAACAAAAACTGACCTTATGTATTGAAAGAATACACTGTTTTTCAAGAGAAAACGACACAGAGCTTTCAACATCAAGCCATGCTGTGGTGAGGATTTTGAACTCCAACCATTAAAATGTAATACATATGAATGAAGTCACCCTAAGGTGGGGGCAGAAATAGATTACTGTGGAGGCATCTGAGCGATGCCTCCACAGGAATACTTAGTGCCAAAAAACAATTAAATAATGGCTATAAACTTTTAGAGAAAAGAAAGTACGAGCCAAGAGTATTATACCTAGCCAAGTTGCTTTTAATTTAAAAGCATGAAATAGGTCCCTGTTAATAACCAAGAGAAAGAAATTGAAAATCTATGAGCCCTTCATAACCAACTGGATATATAAATCAAAATAAAGAACTTAGTAATGAAGAATCCATGAGAAAAAGCTCCTGGTGAACACTGAATCTGTCTAAATGTCATACTAATTATAAGCAACTATGGTAATTAGAACTATAGAACCAAATGTGTTTTAAACCTTGGCAAAATTGGAATAAGATAACTAGCAAAATTGGAAGGTGGGGAAAGGAAGTGAGACTGGTAATTTCTTACCTTTTATTGCAGGAAGTCAACTAATAGAATCTAAAATTAGTATATGTGGTTAAATAAGATAATGACTCTAACTTCTGAATGGTTTTTTATAATTGCGTAACTTTTTTGTAAGGAAGGACCATTTATCAGCAATTTTCAACTTCTTTTTCTTGTGTTAAATTCAATTACATTTATATTCATTTCAGTTTCTCCTGGTAAATTGGATTTTATAACATAAGCAAAATTAAATTGAAGACTTTCTGTTTAAAAGTATGACGTAATTTTTATAAAATGAGTGTTATCTAATTATCTACATCTCTATCTCTCTGGCCTTCTGGCTCTGTATGTGTATAGGGAAAAGCCTGGTATGTTACCCATGGTGTGGGAATTTGGGGTTATTTCATAATTTCTCCCTTGTACTTTGCTGAATTGCCTGCATTCTTTATAATGATAAGGTAATTAATCAAAAATATGCCCAATAACAGAGCACTGAAATTTTTATCCATTTTTTTAAAATCATGAAATGTTATGAGATTTACTCTTAGCACTTAAGCCATTTTCACCAGAGTTCTGTCTTCTTAAGAGATTTCAATGTCTTTCTTTCAAGATTGAAAATGAGATAGTATATCACTGATAATGTTTTTGAGCAAACCGCCAGTGATCACTGAAATGGCCTCATGAGCATTATCACTGCCATAAAGAAATGTTTTCATCTCATTCCTCATTTCCCAAGCTCATGAACACCTTTCCCTTTAACAGTCAGACGACTGATATGTGGGGGAAAAAAAGAAAGACTCTTGTCTTCACTGCCCATTTCTTCAGAGTACACTGAAAACTCATACTCAAGCAGCACAACCAACTTGTTACTAAAATTTTACTATTTTCTTTATATTAAGTCAAAGTCAGGAAGCACACAGCTGAGTTAAGTGCAGCCTGTTCTCTCTGAATAAATCATGTGGTTACTGGCATCCAAAAAAAGCCTCTTTCATTCAAGTCGCAATGTTCCTTCTTTGTCGCTTACTGGTCTGTAGATAACCTCATTCCTGTCTATACCGTGGCTCAGAAAATAATCACAAACCAAACAGAAGTTTTCTTCCACATGATAAACAAAAATCTGCTGAACACTTCACATATACGCAACACCTAAAACTGAGTGTAGAATCTTCTCACCCGTGGCCTTACCTACACTGTTCTAGATAGCATGCCAGCGATTTTTTTTCCCTTATTTTGCTTTCTCTCCACACATACTTATTATTTACTGGGGCTGGCTTTGCACACTTCTGAATATAATGTGATTGGTACCAATTCTTGCTATAAAGAGGAAGACTATGAATTTTGTGTCTATACTTTTGGAATTGATAGTAGTCCTAGATTCTTACTGACAAGTAACAGAGATTCTTACTGACAAGTAACAGATCACACAACGCAAAGCAGTTTTAGCAAAAAAGGGAAGCAGTGAACTCACATAACTGGGAAGTATGAGGGTGGATTTCTGTCATAATAAGGTCTGAAAGACCAAACTATATCATCAAAATTCTGCCTCTCTCTCAAACTCTTGGCCCTGTCCTCAGAATTCACTGCATCCTCAATAGGCACTCTCCATGGAACAGAAAATAAAACCCTCAACCACCCCAGGTTTGCACTTTTGAAAGTGCCCATGGTCTCAGACGAAGGAGTTGGGGGTTTCAGAGGTTTCTCATGCTCTAGGTTAATCCCCTAAGGGGACTCATGGTCCAGCCTGGGTCAGAGCCTGTGTCTGGGCCTGGGTTGGGAGATACACATGATTGACAGCCTCACCAGAATTACATGGATTGGGGGAAAGGTAGTTTTCCAAAGAAAGAAGTGCTGGTCAGACAGGAAAAAGTTGATGTTCACCAAAATCTTCTATATTTTCAACAACAAAAACCAACAATTTTGTATGGAAGATAATTATTTTGTGTTCTGGAAAAACTTCATGGGTTTACCAGAGTGTGACAGATGCAAAAACTCCACTGTACCATGCCACTTCTTAGGGAGTTATCCTAATAAGCCACATCACGGGCTAGAGGCAAATGACTGATCAAGCTTACAAATCCTTTCAATTCAAATGTGGTTCAGTCTTAGGAAATCAGTTGTTCTGTTCTTGGAATTCACAACATTAGCATCCATTCCTAATTTTAATTTTCTTAAAGATTTTATTTATTTAATTGAGAGAGAGAGCAAGTGAGAGAGAGCACAAGCAAGGGGGAGAGGCAAAAGAAGAGGGAGAAGCAGACTCCCCATTGAGTAGGGAGCCCAGTGCAGAACCCAATCCCAGGACTCTGGGATCATGACCTGAGCCAAAGGCAGATGCTTAACCAACTGAGCCACCCAGGAGCCCTCCTAATTTTAAGATTTAAAAAATATTTTAGTAAGCTATGAACAGAAGGAAGCTTTAGTAACATGGTAGTGGTAATATACAAGAAACCTATGATAAATATTTACTTTACAGTGAGATATTTGGAGTATTCATATTTAAGTGAAGAACAGGACACATTATTATTATTCAAACTCTTCTTGAGACCTTAGACAATGCAATAACATTCAAAAAATAAAAAGTTTTAAATATTGGCGCTAAACAGGCAAAATGTGTCTACATTTAAAATCTAAGACAATAGGGTGCCTGGGTGGCTCAGTGGTTGAGCATCTGCCTTTGACTCAAGCTGTGATCCCTGGGTCCTGGGATGGAGTCCCACATCAGGCTCCCTGTGAGGACCCTGCTTCTTCCTCTGCCTATTCCTCTGCCTCCCTCTCTCTCTCTCTCTCTCTCTCTCTCTCTCTCTGCTTCTGTCTCTCATGAATAAATAAAATCTTTAAAGTAAAATCTAAGACCATAAATTGAAAAATTACTGAACTTAGTAAGAAGATGGAGTAAGAGAGATAAACATAGAATCAACCTACAAAAATCACTAATATTTCTTATGATTTAAATAAACAATTGGAAATATAATTTTTAAAACCCCACTCAGAGTATCAATAAAACTATATCATACCAAAGACTAAATATAATGAAAAATGAGTAAGCTTTGATTGAAGAAAACAATGTTTATAGAAAACAAATGTTTTGTTTAAACAAAATTTTAAAGTAGATTCTGAAGGAAAATTTTTCAATGTGTATCACAAAGGATTAATATCCACTATACATAAAGAGAGTCCCAGCAAAAGACAACCCACCTAAAAGTTAGAAAAAATATATGATTAATTAATAGAAAAAACATAAGTGGCAATTTTTTTTTTTTTTTTTTTTTTAGAAAGCCCAGGCATATTAGGAATCAGTATGAAGTTAATACAAGATGGCAAAACAGTAGAAAAGATTTGGGAGTGGGGGAATATTTTTCATGTGTAAGAACTCAGAGAGGGTCTTTCCCATGCATTGTTTCACAGCAAGTTGTTTGGAGACTAGGGTAAAACACAACAAATATAAAGATGTGGAAGATAAGGATATAACTAAACCAAGAGTTCAAGGACAAGAAATGCCAGGTGAAAAGAGAGCAGTGGGTCTATAAAGCAATCGGTCCAAACTAGAACAAGAATTTGGTGAGCTCCAAAAAATTGGCTTTAAAAAAATTAAAATTACCCTAAAATGGATCTCAATAATACATAAGTTAGAGATAAAAGGCAGGAAGACATAAGGATTTGGTGAGCAGAAAACATATTTCTAACAAAAAACTAACAAGGACTCCACTAAAAACAAAAGCAAAAATCTAAACAAGAAAATTAGAGTCCAAAAAAATGAAGTACATTAAAATATGGTGTGGATTTTGAGCAGTGATGGAGTGTAAGAAGTAGAACCCATTAATTTTATTTTATTTTCCTATCATTTATTATTTCATTTATTTATTTGATGGAGAGAGAGAGCCAGAGAGCACAAGCAAGGGAAATAGCACAGGGAAAAGCAGGCTCCCCACTGAGCAGGGAGCCCAATGTGGGACTCCATCCGAAGACCCTGAGATCATGACCTGAGCCAAAGGCAGATGCTTAATCAACTGAGTCACCCAAGCACCACCACCACCTTTTTTTTTTTTTTAACATCAGGAACATTTTCTCTTTAGTAATGGGCAGAATAAGGATTCCTCAAAGATGTCCATGCCCTATTCCTTGGAAACTGTGTATATGTTACCATATAAGGTAAAAGGCAAAAGGAACTTTGCAGATGTGATGAAGATTATGAAATTTCAGTTGGGGGAAATTATCCTGGATTGTGCAGGTAGGCCCCATCTAATTACATGAGTGCTTCACAACAGAGAATGTCTCCAGGCTGTGATCAGAGAAACATGTGATGATGGAAGAAGGATCATTCCAAAGCAATGACTGGCTTTGAAAATGGAGGAAGGAGCCACAAGCCTATGCAGGTGACCTATAATAGCTGGAAAAGGCAAGGAAATAAATTCATCCCTAGAACCTCCAGAAGGAACAGCCCTGCTGACACCTTGATTTTAGCCCTTTGAGACCCCTGGAGGACTTCAGACTCCCAAAACTTTAGATTTGTGTTATTTTAGTAAGTCACTAAGCAACTGTGGTGTTTGCTAAGGCACTAAGTCTATACCAGTTTGTGACAGCAGCAGCTCAGAGCTAATGCCCTCTGCAAGGTAGAGGGGTCATGACATTGACACATGGCTCCGCACTGCAAAGTATTTCACAAAGTAGCATAAATATGTTTTTGATACTCAACCTTTTACACTCTACCTACATATAATGTAAAATGAGACTTGAATATGGTCACAGAATAGAAGGTAAACATCAATTATCCAAATGACAGAAATCAGAAGGTAGAAGGCATAGTAGATGGAAGTGCCCTGACCTTACAAATAGGAACTCAGAGGCCTCTCTGAAAGTTGGTGGAATAAGAAAGAGAGTTTTGACAAAATGTGAAGTCACACAAAGGTACTGGACAGAAGAACTAAAGATAGTGTTAACTCTCGAAAGTTAGGATGATAAAGGAGAAAGTGACATGGGGTGCTATAAGATCTCAAATGGAAAAAGCAGCAGATAACAATATCAATGTAACAGAGTCACAAAATCTACTTCACAAGCCACTTAAAGCCAAGAATATGGAACTCCTTTACTCCTTATCAGTCCAGTCCTCCACCCAACCCCACACCCTCTGGCTAAGGGAAGAAATCGTTTCTATGCTGTTTGACTAAAAGCATATTCCAGACTAATCAATCAAGCAATTCCTTTAGAAAACATTCAGTCTCTCCCGAGAGTTTGCCCTCACCTGATCCCCTACCTGAGATAATGTGTCTGCAGGCGGGGGCTGTGGTTCACTTGTGTGTCCTCACTGCACTGGGGAAAGGGGGTCCTAAGCTCATGCTAGACTTTGGTTGTGCCCTGCATTTTTCAATTTGATTCATGTGCTAAGCTCCTCCACGTGACAGGCATGACGCTAGGCATGAGTCTGCAACATCTGCTCTTCCGGGTGAGACATCCCCATCTGCTCCAGCCCCACCGAACACCCCCTCATCTCAGGTCACAGCATGTTTTGTCCACATTAGACATTTGGCTGCCCTCTGCGGTGACTGTCAGACACGGTAGCCCTAACATATGGATGTACTGCCATCTGTTGTGAAATTGTCACTGGTATCCCACTACTAATGATTAAAACACCAAACGTCCTCCTTGATTCAAGTAATCCTTTTAACTGTAAGCTCTCAATCTCTTGCAGTCTAACACATGTTCTTGAGTGAACAAACACTCAAACACCCCACAAACACCCAGGGACACGTCTCACCTGTGAACATCACCAGAGTCCATGTCATGGTAGAAATATCCAGAATTGCCAATGTGCTTACTTAGGGCAGGTTCTGTGATCTCACATGCTCTAGTATTGCTCCTTAACGTCTTCGTCTTACTGGATAAGCCTCCACATCCGTCCTGGCAGGCAGGGGCTGGTTCTTATGCCCCTTTGGATCAAACTGGCAGTCCTTCCATGTAACAGGTGTTGATTCGTTGCCCAAATGTTGGCCTGAGAATACGCCGGACACATTAGCCAATAAAATTACAAACTAGATAGGCCAACATAAGCTGTCCATTCTGGCAAACAAGCACAAAAACTAGATTTTACAGCTATTCTCCTATAGCAGCAGCATCATAAGTGGAATAAGCACGGGCTTCACAATAACATCAACTGAATGATATGCTGGCCCCATCGTTCACTGGTTGTTCAAAAATGAGCAAGTTGCTTGGCCTCACTGGTGCTCAGTCTCCTCCCTTGTAAAATGGAGATTTAAGAATGCAAATAAAATTGAAACAAGTTAAAAAAGACAAGCATTTAACACATTTTCTGGTTCACAAGAGGTACACAGTGCATGCTCATTCCTTTCCCTTCCTCTTTTTCCCTCAAGGAGCAGAGGGAGATGATATAAGCCAGAGTTTCAGGAGAGGAGAAAATCTCAGGCATCAAAAAGTGGTATTTGGGGGCACCTAGGTGACTCAGTAAGTTGAGTGTCTGACTCCTGGTTTCAGGTCATGTCATAGAGCCCCACAGAAAGCTCTGCACTCAGTGCAGAGTCTGCTTAAGATTCTCTCCCTCTCCCTCTTCCTCCCCCTACGCACCCCCTGCCAAATAAATAAATAAATAAACAAACAAACAAACAAATAAATAAATAAAGTCTTTTTTTAAAAAAGTGATGTCCAGTAACTATGTGGGTCCAGGTGCTGGGCTTCTTTTTTGCCCTGGGGTCTGCCCTAGGACAGTTGGGTAGATTGGGAGTGATGGTGGGACTGCCCTGGAGCTAATCTTTCCCCTAATTCTTCCAATCAGTTTACAGGCTTTGCTGGGGGCTTTGTTGGCCCAGCTTCCTGTGAATACAAGTGCCCCTTTGTGCCTGCTCCTTCCATTTTTAGAAAGATGACTAATCTGCTCTCTGTCTGAGAGAAATGCCTTGTAAATTGTGGTCCTTTCCCAGATCTATGACTAAGTTGCAGGAGACTGCAAGGTTCACAAGGTCCTGGCACTTCCTGAGATAGCGTCACCATGGGATTAAAAGCAGGCCCTAGAGTGGCCTTCCCCTGTGCATCTATACAGGAAAGAGTCTTCACACCTGGAAAGAAATAGCTAGGGATCACCAAGGAAAGGGGCAAAGCTGAAATCCACTCAAGTTAACCTCTTCTTCCCTGAAAAAATCCTTTTTATAATGAAACATTAGCCAAGGGTTGCTCTTTTGTCTGGGTCATGGGGAAAGTCACGTTATTTTAGAAAGGAAATGAAGTGGCATTTCTTGGCAGCCAATTTTGAATTCTGCATTTTAAATCATTCAAAGAGCTTCTGCAGCTGGCGGAAGATAGAAACTTATTTGAAGAGAGGAATGAGAAACTCATCAAAGAATTACAACTCCTTGGGTAATTTTGATCATAAATAGGACAGATGCCATCTGTGTAGCATGGTTCCTTCATTCATTCATTTGTTCATTCAGAAATATTATTAGGCATGTCTGTTGTGAGGGCCCTCTGCTAAGTACTCATGACACAAAGATGATAAGACACAAAGGAGACACGTACGTGAGCAAATAATTAAAGCCACGTGAGACAGATGCAATAAAAAATGCATAAGCAGAGCACAATGATTGCTGGGAAGAAGGGCTGTGGAAAGGCTGAGGGGAAGGAGTTGGAGAACATTTCACAGCTTAAGTAAGCCCTGACCTGTAGGGTAAGGATGAGAAAGGTCTCCAGGTGCATCCATGGGGAAGGGCATCCCAGTCAGAGGGACCAGTGAGTGTTAAGCCACAGCCGACATACAGGGAACTGGAATTAATGTTCTAGAATACGAAAATACCAGATAGCAGTGGAAAACTGGTAAGAAATAAGGTTGGAGAGGTAATGCTGGGTCACAACATGAGAAGCATGGAATGCTATATGATGGACTTTGGACTTCACCCTGTAGGTTATCGGAATCCACCAAAGAATGTTCAGTAGAAGCAAAAGATGATGTATCTAAGTTGCATTTTAGAGTGTAGGCTGGAATCAGAAAGAATGGATCCTAAGAGATGAGCAAAAAAGTGTTATAATAATCCAGTAAAGAGGCAATCATGGCCCCAAGTGCAAAGGAGGGGACAGATTGTAGGACCTGATGACCATTGGACTAGAAAGTGAGGGACTCCCAGGTCTTGGGCTCAAAAAAGTAGATTTGTACAGAGGGAGCATGAGTCAATGTGGCTGTTGAAAATGTAGTTGGAGAAGTTGTTCTCAGCACATCAGAGAAGTCTAAATAAACGTATAGATTTGGGAGTCATCATGCACAGTACAGGTGGTGCTTGAATCCTTAGGCTCAAGGAGATCATTTCCAGGAGGAAAATATAGAGCAGCTCAAGGCCAAATATAGCAATAGATGTGTTTGGTTTGACCTACATAATGCTTTTAAATATTAAAAAAATTTAAAGATGTATTTATTTATTTATTCATTCATTCATTCATTCATTCATGAGAGACACAGAGAGGCAGAGACATAGGCAGAAGGAGAAGCAGGCTCCCCGCAGGGAGCCCAATGTGGGACTCGATCCCAGGATCCTGGGATCATGCCCTGAGCCAAAGGCTGAGCCACCCAGGCATTCCTAAATATTAAAATTTATTGCCAATATTTTAAAGCCGTGGAATATAACAAAGAAAAAATCTAAAGTTCTGGCTTTTCTGAAAAATCAAAAGATCTGGCAATGCTGGGTGCACTTCTCACATAGTAAGCATTGGCTGGTTGACCAGCCAGTGCCCCCTTTTAAAGGGGCCCCAGCCCACCACTTTGCTTCCGTCTCCAGCTTCACTCACTCACACCACCTGTTCGGCCTCTGAAGGCCTGGTTTGCAAAGAGAGGGCTACAGAACAACACAGTAAAAAGTTTGGCAGCAGCAGAGTGATCCCCTCCACCCTCCACCCAAAGACAACCACATCCAAATCCTCAGAACCTCTGAAGAGATTAGGATACATGGCAAAGGGGGCAGCAGATGGAATCAGATTGCTTAGAGTAGTGTGGATTACCCCAGTGGGCCCAGTGTATCACAAAGTCTTCAAACGTGGAAGGGGGAGACAGAAGAGGAAGTTGGAGTGATGCAGCATGAAAAGGACTCAGCCCCATGTTGCCTGTTTGAAGATGGATGAAGGCCATGAGCTTTGAGAAACTGGGAAAGGCAAGGAAATAGATTCTCCCCTAGAGCCTCCAGAAGGAAACACAGCCCTACTGACACCTTAATTTTAGCCCAGTGAGACCTGTGTTGGGCTTCTGATCTACAAAACTGGAAAATAATAACTTTGTGTTATTTTAAGCCACTAAGTTTGAGGCTATGACAGCCATGGAAAACAAATACATGGCAGAAAGTTAGTAGCCAGGGAAAAAGACTGAGAAAAAACAGAAAGAAGAGACCCAGAGGGAATACAGTCAGATAATCAAGAGAGGACCCATTTTCAAGAAGATACCATCAAATGACATGGCCATGACAAGTCCAGTTGTGAGGCAAAGGGTGAAATGTACCAATGATGCCCAAACCTAGGGCACATCAGAATTGCTCAGGAACATTGTTAGAAATATCAGTTCCCAGCATCCACCCCAGGCTACTGCTCTTGGCTCTGATACGGAGCTGTGTTCAGCCATGGCTGAATGAGATGAACTGGCATTTTACTAGATTAAATGAGTACTTGGTGTTTGTTGACTTAGCTCTTATTCTTAAGGCTCCTTGTAGCCCTTTAACAGAAGAAAACCCATTTGAAATTTAATGTCACATTTTATTAAAGCTATTTATCTGCATGATTTTTGTTCCTATGTGGATAATAAACTCCTTGCAGGCCGTAGGTGCTTGCCAAATATTTGCTGAGTGCATAAATGAAATGGATGTAGCCACTGGAGGACTCTGTTGTTTTCTAAAGCTAGCAGGATGAGCAGAGATCATTTATCTCTTAAGCCTCTATAAATTAAACAATTCACGTTATTCATGCACGTTCACTTGTTATATGGGTGAAGTTGTAATTTTCTACTTAGATGCCCAGAATCCTCCACTACTTGTCAGGTCACCAGAACCAGCCAGGATAAATTTCCAGAGGGGCTCCTAGAACAGTGTGACAAGGTACCTCCTTTCATAGTCTCTCATTCCTGAAATGGCCTTAGGTAATAGCACACTATCCTCAATAAAATGAAATCTATCTCTCACCTGATGCTGGAGGTTGCAGAGAAAATTCCAGTTCAATACCTAAAGTGTGGATCTAGGAGACTGGCCTCTGAAAATTACTGACCTAAGAGTGTCAGCCTTTAAGCCATAGCGGCCATCCTCCACTTGGTGTAACTCTGAAGGTCAAAATGGGACATCAGTGTGGGCCCTGGACACACTGAACGGCAGAGGCTTGATCTACTTTGCCACCGGGGAGGAATTTACCAAGGCCTACAAGAGGGTTGTGCTACTGTAATTCCAATGCAGGAAAAGAATTCCAAATTCTGTTACTGGAAGGCTAGAATTGAAGCAGAGCTTTCAGGCAAAAAGGGGAG
The DNA here is from genome assembly GCF_011100685.1 of Canis lupus familiaris. Lineage (NCBI taxonomy): Eukaryota > Metazoa > Chordata > Mammalia > Carnivora > Canidae > Canis > Canis lupus. The sequence continues at coordinate 64,143,208 of NC_049227.1, read as the reverse complement.
CCAAGAGCTGAGATCTAGAAAATGGAGGCTGGAAGATTCTGAGGGATTCTAGGAAGAAGGGTATCAATCAACTGTGTGGATGGTAATCAGAGTGACTGACGGAAAGTACATTCATGTCACGGATGTCAGGAATGAGTATGACAGCACTGAAGTAGTTGGAATGGAAGCCAGGTTGCAATGAGTTAAAAATATGCTTTTGAAAAGCTTGCATGAGATGGGAAAGTAGGTCAGGGTGCTAGAAAGAAATGCCATAATAAAGGAGATTTTAATTTTGTTGTTATGTGCTTGGTTCTATTTTTAGGATTAAGGGGACTTGAATATATACATATATATGATCTGATCTGGCTTAAAACACAGGAAAGAACCTGATAAATGAACAAAGATGGAGCTGAGGTAAAGAGATGGAACCCTCAACAATAGGCACAGGTATGGTTAGTCTGTACATATTTATTGAGAACTTACTATGTGCCAGGCACTGTCTTAAGTGCTGGTAATAAACAACACAGACACAGACATAGTCCTTCCCTGGTGACATTTACAGTCTAGAAAGAGTGCTTTCTTTCAGTCTCCTTTAGTTGTGAGTGACAGAAGCCAACCAGCTGAAGAGAAAAAGAGACTTAACTCATGTAACTGAAAAAATCCAGGCATGACTGCCTCTAAAGATTTATCAAAATATTATAGGATTCTCTCTGCCTCCACTTTGTTTCATTTTTCTCAAGCAGTCTGCACCCATGTGGCAGCAGAGATAATGCCTGCCATCTCCATCATTATATGGTCCATAAGGCCCAGAGTCTCAGTAGAATAAATAGACCACATCTCAGTGGCTCTGCCGAGAGCCTCTGAATTGATTGTGAGGAGGCGAGGTGCCAGAGTGGACAACTCTGCAGATGCAGAGGTGTGAGAATGGGAAAGGTGATGCCTGGCAAACTGGTTTTCTCAGAAAATGGAAAGCCAGTGCATACTCAAGAAGGTGGGGGCAGGGGTAGGTTAGGTTTGTGGAAAAGAGTTAAGGTTTGGAAGAGTAGCCAAGGAAAATAGGAAAAGGAGCAGACTCTTGGCAAAAGGATCATTGAGGGTTAACTGATTTTGAAAACCATGAATTTGTCATGGCCCTAATCTGCACAGTTATACAATTTTCTCTGCAGGCTCAGCCCTGAATAATGATAGCCATGGCCATTTGTGTAGAAAGGCATAGTGAGGAGCCCAAGCTTCCTACCCATTCTGGGACAACTTGGCCATCAGGCCGACCCCCAGGAGCCCAGGAGCTGTGTTTGTACAAGGGCTCCTAAGTCCCTCAAGATGTGGGAAAGAAGGACAGAAGGTGGGCTTGTAGGACACTGATTTTAGGTAACACAACTTCCCATGTCTCAGGAAACCACCCATTATGAACAGAAAACTTATTGGATGGCACAAGGATGCCCGGTGCTAGATACCTCCTGGACCCCAGTGCCTTGAAAATGAAAAATGTGCAGGCTGCACTTCTGGCTGATACCTGGCAAATGTCTCATGGCTCTTTCCCTGGCACATTTCTCCACCTTCAACCTGTTAAGGAATTAATTTTTATTATGCTTCCCCCAAACACCAGGCACGTTAAATTTGATGTCTCCTTTAGCCCTCTCATCATATGGATAAGATGGGTAATACTACCCTTGTATTATAGAAGAGGATGTTAAAACTCAAGAGACTGGTAAACGTGCCCAAGGTGCCACAGCTAGCAAGGAGAGGGCTTGAGGTGTGTAAAGACCATGCTTTTGTTTGTTATGTGCTCTTCTGTTTTCCATCATTGGGTTTCCAATAACACTGTTTGCTACACTGGGAGCCAAGGATTTCTGGAGGTCTTCAAACATATTCTCAGGGCCTGTGAGAAAGCTTGCTTCCTTTAGAAGCACCTTTATTTTGCATGAGTTTCAGAGACTTTGGCCTGGAGAATTGAGTTCACTTGCAGGAAGATGCCTCTTAGCCCTGAGAAGGCGTGGACGGGAATTTCAGGAACAAGTACTGAGCTTGTCATCGTGTGGGTTGCAAAGGACACAGGCCACCCTGGCTAACCATAGTAGTGCTTTGCCAAGGATGTGTTGGAGAGGGATGGCAGTGGCTTCCAAGGAAGCCAGGAGGAGACATGCAAGCTGCCAAGTGGGAAAATCTCAAGGACAATAATAATTACAGCAGACAAAAATTTCACTGGCTTTCAAAAGGCGAAGTCCAGGGGACTTGGAGCTTTGGTTATAACGCTTGAGGGGGCCCAAACTAAACACCATGGCAAGTGTCATCCCTCCCACTCTTGTTCCCAGGACGAATGGAAAAATGAAATTCAAAGGTTAGGGCTACACAGAACATTACATTTTAAAAGCATCTTTACGTTTCAAAGAAAATCTTTTACTCCTTCTGAAAGCCTTCCAGTAAGTATTATTAAGGCCATCTAATAGGAGAAAGAATAGAGCTCAGAACGGAAGGTCACAACAAGACAGTAGCAGGGGCAGAATCAGTCAAGGGACCTTCCAGGACAGGTTGCTTCCACCAAGCCCACTTGAAGCACCTTTCCCAGCAGTACTGGAACACATCAGTGTGGAGGCCAATTGCCATCTCCTTGAGTTATCTAGTTAATATACTTTCAAATCAGTGTGCTATTTCTCCTCCTGCAAATAGCAAGTCAAAAGAAGCTTTATGAAGGATTATTCTGTACGATGGAACAAAGGTCTTTAATGAAGGTCACATTTCTTTGATGAGAAGTTTTCTCTGACTCCTCACCAAGTTGAGGCCCCCCTCAAATAAAGTCAAATATGCAATTTGCTTTCATTGCTGCAGTGAATGCAGGTAAGGCTTTGGGAACAGAAGGAAAGAAAACCAGATTTTGTAAATCAGCACATCTGTTAAACAGGGAATGCTCCCTTCTTTGGTCCTTCCAACCAGGTTGTTTTCTGGACGATCCCCATTGGAGCCATCCATACCCACCCAGGCTGAAGCAGTGAACTGGCAGCCCTGGGGCCAGTGCCACCGGCTCATGGGATTTGTTTGACCTCCACAGTCATTGGGGGTTTTTCTTCACGTTTTTGACCTGCTTACTTAGTAACCAATATTTAAAATTTGTTTAAGACAATTTTAAAAAATCAGATTTCTGACCCAACTCAAAACCAAACAATATGGTTAGAAAATGGGCAGAGACTTGAACAGACGTTGCTCTCAAGAAGATATACAAATGGCCAACAAGCACATGAAAAGATACACATTCTGAGTCATAAAGGAAATAAAATTCGAAACCACAATGAGCTATCACTTCACGCCCATTAAGATGGCTAATTATAGAAGAAAAAGGAGGAGGAGGAAAAAAATGACAAGAGTTGGTTAAATGTGGAAAAATTGGAACTCCTGTGTAACACTGGAAGGAATGTAAAATGGGGTAGCCACTGAGGAAAACAGCATAGCAATTCCTCAAAAATATTTAAAATAGAATTACCACACAATCCAGCAATTCTAATTCTGGGTATAAACCCAATATAACTAAAAGCAAGAACTCCATCAGATATTTGTACTCTCCTGTACATAGAGCATTATTCATAAAAGCCAAAAGATGGAAGCAACCCAAAAGTCCAAAGTGGGATAAATGGATAAACAAAATGTGGTACATGCATACATGGAATAGTGTTCAGCCTTAAAAAGGAAGGAAATTCTGATACTTTGTACAACACATATAAACCTTAATGACATTATGCTAAGTGAAGTATGCCAGTCCCAAAACAACAAATATGATTCCACCTCTACAAAGTACCTGGTGTAGTAAATTCATAGAGCCAGAAAGTCATCCCGGGCAGGACCCCATATTGTCTGAGCTGGGAACATTCTCTAACATGTAAGTGTTTTCCCTAGGTCTGGCTGGTCAGGGGGAAGGCCACATATACCACATACTATCTCACCTGGGCCCCAGGGAGCCTGGAGACTCACAAATTTCTCCAGCCAGGGCAAGAAACCCAGGAGCACAGTCTCCAGTTCTGTACGTAAGGAGCTTGGAAATCACGATTCTGTCCCAACAAGTAAAAAGCTGAACAAACTGAAAAATAAACAATGCTTCCTGAATATATAATAGAGGGGGGACAAGGCAAACCACTGTCCCTAATATTGGAGAGATGGGCAAATACAGGAAGTCACAGCTTACCTGAGCAGAGACTCTTGAGCAGACACCGCCATGGGCCCCAGCGCCAGGGTAGGAAAACCTGACCTGTAATTAGTGAAGTATAAAAGGCTCAACGTGGGCAAGTATGAGAGTTAAAATCTACAGGGGAACCCAGTTTTGGAGACGGCCTCAAACTTTTGTGGGTTTTATTCCCAAGAACTTGACCAGGTACTCACAGTAAGTAGCCAAGAAAAATCCCCTTAGGCTTCCGGCAGGGAGGAAGGAAATGGAACCATTTTGAAATACCCCAGAGCTCTCCATTCTCAACAAGGCCTGCCCACAGGGGAAACTAATTAACCAGAAACTAACCTGCTGAGGTATTATGAGAGCCTAACTGGCCTGGGAGAAGAGACATACCCAGCTCCAGATAGCCCATCCTGTCTCACCTAAAGGGGTGGAGGTGAAGAAAAAACAACACATGAGCAATACTTGTGTAGTTCAAACTCCAGACACATATGCTCACTAAGAGATGGAGACCTAACCATAGGACTGTGGAACACTCCCTCTCTCTCTACACCTCACACATTACTAAAGACCTATTTACAGAAGATCCTTTTACTGGGTACATCTTGTCCAGTTATCAAGAAAAAAATTACAAGGCATAGTAAAAGCCAAAAAAAAACGTTTTGGAGAGACAGGGCAAACCGCCAAACCAGACGTGGTAGGGATGTTGGAATTATCCGACTGGGACTTTAAAACAACTAGGATCGGCTCTAACAGATAAGCAGACAGCATGAAAGAATGGATGGGCAATGTAAGCAGAGAGATGGAAATCCTAAGAAAGAATCAAAAAGAGAAGCTAGGGATCCCTGGGTGGCGCAGCGGTTTGGCGCCTGCCTTTGGCCCAGGGCGCGATCCTGGAGACCCGGGATCGAATCCCACGTCAGGCTCCCGGTGCATGGAGCCTGCTTCTCCCTCCTCCTGTGTCTCTGCCTCTTTCTCTCTCTCTATGTCTATCATGAATAAATAAATAAATCTTTAAAAAAAAAAAAAAAAAAGAGAGAAGCTAGAGAAACACACACACGCGCATACACACACACTATAAAAGAAATGAAGAACACCTCTGATGGGTTCTTTTTTTAAAAAAAAATATTTTATTTATTTATTCATGAGAGACACACAGAGAGAGAGAGAGAGGCGGAGACACAGGCAGAGGGAGAAGCAGGCTCCATGCAGGGAGCCTGACGTGGGACTTGATCCCAGGTCTCCAGGATCAGGCCCCGGGCTGAAGGCAGCATTAAACCGCTGAGCCACCTGGGCTGCCCTAATGGGCTCTTATTAGTAGACTGGACACGGCTGAGGAAAGAATCTCTGAATTTGATGATATATCACCAGAAACTTCCAAAACTGAGAAACGAAGAATAAAGATTGGAAAAAATAGAAGAGACTATCCAAGGACTGTGGGACAGCTATAAAAGGTGTAACATAAGTATAATGAGAATGCCAGAAAGAGACAAAATCGAGAAAGGAATAGAAGAAATATTTAAAACAATAATGAATGGGAATTTCCCAAGTTCATGTCAGATACCAAACCATATTCCCTGGGAAACTCAGAGACCCCAAGCAGGATACATGCAAAAAATAAATAAATAATAACAACCACAACCTACATGTAGGCAGACCATTTTCAAATGACAGAAAATCAAAAGTGAAGAAAAAAAATCCTTAAAAGGGCCAGGAGAGGGGGGACATCTTAGCTAAAGAGGAACAAAGATAAGAATTGTATTTGACATTTCCTCAGAAATCATGCTAGACCATCTGCCTAGGCCAAACATACTAGAATTCTGAACCCTACAAAATTAGCATTTAAAACCAAAGGAGAAATAATGATTTCTTCAAACAAAAATGAAGGGAATGTATTACCCTAGACCTGCCTACAAGAAATGTTAAAAGAAGTTCTTTAAAAAAGGAGAATAATACAGACCACAAATTCAGATTTACATAAAGAAAGGAAGAGCATCAGAGAAAAAATACTGAAGATAAAATAAAAACTTCCATTTTTCTTATTCTTAAGTGATCTAGCCAGATAACAATTTATTCACTACCAGGAATTAATCTAGACATAGTCCTTACATCTTCACAAAAATTAACTTGAAATGGATCATAAACCTAAATATAAAGCACAAACTATAAAACTACTGGAATATCATATTGGAGAGAATCTAGATGACCTTGGACATGGAAATGACTTTTAAATATAAATCGAAGGCACAATCTGTGAAAGAAATCATTGATAAGCTGCACTTTGTTAAAATTAAAAACTTCTGGAAGCACCTGGGTGGCTCAGTCAGTAAGCAGTTGGACTCGATTTCAGCTCAGGTCATGACCTCAGGGTTGTGAGACTGAGCCCTACATCGACCCCTATGTCAGGCTCCACAATGGACATGGAGCCTGCTTAAGATCCTCTCTCTCTCTCCCTCTCTCTCTTTGCCCCTCTTCTCTCTCTCTCTCCCAAAAAGAAAAGAAGACAAAACGACTTCTACTCTCTGAATATTATCAAGAAGGGTGACTATTTTAATTTTTCATTTTTATTTTTTAGAGTAATCACTACACCCAATGTGGGGCTCAATGTTTCAACCCTAAGATCAAGAACCACATGCTCCACTGACTGAGCCAGCCAGGTGCTCCCAAAACTGTGAAGGCAGTGTTAAGAAAATGAGAAGACAACCCAGAGACTGGGAGCACACCTTTGTAAAAGACACATCTGATAAAGGACTATTACCCAAAATATACAAAGATCTCTTAAAACCTGACAATATGAAAATAAACAACCTAGTTTAAAATGAGCCAAATACCTTCACACCTTCACAGACATCTAACCAAAGAAGACCTAGAGATGACAAATAAACATATGAGTTCTTTGCCACGTTGGGTATGGGAATGAAGACCAGTCTCAGCAACTAAACTATTCCAGAAAATGTCGACATCCCTCGGAAGGGATACACAGTTACTGTGAAGATTCCCAAAGAACCCTGCAGAAGGACTTCAAGCACATCACTATAAAACTCAGTCTTCTTGGATAGAAAAAGAAGAGGCTCTGGCTGACAAATGGTGGAAAAACAGAAAGGAATTGGTTACTGTTCACATTTTCTGTAGTCATTACAAAATATGATCAAGGGTGCTACACGGGGCTTTCTTTATAAGATGAGGTCTATGTATGCTCACTTCCCCATCAACGTAATTATGCAGGAGAACACGTCTCTTATTGAAGTCCAAAATTTCTTGGATGAAAAATACATCTTCAGGGTTCAGATGAGGCCAGGCATTGCTTTTGTTCAGTATCCAGTGCCCAGAAAGATGAGTTAATTCTGTAAGGAAACAACATTGAACTTATATCAAACTCAGCTTCTTTGATTCAGCAAGCCACAACAGTTGAAAACAAGGATATCAGAAAATTTGGGGATGGATCTATGTCTCTGAAAAAGGAATAGTTCAGCAGGCTGATGAATAACTTTTAAGTTAAGGAACAGAAACAAAAATGGTAGATGATTCCTGAGACCTATGTGTGATATATTAAAGATATAATAAATGCTCTGTATTTTTTTAAAAGGATATGAAAAGATACTCCACATCATACGTCATCAGGGGAATGCACATTAAAAGTACAATGAGATACTACTACACACCTGTCTAGAATGGCCAAAATCAACAACACTAAATGTTGATGGGTGTAGAGCAACAGGAGCTCTCGTATATTAGTTGTGAGAATGCAACATGTAAAGTCACTTTGGAACACAGTTTGGCAGGTTCCTACAAAACTAAACATATTCTTACCACATGATCCAGCAACTGTGCTCCTTGACATTTACCCGAAAGAATTGAAAACTTATGTCCACACGAAAGGCCACATACTATATGTATGATTCCAACTACATGTCCTTCTGGAATAGCAAAACCATGGATATGGTCATGTCCAGGGGCTAATGTGGAGAAAGGGATGAATAGGTGGATTGCAGAGGATTTTGACTGAAACACTCTATACAATACATGTCATTATACAAGGGGGCGGGGGGCGGAAGGATGGGCAAATGGGTGAAGAGGAGTGGGAGATACAGGTTTGCTTCCAGTTACGGAATGAATAAATCATGGAAATAAAAGGTGCAGCGAGGGAATACAGACAATGGTATTGTGACAGGGTCGTGTGGTAACAGGTGGTAGCTATACTTCTGGCGAGCATAGCATGACACAGAGAGAAGTTGAATCACTATGTCACCTGAAAGTAATGTAATATTGTGTGTCAAATGTTCACACACACAGAAAGTGAGCCCTAATGTAAACCACAGACTTTGTATGATGATGATGTGTCAGTGCAGATTCACCCATTGTAACAAATACGCCACTCTGGTGGGGGATGTTGATAATGGGAGAAGCCATGCATGTGGGGGGGCAGGAAGGTATATAGAAAATCTCTGTACCCTCCTCTAAATTTTGCTGTGAACCTAAAATTACTCTAAGAAAGTAAAGTCTTGAAGGAAACTCAGGGGTTGGCAGAGATCTCCTGGATATGTCACAGCATTGCCTTCAGGGGGACATTATGGGAGTGATTCTGGGCTGAGCAGGAGAGGTTAACTGCCAAGACCAAAGAATAGGGGACAAAACATGGTGAGTATGGAAGAAGGAAGAAGAAGGAAGCCGCTAGTTGGAAGAGTTTCTAAACCGGAAGAACTAGCAAGATGACAAACCGGGGAGAGAAGCTAAGACTTAAACTGGATTCAGGGTGAGGTGCTGGGGCTTCTTAGTTGGGTTCCATTATCACCTCAGAAGTATAGAGCACCAGTCTGAGTAGTCTGAGTATTCCTGTCCTATGTGGCTCTTGGGTGCCACCTGTCCCTTGAGACAGCTAGATGTGTCCCTGAGAAGGAAGGAGAACACCAAACATATCAAATTCCACCCTGAAATACATTTTTGGAATTTTATCTCATTCTCTGAAAACTTACCAGACAACGTCCATTTCGGTAATGTCATTAAATGATTTCTTCAACAGGCAAAATTCATAATAGTAGGATTATAAAGACAATTACAGAAAACTTGGACAAGTTGTCTAAACAGAAAATTGTTACTAAGTTCTTACTCAGCCAACATCTGCTGACGTCCTACGGTTAACGTCCAGTAGACGCTGACCTTCCAGCGCTCAAAGGTTTCTGTGACTATGGCAGGTACAAGAGTTTCAAACTGAAGGCTAAGTGTGTCCACGGACTGACTTCCTTCTGGCCCTGAACTGACTTTCCGTGACTGACTTAGCAATATAACGAGTGGTAATAATGTGCTAACATGCCATAAATCTTCATATATTTAGCATTTGACTTTATTACAGTAGGCCTCCTGGAAATGTGGATTACTTCCCTGTCAGGCAGTCTTTACATAGTTTTTACTTTCCTTAGCCCATTTGTGTGAACTTGTATGTTTTTATGATGTTAGTACAAACAAGTGTATTGATAGGCACCTACGCACCATATTAATTGTTAACCCAGACTGGAAAAGTTATGTTATTTTCTTTTGTTTAATAGACATTTCTTTCAACAGAAAAAAATAAAAGAAGTAAAAAGCATTATGTGTTAAGATTAGTTGGGAAAGAGGGGCACCTGCGTGGCTCAGTGGGTTAAGCATCTGCCTTCATCTCAGGTCATGATCTCAAGGTCCTGGGACCAATCCCCTCATCTGACTCCCTGCTCGGTGGGGAGCCCACTTGTCCTTCTCCTCCCCACTTGTGCACTCTCTTTCTCAGAAAGGCCATCAACTAATCCTTTTTAAAAAAGATTTTATTTATTTATTCATGAGAGACACAGAGAGAGAGGCAGAGACATGGGCAGAGGGAGGAGCAGGCCCCATGTAGGGAGTCTCGATCTCAGGACTCCAGGATCACGCCCTGGGCCGAAGTCAGATGCTCAACCACTGAGCCACCTAGGCGTTCCAAATAAATAAAATCTTTAAGGAAAAAAAAAAAAAAGATTAGTTGAGAAAGAAAACTCAGTTGATAAGTTTTAATTATAATAATTTAATGTCTTGAAACTCAAAACTAGAGCCAGAAATTTTGTCAAGATCTACGGGCTATATGCGTAGGGAGAGCTGTGTCCCAAAAGTTGAATAATAACTCGGGGCTCCTCAATATAATGAACTGCTTTATACAAATATTACAAATATTGAAGAAAATTAAGATAGAACCTATTTTCCCTCTAACATTGGATGGTTCCTAGGTAAATCAGGGCAGAAACTTCTGTATGGTCAGGTAATGATGAGCCAAGGACAGGCTACTGATAGAACTGCTATTTGGTGCTGGGGCTTCTGCTGCTTCTGAGGGTCCAGCGTGAAGAGGCCGCGTGGTGGGGAGGGAGTTAGGCTAGGGAGATGGGACAGGCAGTGTCTGCTGTCCAGAGCTGTGTGGGCACCTCCATGGCTGTACCTTCTGTGCTCATCACTCACTTCCCTACTTACTGATTTCAGGAAAGCTCTGTTGCTTGGAAACTCACATAAAATGTGAAGTGGGAGCATTGCAAACCAACCTATCATAACCCTGTTTTTATTACCTTTATGGCATTTCAAGGTGAAAGACTATATTTAGCCTTGTCTTTTGCTTTCTCTGGGAAATTCCAGACAACTGCAGAGAGGCTGTGAAGTTTTTCTTGCCTGTCGGTGGGTCCCTGTGCTCTCACACTCTGATCTGCAGGAAGCCTGAGGTCCAGAGATCCATCTTCTCCAGGACATGAATTGTCTAGGATCCACTTACAAAGCAGAACATGACTGCCATTCCCTTTATCCCCTCTTAAATTCCATAGTATAACCTTACATATGTGAACCTTTTTTTTTTTTTTAACCTGAGTTTTACATAAAGAAATGGCTGCTAGCTATTTTCAGACCAATTTATCTGCTGTTATGGGAACCCTCTCTAAGAAAAAGACATGATCTGTCTGACATCCTTCATCCACCCACACCACTTTCTCTTTTCTAATGAAAAACTGTGCTGTGGTAAAACTACTTTTGCATCAATCTTAAGCTTGAAAGGCCATCTAGCTAACACAGGACACTTATACTTTCCCATAACAAGAAGATAAGCAGTTGGGGTCTTTTTAAGCGAATGAAAACAATTCCACACATTTTTTTTCAGAAATAACACAAAACTGGAAGAGTCCCAGGGAAAAGCTAGTGAGCATTGCCAATATGCCAAAGTCTCTATATATTTAACAGGAAGAGGGCATTTGACCCTTTCTCCACACCACTGCATATGTGGATTCCTGATCTTGTTCCTGCTTTATTTGCAGTCTCTCACATGTCAGGTTATAAATCATCACTTCATCTCACCCCAACCCTGCTGGAAAATGTCTCTAGTTCTATTAAGCACACCATAGGTGGCTTTCCATTTAAGGGCACAGGGTCTGCAGTCTAAAGATCTGGATTTCAGGGGTACCTGGGTGGCTCAGTGGTTGAGCATCTGCCTTTGGGTCAGGTCGTGATCCTGGGGTTCTGAGATTGAGTCCTGCAGGGAGTCCGCAGGGAGCCTGCTTCTCCCTCTGCCTATGTCTCTGCCTCTCTCTCTGTGTCTCTCATGAGTAAATAAATAAAATCTTAAAAAAAAAAAAAAGGTCTGGATCTGAGACCTGTGTCTATCATATACTTGCTATATAACTTGAACAATGTTGTTTACACTAAGCCTGTTTCCTCATCTGTAAAATAGGATACTGGTAATATCTACTTGTTTCCTCATCTATATCTCCCTGGGTTAGCATGAAGACAAAATAAATGAATGCAAGGTTCATAGCACAGAGTTTGGTACACAACAGGTGCTCAAAAAATGGTAGTTATAATGATGATGTTATGAAGATGGCATCTAGAAAGTGACTCTCATGTCAACCATGTCCATCCTTCTGGATTCATTGTTACCTATTCTTCCTACAAACCAGGACTCACTCTGAGGCCTCCCTTCCTCCCTCACTCTTTCCCTTCCTAACCATTCTACCTCCTGGAAATATCCATCATCCCTGGCACTTCTTGACCACCAATCCCTTCTATCATACCTTGTCCTCTCTCCTGCACTATTGCACCAGCCTCTTAGCTGCTGTTTCTCCCTAATCTCGTTGTCCTCTTATACCCTTCCACATACACAGTGATCATTCTAAAAAGAAGTTTGGTCATGTCACTTCTCTAACTAAGCCCCTACAAAGGCTCCCTATTAATAAAAGGATTATGTCCAAAGTCCTTGGCCAAACATACAGCCTTCCATGTTCTGGCTCTCCCTTCTCATGCCAACTTATTTTTTTTTAAATTTTTATTTATTTATTTATGATAGTCACAGAGAGAGAGAGAGGCAGAGACACAGGCAGAGGGAGAAGCAGGCTCCATGCACCAGGAGCCCAACGTGGGATTCGATCCCGGGTCTCCAGGACCGCGCCCCGGGCCAAAGGCAGGCGCCATACCGCTGCACCACCCAGGGATCCCTCATGCCAACTTAATTCATCCCAACCTCTCATGATTGCCCCATAGTCCAGCAATGGGAAACTCTTCTAATTCCAAGAATATTGTGGTAGTCACATTCCAAGATGGTCCCCAGTGATCTCCACTTCCTGGTATTCATGCCCTTATGAAGTCTTCTACTCTGTCCCACAGTTGCTCTGGGTGACCAACAGAATGGCAGAGCTGGTGGTGTGTCACTTGTGAGATGAGGTCATAAGTGACTGAGGTTCCTATCATGAACTCTGTCTCTCTTTCAGATTACTTGCCCTCCAGGAGACTATGTCGTGTAAGTAACCCTATAGAAAGGCCCGTGTGGCGAGGAACCAAAACGTCCTGCTGACAGTCACATGAGTGAGCTTGGGTACTGCATCTTCAATCCCTTCAGATGACTGCGGCCCCAGCCAATGCCTGAGAACAACTTCATGAGAGACCATAAGGCAAGACCATCCAGTTAAGACTTGACCAGATTCATGACTCTCAGCAACTGTGTGAGATCTCAGATATTTATTGTTACAAACTGTTAAATCTGGGAGTAATTTGTTATGTAGCAACAGATAATTAATGCAAAAGTCATCTTCATTTATACCTCCTTTTCCCTTGCACATCCTTTCATACACAATACATACCATGTGTTCCATCATGTAAGCTTCGGTGCAAAAGTCACTTAATCCATAAAACTGTCCCACTCTTCCTCCACATCCTGTCTGGTCTATCATTTGTGCTTACATAGCATCTGGCATTTATGCCACATCTGTGGCACCTGTCACATTGTCCTGCATGGTAGACTGAATAATGGTCCCCTCAAGATGTCCATGTCCTAATCCCCAGAACCTATAAATTTTACCTTAAATAGCAACAGGGACTTTGCAAATGTGATTAAGTTAAGAAACTTAAGATAGGGAGATTATCCTGGATTATGTGAGTGGGTGGATAGCATCACAAAGATCCATGTAAGAGGGAACCAGGAGGAGTCAGGGTGAGAGAGACAGACAGGGATGGTAGAAGCAGAGACTGGAGTGATGTGCTCTGAAGAGGGAACAGGAAGTCATAAGCCAGCAATATAGCAGCCACCAAAAGCCAAAAAAGGCAAGAAAATGAATCCTACTCCAGAGCTTCCAGAAGGGACACAGTTTCCTGGCACCTTGATTTTAGTCAAATAAGAAGCACTTTGGATTTCTGATCCCCAGAACCATAAGAGAACAAATGTGTAGTTTAAGCCACTTAAATCTGTGATAATTTGTTATAGCAGCAATAGGAAACTCATACATCCTGTATGTGTTTGTTAACCACCCCCACCCCATACTAGGCTCTTAGCTCTCTGAAAATTGAGTTGTTTACAGAACCAAAAACAATGTGTGGCAAATATTAGTGCTCAATAAAATGTGCTGGTTAGTTAAATAAACTAGTTTTAGTTTAAACTCTTCAGGCTATAAATTAAGTAATCCATTGTATAATCAAATGTAATGGCTTCCTCCAAGAAATCTTCTTTCCTGGTCAAGTGTCATTTAGTTTCCATAGATCCAAGCAGATCTAGAATTCCTGTCTAGAAAAAAAAATCTCAAAGGCTTATCCTTGGAGCAAAAAGGAATGTCAGAGGTCATCTCCTACATATGATGACTAAGGTAAAATGTATTTCTGGAGTAGATCTTTCCTTTCCTTAAGTGTAAGACTTAGAAGAGACATGAAAATGTGGGCAGTCCAGTGAAGAAACACAAATATAAGTAAAGGGCCAAGATTCTAGGTGGTGGCACCTGCATTTCTGATTGATAGCATCAGATCTTACTGAGGGTACATACACTCTGCTCCTAAGTCACTGTGAAATCCTGAAAACTCCACTTATTCTCAGTTCTTTCACCTGTATAATTAAGTGATTGATTAAAATTCACTCAGTAGTTATTCAATAAATATTTATTGAGAATCTACTGTGTTCCAAGCATAGTTCCACAAGCTGGGAGCACTTTAAACAATATATCCTACCCTCAAAAAAGATTCTGGAGGGCAAATTAAATAATAAAAATAGATACAAAAATATATATATAACATGTTACATGATGGCAAATACTATGGAGAAAAAAAGTTAGGAAAGGAGATCAGTGAATATAGGAGTGGAGGTGGATGAAGAAAGAGAAAGCTTCATTGAAAAGGTGAAGTTTGAATAGAGTTCCAGAGGAGGTTAAAGAACAAATCATTCAGGTAATTACCTGAATGGAAAGGAAAGGAAAGAGTAGAAATAGCAAGTGCAAAGGCCCTGATGCAGGAGAATGCTTGATATGCTCCATGTTCAAAGACTAGCAAGGAGCCCAGTGTAGATATATTGGAGTAAGCAAGAATAGGAGTGAGCAAGAAACAAGATCAGGATAGGTTTTAGGGAAGGATCAGATACTGTAGACCAGTTCAGAACAACAGAAATGTCACCCACATATGTAATTTAAAATTTTCTATTAGCCAGTATAAAAAAGGAAAAAGAAACTGGTGAAATAATCTTAATAAATATTTTGTTATCCAATACATTCAAAATATTATAATTTCAATATATAATCAGTATAAATATTATTGAATATTTTACATTTTATTTTTAATTTTTCTGTTTTTATTGATATATTTGACATATATTGTATTAAAGATCTACAACATAATGATTTGAGGTATGTATACATTGCAAAATGATTAGCACAATAAGTTTAGTTAACTTCTATCACCTCATATAGTTACAATTTTTCTTATAATGAGAACTTCTAAGATCTACTCTCTTAGCAACTTTCAAATATACAGTACAGTATTGTTTTGTTTTAATATTTTAATTTATCCATTCATGAGGGACACACACGAGGGAGAGACACAGGCAGAGGGAGAAGTAGACTCCCCATAGGGAGCCTGATGTGGGACTCAATCTGGTGACGTTGGGATCACACCCGGAGCCAAAGGCAGACACTCAACCACTGAGCCACCCAGGCATCCCCAGTACAGTATTGTTAACTATAATTACTGCTCTGTACATTACATCCCCGTGACTTACTTATCATATAACTACAAGTTTATACTTTTTGACCTGCTCACCTATCCCCCCAATACCCTACCCACCAGCCACACCAGCCCCTGCCTTGGCAACCACTAATCTTCACATTCTTTTTTTTTTTTTTTCCTCAAAATCTACTGCGTGTTTTGTACCTCAATTCAGACTGATCGCATCTCAAGTGATCGATAGCCACATGCCATCAGTGGTCACCTCTTTGGACAGCATAGCTATAGAGCTTTGCAGACCTTTATAAGGGCATTGGCTTTTACTCCATAGGAAACAGGGAGCCATGATAGGGTTTTGAGCTGAGATGTGAGGTGATCTAACTTCTATTTTAAAGGATCACTTTGGTAGCTGTGTTGAGATAGCCTATAAAGAGTGAGGGGAGAAGCAGGGAGACTAGATGTGAGGCTGTGGTAGTAAAGCAGACAAGAGCTGGCAGTGGTCACACTCAAGGGATAATGGTAGAGATGGAACGAATGGTTGAACTCAGAACATATTTTGCAGATAGAGCCAACAGGGTTTCTTGACTGACTGAAGTATGAGCTAAAAAGGGGAGTCAAGAATGAGACCAGCAGAAAAACATAAATGTTTTCATGGGTTTTAATCCCTTGGTCAAAGCACTTAACTCTTCTGAGCCCACACATCTTTCTCTGTAAAAATGTGACAGCACCACTCTAGGAAGAGGACCCCCAAGATCAGCAGCTGTGGGGCAAAAGTGTACCAGGTGTGCTCAGGGAAGACCAGTGTGGCTTAAGAGGAGCAAACAAGGAGGAAAGTAGCAGGGATGTGGTCAGAAAAGTAATGGGATGTGGGCTATAAAGGAACCTCGCTCTCCCTTCAATTTCAGGGAATACAGAGTATAACAAGTAAACTCACCAAAAAACAAAACTTATGCCACCACATTATGGTTAAAAACTCAGCTTCAGACTTATCTAGGCCAAAATGATCTATTTTTATGGTCTTTTTTCTTTGCTTTTCCACAAATTCAGTTCATCTAATATATATAGAAGTATAGACAATATGAACAACAAAGTTCTTTGATATGCTCCAGAATGAGAAGGCTGTTCAGAAGCAGAATTCCCATAAAGGTGATGAAGCTTAATTATGAAGCTTCTTCTAGTGCTCTAGACTTGGTTTTGTATTCATACTTTTTTTCCTTAAAGAAAAAAAAATTGGATACACTTTAGGATCAACAAAACCTAGATCTTTCCTACTTAGGAAAAACATTCTGTCTTAGATGTCTCTTGGGAGTAAAAATAACTGACTTGGGTAAAAGCAGAGAGGACCTGCACACACCTGTCTTAATAACACACCCAGCCAGGACAAGTCATTATGCCACAGGAAAGGAGTCAACACCTAATCAGCTTCTGCCCTTTGGAAAGGCAGTTAAACAAGAGAATTACATAGGAGGATTTATGTTTGTCCTTCCCAAGTCTATTTGACCATAAAATCAGGTGTGTTGCTTTTAAAAAGTATAGATTCCTGGACCTTACCCCAGATCCATTGATTCAATTTCAGGGGGCAGAGCCCATGAACATTTATTTTAAGAAAGTTCCATCCATGGGCACCAGTGTGTTAGGGCTTCTGCAAATAATTTTGAAATAATATATAAGAGGTGACTCTGAGAATTTCTGGGAGGAAGAGATGTCTCGGTCCCAAAAACTGGTCAGGAGAGTTCCTGAGCTCTTCGTTACTTAGAGAGACACTCAAATCACAGATTTATAGTTTCGGCAGCTCTTCCTCTACCTTCAAAGGTGCGCCCAATAATGTGAAGGGCCAACATCAGCTATCTGAGAACAGACACAGGTAAGAAGGGATGAGCTCTAAGATGTTGCCGCAGGCGGCCTACAAGGATGTGGTCGTGTTTCCCTCCCAGGAGGGCCTTTTGCACCTCCAGGGACCTGCATGGGGGCAGTAGGAAGTCTGCTTCCTGGACTTCCAGTTTCCACACCTGGCCTGAGACTGGCTGGGCCACAAGGAGAGGCTCAGGAGAGGGAGTGCGGGACATTTGCTTACACACCAGAGCTGAATTAGGAAAGATGAAATTCGAAATTCAGAGCTCAGAGTTACCCACCCAGTAGGCAGGCAGATCTGGGATGGCATAAGCCTGAAGGTGTGTCAACAGGGGCAACTCTCCCTGTCCCTATTGCATGGAATAAAAAGTTTGTTTTGCTTTAGGAAGGAATGAGGCCAAAACAGAGCATCAGTGCTGAAAAATGGAAAGAGAAGGAATCCTGACAACACTGTTGGGTCTCTGGACACACCCCTTTCTGAGGCCAGCCCTGCCTTTCTTCCCCTCGCTCTTGTGTACCAGCAAATTCCCTTCTTTGCTTGAGTCAGTTTGAGTTGGGTTTCTGTAATTTGTAGCCAGCGCGTTCTAACTCATAGAAGTATTCTATAAACATTAAAAGAATAATAGACAAATGTAAAGATGATCACAGTGATTATTAAAATGAAAAAAGTTAATTTACAGAATCATATCTTTGGTAGCATTCTATTTGTGTATGTAAAGTGTGTTTTGCATGTGAATTTCTTTTTTTTTTTTGCATGTGAATTTCATTTTATTTTATCTTATTTCATTTTTTTAAATGCCTAGGAATAACAGGAAGAATATTTACCAAACTGTTAACAGGAGATAAGATTGGGGAATCCTTACAGTTCTAGGCTGGTTACTGATAATGGGCATGTATTATCTTCATAATAAAAATAGTAAATGTAAAAAGAAAAGGGAAGAAAGTTAGTCACTGAATGACCAGATACTTGCCTGCGCCCACATCCTTGATTTTCTTGGTGAAGAGAAAAGAGAATTAGAGGCAGAAAATAGAATAGATTCTGCTGTTACCCAATCAATACCATATTGATTGAGATAGTAAATCAGGGAAAAATAGACAGACTTAGTTACACACAACTAAGAGAGTTTGCGTCATAGGAAATTAAATGCTCGGAGCCTAACCAGTCAATGAAAATACAAAAAGAGCTGAAAAGTGACCATTACTATTTAAGTCTTACAGTTTGGGGGTGGGGAAGGTGGGTGTGGAAGGGGGAAGTGGTATCCTCCTTGGGGCTTCTCTGTAGAGGTGCCAATTGGAGATTGGAGCCCACTGACTAGAACACAGAGGGAGCTTCTGCAGGTGCTCAGAATTTGCAGCATTACCACTTCCGGTTACATGGGCTGCCGAGAAGCCCCCGTTGAACAGTCACTTTAAAGAGAAGCCATTAGAAGAGGGGGTGGAGAGAGCTCTTGCTGAAGGATTAAGAGGAGTCAGCAAGTCACAGGGAATTAAAGAAATTAATCCAGAAGCAGAAACTCTCCCTGCCAACAGAGGTGGGATGGACCCCAAGGGAGTGGCGTTAATGAATTGTTACCTCATTCAAGAGACTCAGAGTAAAGGAGACCCAATGACCTTTGTATGTCATTAAGGAAGCAACATAAAAAAAAAAAAAATCTATATATATTTCTTCTGATTCACAGGACATCAATTTCTAGGGATTAATATAAGAAAGTTTAAATCTCTTGGTAATTACTCACAAATTTCACAGATTTTGCAAATCTGGCATGCAGCAAGGAATCTGTGATGAGTTGATACTTAAGGACAAATGTACCAGAAAGAACATGAGGTGAAAGGGATTGAGTCAGAGTCAGTATCAGCTTCTATTTTCAGAAAACAGCCAGCTTGGACACAAACCGAAAAAGTGGGCGGTGTGTATGCACTGAAACCAAGCCCACATCAATCTCTGGTCACAGCTGCACACAGAGATAGCAAAGTGCTATCTCCCTATCTGGGGAGCTAAGATAAAGATTGCATGACAACATAGTTCTTCAGCAAAGAAAATCTGCACCAGTGGTCACCCCACCTCTGAGTTAAGACTCTTTCTGGCCTCCCCGCTGATTGGCGGCCTACAGTTCCAAGTTCTTCCTCCACCCAAAAGCCCAGTTGCCAGACTAATCACCTCTGGACACACTTGTTGTTCGAGAGCTCTCCTGTTCTAGCAGCCAGAGAGAGGCAAATGCAAAACCCAAGCATGAGTGTTCTCAGCCTGATTTCAAGTTGGGCTTTGTTTTTCTTTTTTCCTATCAACTGATTAGCAATCTTAATTCCATCTGCAAGCTTCATAGCCCTTTGCCACGTAACCCATCACATCCACAGGTTCTGGAGGGTAGGATGTGGGCATGGGAGGGCATGAATTATTCTGTATGTCATAGGTATAAACCTAGGTGTAGAGCTGCTGAATAATAGGGTAGATGGATTTCAATTTTACTTCATAATGCCAAATTATTTCCAAATTAATCATGTCAATTTACACTCAGCCTAGTAAAGTAAGAGCTCTGATTGCTCCACACTTCATCAACACAGCCTGCTCAGACTTCTAAAATTTTGCCAGTCTGGTGGGTGTAAAACCATATCTCAGAGTTTGGATTTCTCTTTTGCTAATATTGAGATTGAATATTTTAATATGTTGATTGGTCACATGGGTTTCCTCTTCTGTGAAATGCCTGCTTTTCCATTTGGTTGCTAGGGTTTTTTTCTTAAAATTTATAGGGATTCTTTCTTCATCTGGATATGAGTATTTTGTCAATTAAATGTACTACAAGTATTTTCTCCCCATTTACGCTCTGTTCTGATGAACCAAAGTTTCTACTCTGTGCTTGAATTCCTTCAATATTTTTCTTCACAAATCATATATTTGGTGCTTAGAAAATTCTTTCTGATCCTATGGGCATAAGGAAGGTCTCCTATATTTTCTTCCAAAAATTTTTAAATTTTTCCTTTCATATTTATGTTTTCAATCCACCTGGAATTGATGGTTTGAGTATGATGCGGGGTAAAGATCCGACGGTATTTTATTTTCTGTCACCTAGATAACCAGTTGTTCCAAGGCCAGTTATAGTTGTGTGCCATTTACATCATATAGCAAATTCCTCATATACCACATCTGTTTTGGGGCTTTCTCTTATATTCTAATTAGTCAATTTATTTCTTCTTCTGCCAATACCAGCTTCTTCATGCATTATGTTTGGAATATATCTTAACATTTGATAAGACAAATCTCTACTACCCTTGTTCTTCTTTGAGACTATCTTAGATATTCTTTACCCTTTGTGTTCCCATATATTTTAGACTCAGCTCAATTTCTTCAAAACATTCTGTTGAGATTATTATAACTTCACTCTGATTATAATTATTTGTGGTAGAGTTGAAATCTTTAAAATAATGAATATCCCCATTCATGAACACGATATATCTTTATTTAAACATTTGATTATTCCCAGGTATACTGTATTTTTGTTGTACTTGTAAATGATATATTCTTCAAAGTACATTTTCCTTACTCTTTTTGATGGTAATTGATAATCTCATCTCTATCAAATTGTAAAATTAATTTTAATAATTTTCCGTAAGTGTTTTATTTTTTTTTAAGATTTTATTTATTTTTTCATGAGAGACACAGAAAGAGGCAGAGACACAGGCAGAGGGAGAAGCAGGCTCCATGCAGGGAGCCCGATGTGAGACTTGATCCCGAGACTCCAGGATCACACTCTGGGCTGAAGGCAGGCGCTAAACCACTGAGCCACCCAGGCATCCCAGTGTTTTATTTTTCTATGTGGCAAATCACATCATCTATTAAGTAATGGCGATTAAAGAAAGAAATTTGTTATTCCTTTTCTTTTCTAACTGTGTGGCTAGGACTTCCAGTATATGTTGGCAAGACATGCATTAGCAGGCATTCTTGCCCTCTTACGGATTTCTAAGGGAATGCTTCTAACCTTTCACCAGTGAATAAAATTGTTGTGAGTCTTTGGCAAATATTTTTTTTATCAACTCAAGGAATATAATTACTGTTCTTAGTTGGCTAACAGTTTTTGTTTATTTGCTTGTCTTAACATGAATAAATACTAAATTTTATATAATGATTTGCCTGCAACTATTCAGATGAGCATGTGCTTATTCTTTATTAACCCATAATTTGGTGAATTTCATTAATTGATTTTCTGAAGTTAAACTATTCTGTGTTCTAAGGATAAACTCAATTTCTGTATTGTCTAATCATATCTTTAACACTTTTTGGAATATTTTATCTATCAATTACTGAGAGAAATACATTTAAATGATTCCCTATAGTGGAGAATTTGACAATTTCTCTTTGTAATTGTGTCACATTTTCTTTTATGACATTGAAGCTATGTTATCAGATACATAAAAATTGAGTCATTTTATCCTCCTGGTGAACTAAGTTTATCATTACTGAAGGATCTCCTTTGTCTATTTTTTGCCCTAAAATCTATTTTATACGATATATATACTCCAACTCTTTTTTTTAAATATTTGCTTAAAAATATCTTTTTATATCCTTTTATTTTCAATTATTCTTTACTTATATTTTAGGAATGTCTCTTATAACCAGCACACATATAGATTTTGATTTTTTTAATCCAATCTCACAATCCCACTTTCAGCTGGAAGTTTAGTCCACTTACTTTCATTGATATATTTTATCTCTCCCATCAATTTTTAAACTATTTGTTCTGACTTTCCTATTGTTTTTGTTTCCTGCTTGCCTTGTTTTAATTGATTCAATTTCTTAATTCCAAAATTTTCCCTCTCTAGTTTTGGAATTTTAAGTTTTATTTTTATTTGTTAACAGGTTCCTTTGAAATCAAAATATGCATACTTAACACAGTCTGTACTTATTATCCTTATAGCCTTTCCAAATACGTAAGGATCTGAGAATGTTTTAACTCCTATCATCAATCTACCTTAAAAGCTATTATTTTTTAATTCTACGAGTTGTACTTTATTATTTATTATTTGTATTTTTTGTCTTTTGTATCATTTGTATTTTTGTATTTGCTTTTTCCATTACTCAACATGTCTGTCATTCAAACTTTCCTTCTAGATAATTTTCCTTCTTCTTTTTTAAAAAATTTTTTTAAAGTTTTTTTTTTTTTTTTTTAAGTAATCTCTACACCCAATGTGGAGCTCAAACTTACAACCCCAAGATCAGGAGTCACATGCTCCACTGACTGAGCCAGCCAGGCACTCCTCATTTTCCTTCTTCTTGAAGATATCTTTAGAAGTTCTTTTATTAAGAGCTTATTGTTGTTAAATTTTCTCAGTGTTTATCTCAACCACCTCTATTTTATCCCCATTTTGAAAAACAGCTGTGGTAGAGAAAGTTCATATTTACTAAACATCCATGTGATTCTCTTCATTTCTCACTCTCTCTTGCAATTGGTGTGGGACTTTGTGACTTGTTCTGGTCAAAGGATTGTGACTAGAAGTAACATGTTTCTCTTCCAGAAAAAGGTATTTGGAATCTTTGTTTCTCTGTGTCCCTCTTTCCCTTCTGAAATGACTTCATAACTCTTGTAACTCTGAGTGATGCAGCTAGAAAGTGCATAGCTTCCGTCAGCCTGGGTCCCTGAGCAACTATGTGGAGCAGGGTACACTGCAACCTATCCTTAAGGCATAACACAAGAGATAAACTTTTGTTATGTTAAGCCACAGAGGTTTCAGAGTTAATTTGTTACCCCAGCAGAATCTAACTATTCTAATGATCAGTTTTAGTGGGTAAATAATTATTTCAGTTACTATCCCTCAGCACATTTAAAATATTTTCCTACAATCTTTTGTCTTCCATTTTTGTTGTTCAGAATTCACTTGTCTCATTGTCATTACTTTGTTAGTAAATTGTATTTTCAGTTTTCGGATAATTTTAGTATCTTCTCTTTGTCTTTGGCTTTCTGAAGTTTTACAACAATGTGTTTAGGTGAGTATATGTCTGTGTCTGTTTAAATTTATCTCACTGAGGGTATTTGGGGTTTTAGAATCTAAGGTTACTATCTTTCATCAGTTCTAAAAATGCCTCATTCATTGGGTCCTCAAATATTGCTTTGTCCTCTCCTATATTATCTCCTCTTGAAATTCTGATTAGAGGCATACTGAGCCTTCTCATTCTATCCTCCATTATTCAACCTGTCATATTTTCCAGCAATTGTCTCTCTGTGCTGCATTCTGTGTAAGGTTTTCCAATTTATGCTTCCCACTCCCTAATTCTCTGTCAGCTATGGTTTCCTTGACTCTTAATTCTTCCACTGGGTTATTAATTTCAACGTTTTCATCTTTTTTTTCTAGAAGTTCTATTTTGCTCTTTTTCAAATGTTGGATCTTCTTACAGTCTCTCCTTCCTCACCTTTTTATTGCCTTTATAATTTATTTTACCATATTAAATACTCGTTTTACTTTTAAATTTATCCATGCATTTAACAAATGATTTATGTATTTTATCACTTATGTTAAGTGCTTCAGAGTAAGAAAAGTGCTCCATATATTTTTACTTAATATTTTTATTACTTCAAATTCTTATACCTTAGGACATAAGAAATTTAATATTCAATCCTTCCTGTTCCTAGATATCTAATTCTATGTCCAGCTATCACTATTAGCACAAATCTCACAACATAACATCCATTCTGGTAGGTAAACCAATCACTCTACATCTGCTTTTCAGTGTATCTTTCTCTTGTCACGGAGTCTGCCTCCAATTGGCCATATCTCTACTGCAAACTTCATGATTTTATTTCAGGAGTTTATGATTATTTCTAACTCTCAAGATCTACCCCTTCCTTTCCATATCTTTAGACTGCTGCTGTGTTTTGGAGACTGTCCAAAAGTTTGACCTTTGGTAAGGGGATGAGACTGCACAAACTTTTGCTTCTTAGTACCATCTGCCTGGGAATTAAAATCTCTGGGCAGAAACAAATAAGAAAGGAAGGAAGACAATTTTTGGGAAGTCTATATATACATCCTTCCCACTTAGGAGAACGTGAGGGCAAGTATCCTGTATTCCAATGATGAGTTTTCAATAATTATGGGTAGTTTCAACAACAATTTGTCTACTATCTATTTATTGTTGTAAATCCTGGCTTATCAATTATACTATAATTACCTTATATTTTCTAACTGATCTATGGCCTGTAATCATGTGTTGGTCCAATTCTTGCAGTAAGGCACAGGTATTACGTATTTTGTAAACTTTCTAAACTAAATCATCTCAGTAATGTTTTATCTATTTCATGTGATAAAACAGATCCCACATTGTTAAAAAAAAAAATACAAAAAAAAAAAAAAAACCCTGTATTTGTTTTCAGGTGTATACATGTAGGTGTGATTACCAGCATTCCAGGTGTGAATTTTAAGTATAACAATGTTCACAAGGAATGTTTATCTTACAAGTATTCACAGGTTTTTCATTTAAAGCATATGGGTCCATCTTCAATATAAGCACATAAAACCTCCTTTAGTCTGTTAACAAACTTTCTACTGTCCAAATGTCAATATCCATTATCAAAGTGACCAATACTGAATGTTGGTTGGGAGAGTTAATGTTTATAAAACACTGTTGAATGAAATGCTGCCTGTCTGTATTAATGTCCTAAGACTGCTATAATGAAGTACCACAAATTGGATGCCTTAAAACAACAGAAATGTATGCTCTTATAGTCTGGAAGCCAGAGTCTGAATTAAGGTTTTGGTAGAACCAACCTCCCTCTGACACATCTAGGGAGGGGTCCTTCCTTGCCTCCTCTAGCTTCTTGCAGCCCCAGGTGTTCCTCATCTTGAGGCAGCATAACTCCAATCTTTCCCTTCATCTTCCCTGTGACTCTATCTTCATGTAGCACCTTCCTCTGTGTCTCACTTCTTCTTACAAGAATACCTCCTACTCTACTACGACCCAACTAATTACATCTGCTTTGACTCTATTTCCAAATAAGGTTACATTCTAAGGTACTGGGGATTAGGACTTCGACATACCTTTTTGGAGGACACATTTCAACCCAGTAACTATTTATTCCTCCAAAGAGAAGATATTATCCTCCAAATGGGCTTGCATCCCACTATCTTTGAACCACAGGAATTTGCCTTCTCTGGACTATGTTTAGACGCCAGGTTTCCACCTTTCATTAAACAACGATATAAGAAATAGCTTAATGAATGACACTATTGTATTTACTACTCAAATTTATTAAGATCCCTGCCCCCTTTGATTTTTTCCCAGAACCAAACATTACGAAAATTTTCCCCCTGAATAACCCAGAGGTTTTCATTTAGAATCAATGAAAACCATATACCTAATTATGTGTTTTTCTTGTTTTTTTTTTTTTTTTTAAATTATGTGCTTTTTCTTGCTTTGGTTGCCTGGAAGCTTAAAAATTCAGCCATAAGTTAATTTTAACAACTTTGTAGGATGCTGCAGCTATATATCTTCATTTTTTTTTCTCCTCTGGTATTATTTTATTTTCATTTGGATGTTGAGTAGTTTTTAAAATTGCTTCTTATATTATGAGTCAGTTGAATACTTTGTTTAAAAATAAACGGGGGGGGGGGACCCAAAGAAATAAGCAAATCTCTCTCTTTCCCTCCATCACCCCTCCCCCACTTTCTTTCTCCCTGTCTCTCTTCATTCACAGCAGATTTTCCTCCTGTCCCAGCTCATCCATCACTGAATGACTGACCAAAGACTATGAGCTATCAACACTCAGTACTCTGGTTTACATTTTAGATTGATGATTCAAACAGTAGGCAGGTAAAAATGGTCAGGAGGCAAGATGCTAACTTTATTCCTGAACAAATCAATGGATATCACTGACTTCCTTCAGAAATTAAAAAAAAAAAAAAAAAAAAAGTTTGAGAAAAATAGCATGGGACCCAAACAACAATAAAAATAAAAGAAATCTGGAAAAGCAGAGGAAATAAGCGGAAAAATTAAATCCCTGAAAATCACACTAAGAGCATCAAGGAGTAGAATTTAAACTGAAGAAAACTGGACATAGAGGGCAAGCTATTGAAAAAAAATCACATAGAATTTAGTGGAAAATGACACAAAATGAAAGTGACGAGGGGGAAGATGAATGAAGCAGAAAACAACAATAGAGAAGTGACATGAATGACTGCTATCTTTGAAGATGTGAATGAATAAATGGAACGAAAAAATTTACATAATAGAAGAATTTTTTGAAATAAAGCAGATATTAAAATTACATTTTGAAAGGGCTCGCCACATTCCAAGAAAATTTAATAAAAGCTTTTTTCTAGAACTTAAAGGACTTAAAAAAAAAAAAACTATGGTCACTTAGGCACAAGGAAAAATGTCATCCTCAAAAATGAAGAAATCAGACAATATTAGATCCTACAAGAAAATGGAACAGTGGTTAATGAATAATAAAGGAGAAAACATTTTCTATGCCTGGTCTAATCTTTAATATGTAATGATCAGAAAAAGAAATTCTCAAATACATTAGAACTCAAGAAACATAACATTTATCAACTTCTGAAAAATCTGTCAGAAAAAAAATCAAGACAATAGATGAGTAACAATAATGAATTCACGAATGAGAAAGTCATGAGGTAGGAAAGGTTTGGTGATGAGCTTTAACTCTGAACACAAAGTTATCTTTAACTAGGATCTATGTCATAAAGTAAAATATAATTGTTAAAATGCTTAAAAGAAAATTACACAATATAAGGAATAGTATTTTGATAATAGGAACAAGAATCATATTTGCTCTCTAAACTAACAGAAAAGAGGGGAGAGGAGAAGAAAATATTCTAAGTAGATTAATTTCATCATCTTTCATCATCATTTCATTTCTTAGGTAAATTGAAAAATACAAATGTAAACATATTACTTAATACACTTTACAACTTCCAAATTGCTTGCGTGTGGGAGGTGGCCTTGTCAAGTGGCTCCTGATGAGCCCCAGCTCCTGGTATCATGCCATTATGAGTAGGCTACACATAATGACTTGTCTCTAACAAAGAGAATGTGGCAAAGTGATGGGATTTCACTTCTGAAGTTGACTATGATTTCTGTCTTGCTTATACTCTTTCTCTGCCTCTTCTCTCATGCTTGCTTTGATTAAGCCAGCTGCCATGTTGTGAGCTACCCCATGGAGAGGCACATGTGACAGGAAACTGAGGCTCTCTAGGGCCCCTGAGGAACTGAACTCTGTCAACAACTAGAACCTTCAGCTGAGAATGGTGCCCTGTGAAAACTGAACAATGAAAACCCTGAAGCAGAGGACTCAGCTGAGGCATGCCAGGATTCCTGACCGACAGAAAGTACAAAGTACATGTGTCTGCTGTTTTAAGCTGCTAGGGTTGGTGGTAGTTTGTTACACAGCAAAAGATAACTCATACATAGGGAAAATAAAAATACAAACACAACAGAACAAAACAAAGAAAACAGATCATAAAGCAAAAAGAGAAAACAAACAATAAGCATTCAAAATGTGAACAAATAAAACAGGTAAGGTTAAATATATCTAAAATAATTTCAAGTAAGATAGAATAAACTATTTTTTAAAAATTATTAAATGAAACAAAGAGACACTTTATAATGGCAAAAGATACACAACTCACAATGAAGTTATTATTGCTAGTATGAATCTTCATATATCAAATAATGCAGCATTAAAACATGTAAAGGAAAACTTCAAGAAATAAGAAAATGAATAAATGTTAGGAGACTTCTCCCAGTCTCCTTCCCATAAGGCTCCAAACATCCCCTAATCTGTCTCTATCTTCCAGCCCACCCCAACCCCTGAAGCTCTTTCACTGAGCCCTTTGGAATTTGTGATTTCCTTTCCCACATCAGTTTTTGTTGCTACCACACTGATTTAAGCCACTATTATTTCTTACCTTGGTTACTGCAAGAGCTCCTCACCTATTCAGATACCACCATTGCTCTCGATGATCTCTTCTAGATAAAGCAGCCAGAATAATCCTTCAAAAATATGCCTGACCACAACACTCTTCATTTCCATATGAAACTCTCTGGCAGTCGCCCATTTCATTCAGCATATAAGCCAAAGTTCCTACAACACACTATGAGCGAGCCCTACACCTGTTCCAACGCAGTGGTTACCCTCAGTCTTCCCACTTCTCCTCCTGGCTCTCTCCAATCCAGCCACATTGGCATGCCTGCTGTTTCTTGAAAGCTCCAGCCACACATTTGCCTTGTGGCCTATGCCTAACTGTTCTCTTCCTGGAGTGTCCTTTTCTCAGAAACCCACAAGATCATTCCCTTACCAAATCCAAATCTGGAATGTTACCTTCTCAATAAAATGTATCTTGATCACTATATTTAACATTTCAACCCATATTCTCCTGTCTTCCCAAGCTCCTTTATCCTGCTTTATTCAAAACATTTGCTAATATACCACGTAACTTACTTATTTAGTTTATGCTTATTAGTTATTGTCTGCCTCTTCCACACTCACATTAGAGTAGAAGCTGCATAGGGGCAGTCAATTTTTTCTGTTTCATTCATTTATGCATTTATCTAGAAAGGTGATGAGTACATAACAAGCACTCAAAAGATATTTGTCGACCCTTCTCATAACAAATATGAGGCAATCAGCTCTTCAACATTGTGAAAGTCATAAGCTACCTACACATATAATTTTTTTTAAAAAAATTCAAAGAGATGCCTTAACTGTGATATAAAGAAAAAAGTAAATGTGTGATTCATTATGGAACTGTTCAGGCATCCCTAAGCTAAAGGATACAATGAAGTAATGATGCTTGCATTCATCTGTAGAATCACCATCAAACGGACAGCCATAAAATGAACTCTAATGCTGATTCAAATTCCAGACACTGTATTCCCATTCAATACACTACATTGCAGGAAAACTCAATACATCTTAAAACTGTGTGAAAAATACTTTCTGTTTATATAGAAAATAGATTCTAGGCTCAGGTAAACATAAACAGGTTTTTCATTTACACAAATGGACAGTAGAACAGTCAGGTCACACACAATGCAGGAAATTTTTTGCTGTGCAGTACTAGTCTGGGCACTGCAAGATATCTAGTATCTTTGGCTCCACCAACTACATTCCAGTAGTTCTCCCTCTCCAGTCTCTGGGACAAGCAGTATCAGTCTGGTAAAAATTTCCAAAATAACTTCCGGAAGTGGATCTACCCAACAGACTGGATTTGTGAATCCAGTGGCCTACTTTTCTGTTATCATTGGCTACCCCTCTATACCGTTTGACTTGTCAATGAGCCCCTTTTCACTTCTCTCCTTCCTTGGCTTCTGCGTCACTGCGTTCCTGGAGCTTTCCCAATTTTACTTTCACAGTTCCTGCCAGGTATCATTGCCTGACTCCTCATCTCCCCTTGCTCACCTCCGCTGTCCTTCCTTTTTTTTTTTTTTTTTTTTTTTTTTAAGATTTGTTTGAGAGAGAGAGAGCAGGAGGAGAGGCAGAGGAAGATAGAGAATCTCCAGCAGACTCCTCACTGAGTACACAGCCCCATGTAGGGGTGGATCTCAGAACTCTGAGATCATGACCTGAGCTGAAATCAAGAGTCTGATGCCTCACCGACTGAGCCAACCAGGTGCTCCTGCCCTTCCTTTTTCCACTCCACTTCAACTCCCTCTCCTAAGTAATTGACTCTCAAAGTTCTGTTTCTACACAGGATATTCAAATCCACACTTCCAACTGACACTCTGCCATTCATACACAGGAAGCCTCAAGTTATACATGTCCAAAATCAAACTAGTCATCATCTGCTAAAACCTATTATTCCACCAGTTGTACTTATTTATGTGAATGACAACATCATCCACTTAGTCCATCTAGAAGTGACAGTCATCTTTGTTCACTAGTCCTCACTCCCACATCCAGTTGTTTGCACTGTTCTGTCCATTTTGCCTTGGAAGTGTTTCTTATCTGCTTCCCTTCTGTTACTGTAGTTCAAGTTATCATTACCTGTGACTGAGAATACTGTCACAGCCTCCTAACTGGTATTTCTACTCCAATTTATCTTTTGATATTTCTATAAAAGGAGATAATAATAGTATTCATTTGTATTTATAAATAATATTTAGTATAGTGGTGATCTAGTGCTCATTATATTCCAGCCACTATACATAAACGCTTCCCATCTCTTTCAATCTGCACAACCACATCATAATGTAGGAGTTGTTATTATGGAAATTTTAAAGATGAGGAAAAAGAGGTTTGGGGAAGTTAAGTAACACCTAAGATCATAGAGCTAGCTCCAAAGTGACACCAGGATCCCAGCTCTATCTGGCTTCTAAAATCCCTGTTGGTTTTGCCTTTTATTTATTTATTTATTTTTTGACACAACTTTTTCATATTGCCTCAACCTTTTCTTTCTTTCTTTCTTTTTTATTGGAGATATTGCCTCTATCTAATCACAACCTTCTATTTAGTCTCCACATTTATTGCATCTGCCATTTTCTTCCTCCTCCATCCATTATCCATCTACCATTTTTCCATAGTGCCCCTAGCCTGACCACAAGCTTCCATTCTCTCTGTCCTTCCCAGGCCATTCTTCCAAATCCATAGGTTCTGTGGTTTTATCTCCTTATTTAGCTCGGATTTATTCATCAGCTACTCGGAAGAGAGTCCTTCACAGCAGGCTCCTCTCCTTTCACCCTGCTCTCTCCTGCTCCCCACTCTCCTCCCAGCTGCTAAGAGCAGGGTTAGAAAAGGAAATGAATAGAGCGGATGCAAAAAAAAAAAACAAAAAACAAAAAAAACCTCCCTGCAGGCATCTTAAGTTTTTCTTTTTCTCTAACTCAGTGTTGGCTTATGGTTCCCACATAATAAGCCAAATAAAAGGAGCTCTGTAAACTGTAGAGCGCTCCGCAAACGTAAAGGGCAATTTATTCCCCCTACCTTGGCATGCCCGGGGCTTCAACTGAGCTACTCTGCGAACGACCGCAGAGGTGCTCCACGTAGAGAACGCCACGTTTGCGTTCGGAGGGAAGGAAGAGGGAGGCCCAAATAATAGAGGAGTTTGGCTCGGGGAAAGGTCCACTTGCCACTGCTGCCCAAACCCAGCTTAAAAGTTCACAGGGGCGAGTAAGACCGGGCGAGGGTGGTATCAGCCTGAACACCCCCAATTTACAACTCTCTCTAGGAGCGCTCCCCTCCACCTCCCCAGCTCCCTGGAGGTTTCAAGTTCTTGCACACGACCTCGCCGACTTGCACTGGGCGCGCCCCCTCCTCCCCCGCCCCGCCCCGCGTGACCTCTCGGCTTCTCCGCGGCCGCCGCCCTCGGACCCCCGCCCCGCCCCCCGCCCGCGCGCCGGCGGAGGACTACAAGTCCCGGCGTGCCCCGCGCCCGCCCCGCGGGCCGCACCGGCGCTGGGCGCGTGGCGGCCGCCGAGCTCTGCGCGGGGCGAGCCTCCCGGCGCCGGCCATGCGGGGAGGTAAGTGATGCACGCTCGTGCAGCCCGGGCACCGCGAGCGCGGCCACCCTCTCCCCCTGCAGGAGCGGAAGGCCCCGAAGAAAGCCGCCGTAAAGCCCGCCCTGCCCGCCCTGCCCGCCCTCGTCTCTGCTGTGCGTCCGGCGCTCCTGCAGCGTGTCGCGCCCACGAGCGTGGAGCCTGTCACCCCGGACGGACCTGGGGGCTCCGCCGAGAGAGCCGCGGCCGCCGGGGGCTGCGGGGCGGGGCTCAGCACGGGAGCCGGGGCCCGGCGGGCGGCACGCCCCCTCGCTGCGGGCACTCCCGGCTCCCCGGGGAGCCCCCCCGCCCCGACTCGAGGACGAACGGCTGCTTCTTGAAAGTCCTAGAAACTTTCCCCTCGTGTCGCCGGTGCCGCCGCGAGTCGTCTGCCTGTCGGACGGCGCCCCCTCTCCGGCCCTCCGCGCGGCCCCGCCGCTCGCCCTCCGGGGCGCTCCTCCCGCCGCCCCGGGACGCCCTGCCCTCCGGAGACTTCTCGAGATTCCGTGCGCGGCCACGTGGAGCCAGGTCTGCGCCCGCGATGTGGGCTGGACACCGCGGAGGGCCGACCCGGTGGCGGCAGGCAGGGCGAGCGCTTGCTTTGGGACACAGCGCTGGTCCCCGGGGTGGGGGCCCGGGGGCGGGGGATGGGTGCTGAGCAATAAAGGAAACCCCCTCGGAGGCACCGGTTTCCCGCCTTTGCAGACCCCGCTCGCGTCCTGAGCCCATCCCCCGAGTGTGCCCGAAAGTTCTGCCTCAATCCCAACATGAGCATCTCCCGCCCGAGATACCTAGCGGGGCCCACCATGTCCTGGATCAGAAGATCTTGTTCGCGTCTCCCCCCACCCCCCTCCCACGCTTGCACACTACACAGAACGCACCGTGCACGCTACACACTCGACACACACGACACGTTACGCTCATCACAGCAGCATGCATTGGATACACGCACTCCATCCATTCCGCAGGCTCCGTACACACCAGACACACAACGTACACATCATTTTTATTAGCAGGAAAGAGGGTTAATTAAGTCCGTTTGTTGGAGAGAGTGAGGAGGAAGTGGGTGAGTACTAGTATAGATGCTCATACCCACAAATGCCAATTTATTCCAAAGTTAGAAACTAGCTAGTAATAAATAAGTAAATAAATAAATAAATAAATAAATATTTTAGAAAATAGCTCATAAAATAAAACCTGCTGTGGTTAGAATTTAGGATGCTTTCTTGGCTCCCACCTCCCCCCCTCCCTTTTTTTTTTTTTTTTTTTTAAATGGGATTGATTTCCTACATCACCTTCTGAAAGCCTTAACCCTCTCCAATAGGCAAACTTGATCACAGCACAGGAGAGAGAAGCAGATGTCCTGTAGGTGTAGGAAGAAAATCATGGGGAAACTTCACAGAAACCTTCCCCCCATGCGGTGTGTCTAAGGAAAAGACAGGTGTAACGACATCTTCTTTGCCTCCTTTCAAGAGTTGGAGAGCTGGACAAATTTTGTTCTGAGCCATGGCGTGAGGGTGCCTTTGAAACACCTTCCTCCCCCTGCTTCAACCCCCAGGACTCACAGTCCAGTCCATTTGAATTTAGTTGGAGCACATTTCAGGAATTTCAGATCCAGTCCCATCAGTTTTCATCCAGAGTGAAAGGGTTCTCTATCTCCAGGAGAGTTCCATCATCTTACTCAGTGGTGATAAGACTCAACTGTTTGACCCGACTCAAAAAATGGTCCTCCAAAATAAATGAACACTTAGAATGTGCCCTTAAATTATTACTGCTAATAATTATTGTTATTTTTAGAAGGTGTCCCTAAATTATTGTTGGCTTTTTCAAGGGAGCAATGGTAAAGATGGGCAGAGAGCACTTGAGATAGTTCTCAGTGATGATCTTTCAAGAAGTTGAGCATTTCTAATACCACTCTTGGAATAAGTAAGGGAAAAAATTCTGGACTTTGAAATTCAGGTTGCACATTCAGATTAATCTTCTTCTAGGGCCCTCAAAATTTACTAAAGAAAAGGGAGACCTGCCACTTTCTCCTCAATTCTTCCTGAATTCTACACAAATGACTTTTTCTAGTATCCTTCTTGGGAACCTGTATTGTCTGCCTTTATCTTGAGTGGTTTAGTTGACATCATGAGCTAAAAGTGTCCAAATATCGATTGGTGTTTATTTCGATGACAGCTGCATACTTGCTATTCATCTGCGGCATATTTGTGCAATGGGAATGTTTCTCTTCAGCAGTGGTCCCAGCCAAGCAAAGGACCTATGGGATTGACCAGGGTAATTTAAAAGATCATGCCTAAGTCTCTCAACACCACCTTCCCATTTCCTGAATGGTAGGAGACAACTATGTATATGGGGGTTGGCATAGCATCTTCTTTCTCATACGTAGCAAATACAGTACCCAGCGCTCATAGATGGTAAACATTAGTTAAATTTGTTGAATTACGCTTCCTGGGTGACCGGGATGAACTTTTAAGATTAAACCCGCCCCAGAACTAATTGTTTTGTAGAAGGAGGTTTGCTTCATTCTGAGTTTTGGCCGACTTGATCTGCTAGGTTGAATGCCAAAATGAAAGAACGTAGGTGTTTTCCAAAGATCTGGTCATCCACTTTGCATCCTCTGAAATATGTGACTTCCTGTAGAAAGAAGAAAAGAATTTTCTGCGGGGCGGTGCTTTCCTTATTCTTACAGAGATTATTTTAAAAGCCAGCCCTGGAAACTTTGTCCGATGAGTGTCTCTCAGGAAGAAAGAGTAACACAGGACTGCAGCTCCTGCATATTCACTGGTTATAGCCAGTAATAGCACTAGGTTCTTTCTCTTATTTTCTCTTGTGGTTTTTTTGTTTTTGTTTTTGTTTTTGTTTTTTTGTTTCCCTCCCATGGGGGAGGGGGGCGTGTGGGGAGAAAATAGTTTTTGAAACCCGACATTCGTCGCTCAGAACCACAGCCAGAACCTGTCCTGCAGCAACAATGAAGGGGAGGGAGAAAGTAAGAGGCTATTGATGCCACTCGTTTTTCCTTACAAGCCAGGTGCAGGGAGCCTTCTGCAGTGCTGGACTCCTGATTGATGATTGCCTTGCACTAATTGTGCTGAAGGTAGTTAGCAAAAGTGAACGGGCACACTGTAGCTTTAAAAAGTCAGCCATGAACCAGAAGGCAGTTGGTGCAGCTTGTGTGTGATTCCTCACGTCATGTTGGCTGAGAGCCAGCCTGGTTTTATTTCACTGTGTCAAATTGTACCTCCTTATTGAATTCCTTTGCCAGCCTACTTTGTGAAAGAAAACATTGGGGTTTCTTTGGCTGTTCTTGATAAGCCTATTAAAAAAAATGACATGTGTTAGTTGCTTCTAGGTAGGTTTTCTTTTTACTCTTGCACAAAAAAAAAGAATAATAATAATAATAATTAATAATAATACTAAGACAATGTAGTCTGGTGCTACAGAGTATCATTGTGTTTTGTTTTGTTTTATCTGAGATGCTTAGAAAAATGGTGAAATGTGTCACAGTTTCCAACTGAAGTGAAATCATTCTTTTGGCTTTGGAGCAGCAGCACTATCTCCTGTCTACACTGTGACGGTGTGTGAATGTATGTTAATATCTCTATGTATATTAAATGTGGGATTTCTCTATGAATGATCGAAGTGGCTTAGCAGCTGGAAGTTTTGTGTGTGTGTGTGTGTGTGTGTGTGTCTGTGTCTGTGTCTCAGGAGTGAAGATTATCCCACACTTAACAGTATTATTTGTTAATCATCTACTTCTCTAACAGTGATAAAAAAAAAATCTTGTGAATATTACTAAATGATGCACTTGTCATGTCAGAGTAATCCCAGGGGAAAGGAGCGCCGAAGTAGAAAGTAATTTGAGGGGAAATGTATTTAATTTATGGCTTCAGCTGTAGAACAAGCACGTTTCAGAACTAGTTCTTTTAAAGCAGTTTTGTTCATAGCTTTTTCATCTTGCTGATTGCATATTAATTGTGGAGGGTCTTCATTTATTTATTTTTCCACAGTCCTCATCCTACTAAACAAAAAGACAAAGTGATGGATGCTACTATATATCTCCTTGGTTGGATGTTTTGGTGTTTTTTTGTTGTTGTTGTTGTTTTTTTTTTTTTACATGAATCTAATGAGCTGCTTCCCCTCTCTTGCACACACACACACACACACACACACACATCAGCACCACCTTTCTGTGCTCAGGGCTATCTGACATTTTTGTGAGCTTCCAGCTTTACCACAGCATGGCCATCTCACAGGTTTTTGAGGCTTTCTTTGAGAATTTGTGAGGTAGGGGAATACTTAACTGACAAAAGCTTTAAGTGTTCTTTTGCATTGCAATGGAAAAAATAGAAGGTTTGTGAGTGGACCAAAAAAAAAAAAAAAAAAAGCAATTAAAAAAAAAAAAGAAAAAAGAAATCATAGCCCGCGGTCTGAAGGGGCAGGAAAAGGGGGGATTGTTTTTCTCGACTTTGACTCATTTGTGAGTTGCAATGTCTTAAGTGAGAGCTTGGCACCCAGGGGAAGCTGTGCCAGTTCACACAGCACTTGTTTTGAAGGAGGATTCAATTTCATTTGCAAATGCTTATTGTCAAGGCAGGGAGTGCCAGTACAGATGAAAGCACCCCACTCCGTCTCCTCCAGTTCTTTAGGTTTAATCACATCTCTCCAACCGCTGAGGGAACTGGAGGTTTAAACAAACATACGTGAACTGGTGTGAAGCTGTAAAAGGGACCATTATGTTTCCGATTCAGAATATATATTCTTCTCTCACTTTCTAAGAATTAAACACGAGCTTTTCTCCCTTATTGATTAGTTGCTGAAGTAAAGGAACCCTGCAGCCTTCCCATGCTCTCTGTTGACATGGAAAACAAGGAAAATGGCTCTGTCGGTGTAAAAAAGTAAGTGAAACTGGCTTGTGAGTTCTGCTTCTGCAAACAACAGAGGGACTTGGTTTCTATTTTTATACTTCTTGCTTATCTACTACGATACACTGTTTGGGGGTTATTTTGCTGGGTCTACACTGGCCATCAGACTCCCTTCTCCCCCTGCCCCCCCACCCCGTTCCAACCCCAGTTGCCGTATTCTTTATTCCATTTGGATGACAGAGATGAGTCAGGCATCCAACTGTGCATAAAGGGTTAGCGTATCAGGCTTTGGAACAGGGACGGTGGAGGATCTCAGCCCCGCATTCTGTATATTGAAACAAAACACTGAGCAAACAGGCTCTGCCTTCCAAGTCCATAGGCTACAAGGGTGGGGGCAGAACAGAGGATTCGAGTCTTTTTAAATAAAATCACCTCTATCAAAATCGAGACCTATAGTAAAGGAAAGAAAAAAGCTTTGGTTAGAATGTGAAGTTGAACAACTCTGTCCTACTAATTTTATGAACTGATTCTTGAATGTGAAACATTTCAGTACATAACAGTGTTCTGTTTTCATGTCTCTTCTCACATTTGAAACTTTGTTGTTATATGCTTGATTCTTTTAAAAAGGAAAATTCAGTTGTATTGTATAGCATATTCTGAAACATGCTGCATATTTCAAGGTAACTCATAAGTTATCTGTGAATATATGAAAAATATGTATATCCCTATTTAGATGTTATTCTGAAGCTATAACCACTTTGACTACAAGGAGGAAAGTAAGTTCCAAGAGAGTGTTGTCTGTTCCATTTTTCTGTGTCATTTATTTTAAAATTGCCCCCAACTTGAGCTTTGGAGAAAACTAATTAAATATAATCTGTAGAAGTTAGGATATGAGGGAACGTGTGCTACATGTTTGTGAGTAGAGGGTATATTTTGCTTCACAGCAAAGTTACATTAAAATAAACTTAATAAAATCTGCTTTTAAAGATTCTCGGGTAATGTATATCTCAATGCCATGCTGGCATGCTCATCCCATTCTTGGAGTTTATTTAGGGTAGGTAAATGTAGGAGAAATGAAAGAAACAGATGTGCTTTCTTTTTCTTTCTGTATGAGTTAGATCAGTGCTGCCCAGGAAGTAGTCCTGTGAACAGTGTTGGAGATGTTCTACACTTGCACTTTCCAAAATGGTAGCCACTGGCTACATGTGGCTGTTTTAAAATTTGAAATGTGACTAGTGTAACTGATTAACTGAACTATTAATTTTAAGAAATTTTAAAAGTTAACAGCTTTCCTGAAATATAACCGACATGTATTTAAAGTATAAAATTGGTAAGTTTTGATATTTGTATACATCCCATGGAACCATCACCACAATTAAGATAGCTCCCCAAATTTTCTCATAACCCTTTATAATTTCTCTCCTGTCCTTGTCACCATATACCCAGGCAACCACTGATACGCTGTCACTATAGATTAGTTTAGACGTTTTTAGTTTAGACTTATTATTATTAGATTAGTTTAGACTTATTTTAGACTTTTATATAAATGGAATTATTCAGAATGTACTTTTTTGAGAGGATTGTTGGGGTATGGTTTCTTTTACCCAAGATAATTAATTTGGGATTTACCCATGTTATAGTGTCTACCAATAGTTCATTACTTTTTATTCCTGAGTAATATTTCATTGTATGGATATACAACAGTGTATTCACTGTTTATTCATCTATTTGCTGATAGACATTTGGGTTGTTTCTATATTTCAGGTATTACAAATAAAGATACTTTGTCCATTTGCATACAGAATTATGTGTGGACATATACTTTCATTTCTCTTGGATATATAGGAATGGAATTGCTGGGCTATCTGGCACGGGTATATTATTAGGGGTATATTATTCTTTTTAAGAAATTTCCAAGCTCTCTTCTAAACTGAGTGTCTTTTTACATTCCCACCAGCAGTGTGTAAGTGTTCCAGTTGTTCTATATTCTCATGAACTCAGTATGATCAGTCTTTTTCATATTTGATAGTCTATTAGGTGTAATTTTCATTCTCATTTCCTTAATGACTAAAGATGTTGAGCATCTCTTCATGTGCTTATTTGCCATCTATACATCTTTCTTAAGTAAAATATCTGAATCTTTTGCCCATCTTTTTGTTGGCTAATTACTTATGTGTTATTTTGTAGAGAATTTTTATATGTTCTGGATACAAGTCCCTTATATACATGATTTGAAAATATTTTCTAGTAGTACATGACTTGTCTTTTCATTCTTACTACAGTGTTTTTTTGAAATGTGAGGGTTTTTAATTTCAATGAACTCCAATTTATCAGTTTTTTCTTTTATGAATAGTGTTTATCTTTTTTATTTCCTTAAAGATTTATTTATTTATCTGAGAATATGCACATGTGCATGAGAACCTCAAGGGGGGAGGGGCAGAGGGAGAGGGAGAGAAAATCTTAAGTAGGCTCCATGCCCAGGATAGCCTGACATGGGATGGGGCTCGATATTATGACCTGAGCCAAAATCAGGAGTCAGATGCTTAACCAACTGAGCCACCCAGGCACTCTGTGAATAGTGCTTTTAGTTTCATGTCTAAGAAATATTTGCCTGACCTAAGGTCACAAAGATGTTTTTATATTTTCTTGACTTGGGACAGTGATTCTTGAGTAAATTTTTGTATATGTTGTGAGATAAGGATTCAATTCATTTCTGTTGATGATGGTGGTGGTGGTGGGCTTCTTGCCTATGAATATCCAGTTGTTCCAGCACCATTTTTGAAATGTTCCTGAATTTTGTTGAAAAATAATTGATTATATATGTGTGGATCTATTTCTGGAATTTTGTATTCTGTTCATAATTTTGTATCTATTTATGCTAACATAACAACTTTTGATAACTATAGCTGTATAACAAATCTCGAAATCAAGTAATGTTATCTATTTAACTTTGTTCTTTTTCAGACTTGTTTTGTCTCTACTAGGTTCTTTGCATTTCCAAATGATTTTTAGAATTAGTTTGTCAGTTTCTAAAAAAAAAAACACCTGCTGGTGGTTTGGTGGCATTGCGTTGACTTATAGATCAACTTAGGGAGAATTGATCTCTTAACAATATTGTGTCTTCCCACCCATTAACACAGTATTATTCTCCATTCACTTTGTCTTTCTGTAATTTCTCTCAAGGTTTTGTAGTTTTCCAGATATTTGTAGGTCCTGCACATCTTTTGTGAGATATATCCCTACAAAATTTTATAATTTCATGCTATTAACATGGTATTAATGGTATAATACCATGGTATTGCCTTTTAAATTTTAATATCCAATTGTTTGTTGATAGTATATAGAAATACAATTGATTTTTGCATATTGACCTCATATTCTGCAATTTTGATACACTCATTTGTTAGTTCTAGTAGCTTTTTGGTAGATTCCATTAGCTATTTTACATCTATTTAACACAGATAATTATGTTGTGTGAGTAAAAGCAATCTTTTTCCTTCTCGATGTAAATATATTTTGTTTCTTTAAATGGCCTTTTGCGCTGAATAGGACCTCCAACAAAAAGTTGCAAAGAAGTGGTGAGATTAGACAGACTAGTTTTGTTTCTGTAAGGGAAAACATTTAGTCTTTTTCCAATCTTTGATTTTCTACATAAAATGTGTCTCTTTTCTTGTCTGCTTGTAAGATGTTTTTATCATTGATTTTAAAGCAATTTGATTATGAAACTTGGTATATAGTTTTCTTCAGCTTTCTTGTGATTGGAGTTTTGTTTTGTTTTTTGACTCTATAGGTTTAGTTTTCATCAAATTTGGAAATTTTCCAGGCATTATTTCTTGGTTTCCCTCACCCCTCCTTTGGTAACTCCAGTTATGGAGTATTTGATCATGTGATACTGTGCCACAATTCACTAATGCCCTAGATTTTTTTTTCATTCTTTTTTCTCTGTATTTCATTTTGGATAGTTTCTATTGTTCTGCCTTCAAGTTCACTAATCTTTTCTTCTGAAGTGTATAATCTATTGTTAATCCCACTCAGTGTGTTTTTCATTTCAGACAATATAGTTTTCATCTCTAGAGGTTTAACTTGGGTCTTATTTTTATACCTTGATATCTATACTTAATATATTCAATCTTTCCTCTTGCTTCTGAACATATGAAGTATAGTTATTATAACTGTTTTAGTGTCCCTGTCTACTACCAATTCTATCATTTCTCAGTCCATTTCCATTAATTTCTCAGTGAGAATGGGTTGTATTTTTCTACCTTTGCATACCTGGTAATTTTTGATTGAGTGTCAGATATTGTGAATTTTAGCTTTTTGGGTGCTAGATATTTTATAGGAATTATAAATATACCTGATTTCTGTCTTGGTTGCAGTTAGGTTACCTGGAGACAATTTGATCACATTAAGTCTTGCTTTTAAGTTTCGTTAAAACTTAAAAGGACTTAAAAAGGACCAGGGCTGCATTTTGTCTAAGGGTATTTTTCCCCACTTTCTAAGGCAAGACCCATCTTTGTACTCTAGCCAACGCTCAGATGGAGACAAGCAGTTTTCCCATCCCTGCATGATCCCCAAGGACTGCGCTCTCTAATTGTTTTGGGTGGTTCTTTCCCCAGACTCCATTAGTTTCCTCACATGTATGTGATAATCACTACTCAGTTGAGTGCTTGAGGGAAGCCTCTGCAGATCTCCAGAGTTCTTGTGCTGAGAGCTCTTTCCTCCATAGTCTTTAGGATTCTCTTCTGTGCACAGTCTAAACTTTCTTCAGGCAGTAAGTGAATAGAGTTTACCTTGCTTGTTTTCCATCCTTCGGGAATCAATGTCGTTTATTATCAATGTCCAATGTCTGGTGTGCCATTCTTTCATATATTTTATTCTACTTTTTTTAGTTATTTAGGCAGAAGGATAAATCTGGGCCTTATTACTCCCTCTTGACCAGAAATAGAAGTTCCAGTTAATTAATACAGCCCTTTGTGACTAGTAGGTAATCTAATGGACAGTGTAGAGTTAGATTATAATTAGGATCCCAAAAGGCACAAAACACAGGCTCTTATGGATATTTCTGAGATCTGCTAAGACTGGCACTTGTTTTACTTTCATTTTATTTCCAGGCTTGGAAAATATAGTTGCTTTACTGGGGAAAGTATTGTCACAAAGGGTCATTTCCAAATGTTATATTCTAAGTTAATAGCCCTTGTTCACTGGCCACATGCTTCTGATCAGAGCTTTAGTTTTGCAAAGCTAATATTTATGAAGTCCCTTCATATGTCTAGTACTTTATATGAGACTTGTCAATCCTCACGACCGTATTTTAAGGGATATATTATTATTCCCATTTTACAGATGAGAAAACTAAAGCTTCAGTAGGTTAAAAACATATTAAAGAGGTATTTTACATATTTTGTACTAAATTTTCTAAATCTATTATGTATTTTATGCTTTATATCTCGATTTGGGTGCAAAATTTTCATTGGAAATATTTGATCTGATTTCATAAGATTTACAGTTGAA
Source organism: Canis lupus familiaris (assembly GCF_011100685.1). Classification (NCBI taxonomy): domain Eukaryota; kingdom Metazoa; phylum Chordata; class Mammalia; order Carnivora; family Canidae; genus Canis; species Canis lupus. The sequence continues at coordinate 64,100,934 of NC_049227.1, read as the reverse complement.
AAAATAGAATCATATACCCAGATAATTCCAAATATAGTTAAAAGTTCCAATAAATGAATCAAGTACCAAAAAATTATTTTTGTATTATATACATATACAACTGGTTCTTCTTTCTTAGAGGATCTGATTTGACTTTAAAACAAATGCATATCAGTTTCAAAATGTCTGTCCAAGTTAAATAAATTTACTAAAACGTATGCCAACTCAATATAGTTAACATTGAATTCAAAGTGGTGTATAAATTTATAGGCAACTGTAAGTTTATCAGTGTTAATATGTCATTTTTAAAAATTTTTCCTAAAATTGATTTATTAGAAACCAATAATTGATTAATTAGAAAAATGTAAAATTATTGTATACTACTATTGCTCTACTATGAAAAGTTTCAATTTCAGATTTTATGCCTATTTAGCTGGGTCACAAATCAGCTTTTCCTTTTTTTTGGAGATCCAAATTTAGTTCATTCACATGTAGTGTGATATCAATGAAAAAATATAATATCCTGTGCCATGTTTTGGTTTTCATTGAAAATTTGGCAAGCACTCATTTTCTTTAATAAAATCTTAAATTGGAACAATACAATAATCTTTGTAAAATTCTTCTAGGACTTATCCAACAAGCATTGGCAAAGAACACACATCATTATATTCCTTGTGTTCTATTTTTTTTCGCAGTTCCACTAGCTGGCATTGATCCATAACATTTTCAAAAATATAATGAATGATTTAACAATGGTATCCATGGCATTTCAAGACTCTGCTTTAGAAAACTGAACATGAATATCATACAGTGGAATAAAGCAATACGGGAAACATCAGTCATTTGTTTCAGAATTACATTAAATCCAGATTTTTTTTTAGTTAACATGGCTGAAGTACCATTCATCAGAATAGAATTTAATATTTTCATATCTAGCTGAAATTCTTCTTTGACAGATGTAAAAGATTTAAAAATATTTTAAATCTGAGTTCAATTTTTCAGGTTATAAATTGACAGTATTTCTTGATAAATTTGGAAGCTTTTTGAGATAAAATATATTTCACACAAGTATTAATTAGGCAGTGCCTTTTATGTTGTACTATTCATCTAAAGCTAAAGGAAAGTAATTGTGTTTTTCAGATTTTGAACCAGTTGATCTTAGATATTGTTTAAAAATTTTTGTCTTCTTCAGGCAGTTGTTGGGTGGCTTGACTGAAAAATTTTTCACTTATTGTGAAGTACCTTTTTAGTCTTTTCTCATAATATTCTAAGAAAACTGAATATAAACAGATGTCTATGGAAAAAATTGTTTTCTTTTTTTGTGCAAGAATCCAAGCCATTTATAGCTCTACAAATTTATAAGCTCAGATTGTGGTTGAAATCACTTCAAAACATTTTGTTGGACATTTAATTTTGAATTCAAGTGGCTAACATCATTAATTCTTTTTTAATTGTTGAGAAGGAAGTTACCAAATTTACTGTTGACTGAAGATGTCTCTTTGTACTGTCCATTTTATTTTCTTTACCATTTTTTTATACAACAAACAGCTTTTCTCCTTTTGCTCTGCTCCAGCAAATTGTAATTGCTATTCATCGTGAAATTTCCAATATACTTTCAGCCTGCCTCCTTTTTTCTTTACTGTTCTGGTTCTAGTGTTAGTGTCTGCATCTCCTCTCAATTCTGCATCAGTAGTATGCTACCTTTTTAAACTTTAAAATTTATCTATACTTTTTTTAACCAAAAAATATTTATTATAATTAAAATAATTAAGAATGTCAACGTAATTACAATTATAACAAAGAGATTCTTATAACTTGAGCTGTTTGCATCAAACACGTTAGAGTGTTAAATAGGTATGAAGGAAGAAATCATTTGAACTGAATCAATCAGTTGATACCAACTAGATTGGTCGTGTGTTTATGTAAAATACTAGAGAGGACATATGCATCTGAAAGCACAACTTCAACAAATTAGCCTAGGTGATGCAGCAGTAAAAGTGAAATGTCACACCAAAACAATGAAGTTGTGATGAACAGAAACCTATTCTATACCTGTTCATGTTTTCACATTTAAATTTAAACTAATAAAAAATAAATACAATTAATAATTCAGTTCCTTAGGGACACCTGGGTGGCTCAGCGGTTGGACATCTGCCTTTGGCTCAGGGTGTGATCCCGGAGTCCAGGGATCGAGTCCCATATTGGGCTTCCCTGCGTGGAGCCTGCTTCTCCCTCTGCCTGTGTCTCTGCCTCTCTCTCTCTCTCTCTGTGTCTCTCATGAATAAATAAATAAAATCTTTTTAAAAAAATAATTCAGTTCTTCAGTCAAATATTAAAATCTAGTAGCTAGTGGCTACCATGTTGCACAGGTATATAGCCAGGTGAAGTTCTTGCACACATGCACCAGGAGAAAAATTACACAAATATGAAACTGAGGATAATGATTACCTCAGGCCAGGGGAGTAAGAGGGGATAGATGTAGTAATTGTCAAGATCCTAGCTTTTATTTTGCCTAGTGGGTTCATGGCTATTTATTAAGTTGAAAAATAACTGAATAAGAGGGAGCCATTTTAATAGTTTGGACTGTGTCCTTCTAGACAGTTTGTATACAAATACTTTCTATATCCATATGTATACACATAGTCATACAAGAATGTACACCTGTATGCACATGTATTCAAAAATATACACATATAGGGTACCTGAGTGGCTCAGTCGGTTGAGCATCTGCCTTTGACTTGGGCCACGATCTTGGGGTCTGGGATCAAGCCCCATGATCGAGCAGGTAGCCTGCTTCTCTCTCTTTCTCTCAATAAATAAATAAAATCTTTAAAAAAATATACACATACCCATATAAGAACATACACATACATTCAAAGGACACACAAAATAAGCTTTTATTGAACAAGTGGGATTATAGTATTCTGTTTTCGTGGATTATAGATGCACAGATTTTGGATTAATCATAAGGCTTGGTAAATGATGCTCATCATTGATCTATGTTTGGACATGTTAGATCCATGTTAGAATTTTTACTAAACTCTAGAAAAAAAATTCTAGGTATTTTACATTTATGTGCTTAACCATACAAATAACAAGTATTCAATGTCATTTTCTTTTTTTTTTTTTTTTTTTTGCCATCTAGTCTTACTTCCTCTTTCAACAGTGGGCCTTTGTCCCTTCTTCTATTTTTTTCTAGGATAGAGGAGGAACCAATGTCCCACATAATAGATCCTTATAATAAGTTAGCAGCTTTTCAACAGGAAGCAGTTTATTTCCCTACCAACACCATGCCCCTCACTCCTCAGTGGGAAAGCTCTGCTGCAATAGAAAACTCAGTAACAAAGTTTAGCAAGGACTTGCAAAAGAAGCTATTTCTTATTAATGTCATGCCTTTTCTTGCATGCATATCTTACCATATCCTCTGCCTTTTCAGTTAGTGTATGGTTTCTTTTTTTTTTAAGGTTTTATTTATTTATTCATGGAGACACAGAGAGATAGCGAGGCAGAGACATATACAGAGGGAGAAGCAGGCTCCATGCAGGGAACCCAATATGGGACTCGATCCTGGGACTCCAGGATCATGCCCTGAGCCCCAAGGCAGATGCTTAACCACTGAGCAACCCAGGCATTCCAATGTATGGTTTCATTTTGAAGAAAGATTTTTTTTTTTAATTTTGGAACTAAAAATTTTATAATTAGTAATGTGATACTTGGTAATGGGTGCTGCAAAGTTTTAAACTTGCTTTAATAGCGTAATACTAACTTCTGAGGCTGTTAACTGTAGTAACTATTAAGCGTTAAGTTTTTGCCCATGTGAATTAGAGGTTAGCAGGTAAATGATAGAAGTAAAATATTAGGGTAGAGTTAGAAATTATTATTAACATTGTTAGAATTTCAAAACTCTGACTTCATTGTAGAATTATCAAAGAGACTTTGATGTAATAGTAATAACAATAGCTACCATTACTTAACTTCATTTTAAAAATCTAACAATGCTTACATGTACAACAATCCACCAGTCAGGTCTCCACGTCTAAGGGAAGCAGTCACATCTAGGGTTAAATAAAGAACCTCATGGGATATAGGATACTTGGTTATTTGCCTGGAACCCTTCCTTACCTGGCTGCTTAGTGAAAGAGAAAGAGGTAACTGATAGAAATAATCGTATGTCTGATCACTGGTTTCACCTTTTGTTCATTTACTCCTAATCCTGTTCTTTAGTGGTGCCACATAAATAATCAACAGTCCTTAGATGTATGTTCTTTGAAAGCAAGGAGGGAATTGTACCAGCTGCTAGGTAGTTCCTGGGTCCTCTTTCCCCAACAGGCCCCTCCCATCTGTTCTGTCCACCTTTCCCAGACTCACAACCACTATGCTTGTCTACCTAAATGCAGTGAGTCATGGTTCCCACCATTGTGTTCTTTCCAGGGAACAGCAATCTGGAACAGGAGGTGATCATGATGGTTAGATACCTCTATACTAAAAGCAAGGGAAATAAAACTCCCAAAACATTTTAAGTGGCTAATTACCAAATGCCTCTTAATGGTTTGTTAGGTAGGAAGGGAGGGAAGGAGGGAAGAAGGAAAAAAGAGTAGGGGAGGGAAGATAAACTGAGCCGATAATTCAAACTTGAAAAATAACCTTTCTAATCAGGATCTGATGTTATGAACTCTTCTACAGATATGTTTGGTGGGATAAGTTAGGGTGCTATATGGTTTCTTGAATATAGAGGATACAGGGGAATGAATGGTGACACTTCTAACTGGTACAGCATTTTTTTTCTTGGCGAAGCTAAAATTCATTCCTTAAGATTTTATGGTGGTCTGCTCACGGATACATAGTTTATTGGCTCAGGCAGCCATAACAAAATACCATAGACTGGGTAGTTTAAACAACAGAAATTTATCACTCACAGTTCTGGAAATGGGAAAGTCTAAGATCAAGGTATGTGCAGATTCAGTTTCTGATAAGAGCTGTCTTTCTGGCTTGTAGATGGTACCTTCTCGCTAGGTCTTTACATGGACTTCTGCAGTTATGTGCATTCTGACTCTTATAAGGCCACCAGTCATGTTGGATTAGGATCCCACCCTTTTGACCTCATTTAGCCTTAATTGTCCTGTCTCCTAAAAGCCCTATCTCCAAATGCAATCACATCGTGGGTTAGAACTTCAACATATGAATTGGCTGCAGAGGGTGGGGGCTGGGGTAGGTCCACACAATTCAATTTTATCATATGGTCTTATGATAAATATGTAATTATTCCTTTAAGTGATAACTTGAATTAAGAATTGAGTCTGTTTATTGTTTTGATTTGTACCATTATGTCCATTGCAAATGACTACCCTTTTTAAAGAAGTGTATATTTCAAAAGAATAAAATGCATAAAACCATAGAGTCAGCCAAGCATATCATCACTTAAAGCATGAAAACAACAAGAGTTTCATCAAATCCAGCAAAATTCACATTTATTATAAAGGTTTTATACATAATCAGCCCTGAAGGGTTGCTGTTTTCTACAGTTTCTGGCATGCTACCAACATCCCTACAGAAGGAAAACCGAGTTTGTCTAAGCAATAAAGCCACACCTAAGTCCTTTGGAACAGTGACCACTGTGCTGTGGCTCAGAGCAGGGAGAGGAAAGCTCTTCGGGCGGTGCTTGCACAGTTGTCTTAATATTGACTGGAATACGAAACCTACACGTGTTTGTGTTTAGCATGAGTTTTGGCACAAATTGTATCTGATAGTGAATAAAAAATTCATTGCCTCCTCTTGAGAAGAGTGTCCTTATTTACACTTATTCAGAGGTCTGGGGTTTTCTTTGGTTTTTTTTGTTGTTGTTGTTTGTTTTGTTTTTTGTTTTTGTACTACAAAGTTGAGAACAGGTAGGGAAAGAGGCAGTTATAGAATCCCTTGTTTTCAGAAAGATAGGGTGGAGTGCTGGGGAGACATTTCCCGCAGAGTTATGTCAAAGACAGAGTGCCCTGTGATTTCAGAGGAGAGCCATGAGCCTGAAGGAAGATATCTAGTACAGAGGAAAGAAATGCTGGAAGGTGCCCTGTCTGTCCCTGGAACCTGCTCTTGGTATTTCTTCTGATTCAGGGCTCCAAAGCCTCTGTACATACCTAGCACAGCCTGACTCACCTTATCATGATGGCTTTTACTTCTCTGCTTTCCTTCCTCTATCTCTCAATTCCTTCTGTTCCTAAACCACTTTTTGGAATAAAGCAGAGGACACACATAACCTTTTTCATCCTTTACCTGGCAAGAATCTCCTCTTTGCCAGACAATGAGTTTCCAAGGCTCATCAAGTGTCTGGTTTATAGGAGGCAGATTACAATTAATTAATGATTGGAATAAAAGATTGGGTATTTTAGGAACAGGACTTTTAACCAGTACCTTTTAAAAATGGGTAAGGTTCTCATCTTTGGAAGCTGAACTTTGAACAGTATAACCACGCTGTGGATATGGGAAAAACCAGGATGTTGCCCAGTTGGATTTCAGTACAAACTTAGAATGGGAAATAAGCCTGGAAAGTTATGTTTGAATCAAATTTCTGAATGCCAAGCTAAAGAATTTGAAATGTACAGAAGGCTTGAAGAATTATTTACTTTTTCAGTGCTTCCATTGCTTGAGTATGCTGCAGTCAACTCTTATTTATCAGAGTATTAAAAAATGAAAAATGTCCTGTCAAGAACCTTTGAATCATCCTTTCTCTTTTTAGGCCAGCCTTTTAGCCAGATCCCTGCTAGTTTGGTTGAAGGGAGAGGAAGAAAGGAGGAGAGATAAAACTAAAGCTCAATTAGTTCCTTCATTATTAGATATGTCATAGGCCAAAAAAAATATCAATATTAATTTATTACGATCAGAATTATGTTGCTTTTAGCCAAAGGCTGTTTTAAGATATGGGCAAAGAGTAGTTTAATTTAATTTTGAAAATAAATTACAAAGATTAAGGCAGTACAAAGTTAGAATGCATTTCTGAATGGAAACATAAGTAACATTGAGAATTACTTTTATAAAAGGAGTAATGTGGTAAATATATCACTATAATATTAACTAGTGTCTAAAATAACTTTTGCTCTGAACATTAAAGCAGAAATGCAATTAATGAGTGTAATGGAGTTTTGAAATCTCACATGGATTATATTTATCCACAGTTTCCTTTTGGTCTGATCAATCCTCAGAATCTAGCATATCATGAGTACTAAAAACTATACACGTGCTAGATTCTGAAAAAGGGTTTCAGCTATGTTCCACCTGCCTTCACTAAGGTGTAAAGGGAAAATGGAGACTTCTGCTGCTAGCGCTTAAAATTATAATGTACCAATATGAAAAACACAATAAAGTCTCTATCTGCATGTATCTGCCAAATTTGTTATTTATTGCATTTTTGTCCCAATGACTGTGTCTCTAGCTCTCTTTAAAAGTGAAGTGATTGTTTAATTAAGGGATAATTATTTCCCGGTGTGAATTATCCATGCATGATATAATTTTTATCAACATACGATGTACTTGACCCATATGCACAGGGACTCAATGGTGACTGGGTTAAATGGAAACATTGGTTTGATTAAGTGATGGGATCATAGATAAATTCTGTCTTTCATTTCCTGCTAAGTTTTTATAATAAGTTAAAATATATACACATATATGTATATATTTTAAAGATCCCATGCCTGGAAAAATATTCATGAATTTATCATCTTTATACATTGTATTTTAAGAAACATTTTGCTATGATGATGGTGAATAATAAATATCAAACGATAATGGAACTTTTATATCTGCCGTCTTATTTCATCTGTGCAAAATTAGCAGCCACAATGGGAACCACCATCTGGGAGGTGTTTTAAACAGTGCCATTTAAATGCCTTCTGGAATTTGACATGCGCAAATTATAAGAAAAGGTTTGGAGAGAATGGTCCATTTAAAAGGGAACAAAGTGTCTCAGTTTGGGCACAACTAGCAGTCCTTTAGGAGATGTCTGGCATTCCCAGTGGGGCAGGGTGACACTTAAATCCAACTTCTGGAATGTACTCATAAATTTCATGTAGGCTTGGCACTCCACCCTCCCCAAGTCCCACCTTCATGTTGACCTTGATCTCCAGTTTTCTCTTTAAAACTGTTACCAAGGGGATCCCTGCCTTGGCCCAGGGCGTGATCCTGGAGTCCCAGGATCAAGTCCCACATCGGGCTCCCTGCATGGAGCCTGCTTCTCCCTCTGCCTGTATCTCTGCTTCTCTCTCTCTCTATGTCTCTCAGGAATAAATAAATAAAATATTAAAAAAAAAAAAAACCCGTTACCAAAACCACTGGAAGCAGCATAAACAACCTTGAAGTAACAATAGGTGCCTGCATGTCCCTGCCTTTGCAAGCCATCCCTTCTCAAGGCCCAGCTTAGGATGTGTTTGGAGCAATAGATGCCCTTCAAAATTGCTATTGAAGATCCTAAGGTGTCCGAATCAGGCAGGACCTTCTGGGCCCTCCAGTGAGTGCGTCCTCAGTATAGTGCTTGTTCAGCACTCAATTCTAGTATTACTTAGAGTTAGCTGTTATATATCTGCTTCCCCCACCAGATTGCTAGCTCTCTGAGGGCAGGGACTATGATTCCTAGCCTTGTAACCCTGCGTCTAGCCATGGACTGAGAAATCAGTAGGCTTAGAGTAAATATTTGTTGTATCAAGGAGTTGAGTGGAAAAGCATCGATTTGGAAGCAAGCATACATGGAATCCAATTCTGGCTTTATCTACTGTGTGGTTTTGGGTGAGTTTCTGAACTTTTCTGAGCCTTAGTTTCCTAAAAACAGGTTACCATAGCCAGTTGACGAGTTAAGAGGCTGATAATAGGAAATGTATGAAAAGCGTATTGTAGACTCTATGTACTCTCTGGTTCTTTGTCCACTAACATAACAGAGCTTTGCTTTGCATCAATGCTGCACCTCAGACCTGCGCTAGGTGCAGGAGAGCTGAAGAGATGAAGAGAGACAGGTTTCTCCTCTCGGGATGTGAGTAGTCGAACACTGTGATTGGTCTTCTAAGTTATTTGGGGGATTTTTGTTATCAGGCCTAAACTTAGGGTGGATCACTGAATGCACGGATTGGTTTCATGCCCCTTGTTTCTTCTGCATGGGCCTCCTTACCCTAAATAAGAGAGAGTGCCTGGTTGTCCAGTGCTCCTCTTCTTCTGGGTACACTGTCAGCAGTATTGTAAAGTCTTTGTTCTCTCCCGCATTGCTAATACTCAGGAATATTTCACAATTATGGAAGTGATGATGTCATACCCCCCAGCGGAAGAAGAATCAGCAAAGCCTTCCATCCTAAAATTACAATGTAGCATACTTTGTTTTTACAATTAGATAACTATTCTTTATGAGGAAAGGCAGTTAATTGAAGTCAGCCACAGGGAGAGTGAATTCAGATGTTTTCTAGGGCACTGAAATGTATATCCGATGGGACTCTCTGCTCACTGCGAGAAGAGAGCTGATTAGCAAACCTAAAGATTTGTTAGAACAATCAACTCCTTTCTAAATATTCTTCAAACCTACATTAAGCAAGTGAGGGAGGGAAAATGGTACTTTTCTTAAAGGGAGTGCCCAGTGTCAAGCTCATGATTGCCTATGTTAATGAGATGATGGAAAAATCCTAGCATTTGGGTAGTTTTTAAAAACCCATTTAACTTTGACTTCAACATACATAGTTAATATTTGGCAGTGTTAGGGTGCAAGTAGTTTTTTTTCCCCATGTATATTATCTGTTAAATGGTAGGAAGGTGTGTGTGTGTGTGTGTGTAGTGAGCATTCATATATATGAGTACATGTGTTCATGGGCATACAGTGTTTATAGATTCACAATTTCTAAGCACAAAAGGGAAAACACTACTAACTAGTAAGCATTGTTTCTCAATTAAGTATTGTGTTGGTAAATCATTGATCCTATGTGCCATTGATTAAAGGCTCTCTTGTCTTGAGTTAAGACAGAAGTTTGTTATTTAATCAAATATTTTAAGTTCCTACTATGAGAAAAACATTATGCTGAGGATGAGGCAGAGGTGCAGCTAGTCTTGACTTTTGGATGTTTGAAGGTTTTCAGGAATCCTCAAAGTCTGGGCAATTTCATTTCTGTTAGAAGTAACATGAATCCTTTCAACATTCACAGCATGCTGACCCCCCCCCCCCCCATGTTCTAGGCCCAATTTTCTTCTCATCTTCTCCCAAGATTTCACTTACTATCTAAAAATTCTGTCTCCCAAATGTATACCTCCAGCCCACTCATCTGCTTTGATCACCAGACTCATATCCCACATTGAATCTCTGCTTGGATGTAGATGGTACCTAAAATTCAGTGGGTTCAACTAAACCTGGCAGTGCCATCTAAATGAAGTTACCACTATCCATCCAGTTCCATGATACTTCCCTCTCCTTCATTCTCTACATCTAGTCCGCCATTATGTCATGCTGATTTTCATGGTTAAAATTCTTTTAAATCCACACACTCCCTCTCCTTGTCCATAGCTACCACTCTAGACTGTATCACCATGATCTCTTGCATGGATGACTGCAGTAGACCACCCCTTCCCTCCCCTCTGGCTCATTTCCAATTCTCTTTTTCAAAATGAAAATCTGATCAGGTTACCCCCTTTACATAAGACCATTTAGCAAGTTTCATTGCTCATAGACAAAAATCCAGACTCCTCAATGTGGTTTCCAAGACCTGCATGGCCCCTTAAATGTATATATTTCCTGATGAAGAGCCTGTAATAATCTTTTCCTGATTTCATACAGTTAACTTCTGGCTGCTTCCTAGACCTTACCCCAAGAGAAACTTCCACCAGAATCCATCCCCTAACCCCTTAAACTGCCATAGTACAGTATACCTATCCCTCATAGCACTTACCACAATGTGCAGCTGTGCATTTAGTTGTATGATTACTGCTCATTGTCAATCCTCAAAGGACTGTAGATCCACAAGAGTAAGGACCATGTCTGTTTGCTCAATAGTGTATTCTTAGCAGGAGAGATGGCAAGAGCTTTATTCTGAAGGGTTTCCTAAGCCAAGTTAAGCTATTTGGAATTCATCTTAAAGGCAATGGAAAGCTTTTGATGGATTTTAAGCAGGGGAGCAATGTGATTACATGTACACTCTGGAAGAATCTCTTTGGATGAGGTGTAGAGAAACCCAGACAAATACTCCTGAAACAGAACTGAGGCAAAGTCATAGTAATGGTGGGTCCTTGCTCTATTCTACTTTTCCTATCCTTCCTTTCTAAATCCAGTGAGGTAGATTATCTGTAGGACCTCTCAGATACTTGATCATCATCTAGTCATGTGAATATTGGAGTTCCTAGGGATCCCTGGGTGGCACAGCGGTTTGGCGCCTGCCTTTGGCCCAGGGCGCGATCCTGGAGACCCGGGATCGAATCCCACATCGGGCTTCCGGTGCATGGAGCCTGCTTCTCCCTCTGCCTATGTCTCTGCCTCTCTCTCTTTCTCTCTCTGTGACTATCATAAATAAATAAAAATTAAAAAAAAATATTGGAGTTCCTAAATATATGCTTGACACTAGGAATAATAAAATGCTTCAGACCAGGTGTATATCCCTAGCCCACATCTTCCACACTAATGGGAAAGACTGTCCAATAAGTAGAATATATAATCCAGCGTGGAAAGTGCTGCAATGAGTTTGAATGATGAGTTCTCAAATGCAGAGGAAGTTATAACTTAAACAGTTCCCTGGTGGGGCCAGAAAATGCCTCACATAGGAGGTGGCATGGGAACTAGCATGAAGTAGGTAGGAATGGTAGATTGTGTCAAGTAGAGACAAATGAAGGGGCATTGTAAGTGGCTGGAACAGCATGTGCAAAGGCCCAGAGCTGTGAAAAAGCACAGCATATTGGGGAATAGCTTTAGCTCTGTAGATTCACAGCTGTAGAGAGGATGTATGGGGATGGGGAAGGTGGTAGGAGATGGGAAAAGACAGGTACTTGGGGGCCATATTGTACAGGGGCCTGGTGTTCTTAATTCAATATGAGTATTATCCTATGAGTTGCCAAGAATCACAGAACCATTCCTAATATCTCTGGGTTAGAAACCAATTCATGAGGAAGTACTTCATATGAAGGGTCTGATGGTTTATTAGGAAAACAGTAAGAGTAAGAGCCAGTAAGAATAATGCTGTCCTGAACCCAAGAAACACAAGAATGATTATGGTCCTGAGAGAGGTAAACTGGGATCTGGGCCTCTACGGAAAGAGAGGGCCATGGTTCTAAGGGAAAAGAGGGCCAGAGCAGGCTGGCCAGGGCCTGCCCCAAGGAGACTGAGTGGTGAGCCAGGCCATACTCTTGCATGCTCTGCCACAAGTGTCTGGGTTTGTGTTTTGCAGTTCCATGGAGAATGGGAGGCCTCCAGATCCTGCAGACTGGGCAGTGATGGATGTCGTCAACTATTTCCGAACAGCAGGATTTGAGGAGCAAGCTAGTGCTTTTCAGGAGCAGGTAAGTCAGTCTAGAGAAACACATGATGAACACAGTTACCTCTTCCCCCCAGCAGGCAGAGGGAATGAGGAGGAAGAGGACCAGAGAGCAGTGAGGGATGTGTGAGACTCTGCATGTCCTCCACATCACACTCCAATCATATGGGGAAGGGAAGAAAACTAATGGCTCTTTCCTGAGAGAGGGAAACCCATGCCCTGGGACACAGTTACAGCTGCAAGGAGGAGGGCAAAAGCTCATTTACATCTGCATCTTCTGAGAGATAGGACAGCCCTGCCTTCACCACAGATACACTGGAAAGCAGAAACAGAGGAGAAAGGGAAATGAGGAACAGGTCTGACTAGAAACATGCAGCACCATCTGCTACTGGCCCCAGCACCAACCAAGCTAGGAAGCCCCTCCAATTTGGGTTCCAGGTGCTTAGCCAGGTAGGGTGGACAAAGTAGAGACTGAGAGTCAAATCCTGGTTCTTCTAACTCCGTGTGACCCTGGGCAAGTTACTTTATCTCTCTGAGTCTTGCTTTCACCTCCATAACACGAGGCTATCAATACCAACTTGATAGGGTGGTGTTGTAAGGATTAAGGGACTTTGTATGTATAGTGCCTAGGCTAGGTCCTGACACAGTGTTGATGCCCCCAAAGTGTTAATTCCCTTTCCTCAGGTCCAGGGTTAGTATTGGAAAGAGAGAGGGAGGAGTAATGGGGTCCCTCTCCATTGTCTAGGGGATTCCTGACTCCTATTTTTTTAGGCTGGGCCAGCTCTATAGGTTTGGTGCTCAAGGACCTTGACCATGAGGAAGCAAATTGAGGGAGCATGTTGTGATCCACACCAGACCAGCTCTGTAGGAAAACAGAGATCCTATCTCCCTATCAGCAAAGGCTGTAGTTTTCTAAGCATTAAATTTACTTTTCCAGTATTGTAATATAATTGATAGAATTGTAAATTGAAGAATGTATCTGGCTGCTTTTCCCATATCCGTTTAGTCATCTCTGATTCTCTTAAACTGGGTTTGGCTAGCGGAGCTTTTCAAATAAATAAATAAATAAATAAATAAATAAATAAATAAATAAATGGAGAAGGAGAGAGAGAGAGGGAGAGGGAGGGAGAGACATATATATCTTAATCTCTAAACCACCTTCAATATTTTCTTCAAACCTGATCTCTCTTTCTCTCTCCCTCTCTTTATATATATATAGTTGTTGCTGTTGTTACTTTGGAAAATTTATGGAAATAGCAGCTTAAATCATTTCACACCCACCAGAATAGCTGAAATTAGAAAGATTGATAAATTTAAATGTTTGTGAGAATGTGAAACAAACACATTCTTCTATATTATTGGTAGGGGATGTCAGATACTCACACATCTACCCCATGATCCAGAAGTTTCATTCCTGAGTATTTACCCAAGGGAAATGAAAACATATGTCTGCTAAAGATTTGTACAAAATTATTCTTAGTGGCTTTATTCATAATAGTCCAGACTGGAAGCCCAGTGTCCATCCCTGGGAGAATGTGGTATAGTCACACAATGGAATACCACCCAGTAATACAAAGGAACAAACTAGGGGCATCTGGCTAGCTTAGTCAGTTCAGCATCTGCCTTTGGCTCAGGTCATGATCCCAGGGTTGTGAGATCGAGTCCTGTATCAGGCCTCCTGCTTTTCCCTCTGCTACTTCCCCTGCTTGTGCTCTCTGTCTCAAATAAATAAATAAAATCTTTAAACACACACACACACACACACACACACAGGAACAAAGTAGTAATACATAAAGCAGTTTGATGCATCTCAAAATATCACACTGAGTGAGAGAACCCCTTACACAGGAGTTCAGACTGAACACTTTCTGTCTTAATCCATTTGAACTGCTATAACAAATATTCTATAAACTGGGTGGCTTATAAGCAACAAACATTTATTTCTTACAATTCCAGAGGCTGGGGATCCAAGATAAAGAAGACTGCAGACTGGGTGTCTGGTCTGGGTGTCTGGTGAGGGCCTGCCTCCTAGACAGCTGTCTCTTTGCTGTGTCTTCACATGGAGGAAGGGGTGAGAGAGCTCTCTGGGGCTCCTTTCCTAAGGGCACTAATCTGTATAATCACCTCCTAAGACCTCCTAACACCATTACCAATTACCTCTAATACCCCCTGGAGAATACTTTTCAACATATGAATTTTGAGGAGACACTAACATTCAGACGATAGCAGTTTCATTTAGATGAAGGTTGAGAACAGGAAAATGCATCCTAGGTAGTGAGAATTAAAACGGTGGTTGCCTCTGGGTAGGTGGGAGTGGAGGATGGCTGGAAAGCAGCATGAAGGAACTTTCTGGGTGATGATAGCATTCTGTGTCTTGGTGAGGAATTGGGCTATATGTATATGCATCAGTAGATGCACTGCATATGCACTGGTATATACCGATGTTGCAGATTTGTGTGTTACACAGTCTCTACATTTTAACTCAAAAGAACTATAAAAACTATTAAGCAATTAGTAGTATGCAAATAAACGTGTTTAGGGGAATATACTGATTTATACAACTTATTTTGAAATATCAAAATATGGCTTGGTAATTGGATAGAGGAATGAGTAGAGGAATAGACATGATAAAGCAACTAAGGAAAATGCTAATTGTAGACTCTACATGGTGGTCATGTGGGTGTTCACTATATGTTCTTACAACTTTATGTTTGAAAATTTTTATAATAAAATCGTGGGGGAGAATAGCTCAGGTTGAAAGGTAAAGGCCTATCAGCTGGAACATATTTTATCTTAGTTTTTAATGGAGTAATACCCATTTGTGTCATTACAGTTGAATAATTCTCTTCTAAAATTAAATTTAAATAATATTGTAAAAGGTTAACAACAACAACAAAAAAGGGTTTAGCTGAAAGGTCTCTTGGCCAAATTCCCAGCTGCCCAAAAGCATTTTTCAGATTGGGCTTTTACTCAGACTCCTCTGAGGCAGATGTCCCAGATTGAGGGGAGGGGGTGTCCTTTGGGCCTTCCAGATTCTGTGCAGGACCTCAGAATGGAGCTGGCCAGCTCTGAGCTTGGCCCAGAAGCCGGCCCTTTCTCCCAGGGATGACATCACTCTGGCATTAGAATACTGAGAAGCAAAAGGGAACAAACTTTCTAAAAGCATTTCATTCAGAAGTCCTTTAAGTGGGGAAAGGGCATCATGTTGCTACTGTGCTGAGCCCAACTCAGGAGCCTGAGAAGTGAATTCCCAAGGCACTGGTGTTTTGTAAGCATGGTCTAGAAGCTCAAGCTCCTTCATTCTCATGGAAGGATGGTTGGGTGGAGGAGAGAGTTCGTCTAAATTATTCCCTGAAAGTGATCCAAATCTTCCCCCTGCTATGTAATTCTCCGTGTCTTTCCTCTTCTCTTTAAAGGAGGTGGAGGAAGGGCAAGAAGAGGCCACTGGTCAGGTTCAGCCTGATAAGACAAGTAGTCACTGTGATTTCCATGAGGACTAAGGAGCAGGATCCTTTACCACGTTACCCTGCCTCATGCCTTAGAAAGCTTCATGTTTCACCTTCAAGGATCTTCCTGTCAGTAAACCTCAAGTTCACCCTAGATGGGAAGACTGAGACCACCCCCAGCCTAAACATGTGACCCTTCCAGGCACATATTCCAATTCATGGTAGCTGAGAAACAATAAGAAAGACCTGAAATCTCCTCAGGGAAAGCTTTGGCCTGCCATTGGACAGAAGCAGGACAGGGCTGGAGGGTACCCCTACCCCACCTTGGAAAAGGGCAGGTCTAAAAAGGATAGTAGAACTGTCAATGTTGTGGGGAGCTTAGTTTCATGGCCAACCGCAGTGGACTGAATGTTTGTGCCCCACCCTCCAAATTCATATGTTGAAACCCTAACTCCCAATATGATGATATTAACATGTGGGCCTTGGGAGATCAGTCGATTTAGATGAGATCATAAGTGTGGAGCCCTCGTGATTGGACTAGCACCCTGAAAAGAACTTTCTCTGCCATGTGAGCATGCAGCAAGAAGAAAGGGCCTCACCAAGAGCCTGACCACACTGGCACTGTGAACTTGGACTTCCCAGCCTCCAGAACTGTCATCAGAACTTAGAGCTAAGATAGTGACAGTGATGCTAGACATGCCCACCCTTAGCTGGGCGGACTTTCAGGAGAATAGCTGTCTTTGTGGTGTGGTCTCACAGTACAATACTGGATAGTCTGTTGCTGTAGCAACCAGACACAGATGTGGCTTTCTAGTAGCATGCCTCCTTGGAAGATGTCAGGCCACTGAGCGAGGTTTGTCCAAAGGGCAGGAATGTTCCGATGTTCCTCTGGTATGAAACATCTGGTTAAGCTGGGGATCTTTGCATAATCTCCTTTTCTCTGTGCAGGCACACTGCCACATGACAGTGATTTCCAGTAAGTTTCCTTCTGGTGTAATGATCTGTATCAAGTTTTCTTCTGGAAAACCTCTTTTGAGCCTACTGTGTGAGCCACAACTATAAGCCAAAAGAACTGTCGAGAGGGAAGGTTTAAGCCCCTGCCCAGCCCCTTGCCCCACCCTCCATGGCCCAGTGTCAATAGTGTGTGTATTTCAAGTTGTTTTACTCTTCTGGCCAGTGATATCCCTCTTCCTTGGCTGGCTGACCTCGTTAGCATGGTGCTCCAGAGGGTTCACTGGCCAGTAAGAGCAGGAGGCGGTTGGAGTTCTTTCTAAAGGAGACAGTAATGACAACTCTGTCAGTACTCTCTTTCCCATGGGGTGGTGGCTGTTTTCTCAAGTGTCTTCTGGCAGATAGATCTCACATGCTGTGGTGCAGAGCACATGATTCACATGATTCCTAGTTTCTTTTCTCCTGATTGACATTGGTCACTGGAAGATCCTGAAGTGTTTGTCTTTCTAGGACTCCCAATTTCTATAAAGTGAATGTTGATTTAGACAGACAAAATATTGCTCAAACTATTGTTTTAATAGTAAAATGTTAGCTTAGAATTGGCCTTCATGAAGTATGCTTGCAATGCACAGCACAGAGCACAAAACTACTTGGGATGATATATATACACAGTTGAATTTTGGTGACTAGGTGATAAAAAATTGGCACTTCCCCATAGACATGGGTTGCCTGGTTTTCAAGAGTTAAAGATACTTCAGGGATGTTACATTCCTAAAAGCGTTAGTTTTTTTGTTTTGTTTTGTTTTTAATTTTTTAAAAGATTTTATTTATTCATGAGAGACACAGAAAGAGAAAGAGAGGCAGAGACACAGGCAGAGGGAGAAGTAGGCTCCCCATGGGGAGCCCGGTGTGGGACTCAATCACAGGACCCTCGAGATCACACCGTGAGCTGGAGGCAAACGCTCAACCATTGAGCCACCCAGGTGTCCCAAGAGCATTAGTTTTTTAGAGAACCTTTTGAGGGACACCTGGGTGGCTTAGTGGTTGAGCATCTGCCTTTGGCTCAGGGCTTGATCCTGGGATCCAGGATCGAGTCCCAAACCCTCTGCCTTTGTCTCTGCCTCTCTGTCTCTGTCTCTCTCTTTGTGTCTCTCATGAATAAATAATCTTTTTAAAAAAGAGAGAGAGAAAGAACCTTGTGATTAACTTCATTCCAAAGCATCTCCAACTTCCTCACAGAACATTTAAGACAAGGCTTATTGTGTCAGCCTCTGAAAGCTAAATGAGCACCATTCTCTGGTGTAAAGCTTCTCTACTGACTATGCTTTTAGTTCCCAGTTAAGGAATGCTGGCAGTCCAGTACAGCACCATCACCCCTCAGACTGGACCCTCATGCAGCTCACAGACAGCTCTGCCCCTCGGAGTGTAGTCACTTCACTTCCATGTCTTCATCTCTCTGATTCACATACTCAGATTATATATAAAGTAGATGGAAGGCAGTGATCTGCCAATCAGTGTCATATAGTTCATATTGTTCAGATTCCTCAAACCTACAAGTGAGTAACGTCAGTGATTTTGATTTACAAAACAATATGTATCACTAGGTAATATGCAATTCATGGTGACTAGTTTTACTCTATTATCTCCTTACCTCCCCAAACTACATATAAGCAGTATTTTACTCTGAAATGCCCAACTGGTTGTTTAAGCCATTCATTTGAAATGCAAAGATTGGCATTTTTTTTTCAGATGACTATTTGCTAACTTTCTGAAGCCACTGACTTCACAAATGTGAGTAAAAGTTCTCACTGCTATAAATTGCCAAATAACACTACTTCCAAATGGAGCAGTAAAGTGGGGAGGCCAATCAGAGCAACTCTGAGCCTAGTGGCCTAAGTCATCACCAGATGGATTTCAACTGTACCAATTCTGGTGGGTATTTATTTATTTATTTATTTGAGAGAGAGAGAGAGAGAGCACAAGCTGGGAGTGGGGAGCAGTGAGAGAGGGAGAAGCAGACTCTCCACTAAGCAGGGAGCCTCATGTGGGGATCGATCCCAGGACTCTGAGATCAGAACCTGAACCAAAGGCCAATACTTAACCAACTGTGCCACCCCGGCATCCCTCTGCTAGATATTTCTAATTAGACTCAGGACAAATCCAGGTTTTGGGAGGCCTAAAGCTTTCACAATTTTAAGAGCCCTCTTTGGGGAAAAAATTTTGAAAATATGAATGCAAAATTACTAAGGCAAAAGTTAAGCTTCATTAGCTTCATGGTAAATCCAGCTCTGAGTGAGACCAGTTAGAAGCCCACAAACTGGAAATAATTCTTATTACTTTATCAGCATTTTATAATACTAGCTACTGAAAATAGTTAAGGTGCTTTGATATCTGATATTTCTTAATAGCTGAAGATTTCTGAAATGCTTAAAATATTTTATAACGTAATCAGTAGGAGAAGTGGTAACTCAAACTCTGCTAATATGTCCTTCCAGTTTATAAATATTTAGGAAATAGTTAAAAAAGCAAATGGATGATGCTAACAATAAGAAAATAGCTAAGAAAATTGGCTGATAGTGAAAGGACCCTTTGAGTTTTTTATTGAAATAGAGCAGATTTCTATAAACAAATACACAAATCTCAGATGATTGTTTAAGTCATTTATTTGAAATGAGACCAGTTATAAGACATTATCGCTTAGCCAGGTAACATACATGGTGCTTCTGTGACATATTCACTCATTCAGGTGTTTCAGTAATTGTTGTAGCTTTTTCTAACACTCATTAAAATGAATACAAAACTGTTGAAGTAAATAATGCTCACTATTACAAGTATTGTTTTACTTTAACAAAACTACCAGAAACCATTATATGTATGGGAACCATTTGAAGGAAGCACAGAATTCCTGGCAGGGGAAGCTTAAATACAAAGGCATGAAGACATGAGAAAATGCGGTTTATCTTGAGAATTCCAAGTGCCTTGGAGTAAGAGGTGTGAAGCAGGGAACGTCAAAGGATAAGCCTGAAAGATAAACAGGGGTCCAGAGTACAGATAGTTTCATTTGCCTGACCCAAAAGAGACTTCACCTGAAAGGCCCTAGGAAACCACAGAAGGATATTAAGTGGGAAGTGAGTGTCAGGATGGGATTTGTGTTTTTGAAAGATCAGTCTTGTGGCAATGTGGAGAGTAGATTGGAGGACAGGGAGATAGAAGATGGGAAAGTTGCTACAACAATTCTACTGAGGAAAGGAAAAGATGGGTAAGAAAATCTGGGGAAGATGGCCAGAAGAATTCAGTGAATCATCGTCAATGGAGGTTGAAGATTTGTCTCATCCCTGTTCTCCACCATAACCCCAAACCAATCTCACCGCCCACAAGTGGGGAAGGGAGGGACCTGGGTGACTGCCAAGTTTCTAGATTGGGTGGTGTGAAGTAGTGCCATTCACCAGGATGTTTGTGGGAGGTAAGTTGTAAAAGGGATATAATGGCACAGTTTAGGGCACATGGCATTTGAAGACCTGTGGCACATCCAGGTGTATATATCTAGCAGACAGTTCTGAGGGGAGAGTGAGACTTCAAGGCAGAGATATGAGGTTGTCAGCAGTCATAGGAGGAGTAAGAATGAGAGAGGCATTTAGAAAGGCCTAAAAGAAGGCCAAGGTCAGCACCCTGGGGAATGCCAAGGTTTTAATTGTTGGAAGAAGAAAAGCAACTAGCAAAAGCAACTGAGAAAGAATACTCAGGGAGGTAGGGAGAGAACCAATAAAGAGAGATTGTACAGAAACCAATGAAGGAGCGAGTTGCAAGAGAAATGAAATGGTTAACAAGGTCAATTACCTCAAAAAGATGAAGCCCCAGTGGGGTCTGAGTGATGGTAGAGTTTCAATGGAGTTGGGAATGGGGAGGGTGGATGACTGGAAAGTGGAGGACTGTTTGGTCCAAGTTGAGGAATGAGTGGGAGGCAGACAAGTGGGAGGCAGACAAGCTGGAGGGTCATGTAGGCATGAGGGTTCTTTTCTAAGAGAGGAGACACTCAAACTTATTTACATGCAGGAAAGTAGCCAAAAGAATTAGACAGGTTAAAATGGAATGAAATTGAGGACAGTTAAATAAAGCAAAACCCCCTGAGGATAAGGAAAAGAATGAGATCAGAGAGTATGGAAGGGCGAGGATATGGAGAAATTGGAAACCTCATGCATTGCTGGTTGGGAATATAAAATGGTGCAGCTGCTGTAGGAAAGTTTAGTTGTTCTTCAAAAAGGTAAGCATAGAATTACCATATGGCTCAACATTTCCCAACAAAGCTTTGAAAAGAGGGACTCAGATAATTGTACACAAATATTCATCACAGCATTATTCACAATTACCAAAAGGTGGAAACAACGCAAGCATCTATGAACAGATGAATGGATAAACAAAATGTGGTATATACATATGGTGGACTATTACTCACCCAGAAAAAGGAATGAAGTTTTCACATGCGCTACAATATGGATGAACCTTGAAGACACTACATTAAGTGAAGTAAACCACTTAAATATTGTATGATTCCATTTTTATGAAATATCTAAAATAAGCAACTTCATAGAAACACAAAATAGATTAGAGATTATCAAGGGTTAAGAGAGGGGTAAGTTACTGCTTAATAGAGTTTCTGTTTGGGGTGATAGAAAAGCAGAAAAAATAGATGGTGGT